>NC_067287.1:21885714-22492857 GCF_020740795.1 Apus apus | reverse complement strand
GTGCCATGACAGTTTTTCATTCCAACCTATGTTGGTTTGGAGTGAAAAACAATGGGTACAGAAAAAAAACCCAATATAGATAGAGTTACTGTCATAGAAAGCTTTGTCTGTTTTGGTTTTTATTACTAGGTGAGATGATACAACTGACAGAACAGCTTCATCTGCTCTCCAATGCTGCATTGTTGAAGCACAGATGTAGCAGAAGTGTTGTGTGGATGATGGCTCAGTTACCATGACTATAATCATGCTAATTGAATTAAGCATGAACAGCTGGTGTGTGATTTATATGTAATTTTGAGCAGCTGGGATGTGGAAAATTTCTTTTTAAAAAGTATTAATATATCTTTTAATTTCAATTTTTGTTATGATCGGCAAGCAGACACCTTGATTTAAATAAAAAGAAAAAAAATTATCAAAGATAGAAGTTGTCAATTATTTTCAGTGTCTTAATGATTCTTTAAGAGTGATATTTTTTTTCCCCACTGACTCAGCAATCGTGCTACACAGGAAGGTGCATTCTGAAGTAATACATCAGTTAAATTACTTACAGTTTAATATATTAAGTACACAGTTTCACTTTGCCAAAAAATAATGGTTTATTACGTTTTTCACTTTGGCATTATTTACATGAGACTTGTGTTGAGTTGCATTTGATTGAAGTGTATAAAGCAGCATAAAAGCATCACTCTAAGATTTGGGTTTGTAGAAAATTTTTACTTACATAAAAGGTGCCCAGCATGTTCAAAGTGGTTTTATTTGTCAGAATATATTTAGTGTTTAAAAGTGGCTTGTTAAATGTGGTGGCTAACAACAAACTTGGTAGTTCTGTTCAGCAGTTTATTCAGGATTTTAAGACAGGTAGCTCATGTATATGTACTTTAATAATGACTCTTTTAAGAGGAAAATCACCTTTAGTGCTTTTTCTTATATATTGGAAATCAACTAATGGAGAATGTCTCCTTACTCAATCTAAAGAGCAGGCTGTTTATAGTAAATGCTGGTTTAGCACTTAGATCCTGTCATTCCAGATGTTTAATATGAAAGTAAAAATCCTTTGGATTCTGAAAAACATGAGGGAAAACCTGTTCAGAAAAAAAAAAAGGTTTAGTATATGGGGAAATGGAGACACCTGCAACAGTTGGTTGTTTAGTGTTCTTTAACTTTATTTAGTACTGTAAGAATGCTAAGTTACAAAAACGTCTAGTAGGTGTATTTATGCAATACTGCTTCCTTTTTTTAGTGTTCTTTGGAATACAAATACAACTGCACCTGCATATTAAGATCTTCTGCCTGGGGAATACTGTGTTTCTTTTTATCTTGGGTAGGAAAACCTAGAATGGAAAGCATCACTCTGCGTATTTCTGAAAATGATTGGAAATAGCAACATTGTAAGGCTGATAACATTTATCTTTTCCAAATTTTGGAAAATTAAAATGACATTCTTACACAGAGAAACAATGGATTGTTAACCAGTTAAACAGCAATTTTAGTATATTTAATTCATCATGTAAGACATATATAAGAAATACAGCAGTATAGACCTAAGAGTTTAAAAAAGTGATTTCACTTGAATTCTTTGATTGTAACACACATTTAAAATTCAAACATGAGACAGTGATGGTAATTAAAACATTATTTAACTGTTTATCTGAGGAAGTGCTTCATATGCATAATTTATCTTCTTCCTTTTCCATTTTTCAATATGAAGTCATGAAATTATGAGAGGGAGACCAAAAACATCTGCATTCTACAGAATTCAAGATCTTGCATCTTTTTAAGTATGCTTAATGCAAGGTATTAGAATTAAAAGAAAACAGAAATCTCTCTTTAAAAATATGTGGATGGCTCTGCACCTGGGCCGAGGTGACCCAAGATATGAATACAGGCTGGGAGAGGTCATGCTTGAGAGCAGCCCTGTGGAAAAGGACCTGGGGGTACTAGTTCATCAAAAGCTGGACATGAGCCACCAATGTTCAGTTGCAGCCCAGACCAACTCCATGCTGGGCTGTATCAAAAGAAGTGTGGCCAGCAGATCGAGAGAGGTGATTCTGCCCCTCTACTCTGCCCTGGTGAGACCTCCCCTGGAATACAGTGTCCAGCTCTGGTGCCCTCGGCACAAGAAAGATGAGGACCTGTTGGAAAACGTCCAGAGAAGGGCCACAAAAATCGTCCGAGGGCTGGAGCACCTCTCTTGTGAGGACAGGCTGAGGGAGCTGGGGTTGTTCAGTCAGAAAAAGAGAAGGTGCCGTGGGGACCTCATAGTGGCTTTCTAGTACCTGAAGGGGGCCTACAGGAAAGCTGGGAAGGGTCTTTTTACAGGGGTTTGCAGTGAGAGGACACGGGCTAATGGTTTTAAGCTGAAAGAAGAGAGATTTAAGTTAGAGATCAGGTGTAAATTCTTCAGTGTAAGGGTGGTGAGACACTGGAACAGGCTGCCCAGAGATGTTGTGGGGGCTCCATCCCTGGAGGTGTTCAAGGGTAGGTTGGATGGGGCCCTGAGCAGCCTGTTCTAGTGGAAGGTGTCCCTGCCCATGCAGGGGAGCTGGAACTCAATGACCTTTAAGGTCCCTTCCAACTCAAAAAATTCTGAGATTCTGTAATCACCCTAGGATGGAATCTGGTATATCTTTCCAGAGTATTTTTTTTTATTTTTGAAGTGCTGTTAGCACAAACTTAAAGTAAGAAGCAGTTTTATTTTAACTCACAAGTGTGTAGTAGCAATGAGAACAAATACTCATGATTTAAAGTTCCTTAAGAGACCAGAACTACAGCAATAACACTTGGCCGCAGTAGTCCCAGAAAATTAATTAATAAATATGTGCTAACATGCTTTTAATTTGATTGTTGCTTTACTGGGTGTTTTGAAATCAGTGTAGAAAGATTACACCTGACTCAGCCACTGAAAGCTGGTTAAATTCTAGAGATGTGAGACTCCCCTAAGATGAGGAGCAACTTGTGTCCTGCTAAGGTGCATGTAATTCTCCACAACTTTTGTGTTTCCAAGGAGGAAAAGCAATTCAGAGAAAAACAAAATAAATTAGCATTTAGGATGAATCAATGGCCATGTGGGATTTTTATTATTTATTTTTATAGTTATAGATTTATATATAGTTATATTATCTCTTTTTTCCTGTAAATGTTGAATATTCATAGAATCATTAAACAATGTTGGATAGCTAATATTTAATCTTTAATGCATTCATTAGATGACTATGGCCTAATGGTGATTGGATGTACTCTCTTCATATGTAATATTGTATCTACTGTAAATGCAGTTACTTATGAAGGATAATGAAATAATTTTTCTCTAGTTTTCAAACAATAAAACTTAATTTCAATATTAATATATTTTCTACTGAAATGGTATCACTTATCACTTTTCATTTCCTGTCTTCTAGTTGAAGCTTTATATCAAACCACTTACCCAGAATATCTCCAGTACATTTACCTAGTGGCTCCAATCTCTCTTATGATGCTAAACCCTCTTGGGTTTATCTTCTGTGAAATCCAGAAGTGGAGGGATAATCGCACTGTGTCACAGAGCAAAACCAAAATAGTGGGCCTAGCACTCCTTCGAGTTTTGCAGAATCCAATTGTGTTCATGGTCTTCATAGGAATTGCCTCAAACTTTGTTCTTGGCCAGAAAATTCCTGAATATCTTGAAAGCTTCCTTGATGGACTGGGCAGTTCATTTTCTGGCTCTGCACTTTTTTACCTTGGACTAACTATGGTGGGACAAACAAAAAAGCTGACAAAGGGTATGTTTGTTGCACTGATCCTTCTCATCACAGCTAAACTGTAAGTTTGATTTATGTACTTCTATAATTCTGTGCTCTTGATGTTTTAGGTTCTGAATATGTCAGATGGCTTTTCTCACCAGATCAGTGATAGTATGTTTCACTTGCAGTATTTTTGAGCGAGTGTTTCCCCAACCCTGATAGGATACAACCGTTAACTTCTTTTAAAAGAAACTTTGCACCTGACAAACCTGTTGTCATACTCTGCAGAGAAAGAAAAAAAAAATCAGAGGTGCTGGGGCTTCATGGACTGTCCACAGGTCTGCCCAAATCTGTCATGAATTGAGTGTATGGGGAATTAGTAGCTTAAATTAAATTTTACTATTTACATGGTTAGACAAGTCTGATTTTAAGTATTATTTTATTAGTATTTGCATTTTCTCTGGATTACACAATACAGCTTAGTTTTTTCTCTTGCTTTGTCTATAAACCTTTGAGACTGCTATATTGTTAGAGCTTAAAAATTGTCACTTCACACTCTTATATTGTCTGACTTTTAAGCATGAATAAATGAAAATTTGCATTTAGACCTTATACAATCTTTAAATTCCTTTGAATTTATCTCAGTTACTGATGAGCTAAGTATTTCATTTGCTAGAGAGCTACAATTAACATAATAGAACAATTGTTTGGTGATTAAGTTTATACTGTAAAATTTGAAAGTGTATTTCAAGACCTAGTTTGTAAAGCAGTTCAATGACAAATTTTATAAAAATGTGAGGAAAAAATGATTTTTAATGTTACTACTTTGCTTTACTGATGAGTGTATGTAATTAGCCTGTGTAAGGCTTCATATAGTGAGTCTATTTGAGATCTGAGGTATTGCTAAAATCAAGCAGAATAGCACTGATACAGGGTTTTTTGCTGGCCAAAACTTTGAGAATGGCTTAGTTAATCTGAAACTTTTGTTATATTTCAGACAGGTTACATAAAGGTTGACTTTCAATGCTGCTAACTGCTTATAGCTACTATTACTTTAACAGTTTAAAAATGAGGGGGTTTTACATTTTATCTTTCTAAATCTGGAATTTATGCAAAGAGCATATCTGCACAGTCAGAGAACATGCTCATATCTTATATCCCAGAGATCAGTGTAACTTCTATCTTTGGGTTTTGGTATTTTGTGGTTTGGTTCTTTTTGAGGGTGTAACTCATGAGACAATTTTTAAGCAGCTGGTTCATATCATGGTAAAAGTAAAGGCAATCATTCAAAGTGGTGGCAGTATTTTGCTTTTCATGCGTAGTATTCAATCAAGCCTTAATTTTGGTTAATTTTCTAAGGAAAAAAGAGTCTATTGCTAGAGCTTGAATAATATTTTTTTGCAATAACTTTTTTCCCCTCTTTTTCAGACTTATGATGCCATTTCTCTGTAGAGAAATGGTGGAACTCTTGGACAAGAGTGACAGCATAGTCAACCACACCAGTTTATCAAACTATGCATTTCTTTATGGAGTTTTTCCAGCAGCACCTGGTGTCGCAATATTTGCCAGTCAATTTAATATGGAAGTAGGAATTGTATGTAGTTAACTTTCCCAAACTTTTACTAACTTTGAGCTTAACTTTGTTGATTAAATAAATAAATAGGCTTGATGAATTTGCTTTTCTGTAGCATAGGCTCCTTAGATATTTTTTTTGTGTGCTCCTTAAATCTCAAATATAAATTATATTTCAGATTATTAACTAAGTGAAGTACTCTTTACTGCTGTTTCAACGTGCATGATAGTGCATGTTCTAAAATAAGTTATCTTTTCTTATTCATGGCTCTAGTGGAAAGTATTAGGATCACTTTAAACATAAAGAACTTGCATTTTTGTTGGGTTTTTGTTGTTGGGTTTGTTTGGTTGTTGGTTATTTGTTTCCCTGAAGACTTTATCTTTGAGCTGCTGTTTGTGTATAAAAACCAGAAGTTATATGACTGACTTGAGGAAGGACAAAGCAAGCTTAATACTGAAAACTTAGGAAAGAACTTACACTTTTTCTGATTTTATTCTGTTGCCCTTCAGTGAAGTCTTGCAAAACAAATGCTTTTTCTATAGTAGAGAGTATCAACTATGTTTTCAACCAAAGATACAAATTTTATAACTGTTTCCTTTTTTCCACTTGAAGTGACATTAAAACGTCTCGACTTCCATTGTTTTTAATGCTATTTTTTGTTTGTTTGTTTAGGGTTGTTTTTTTTTAAAGAAGAGAAGATACTAAAAGTTAACCTTGCACAATAGAATTTTGTGTCAAATAAACTGAAAAAATATCTTTAAAGTAGAGACCTGTAGTATGAGCAAAAAATCACACAAATTCTAGAAAGCAAAAAGGCAATAAGAAGCCAAAATAAAAATCACTTAAATGGTTACTCTTTATGAATTTGTGCATATTAGTATTTGCATAACTACATGTTTGTTTATATATTTGTGGTGTGAGTCTTTGCATGCAGAAGTAAATTTTGACATTGTAAATTTACCCCTAGACTGTATTCATTAGTATATTTCACACCCATAAAAAAGGTCTGTAATAATTTGCAGTAGGGAATTCTGTATTCCTACTATTTCAAAAACTTGTTAACATTTTCAGCATAACTGTATGTGTAAAATGCATACTTTCTGGCTCAAATTCTAAATAATTTGTCATAGAAACAACTCAGTGTTTTGTTAAAGGTCTGTGTACATTTAAGTCAAAGGTACAATTTTTCCAATGGTTGTATTGCTGAACTGTATTATTTAGCTTGAGATCTGACTAACTCTGTTCTTATTTGACTCTTTTTACAGATTACCTCAGGCATGGTGATTAGCACTTTTGTGTCTGCACCTATTATGTATGTTTCTGCATGGCTGTTGACCATTCCATCTATGGACCCCAACCCACTGGCATCTGCACTCCAAAATGTTAGCTTTGACATAAGTATTGTCAGCCTCGTCTCTCTGGTAGGTGTTGGTGAAGTGGAATATGAGAGCACACTGGCCTGTCGGGGCAGTATCAATACATAAGCAGCAAATCAAGTCACGATAAAATGAGACATGTATTTCATCATTGTATCCTGTTGCAAAAGGATGAGGAAGAAGTTAAAAATCTTGATTTAGCAAGCGGTCAGCTGGAAGTCTGTGCTTAGATGGTCAAGTGAATTAGAGTGCTGGTGCAGGACTTTAGGTTTTGGGGTTTAGCTGCCAGAAGCATCAGATGTGTGTGTGGATGAGCTCTCTCAGCTGCTCACCCTTAGTTCCTCTCTTTTTTTCTTTTTTTTTTTTTTTAAATAGTGAAATGTGGGGGAATAACAGTACTAGCTTACTTTACAGGTAGTAATTGCATCAAACCATGTGGATATCACAGCTGTGTAAAAATTTCAGATCTGGAAACATCAATGAATATTTATGTAGTGAAGTATTGATGAGCATCAGTGAAAATGATGAACTTATAACTTTTACTTTAGCTTTACTAAATTCCTTCTCTAGAACTTTTGGGTGCCCAGTTTTTAAAAGGGGGTTGATATCCCTTAAGTCCAATGTGAATTGTGTCTTTGTAGGCACTACAATTATATAGGCTGTTCATTTTGTTTGTGTGGGGGATTTTTTTTTTTTTTTAATCAAAACGTCCGTGTTGGAGGAAGTTGGTGTTTTCTGAAGTTGGTGTCTCACTGAAATCCCATTGTCTTGAAACTCTGCTTCAAGGAAAGCCTCAAGTGAACACTGCCTCTTGCTGTCACAATCTTGGGAGATTCAGTAAAGAGTGCAGGGAGGAGCCTTTTAAATTCTAAATTGCCAGGTTATTCTGTGATCATTTATGTCCTGAGGACCAACCAGGCTTCTGTGCACTACAACCAAGCCTTTGGTGCTCCCTGGAAATATTTCACCTTCATGACAACATGAAGATGCATTTTTTTTCTGAGACATAGAGACTGTCAGGAGATTGTGTGGAGCTGACTACAGTAGTTGTGTTGCTAAGAAATGTCTCATGAAGATCTGTTGTATATTTAATTTTGCCATGGTCTGCCAGAATAATAATTTTGTTCTTCTAGGTTTTCTTTTAGCCTTAAGTTCAATTGATATTGTGTCTTCCAGATCTGGTCCCTTATTATTGTTCTTCTGAGTAAGAAATATAAACAGCTTCCTCATATGATTACAACAAATCTACTTGTTGCTCAGGTCAGTAGTAACAAGAATGATGGTTTTGTTGGTTGCTTTTTTTAAAAAAAAAGTGTTATTTTTAACATTGTTACAGGTTTGGTTTATATAGTGGTATTTTTGCCCTAAGAAGGGCAGGAGAATCTAATATGTTACTTTTATAAACAATTTCTAAGCCGTAAAATACACCCTTGAAGAGAATGAGTATTGACACTGATAGTACCATTCTCAAACAAACTGTAAGCATTCAGAATGAAGAGAGGCTTCTGAAAGATATTTGTAGCACTATAAGTTACTAATAGTGTTGCATGCACTGCCATATCAATTTATGCCCATCTGAAGTCAGCAATGCCAGGATCAGCAGCAGTGTGTGGAAACACTAATCCCCATGCTCGTTTAGCTCCCTGAAGGATCAGACAGGTGCCAGTGCTGATGCAAGGAGGAGTGTGGGAATGCATAGCTGGTAGCTAGGGAAGGGCAAAACTGAAAAGCCTTGGATTAATTTTGATTCTTATTTAAACTGAGAGAAGACTATAGAGTATGTGTTTCTTCTTTCCTTGAAGTCAGCTGCACAACTGCTGTTAAATTCAATTCAGTAAGAGCAGCCTGTGCTTGTAATACATCTGTGCAGTACTGCTTCCTGAAGCTTGATGTACTAAAAAAAAATAAAAGAGTAAACTCTTGAAGTTCAATAATGGAGTCACATTTGAAAAAAAAAAGTGATGTATGAGAGTTGCAGAAGCTTCTTATCTATAACAGCAAAATTAGCATTAATTTAAAAAAAAATAAAATATATATATATTGAACTTACATATAACTGTTTCCAGAATATTTCGGCCTATTTTTTCAGATTCCTTCAGTACTAAAACTGTCACATGTGAGGTATCTCACAGTGAAAACTTGTGTAATTCTCAGCTAAAAAAATATCAATCAATCTCAGCTTCCTGTCCAAACCATTTTAGATAAATGGTTTGTTATATATAAAGAATAAGTTTATATACTTCTTGACTTACTCCTAGTTTATCTGAGCTGTTTATTTGCTGTCAAAGAAAACTGCTGAAAATAGGATCAGTGACATAACTGGAATATTGAGCTTCCTGCTGTACAGCTTTACTGCTATGAGAACTACCCAATTCATAAAATCACACTCCTGTAAATCTGAGGGTGGAGTTTTGAAGCTTATTGTAGCAATATTCCACTGTTTTCAGGTTTTCTTGTCATCCTGGTTTTGCAATTTAAATTCTAACCTCCTACCTTTCTTTCCAGTTTATTGCTTGCATTGGAATGGTGGCGTGGAATTTCATTATTAAAGAGAAGGACATCACCATGCAGATCCTAGTATTTATATTCCTCTACAGCTCACTTTATAGCACCTATCTGTGGACAGGTATGATTTTTCTAGGCAGAACCTAGCTACTGTAACGAAATTTTGATGTACTGAAATATTTTTTGTTATATTCTTAAGAGTAATTGTTTCTTTCCCCTATGTGATCCTACAGGTGTGCACACCTGCAAGCTGTGCCAAGCTGCAGTACTAGCAACACCAGGCTAAGTGTCAGGCTCTGCTTCTGCTAGTGGAAGCTTGGGCAGGTCCTATTTTGTCTTTGCTAGATAAAATTACCTTGCTAGCTTGTAACAAAAGATGACAACCTGCTCTCAAGATAGAGCAATTACAGAGTGCATGTGGTGGGTCACCTTTCAGCTAATCAAAAGCTTATGGACAGTTTTTAATTATTGTAGAATTTAAGATGTTAATTTCTCAGCATTAAGAAGATTGTAAAACCTTGAACCTCAGAAAAGCAGGAAATACAAAGTGAAGGGGAATACCAAAGTAGCTTTAACATTTATTTCCCTGGCAATTGCGATTTCTAAAACCAATGTGTTTTGCAGGTGTAGGTGATTAATAAAGGGATTACTTGAAATAGGCAGAGTTGAAAGATGTATCAAGAAACTTGAAGAGCCTGACATAAAAAAGAAATTCTGGGCATTCAGGGGACTTTATATGTTGTTCTTGATTCCAAAAGTTAAAGGATTTAATTCTTGTGATGTTTTTGTGGAGTAGGTTGTGCTTAGCTGAAATAGGTGGCTCATGACTAGTGTAGCTTGAAGTAAATACTTGCCTTGCTTCAGTTCAGGAAGTGTTGCTGAGCTTCTGAGTTGAGAATAGAATAGTCATTCCCAAAAGATACCTCATATATAGTTGTATATGTAAAAACATATGAAGCTTTTTTGGAGAAATTTATAATTTATTTTATAAAGGGCTAGTCAGTTTTTAAAGAAATGTTGTAACAAAAGACAACATTATTTGTTGGTTACTTAAGATTGTCAGTCTAGATCAACCACTGTAGATACCTTAATAAAGTAGCTACTTGTGTCTGAAATGTTCTTATGATATCTTTTAAATACTTGTGAACCTTCATAAGCATTTATAAGTATAATAAGTATAATAAGTGTGCTGGAATTTCTTCAGTGTTTCATTATTAATAATGTGGGGGGTTTTAAGATAAAATGTGTTTCTATTTAACTTTCTCAATATACAATTAGAAAAAGAATTTTGGAGTATTTGAAGGTCTGAGACTAATCTCTTGGTTATTGGGCAGGTCACATCATAATGTGTTTAGACTCTGTAATTATTAATTCCCTTTTTAATAACAGATAAGGCATTTATTTGGTGTGGTTTATTTTTTTGTAGGTTTTCTGTCGTTCTCTTTGTTTCTCTTGAGGAAGAGTGAAACAGTAAAGATTCCCATTGGGTTTATTATCATAGCTGGATGGGGGTAAGTTAATTGGGATGTTTCCCCGTAGTATTAGTGGGAGCATGCATATGTTACTTTGTTTATATTTTGCTCTTTCAGAATCCCAACACTTCTGGTGGGAATCTTACTAATTGTTGGTGAACGTAACAGCACTGGTATTGACTCTGCCTTTTTCTATGGAAAATACCAGGTATTAATATGTTCTGTCCTCATCACTTCAGGCTTCTGCCATGTCCAATACATTACTGAGAAATTGTGTTCTCCTTGCTTCTTATGTAAGCAGCTTTCAGTAGAAATATAGCTACCATAGTAACAGTATCATTATAGAATGGATTATAGATTGATACAAAATGTATTTCTGTAACAAGCAGTTAGGAAACTGGTTGACCAAGGACCTTTGTGCTTAGGCAGCTGTGACTAAGGAAAGGAGGGTGGTAAGTTTCCCAAAGAAAAGGCTTAGGCGTGGTAATGAATTGCAAAGCCCTTTTCCAGGTGACTAATTTGTAGTCTTGCTTGATAATTATCTTAAATTGTTACTTTCCAATAGCTAATTAATGGCTTGAAAGTCCCTGAGACTGAATGACCATTTTTTACCAATAAATAGTTCCTCTTATCAGAGGATGTGAAGTGCATTAGCATAGGTATTTGTCACGTTTTCCCTCTGTCAGTCTTAAGGATAGAGAAGCTGTGAGCCTCTCAGGATTATTCATGAGACACTTTCACAAGTGTCAGTCTCAGAGTGGACTCTGGGTATCAGTGGCAGATTATTAGAAGGAAAGGTTAATTAATAGGTTGCTCCCCATTGGCGCAAGCATGGAAATTAGAGCTGTGCCAGAGGATGACAAGAGCATATTCCTCCTTGGAATTACAAGGTACCTGAGCAGAGCTTAAAATGGAGCACTAAGGATCCTGAGGGGAAAAATGATGACAATGACAATGACAGGAGGTTTTTGGATTGTGTGGGAAATCGATGTCCCCACTTAAAAGAAAACAAAATTAAATTAATAACCCAAACAGCTGAGTTACTCAGGCAAGGAAAATTAGTTGCATGTACTGATTGCTCTTTGAGTGCCACAACATGCAAGAGCAGTGAATATAGAAAACTGTGTTATTCAGGTGCAATTTGTTAGTGTATTTAGGAAAGTACAGAAGTTAGAAGGACAGATACCTGCAACTTTTGTTCCTTGATTTTGTATTTCAGTGTATTATTCTTTCCTCTCTTCTTAACAGATAATTACCACAGCAGTGATCCTGTTCATCAGTATATTGATGTCAGGTATCTCACTGATGTGCATGAACAGAAATAGGCAAGAGTCAAGCTATGAGGTGTTGAACCCATATTCACCACGTAGCCAGGTGGAGGAGGTTGAAGTGGAAAGGAAGGAGAGGAATAGAGTTTCAACTGCTGTCCTTCAGCATTCTGCAGGATCTTCTGCACAGCCTTCTCCAGAATCTCCTGCACAGCCATCTGCAGAAAAAGGTGGAGAACGTAGACTTGTAAGAGAATAAATGGCTCAGGGTAGAGTAAAATAATGCTCCAGATTTAATTCTGACCCAGGAAGGACATTTATATACACCTTCAAGTGTTATACTAGCTCAGAAGAAAACCTAGATATAAGTGCCCAAGGATTTAGGTTTATGTTTCTAAAGAAAGATTGATGATTATTACAGTAAGGGGCGGGGGGGGAAGTGGACAGGAAAAAAACCCCACGTATATGGTTTTTATGGAAGTACTGATATCTTGATAAAGGTGTGATAAATGCAGTCCACTGGACATCTTAGATTGTTTACCCACTAAACTGTCTCTCTGAGAAGGAATTGTATGCCAGCAGCATTGCTACTCAATGGGTTTCTAGTCCTCTGTGTTTGTATGTAGCCTTTTTGATCACTTCCTGTATGTTTTCCCTCTAGCTAAAAGTACTTGTGTTGTTTCCATGGTGGTAGTGCCATGTTAAATATTTCTGTATATTAATAGTGCAACTCATTTACCCCCTCAGCAACTGGAAAAAAAATAAGTCTGCTTTTGGGCTATGTTTGAGCATAATAGCTAAAGCTGTATAGACTATATTGTTATACTTGTGCTTGTGAAGGAAGCTAACTGTCCTTTTACTGTATATGCTTAATAGGTTGCTGTTCTTGTCAAACAACAAATGGTGAATTATCCTGTGCTGGAGAGAGCAAAGCAGTGTCAACTGCTGTTGAAAGCAAGGTTCCTCCAATTGAGACAGGTAAAGCAGTAGTGTCTCCTTGTTTTAATAGTATAAACTGTCCCACAATATTTATGTGTGGTGTTGTCATAAAAACACACAACTTTTTGGGCTGTTGTTCTTTCAACTCTACCTGCATAATTTATATTTCGTATTAAATTCCAGTACTAGGCAATGTGTTAGGTGTTCTCTTCTGTCCAATAGTTATTAGTAGTCTTTCAGTGCCCAAGAGGGATAGTTGGTTTGAGTTGTTTTTTTTACCGCTATGCTACTTTAACATGTCCTTCAGAGCATTCAGATCTTGCATCTTCTAAAAAGGCCTTTGAAGCCTTTGTTGCAATTATGCACAGGTTTTGAGTGAAAAACCTGAATGAGATCTAGAAGAACAAGCACTTACTGCAGATTAGCTCAAACATCCATGCTGCTATACTATTTATATCTAGGGGAGAGAGATGGAGCGAACTAAGGATTCAGGGGGCTCTAGGAGTCACCAAAATAGAAAAAATGGATTGACATGACTGTTCAGAACCTGATGGAAAAGTGCATGCTCAGCCCATTCTCATTGTACAGCACTTTCAATTATAAAAAGCACTAGCTGCAGTGCAACCTTTCTTTTTCCTATTTTGTTTTTCATGTTTTTGGTTGTTTTTTTGATCCTTGAGAAGGAAGTTTGTATCTTTTTGCTTTGTTTAGATGCAACATAACTTTCAACAAACCTAAATGTTTCACACTGAAACATAATTAATGTCTCCTCTCACAAAACACTATCTTTTCACCAGCCAACTATTTTATCTATTAAGTACTTCAGACTAATATAATAAGAATTAATTAATATCATAAGAATTCATTAATATCATGAGAATGTCTTCCAAGAATAGAGGAAAGCTACTTTAATTTTCTTATCCTCAAAGATAAGGTAGAAAATATCTTATGATTGAGTGGAAATTTTTTTCCACCTACAGTGTGAACTCTTCAAAACTATTAATCAGTAAAAGCAAATTGTAATGAATGTGCTTGTGTAACTTTGGCTGCAATAATTACTAATCCTTCTACTATCCTGTTAAACTGCTATGACAGGCATTTGGTGTAAATTCTTAGGTATCTCCTTGCCAGGAAGATTTTCACTGCCATCTAGAGGAAGATGCTCAGAATTATTTAGAGCTCTGTAGCTGGAAGTCAAGCATCCGTTCTCTCTGATTGATAGAATTATGAGTCGTTTGGTACACCATGTTAAAAATGTCAATTGTCTGATTTAGAGCTCTACAATACTAAGATGCAGAGTAAAAACATTAGAGTTCAAGGTGTATTTGAAATATTTATCCCAGAAATTCATTCTAAGTTTTAAAACTGTTCTGAGAAAGTTCTATTTTTTCATTATTTCTAGAAGTGTTTTCTGAATGCTAACAAGTTTGCATTAAACCTTTGAAAGAAGAGATCTGTTGCAAAAAAGTTTCTTCATTTTAGGAGCACTTGGAAATTACTGTTTCATTTGAGAATATATGATAGAATTATAGAATTGTTTGAGTTGGAAGGGACCTTAAAGATCATCTAGTTCCAACTGCCCTGCATGGGCAGGGACACCTCCCACTAGATCAGGTTGCTCAGGGCCCCATCCAGCCTGGTCTTGAACACTTCCAGGAATGGGGCTTCCTGAACGTTTTCTTGTCAAAACTAATATTAAGTTGTGTGTGTGTGACTTCAGTACAGATACTTACAAGTTGTTTAACTGAACAAGATACGTTAACAAGTTTGCTCATGGAGTTCATAAGTCAGAAGCCTGATGAAGAATTCTGCTTTGTTTTTCAGCTGATCAGTGTGTGAATCATTGCAGTGCTCAGACCTGCATATTGGCTCAGGAAGAACAGCTTCTGCAGACTGGAGACAAGCAGCTGGCCAGACATGTGCTGCTCTGCATGCTTCTTATTGTTGGCCTGTTTGCTGTAAATATTTTTTTCTCCCCATGTTGTTTAACTCATTGAGGTGGAATGAGTTTTAGGAAAACTGTGCAAACAATCCAGTAAAGATCCAACTCCTCATGTGACAATTCATTAAAAAAATAAGGGAGTTTATTTTGGTCCCTTACTGGAAGCAGGGTATTATAAAATTAATTTTTCTGTGCTGCATCATCAATTAAAGGCATGTTAAAATTTATTATGTTACTGAACAAGCCACAGTGGAGGTCCTTCAGGGAAAAACTTGAATTATATAATTCAGTAATTCATCACTACTGCGCCTCTTCACATTTTTCTCAAGAGCTAGTCTTCTTACCTATACATTCATTGATTAAAAATATAAAGTGAATTATACGTCTGAAGGACACTGTACAAAAATTGTTCCATCTGATTGTTCTTTTATTTCAAACTTGGATTTCTCTGAGGTGCTTTAGTGACAAAGAATAACGTAAGACTTTTATTTGAAATGGAAAAATACAAATTTATTGCTTTTAGTGGTGTTTTTGAGGCAATATAGCTAAGTTTGTAATGTTTTAGGGATATAGTTTGAATTTTAAACTGTGACAAAGATGAGAAACAGCTCTCTGTGTTTGAATGTATTGCTCAATGTTGAGCTGCTTCTGGATGACAATGAGGGTGGACGCATTTCTTATTTAAAAAGGAAAATACTGTGGCACAAATACATAATACTGTGAAGCAGGACAGTGTGGCACAGCTATGTAGTGTAATAGCTACTACTATTGCTTTTCAGGTTGTGTGAAATTACAAAATTCAACCTTTCCCTCGCTCAAATTTCCTGTGTCAAATAGTCCACACTAATATATATTTTATTTCTTCTGTATTTAAGAGGTGTGCCAAATGTTATGCTCTCTTTTAGCTGTATCTAAATATTTACACAGATGCTATGAAATGAGACCAGTTACATTAAAGAATTAGCCTTTACTCCCAAAGGGGTTAACTTCGGAGGTTTTTTTCTTCCTGTCAGGCATCTAAAATAGCTGAATTGGTATGTGCTTCAGCTGAATGCAATCTTAACTATGCAGAAAATATGTAGAAAGCACTGGTCTCAGCTAAATAGGCCTAAAGACAAATACTGCAAATCTGTGTGGGCTAATATTCTCTGTGTTAGGTTGAATACCTGGGTTTGCTTAAGACGAGTTCCTTATGTAAACATGCAAAAGGACAGGACCTCTACCCTGGTATGTTTTGCATTAATTTTTTGAAAACAAACAAGCTCTTCCCCTTGGCTGCATCTAGTAAGGCTAACTAAAATGATGTTCTAAGGTGTTTATTCTCTCTTATTTGCCTTTATCTGAATAATTTGTAAAATAAAGGTGGTAAAAATCATGCAGGAATCTGTTAGCACATGAAGAGCAAGAAAGTGCTTTTGATTTTGAAGTCAGGTTAAATTTGTGTGTTCCTTTTTCTTAACAGAATCTTTCCAGTTGTTTATGGTGGCTGTTCAACCGAGAGCCTGGGAGGCTGTATGTAGAATTGCAGTTCTTCTGTGCTGCCTTTAATTTTGGTCAGGTACTTAGCAATGTTTGTTCTGAAAATGACTGTTGGTGGGTGTTGCCACAGATGCTGTTACAAGCACCTTATGTAAGATGAAGTCCTCACACAATGTTCCTGATATTTTGCCTTATTTCTTCAAGCTTTCTCATTTCCTTTGATAGCTTTCTTATTAAGAGCACAAACACTTTCAAAGGTACAAATGACAACTGAATGCCAAATGCTTGCTGAAACTGAGTAGGTTTTTAGTCTTGTTTGTCTCAATGTTGCTTCTGTGGAGTTACATCAGTATAACTAAATAGGTGCACAGATACTGGATACACAGATACTTGCACCATAAGACTAAGTTATTATGTCTTCAGTTTCAGTTACAGCACCACTATCTACCAGCTGACAGTTAAATGTATAATGGTTCCAGCTGCATGTCACCTATCTCAGTGCAAACTGGCACAAGGTGAAAGCAAGTGTTAATACACATACTAGAAGAAGTTTTACAGATCCATGGACAGGTGTGCCTACAAGGTGCACTACTGTATCAAGTAATGATAATACTTCTAATACAAAAGTGCCACAGAAAAAATAATTAGTTTGAGAACATTCTAATTTTCAAATCACAGTAAGATAGTTCTTTTCTTGACATAAACAAAAGCATTTAAATAATTGACTACATAAGGTTAGCCAGTTATCCTGAAGTGTCAGGTGACATATCACAGCATTGGGTTTGCTGAACTATTTCTTGTAGAGTTTCTTTGATGGTCTTGTATGTATTAATCTGTCCTTTTAAGGCCTGAATGAAAAATCAAAGCAGAAACAAAATGCATTTTGAATAATGCCTAGAGAAGAGGGATACTTTTCACACGTACTTTGACAATGAGATTTTCACATTTTATTTCTGTTCTTTAGAAACCAAAAGTTTTGCTTAACATTACTTTTTCCTTATTTTTTCCTCCAGGGCTTCATATGCTTTGGTATTTTTGGCTTAGATAAGCATTTAATCATTCTACCATTCAAGCGAAGGTAAATAGAATCTTTACACTTATACCTATAAACTTATTTATTGATGATAATAATTTTAAAGGGCATTCAGTATTCAGTGCCATTGCATTCCATTTTCTATTTGTTCAGTCTTCTACATTTATTTTCTCTCTCATTTGCAGAGAGCTGATTGCAGTTCACTGTGCATGAGTTTTTACTGCTGTCCTAATGATACTCCCAAAAGCAAAAATCCCATAGGCTCCCTATAGACAAACTCTTCATCAAATGATGGTGAAGTGTGTGATTGGATCAGTGAGATGATGGACCTTCAGAAATAATTTCAGCTGATAAATTAAAATTTAGATGTGAATGCTGAACCAGATTCTATCACCACCATTTTAAAGTCCTTTATGCATAACTTCATGCAGGTACTTTGTATGGTTGGACACTTCTAGCTGTTGTGGTGTAAGTCATACAAACTTTAACTTGGAGCTAGCTGGCTGTAGTGTGAATTCAGGAGCTAAAGCTGACTCCCAGTTACTGTCTCTTTCCTTCTGCCTGAGCCTAGCATAAAACCTCTCAGTGTTCAAAGGCCATACAAGTATATTAGGAAAATCATATACAATATATTGGGCACAGAAACAGTAAAACAGTTGTGGTAAAGTTCCTACGAGTTCCATTCTATTTATTGCAGTTTCCTTAAAAATGCCTCTGGCTGACTTGCTGTTTTTAATTTATTTTCTTCTTCCTTTTTTTTTTTCCTTTTTTTTTTCCTCAAGACTTGAATTTTTATGGGGAGGCAGAGAAGCAGCAGGGCATACAGATCCCTCTGTACCTGAGGAAATCAGGATGACCTGTCAACAGTTTGTTCGTTATCATAGAGATCATTGTGTCAAAAGTATTGTCAGAGGCAGAAGGTAAGGTTCCTCCCTGCACATATAACCTGTTACACAGGTCATAGCTCACCTTTTGGAAATAAATGAAATGCAGTTTAATCTGTGGGCTATTCCTGCTGTGGCATATTTGTTCAGACCTCAAGGTAACAAGAATTGAGTAGTAATGGATAAATGTTTCTGGTCTCACACTGAAACTGAGGTGCAAGTTAACACATTATCCCATCTAGGTTTTATATAAATTATATTAAAAAAATACATCTTTAAGGCATTGCCCCAGTTTTTGCTTTTAGCAGGAGAGAATAATTTCTAAATAAGTGTGTAGGATAATGTCTGTGATAGTGTGTATGTCTGAGTGTTGCCAAACCAGACCTTTCATTTGTTTTGTTCTGAGATTAAGAAGGTGTCATTATTTATATGACTGAATGTTTACTAATAAATAGCTTTTACAAGAGACAAAACTGTTGCAGCTGATGTCAGTATGTATTCAGAGGCCAGTCAATATGTGAGATTATAGTGGTTTTAGGACCTTTACACTTCTTGGAGGTCATACAATTTATTTTCCTTGTTCTTGAGAGACAAAACCCCCAATTTATTAGATAAACAAAGCTTTAAGAGGCAAATTATGGTACTCAAATCAGGTATGTGTAGATGGATTAAGAGAAGTGAAGACAAAATCAGCAGAAACAAGAAAAATAGTCTGCCTTTATTTAAATATTTAGTGTATGAAATGGAGACATGAAGAATTGTTCTAGCAGAACACCTCTACTTTTCTTGTCATGTGAGCTTTTAAGTAGGACTGGTTTGGTGGATGGTGTGTTCTTTAATGGTCAGATAGTCCAAAACCACACTCCAGAACTTTTTGACAACATAGTGGTTTGATTCCGTTTCCTCAGAAATCAGTAACATTCCATAAGAAATAAAATAATGAAGTTGTCCATTTGGGAAAATTGAATTGTGGCAGTTCAAATAATTGCTTCTTTCATGCCAGACAGAAAAGGTGTATCAGAAAATGTTTGGTTTGAAATAGGGTAGGTTTTACAGCTGTGCTTCCTGTACATCTGCTGCTATTGTGGTTTCTGTGGTTTCTTGGGCTTCAGGCTGTTCATTTGTTTGGGTTTTATGGTTTTTATTAATCACATATCCACCTCAGAATGCATCAAAATCTGACATCTTCCACTTCATTGTTTTAATGTTATGTCTGTGTGGAACTAGTTTTACATCTTATTTCTCCTTGCAAGTTAAAGCACCTATCTTCTCATTTTAAATATTCATCTAACTTGATCCTATCCTCTTTGTTTTAAATATACTGTAACTGACACCTTGTAATAATGGATTTTTATTTAATTTTTGCTTCTCTGCTCACAGATGTTAACCCTTGCTCTATGTTGCTGCTGCTTAAAAAAAAAAAAAAAAAAAAAAAAAAGTTAGTGTTTTGCTGTCTTGTATAGCTGTTAGTCATCTTCAGAAACCCTGCACTTGGGTTCCATAGAGCAGGTTTTAGATAACCAGAAACACTCTTTGGTGCAGGTAAATTTCTCAATGGTATTTTTACTGCAACTGGGTGGGTAGATGGGCATTGCCTCATAAATATGTAAAATAGTAGTCTTGTAAAGGTTTTGTTTATTCTTAGTGCTGCCTGTGTGGTAAATATTTAACCAGCTACCCAAGTTAAATGTTTTTTGTTTACAAGATATGTAAACAGTGTCTGTTTAAAGCTGTAGGTAAGTCATAAAATGGCATCGAAGTGCTGATTGAGTCCTTGTTGCTGCAGACATGCTGCACTCAGTTCAGATACTTTGTTGCAGAAATGGTCATGCTAATCAGTAATGGGAAGTAAGTATCCAAGAAATAGAATTACATTGTGTGTTTTTTTTAGGGAAATTGCTACTTCTGATCGCTGAAGTTTATTTGCAAAAGCCTAGAATAACTCTGTACTTACATTTTGCTTCACATTGAAGTGTCTGTAGGAAAAGGTAGTGAGCAATGGCATGTCCCTAGTATACAAAACTTGCAAGTTCTCTTCTAACATGCTCTTAACTATCATGATGTCTTTCCTTGTTTCCTGCTGTTTTTCCTTGCCTTTCCCCATCGTGCAGTGGTGATACCAGATTTACAGAACATGTGGGTGAATCATTCCTTTGACATACAGGTGTGGTGCAAAGATCTCCCCTGGCATCTTCTTTGGCTGTGACCTGGTGAACTGGCTCATGCAAGTTGGCCTTGCCTCCGACCGTGGTGAAGCTGTGATGTATGGAGACAGACTGATGAAAGGAGGCATCATCCAGCACATTACGAATGAATTTGAGTTCCGGGATGAATATTTGTATTACCGCTTTCTTCCTAAGAGATCAGCTGCAGCTGAGAGCCACTGACCTGGGCACTGCAGGCAGAGGACAGGCAGTTAGGGGTGAATGTGACCACCTCCCCTGCCATCACCACTGAAACTGGAAGTATTTCTCTCAGGACTCTAAGAGAATTGTGTTATTCTCTCTTGCAACGTTAAGAGATGCAGTTCTACTTGTGTCTATTCTGAAGGAAATGGTAGCAATTCATATCTACTGAGCATTCCAACCAGAATGCAACTTGAACAAGACAAAATGCTCTGGATTTAGAGCATTTTTTTCCATTTTGAGCAAAACAATAGGAAAATGCGAAGTGTAACTGTCATATTATAGAGACGTTACAACAGCAACTTCAGTGACTGGTGCCACAATGAAAAAAACCCATGAATGAGGGGTATTTTTCATGTTAATGTATGTTTTCCGTATTTTAGTGTGATTAAATATTGATTCCTATTTACAGTCAGGCTTTCCCCTCACTTCACAAAAATAGGATTTCTTCTACCCCAGTTTTTACCACTCTACCACCAGGAACTTTTCCTAGCTGTTTACAGCTTGGATCAGGTGGTTTTCTCTCTTGAAGGGAATTTCCTCTCTTTTTAAAAGTAGAATTGTTGTGAAGATTGTTTCAATGTTAGAGGATTAAAGCTGAGGAAGTATTGAGTGGCATAAATAATGGCTTTGTACAAATTTACCAAATCTTAAAAGGCTATAAAAATACCCACTGCTTCCCCCCGCCCCCCCCCCAATTAGGAAATTGAATAACAGAATTACATAAACAATTCTGGATTTTTGCCTTACAGAGTTAATAATAGCTTTGTCAAGAGCAGATTTTTTTAACCTTCTGAAATTAGCATTTCCAGTTCAATTCAGAAGTGCCAGCCTCAAATAAAGATGTTATAGAAGCCTTTGATACCTGTGCAAATGTTAAAAATTTTATCAAATCATAAAACCTTTTAAATTAAATACAATTACTAGTAAATCTTACTATATAATAAGAATCCTAACTGAACACCCAACTTACGGTTTGGAGTAGCAGAAGATCCTAAAATTATAGTATTGGTTGCCTAACACAGGTTTCTAACAAGCCTCGGGTATCCTCCAATGTTCAAATAGCTACTCTAGTATTATTCAGATTCCTGTGCACTGAAAGCAGAATCCAAGAATCTTCTGCAGTATTTTGAAAAGGTTAAAGACAAACTGTAGTATCTGATAGCCATTATGCTGCCCTTTTAAAACTGCAAGAACAGCATTTATATGTCTAGATAAACATTTTATATAGTGAGGGAAGGGAACCCAGGTATTAAAAAACAATTATTTGCTCAAGCATATGAATAACTCTTCTCATCCTTTTTTAAAAAGTATTTTCCTTTTTTTTTTTAATACATAGATTTTTGTTATAGCTACTTGTACATTTACTTTGTACTAAGAATTAAGTTATTTTAGCAGCATTAACTACTTTTCAAGAAACAGTTGATTTATGGTAGCTATAATTCCACATGAGACTTATATTGGAAAAATAATTCCTTTTACTGTCAGCCTTACTGCACTTCTGCAGTGTGCACAGAAACATAACTGCATCCTACTGCATATGTATGCTGTACAAATTGGCATATTTTAATGTTTTCCAGCAACAAAATAATTGACATTTGTATCTAGCTGTGGCCACAAGGGAAAAAAAAGAAAAAGTGTATTTCCATTACAACTGCTGAAAACAGCTACATCAAGTATTTTTGAATAATCAGATATATGTGACTTAAGAGCAGAAGCTGTATGTCTAGCTTCTAAATATTGTAACTTGTCAATAAATCTGTTACTTCATTTCAGAGTTCTGAGCTTTGATGCGATGTGTGGGAGGGTTATGTGTGCTTACCAAAATTCATGACAAATGTGTTTTTCTGAGAGATTTGTTAAAGTGGCTCTTGGGTTTCAAATTTGGTATTTCTTAAATCCACCATTGATGCTTTTTAAGTAGTTGTTGATGGGTGTTCACACAAAGATACTAGTTTTTGTCTAACAGCCTAAACAGATCTTTAGGATTGGTTCACATCATCTTTTTATTCTTTTATTTATTTATTTTAATACTCGGGGGGGTGGGGAGGGGCGTGTGGAAGTGGGCAGGATTCTTCAAATATTCAAGAAGCTGAGCCTAGGTCAGCTTTACGGTCCTATGCACAGTCATTGTTCTTGCACTCTTGTATTTCTCATTTTCGTCACAAAGTCCTGTCCTTGCCTTCTTTCTGTAATGGATCTGCTATTCCCTATATTTGAACACAACGTATATGTTTATAGTAAGAAATTGCTCAAAATTTCTAATTTGAGAAGGCTCCCTGATACACATCTAATTAAGAGAAACCTTTAATTAACAACTGGCACCAAGTTCTGTTAGATTGACTGTTACAACTTTGTGACTGCCGATATCATACCCAAGAGTCTCATGAGAGTCTATGACGGCTAATAAATAAAGAAACTAGGAATTAAATACAGGATATGATAATCTGTTTCTAAATCACTGGGTACTTCTGGAAGCTAAGAATAGACTTTGAATAGCTTTAGAAGGTTAAGTAACTCTTACCTGACACAAGAACTGGCAAGTTTTAAAATAGTTAACAATTTTATGTATGCCAATAGTTTATCTAGGTAAGTAGGGTTTTTTGGTAGTTAGAAATAGCTTTGCTTTAAAGATGTGGTCAGTGATGCAATGAGTTTTTATTTTGAAGGTGGATTAGTTTGGGATAAATCTCGGTTAAGTTGGAAGTTACAGTGCCATGGAAACATGTCAGTCCAGGAGTCTGCAGTGAACCACATGATTTTTTTTTCTATCACTAATTTCAGAATAATTGTGATAATTGACATGGCTAGATATAAAACTCCTAGTTTTCTAATTTTTATTACTTTTTTTTTTTTTTTGCTAATGATCCTTCATTAAGCTCTAGATCTTTTAAAATAGGTTGGAAAATGTGCTCCTAGATTAAATGCATGCAAAGGTTGCCCTCTAGAGGACATTCTGGTTTTTAAGATTATTTTTTTGTTAATATATGATGGTGGAAGGGTTATTTATTTCTCCTGATCTCATCTGCATTTTCTGTTTTTACACTGCATGTGTTTCCAGGAGAATGAAATCCCAGGAAAAAAAAGGTACCAAAATATCCTGTACTCTGTTGGCCATCACTTAATCTATCTCCACACATCACATTGTTTTTACTTTGTATCCTGTAGACCAGTAAATAAAAGCACAAACTAGAGGAACAGTTGGAATGTATCTGCCTGTGTTACCACCAGACTTACATACTTAACCTGGTTAATTGCCACCCCATTATTAAGAGGCCAAGAAGTTCACTAAAAAGCTTGTTCTACCAACTTCACTACATTGATTCCTGTGTAACTTCACTATATTTGCATTGCAGCATAAAACTGTTTCTCTTCTTCTGCTGTGCTACCTGTAAATTTGACCAACACCTTGGTTTTCAGCACAGTTTTACCTGGTATTTATTGATGCATTTAAGTTATCAAAGAGCTAGTGTGGAACAGCTCATGATCAAAACCAGGACAAAGATGCACACAACTGTCAGATATAGATATCCATGAGGAAAAGTGGTAAATATAGCAAATGTGCACTAAATATACCTTCCAGTTCATGAACATCCTCTGTACTATTGGCCTTTTAAGAAAGTTTGTTGGCAACACAGGCACAACAGGTTCACAGTCAACTCAAGTTTATTTTCAGTCTTATCTACTCTTCAATCTCTCTTGCTCCTGCCACTTGGTACATGTAGGATCACTAAGACTAGAAAGTGCGGGAACTTTTCCTAACCTGCTTGTTTCTTGCTGTGGATCTGAACACAGTATCCTAAATTAACTCCTACTTTCATAGTAGGATTAGGAAGAAGAACCAGTTCTGCTAAGCTTTTAATTTTCTTACTCATTCTGCAAACTGTATTATATATTTATTTTTTAGTTTGCCTAAATTAAAATGAGAAAACTGCATGTGTGTAGCCCCATCTTTAGCATGAGATGATTCTAGAAATTAACTAAATATAGAAAAATCATCAAATAATGGTCCCTCTGTGGTTTGCTGTGTCTTTCTCTGGGGATCCTGTGTCATGTCGCATACTGCTTCACTTCACATGACATGTTCTCTTCTGAAGGTCTGCAGAAGTGTTCATTGTTGGGTTGGTTTTTTTCTCCTTCCAGTTACAGTTGATATTTATCCTGTTTGATCATGTAGTAAAGCCAGAATCTCCTTTCTTTGTTGTTTGCTCAGTTTGTCCCTTGCCAGGGATAATAAAAGTAGTGCCACATATTGATCATTACTTTTAAACAGGATCAGGGAGGAAGAGTTCCTGGCAGGGCAAAAAGCTTGATTACATTAACTCCATGTTACTCTAGTAATTTTGGCAAGACAAGTCATGGTTCAAAGGCTTTATATGAAGTGAAAAACTTTTAAAAGTCTTTTGAAGTGTCCCACTGAGTACATGTATATATTTGTGTACCCCAACCTCTTCTGCCTCATTGCCTGATTTTAAAATAGTAACAATTCAAGCAGCATTTTAAAACTCCCAAGTGTATTGCAGAATTAATTTGACAAAAATAATATTTTATGTAAATAAGTTAATTTATTTTTCAGTGTCAGGGTGGGGAAAATAGAAGTTAAAATTGTGTGGTAATTTGCAGGTTGCTTGCATTTAATTCCATGTAGCTGGTTTTCACAACAAATCATAGTAAAATTGTAATTGTGATTTGGTCTTAATATACCTTAAACCCTCAGCCTCATTTTACATTGAAGGAGTAGAAGGTTCATATATGAAATGTGATTTTATCTAACAGCTGAATATCAATCTTATTTGACTTGCATATCAATTTCCTTTTTATTCAGTGTGAATAATAGGTTCTACTTTAGAAAGTCCTTCAGCATGGCCATTTTAATTCAGACAATGTGAAATTCTGCTACATGTATCTTGACTATAAAAGCTACGTGTGTTCACTAGTACTGAGTTCTAAAAATCTGCATTTGTGTTCTTTATCCAGAGATGGGGTCATTCCACAATTTAGCCAAGCTATTGCATTCTAATTCTATCTGTTTTGTCAGCAGAACCAATCTCTGCTAACAGCTTTATGCCACTCACAGACAAAGCCACTGCCTAGCTCTTAAGAGCCTTTACAGCATTGCTTCATACAACTAAAAGCTGTTTGGCCTGAATATGAATCCACATCTTTAAAACTGTCCATATGAACTGGTATATTGAAAATAAGATGTAATCTATACAACCACTTCATTAGAAGAGGTAATCATAGAACCATGTTTTACCACATTCAAATAGTAGCTTTAGCTATATATTTTGAGTTCTTCTTCTACACACTGTGAAAAAAGGTTAACCACTTGGTTCATGTCAAGACATCCATTTTGCAGGATTGATTCCATTTCACTGATCTTCCGTTTCTCCAACTCCTGTATCTCTTTCAGCATCTCTTTACCTTTGTCCTGCAAAAAGAAACATCTGTATTTCACTAAAAGCAGGATATGTAGTATTCATCCTAACAAAATTCTGTTCTACGTCCTTATTTTAACCTCTCAGTAGTTTCTAGAGTACAAGTCTGTGTTGGTAGAAGTTAGCACCATGATGCGTTTTCTTAGCTGTCTTTCCTAATATCCAGCACTCGCTTCATCTCCCTACCTCCTTGTCTGATGGACCGAAAATAAACAAAACTAAAGCCCCTCTAGCTCTTTATGCTACCAAAACTTAAGTGGGCATGTGTCTTATTTTTTAGAACATGTATCTGTAAATAGAAGAGATGCTACTGTTGAATAACAATCTCCCTGCTTCCCCTTTGCATCCAGTTATCTTTGGGATCTTCTTTCCTTTCCTGTCCATACCAAGCAATGATAAAGGCATGCCCTCCTTACTGCCTAAGACCAGGGTCCTGAAGAGTTTTACATACTCTTATCAGGAGCTGTGCTCAATCATTTCCCTGTTATCTGACTAGCTCAGGAGTACGAGTGGCCTGCTTCTCTGCAAGGTGAGCAGCACAGATACTTGTCTGGGGCTCGACCTGGGAGTATAGCAAAGTGCTAGTTGCAATCTTTAGTGTTTGAAACATATGCCTGCCAGACGCCAAGCTGATGGGCTTCTGGTGCATTACAATGTTCTTCACAATCCATCAAAGGGCATTAAATAGTATCACATTAACAAAATGTGAGCAAGGAGCTTATAAAAACCACCTGCTTGCATTGAAATCTAATTTAATCAACATACCTTGATAGTTTCCATAACTGCCGCAGCACTTTCATGTTTTTTATAGAGCTCATGTCTTCGATCTGGCTTACTCTGAAAACGTGGTTGCTTCTTAACTGGATCATCAAGACCAAATGTAGGGGAACTAGTTTTTAGTAACTTACTAATATTGGGAACAAAAATGAAAGGCTTGAATACAGACCTAGAAAGAGAAAAGAGAACAGAGACCCTTTACTGATACAGTTTTGTTAAAATTCTTGAGTCAGTAAATTGCTGTTATTTCCCCCATTCTTCTAATCCCTTATTTTAAGAATAAAGTCTTAAAAAAAAAAATCTCCTGAGTGTCGTAGCAGTGTTTCACTAGATGGGCTCGTAGATGGCATTAATGTACATTATGTTCCTCCTGTTTTTTAATTGTGTGGTTTTTTGGGTGGAGGAACAAAAAAAAAAAAAAGCAAAGAGGAATATAATTATACAAATCCAACACTTTTCATTTAGGTATTTTCAACTTTTTATCCTAATTACTGGTTGCTACATCACCTCGCAGGATCTGGAGTTCCAGTAAAGAAGTGAATACATGGCAGATCAGGCTGCTGAGGCAATACAGACACCATGCTTCCAGTTGTCATAAATCCACCTTGCATATTAATGCCACTCTCTTTGTCACGAAGAATTTCCATCATTATTTCAGGAGTGATAGATCCTGTTAAGGATACAATAATTTGCAAACAGCACTACTTATAATACCAACTAAACAGCATGTTCAGTACAACTGGGTGCTTTTTCCTTTAATAGGTAATGCCAATTTTAGTTTATGTTGGCAGAAAAAAAAATCATCCTAACAGCATACCTGAATATGTAGCACACTTTAAAAATATTAGTTTTACCCAAAGCATTTATTTCAAAGAGCAGGTGAAAATAAGCTCTAACATTTATGGCTTAAAAGAGGGGGAGGATGATGGCACATGATTTTTCAAAGAAAGGTAAAATACATATGGCTAGCAAATGGTCATTTACACAGTAACTTTTCAGATGAAAATCAGTAGCTTGTGACTTGTAGAAGTTTAGATAAATCATTATAATAGCTATTGGTATTTGTACACATTTAATACTACTAGGTTGCTTTGGAAATGTAAAAATAACAACTGTGCGTGGATTTTCTGTGTAACTTGGAAAATCAAATGCCAAGAGTAACTTTTTTTTTAATCATCTGACCTTGCACAGCACTTAAGCTTTAAGTTGGCAATTGAAAGGATGCACTGGATTAACAACATGTTCTGTAATCTGGATCAACAGTTACTACAATAGTACATCCATTTGTAAAGTCATCTTATAAACTACCTATGTGAGGTGTAGTGCCAAATGTTTCTATGAAAATAATTCTTCCCAGTTAGGTGAAACAAAACCCTTTCTCCATATGCCTCTGCATCTAGTTTTCAAATGATATTGCTCTTCATGTAGTGTACACTGAAGCTTAAATACTGGCATGGTATCACTAGGCAATTGAATATTCTAACCAGCAGCACTTACAGTAGTTTCCTTTTCAAACCTGGCGTACCAGCTGAGCTATGCTCATGGCAGAAAAATATTAGTTCATTCACTGTTTTTTCTACTTCCACTTCATCTTTTAGCATTTCCCTCAGTGAAGTTCTAGCTACGTACAGATTCTTTTTTTATGATTGAACTGCCTTGCTGTTTCCTCTCAGAATAATCACTCTGCTGCTAATTTGGATGTCTCCAATATTATTTTTATACACAATTCAAATTGCTTGTAGACAGGCATGCAGCACTACATTTCTGCAAGGAAACACTCTTAGGTATTCCCAAAGTTGCCAAGGAATGTGAAAGAACGGAAGAAACAAGCTCGATGAACTGAAGAAATTAAAAGAAGCAACAGTCACTTTGGCAACTGGAATTTTGCAACTTGTCCAGCAGGAAAGAGGTACTGCATATTTTCCACTACACTTTTAAATTATTTTGTATTCCCTGTTTTTTGAAATAGAAATGTTTATCTAAAAATGGTCTTCACTTGGTAGGTAGCCTGGAAAAAAACTGTAATGCCACAGAGTGGAAGGGTAGATTTAGACACCAGTAATTTTACTGATGCTGTAAACCAAATAGCTTTCAGTTAGGGGCACCTATTTAAAATAAATCTAAACAAACTGAGAACATGTGAGGTTGATAACCTGAACACCTAGTGTGAGTTTTAAAATGGCTCACATAAATGCCTGAAAATAGGGATTTAGAATGAAAACACTGATAGAATCTCAGCATTGTTATAATACAAGTAAATACAGGTATTAGGAAAATGCATTCAGTGTTCAAAACCTGCAGTTCCCAAAATGAATGCAGGATTTACATGATCACTCGAGCAGGATAGCAAAAGGTAATTCATTCTGACACATGCTGAACAAGGTCTGGTAGAGCTCAGCCAAATAAATAAAAAACACAAAGGTGTGCAATGTCATTTTGGTTCAGTTTAATTACTTCAAATAAGCTAGTGAATAAAGATGCAGAAAAACCTTGCAGGTGAAGGCAGTTAAAAGAGAAGTAATAGTTTCTTTCTATAGAGGTCTGAAAAATAAGTGACTAAGTTGGTGATAAGGAGCTCCTTCTTATAGAAAATTATTTTATGCTGCTGTGTGTTTTATTAGCCCACACATGGTTAGAGTTGCAGTTATAATGAAACCACAAAGATTTAAAAACCAATCTCAGAAACTAAATGCAAGATATGTATCTGAATTATGTGCTGTTGTCTTAGGCCTGTATGAATGGTGGCAGGCTGAAGCTGTTCATAGGGTTCTGGTTTTGGCTGCAATCCACTGGGATTCTGGTTTAGCCTCTGATTTTTTTCTTAGAGGTACATATAGCCTATCAAAACATTTCAGAGCTCGGTCTTAAGGAGTATTCAGTGGTATGGTCAGTATGTAGCCTCTCAGTGTTGTGACTGTAGTTGCGTGTGTTTGACATTTGACCCTTGTTTTAATTTTTCCTCACTGACAAACTGACAAGTTCAAACTGACAAGTTCAGAGTTTCTCCTTTGGGCAAAAAGTGAATTTACTAAGTTCTGGTTCACCAAATTCATGTGCGTGATTGTCCATGGCAGATGTCTAATCATTTACGATTTAATGCAGCTCACTAAATGCTTTGCATACTTTTAAAAAATTATCAAAAATGATACCTTTGTGTTTGTTCAGAAGTTTGTAGCCTTCACAATATCGGTCTCCAGATGTGGTCATTCTGGCAGTATTTACGTAAGAATATGTGGCAGCAAAATCAAATTCCTCTTTCTCATCCCACCAGCCCTGGCTTTTGGCATATTCCTTTAATTCTGGGTGTTCTCTGTCAATCTTGGTTGTGATAGAGAACTGGTTGGAAATATTCCGTATGCCTCCTGTTTGTAAGGTGAGGAAAGAATAATTTTAATGCATGGAATGCTTTTTCTTCATTTTTTGCTTACAATTAGCTTACTAAAGCAATTTATGCACTGAAGTTTCCTACAAGATCTGACTCCTTGTGGTTTATTCTTGGCCCTCTCTCCCTGGCTGTACGTATCCTTCTGATTGAAATTCCATTGCCACTCAGTTCTGACTCTCTTCATTCTGTTGCCAGCATCATAGTTCAGGTTCTGTCCTGACTATGCCCATCTTTACATTCTTCTTCTTAGACCTCCAAAGACAAAGCTTGTCCTTCTAAGGCCCTGCTCTTTTCTCTTATTTATGTATCTGGAGACTAGTTTGAGGCCTTCATGAAATGGTAGATGAAAAGTGGAGAACTGCTGATTGTCATTGCATTGCAAGGGTTAAAAGCCAAGAGCATCATCCATACCTTCGACTTTTTCTGCTGCCCAGTATTTTCCTGATGTCTCCAGCACCCATGCTTCCTTTCTGTCGGCTATCAGAAAACTGTTATGGTATGTAAATACCATTTGGCTCTCCATACAGTTTCCTCCCTGTCCATATTTTTCTAGCAAATCAACTATGACAGTTAGAGCCTTCTCAGCTGTGTCCGCTCTCTCAAGTCCAAGCCTAAAACAAAAGCAAGATGTTATTTTTTGGAACTATGAACTTTACATGCAACTATCCCACCTCAGTATTCGAACTGAATTGGAATGCTCTTTCTGTATGTACCTGATACTTGTATAACCTGGTGAGAGAAAGAAGCAAGTCATTTAAATGGCTTGTTTGGAGTAGGTCATCTATGTCCTTGGGATGGGGAAAAACAACCAAACAGCAACACAGAAAGGCAGGGAAGGGGCTGTGTGGGTATTAGACTGGGGGGGAACTGTGAAGAAGAATTTACTGGCTGCTGTTGCTTAGGGAGAGTTACTTACACCGGCGCCCAGTGAGGCAGGCCAAAAAAGCTGTCATCATTTACATGGAGAGGTGTGGCTAAGACTGAAACTTAAAAATAAGCATGGAAAAGATGGGAAAATGAGAACTGACCTTAGAAAAAGGCCTGAACACTAGTTTCAGAAGCCCCACTGTGCTCTAGTTAAGAGTCCCGGTTTAGTTTAGTATAAGCTTTGTCAAGAGAGAGATTCGAAGATTTCTTTGACAGATTCTCTCCTAGCGCCCGATGCCTTTTGCGAGCTCCCGGTTCCTGGCAAACCTAATCCTTGCGCCAAGGAGTTTTAACCACGCCTAAAACAGCAGAAGAGGCAGACGTGTGTTCCGAGCGTAAAAGCACCCACATAACCCCAACCCACTGTTTTAAATCCCACTCCCAATCCAGCGCCGTTTACCAAGAGAGCCCGTGCAAACCTGACGAGGTCCATGCCCAGGAGCGCTTCCCGCCCGCAGACGCGCTCCCGGCCCCACACCGCCTCGTTCCCGATGCAGACGCCGTGCTCGTTGGCCCCCATCTCGGCCCCCCAGAGCCAGGCGGGCCGGCTCAGCACCACGGCGTGGGTCCGCTCCGCCTGCTCGATGCTGATGTAGGTGCACTGCAAGGAGCACGCAACAGACCCTCCGTCAGGCCCCGGCTGCGGCGAGCTGCCCCCGCCGCTCCCCGGCCGCACGGCCCGGCCCGGCACGGCCCGCAGGAGCGGCGGGGCCCGGCACGGCCCGGCACGGCCCGCAGGAGCGGCGGGGCCCGGCACGGCCCGGCCCGGCCCGCAGGAGCGGCGGGGCCCTCACCTGCAGCGCGGCGCCGGGCGGGTGCGCGGCGGCCGGGAAGTGCACGACCTCCTGCACCTCATCGGCCGGCCGGTCCGAGTTCTTCCCGAAGACCAGGCGGCCCCCCGGCGCGGCGGGCGGCAGCGCCACGAAGCTGTCGCAGGAGCGGGGCGGCAGCGGCAGCATCGCGGGGCGGCTGCGGGAGCGGGGCTGCGGGAGCGGGGCGGGGCTGCCCCGCAGGAAGGCCCGCCCGCCGACCCGGAAGGCCCGGCCGAGGCAGCCGCTGGGGCCCCGGTCGGTGCGGGGAGCGGGTGGCTGCCTCCCCGCCGCCGCCATGGGGAAGTCGTTCGCCAACTTCATGTGCAAGAAGGATTTTCACCCCGCCTCCAAGTCCAACATCAAAAAGGTGAGGGGCTGCGGCCCTTGCGGGGCTGGGCGCTGCGGGCCCGGCCGGTGTCCCGGGGCCGGTGTCCCGGGGCCGGTGTCCCGGGGCCGGTGTCCCGGGGCCGGTGTCCCGGGGCCGGTGTCCCGGGGCCGGTGTCCCGGGGCCGGTGTCCCGGGCGGCCTGAGGGGCATGTCCGGTGCCCGTGCTGGGCGCGGGGCCGGGGCGAGGGAGAAGGAAGAGACAGTCAAGAAAGTTAGAAAATTCCTGAAGCTTCCCGTTTGCTTCCTCACAGCCGCGTTTATCTGTCGCCTCTTCCTGGCTCCAGCTTTTCAGCACCTGGTTCTCCGGGTAAATAGTGTCTGTCTGGTGCTGTACAGCGTCCGGGAACACTCCCCCCGTCCCGGTGTGCCCACGTTTTCCCGATATTTCACACCTGCCTTGACTTGGCGCCAGGTTTCTCTTCCCCAGACCGTGCCATTCCCGAGAGAACCTGGGATCTGAGGTCTGGTGAGACTTCGCTGAGGAAGTGTCGTTACAGGGAAGACAGTGGCACACCGGGGTGCTTCCTGAGCCTTCCTTTCCATTTGCATTGTTAAACTTCTTCTTTCCATTTCTACTATGAAACGTTGGAGTTACAGCTTATCAAAATTACAGCTTGATTGAAGGTCATTTATTGAAATGCTGGATGAAAATAATAAGATGTATGTGATTAGAGCAGGAAGTTTCACCTGTTAAGGATTTTTAATAGATTAAGCCAGCTAACTATTTATACACAGATCTATTTCGTGGTAGTTTTTCTATTTGTTTAAAGTAGAAACTTTTTTTTAACTAGGTATGGATGGCAGAACAGAAGATATCATATGATAAGAAGAAACAAGAAGAATTAATGCAACAGTATCTGAAAGAACAGGAATCCTATGATAACAGGTGAGAACTGGTGTAAGTTCACACACTTATTCCTACTGTGTCTTGCTTTCCTGGTAGTGAAGAAAATACCATTGTGAGTTACTTGAAATTCTGTCTCCCATTGATTGTAGTAGTAGGAGAGGACAGTGATTTTATAAATTGGTGTCTGATTAAGCAGAAGTCACAAGAACTTCTTTCAAGTGGCACCTGTGTGTCTTGAATTCATTTCAAAACATGTTATGTTGCAGAGAGCACAAGTAATCTTGTTCAACAATATATTTGGGTCACACAGGAATCTGCCTCATAACTCTTGGATGGGGAGTTACGTTTCTGTTGTTGGTTGAAGTGTGTGATTTTTGGTACACGGTGGAGCACATGAAAGTACTGGCTAGTCTCCTGTGTGGTTTAATACCAACTTTTGTTATTCAAATTAACAAATGAGAAGTTGCCAGTTGTTATAGCAATTTCCTGCTACAGTTGTTGTTTTTTTTTATCTAAGTAACACCGCTCTGGCTGTTTTGCGTGTAACACCCCAAACTCTGTCTCTTTTTATTTAGGTTGCTTATGGGAGATGAGCGTGTGAAGAATGGTCTTAATTTTATGTACGAGGCCCCACCTGGGGCAAAGAAAGGTACTGCAGTTCCCTGGTTCTGAGCAGACAGTGCTGCAGAGCTAGAAACCCTCTGAAGAAATAATCACAACACTTTTGTTTTTTTAAATAACTTGTTCATAGTGAGGTAACACTAAAGGTGTGATTTTTAGTTCTTCCTGTGGGAATATGCAGACATATATAGTATGTGATAATTTTGGTCCCACAATACTTTAATTTATTTCAGAATGGGAGTGGTTGGAGTTTTCTAAGCAACAATGCCATGTAAAGGGAAAAGCAGATAAAATCTCTTTCCTGGCAGCAGCAGAAATGGTTGCAGCAGCTTCACAAGCTGAAGTTACTAAGTACCTGGTGAATGCTCATGTCGGTCACTTAACTTTAGCAAAATCTGAATGTAAGTGTAGAACTAAGAAAATGTATTCCCTTTAAAAGAAAGCACGTTCCCTTTAAAGTGCCTCTTTTCCATTTGCACAAAAACCCTTGGAAATGCTTGGATGGGCTCATTCTTGTAGGGCAAATTTTGCAATCACTTCAAGAGCTCTAAAATTAATTCCTTAAGCCTAGAGCAAATGCAATTTTAAAGTAGTGGGTTTTGCTTAAATTATTTTTTTATATTTTAAAATTAAGTGTTGTTGCTACTTTTGCAAAAAAAAAAAAAAAGGTTTTTGTGTTTATAAATCATATCAATGTAGTTTTAAAAGATTATCCTGGTTTCACAGGATTTGTAACTGCATACTAGAGGCTGATTATTCATAAGTGTGCTCTATTTAAGTAAAGTTACTTTCTGAGTGTTTGTACTATTGTATTAGTATAAACCATCAAATGTTTTGTCTCCAGCTTAGACACCAACTGGATTTTACATGTCAAATTAATGTATAATTTCTTTTCTTTCCATGATTTCTGAAAATTCAGAGGAAACTAAAGAGGTATTTCATTATATCATTTCTTTATGTTTTCATTTACTTACTTAAAATGTATTATAAAAAATGTCAAGCTTACCATGTTTTCTGTTTCATAGCAAGAAGGAGAGACTGAATACAAATTTGAATGGCAAAAAGTCGCCCCTCGAGAAAAGTAAGATGTCTGGATTTTATCCAAAATTTTTTTTTCTTCTTACTTACCTTTGATATCCTTCTCTTTCTCTTATTTTCTTTTTTTTTCTTTTTCTCTTCCTCTTTCCTGTTTTATTTTTGAGCAGGTCAGTTGTGTAATCCTGTCATGTCTTGTTAGTTGATTATAAAACCTGTAAGCCTAGAACGAATTCCTTCATCGGTTTAGTTTTTGTTTGAATTGTACTTCCTTATTTGAAAACACATTAAAACTAATGTTTACTGGAAGTTTATCTCTGAAATGGATGCATACTTTACAATAAAAGGTATTTTTGTATATTATGTGTTTTTAAAAAAATAATGAATTGAGTATTTGTTTTCTTTTGTGTTTGTGTAACAGATATGCTAAGGATGATATGAATATCAGAGATCAGCCGTTTGGTATCCAGGCAAGTTACATAAATATCACTCTCTGGATGTCTTGGGTATATTTCAAATATTATCTCACTGCAGAACGTTCACACGAACTCTCTTAATTTTATCATCTGTTTCTCAGTGAGTTTAAAAGCTTCTCTTATGCCTAATAACATAGACATTTCTGTAAATGTTAAGCTGCATTGGTAACTAAAAATTATGTATTTTTAAAATTATTTTTCATTTTAGGTGCGAAATGTGAGATGTATTAAATGCCACAAGTGGGGTCATGTCAACACGGATCGAGAATGTCCCTTATTTGGCCTTTCTGGAATTAACGCGAGTTCAGTCCCCAGTGATGGTTCAGGTAGGCAGGGGATGCCCTTCAAGAAGTTGCTGGTTAGAAATTTTGGGGGAGCTCATCATGTTTAATTTCCAAAGGTTTAAGTTTATCATATTTCAAAGAGGTACTGAAATATGGAAAAGCTTATTTATTCCACATGTAGGAGCCATAATTTCAAGTTAATTATTTTAAATGTTAGGGTTCTAATTTGTTTATTAGTAACACATTTTAAAAGATTCCATAATGACTGTTGATTTGATTCTATCTGTGACAAAAATTCAGAAGCTGCAATGAGATTGTTTAAATCTGAATGGTGATATTTGTATCACACACAAAAAAACCAACATGTAATGGATTGTCAAAGACTCTCCCAGTTCAGATTCAGGTACACTGCTTGGAAAAGCTGGAATGTATCAGTATATCTTTGTTAATCACTTGGAGAAAAGGAGAGATTTGGTTTTTTTAATATATGTAATTGTGCTTCTAGAAGTGGACAAGCAATTGGAACCTAGATTTGCAAATGCCTGGTTTCCTTTCAGCTGGCTCGTTACTTCCTGAATTACAATTTTTTTCCTCTATTAGCTTTCCTGCTACTCGAAGTCACACAACATTTAGTGTTAGATGAGATTTAAAGAAGTGAATATAAACATTCAAACTGAATAATATTTTTTTTTTGCCTACAATGCTTCATTTTCTGTAAGTTGGCCCAAGTTTGTAGCACTTAAGATTCCTAAGATTGCAGCAGGTTAAGGAAACCCCGGATAACACGGGTGAGTCTTCAGACTTGCTGTACTGCACTTCAAGATCAGGTGCCATGCTGTGTGTTCAGTTTTGCTGGGATACCATTACTATTGCACACTTGATAACATCTGGGTTTCCTTTGTCTTTTCTCAGGTTATCTATTTGGTGTAGTAGCTCTTAGTTTTATTACATATTTAGCTTACCAACAATCTTGCTTTTCAGAATTAGATCACTTAGATACATTGTTTCTTTGAGATGAGGCCTGGAAGACTTAAGGTAAAGGAAATATTGCCTCTTACACTCCTCTGCTTTTAGGCACTGTCTGACGATTATACCATTGTATTATGCATCCTGTAGTTGACTTTCTCAGCCTATATATTCAGTAGGTTATAACATTACATAATTGTCTTGCCTCGTTCTTACCTGAGAAGAAATTGTGCTTGGAGTGTTTGGTGATGGTAGAATTATATTGTGCAGATCTTGCATGTCAGATACACTTTTGTGGAGAAGAACTCACTTCCCCCCCCCCCCCATTCAAAAGATGTGGGAAAACTGTAGTGTTTGTCTGGGAAAGAGGAAGGTGTTTGTACATGCTTGTACAAACGTGAAAAATTGACTCCTCATTATTTATAACAATGTAATGTGAATGCTTTGTTGTGTCAATATAAGACTGCTTGTTTCAAACCTGACTGAACTGCCTCAGTGTAGGCATCATTGGACTCCTGTGGGTGTTTGCTAGTCAGAGAGATGTTCTTCAGCTTGCTTTCCAAACCATCTTTGTAAGCCTTGAAGGGAAGGAATTAGCACATATGGTGAATTTTGCATGAAGGGGAAAGTGCTGTAAAATTACCTAGATGTTCTCAGACTCTGCCAGTGCCTTCTCATCTTCAACTCTGGAACTTAGAAAACAGTGTGTTGTGCTGACCATTGACTTTTTTATAGGCTGAGGAAGGATTTCAGGGAGTAGGGGTGGGTGACAGATCAGTGTATATATAGAATGTAAGACATTGTTCTTGGACTTTAATAGTCAGCTGTAATGATACTGCTACTTCCTTTTTCTTTTGGGGAAACAATATGTAAAAACATTGTAAGTAAAGTTTAAAACATTTTTAAGTTCTTCATTTAATAGCAGATACAAGGCTTATAGGAAGTGGTAAAGTCATTAATTAGATCATCAGATAAAAGGTTGTCTGCTTTTTCCAAAGTCAGGAATACAGTCCTTTCCTCAGCTTTTCTAAAACTTCATCTGAAGCTAAATTGACAACTTCCAAAAATTCCATCTATGTAAATGAAGCACTGCAGTTAAGTTCTTGAATTCACTGTTTCTTTTCAGACTTATAATTCAGCCACATGGCCTGTTAAAGCTTACATCACACACTTAAAAAAAAAAACAACCTGCTTTGTTTTAACTAAACCTTAACACCTATCCTGTGTTGTTTGGGATGAGAGTAGGTAGTTACTTTTGCATTGCTGGGAGTTCTACCCAGTTGGTACAGTGCTACAGGCCTGCAGTTAGTTCTGTAAAATGAACCTACACCGAGTAAAACAGTGGTTTTTACATTTCCTAACAAGGCACTGCAGCAAAGACAAATTCCGTCATGTTCTGATCAGCATCCCCAACAATATAATCTTGTCCTGACTGTTTATTGCTCTTTGTTTCATCTCAGTACTTCTACTTAATGGTTTGTTATTAGCCCTCATGCTGAATCAGTATCCACCTCTAAGAACCTTCTGTTCCTCCATACAACACATCTCCTCAAGCTCTGCTTGTTCCTGCTTGTCTTTATCAGTAATTGTATGCAGTCCTAAGCTGCTTTTATGTCTCTAGACTAAATTCATAATTATTTTCTGATTATTTTATAGTACTGTAACAAATGTCTGTTGCCACACTGTTCTTATTTAGATTGGCTAGAATTGCAGGAAATACTGCTTTGTAAGGGACAGAGAATTTTAATTATATTTTTATGAAGCCTTTTGTTTAATGAACTGATGATTAGTTTTAAAACAAGAAGGAAAAAAAGCACTTGAATTGCTTCACACCACGTCCCCCCCCTTACCCCACACAAGTGTCTTCTTATGCTTAGAAAACTGGTAAAAAGCATGTAAATAGTCCAGTGTTTTCCTTTATTGTGATTGTCAGCAGCAAAAGGTACAAAACCACTTGGCTTATAAGGTCTAAACTCCAAAGAACAATTTTCAGAAGCTGTCTGTTTGGGTCTACAATGCAGAAGAAAATACATGCCTCTGAAGAGACCAATGAATAGAGATTTCAAGGATAGGGAGTGATTGCTTTGAATATACAGCAAGCCTGGAATGTGCATTTAATTTATGTGTTTTTAGTAACTGAGTGTGTAAAAATATGTTTGCAGCCAGCTGTCAAGAAGTGAGAAGTTGGGGTTGGACTAGATGATCTTTCGAAGTCCCTTCCAACCCCTAGGATTCTATGATTCTATGAGGAATAAAGGTGAAACCTGAAGAAAATTTTAATACAGTACTCAATATACCAGGACTAAAATGAGTTTATGGGGTTAATTGTACTAGAAGGACCAAATTTAGCCCAGGTAGGCAGCTCAGCCCCACACAGTGCTCGCTCACTCCACCAGAGCAGGATGGGGGAGAGAGTTGGAAGGGTGAAAGTGAGAAAACTTGTGGGTTGAAATAAAGAGTTTAAAAATTAAAGCAAAAGCCGCATACACAAGCAAAGCAAAACCAAGGAATTAACTTGCTTCTTCCCCTCTGCAGGCAGGTGTTCAGCCATCTCCAGGAAAACAGGGCTCCATTATGCATAATGGTCACTTGGGAAGACAAACACCATAACTCCAAATGTCCCACCTTCCTCCTCCTTTCACTGGCTTTTATTGCTGAGCACAATGCATGGAATATCCCCTTGGTCAGCTGGGGTCAGCTGTCCCAGCTGTGTCCCCTCCCAACTCCTTGCACACCCCCAGCTTATTTGCTGGTGGGGTGAGGAGCAGCAAAGGCTGGGATGCTGTACAAGCACTGCTCAACAAGAACTAAAACATTTCTGCATTGTCAACACTGTTCTGGTCACAAACCCAGAACATAGCCCCATACATGCTACTGTTGAAGAAAAGTCACTCTACCCCAGCCAAAACCAGTAGAGACAGTGGTAGCCCCAGTGTTGCTGGCAAATGTTTGTGAACATATAAAGGATTGACATCTAGTTCAAGGGACATTCTCATCTTTCTTGTTGATCAGAAGTAACACAGATAATGGGGGTAAAAAAGTTTTTATTAGGATAATGACATTATTGAATTAAGAGCAGCCTTTTCCCATCCTTCCCTTTCTTTAAAAACTGGGCCTTCAAATGCCTTAGTTGAATAGTAACTTAAATTTAGTAAAAGCCCAGGGGATAAGATGTTTTGTGGTTTTATAAGTCACACATTGGTCGTAGACTCCTTTTTTGAATGAAAAGAAGATTAAGTAACACCAGATCTAAATTCAAGAGAATTTGATACGAGTGCAGTTTGTGTTTTGTTCTCATTTTTTCCTGCTTCAGAAAGAGAGAAAAATAAAGTCTTACTTCGACTCAGACTGTTTTTTCAGCCTCAGAGGAAATGTTTGAGTTCAGGGAATGAAAATGAAACTCCTGTGTTTGATTTAGTAGCTTTATCTAAGGTTCCTGCTCTGTTTCTCTGTGAGGAAAGAGTTAGTGATTGCCTATGTACATTTTTTTTTCACATCATAAAATAACCACCAGTATAGGCTTTTTCTTTCCCATAAATTCTATAAGCTGTGATTCTCTTATTTCAGCAGAAAGATACTGCATCATACTCTTCCTCTTTGCCCATAAATTAATGGGCAACTGTTGTTTTGGAATTGGTGTTGAATATTTTGTGTGCAAAGACCAGTCATAGATTTCAGTTTACTCCAGTGGAACTGCTGCAGGGCAAGAAGCATGTCTTGCTCTGTGAGAAAAGGCTGCTGTCTTTCAAGATCTGACATACACTGTAGCACTCCAGCAAACAAAAATAAGTACAATTGGCACCTTAACTTAGGTGTGATGGCTTGGTTATTGCGCTTCTGGGACCATTTTACTAATCTAGCTGATAATGCATAGAAAAAAAAAATCATAATCTTACCATTAAAAAAGCTCCTATAATATCTCACCAGTGAATAGAGATTATTTTTGCAATAAGGCAATTTCAGTGGATGTGGTTATCATGGGATAATCACACCCCTGGGGTATAGCCTTGTCTGTAATCTCCCAGGAGTGTAATTATTTCATGATAACTGCACCCCCTGGTGTTGCATTATTTCCATTATGAAATTCTTAGTTTTAGATATAAAGTAACTTACTTTGACCACTGTAGACTGTGAAGTAGTGATAGACTGTTCCAGCTGTGAGGCTTACAGAGACCAACTTATAAGATTTACTTCTCCTTTACAAAGCTAAATTAGGCAATCAAAATGCTTCTTTGGGCTAAACTGATTTACAGGGGTTTTTACTGATAAAATACTAATTTTCCAAGTTTAGGCAAAATGAAAATATCTTGTGGTTTGGACTTTATGTGTCACTGGGTACATATGCATGGCTAAACATGTAACATTTACCAGCAAAAAAACCCAGGTCACTGGCGTCTAAAAGTTTTACTGTTTTTTATCATTAACCAGCAGCATAATTTAATTTTTGTGTTTTCCAGTGCTTTTTTTGCCTAAGAAGTGTTTGATTTTACTAGAATAGATTAGTGGGTTTTCTGTGCAAAATGATTTTTAAGTAATACTGCTATTTCGTTTCAAAATTGCCTGCAGCTTTCTTGGTCAGCTAAATATAGGACAAACTAAATACCTCTTTTTTCTTGTTGTTTAGGGTTTTTTTTTCCTTTTTTTTTTCTTTTTTTTTTTTTTTTTCTGCAAGCACTCCATCTTGTTAAGCAAGGACTGGGGAGGGGGGTGCTAAAAAGCTATGCAAGCCTAAATGCTTAAAACTTTTATTGTAATTTTTTAGAACAAAAATCTGCTAGGAATCTATTACTATCTTATGAAAAAAAGGTATTACTATATTGAGAAATAAGGCTGGTTTCTCAAATGGGGACGTAATTTTAGGAATAGTGTAGTTGGAAGACTTCGGATGCTGTGATTAAAAACTGTTCTTGTGCTTCTGGCCTATGAAGCCTAAGGCTGGAGAGTGCTGGGCACCCTGCTCTGCTGTGGACTGCTTTGGTTGTTTGACAGCTGACTGGCTCCCTGTTGATTTGTCCAGTGAAATTACTTAGAAGAAAGAGGGTACTGTGAAGTGATTGGCATGTTGTAGAAAATTCAGGCAAATAATGGTTAAAATGTGACGAAGCAACATGTGTACGTGTGTGTAGCCTTATGATCTACGCAGATAAAGAAACCCCAGGTATGTCTGTGCAATGCAGCCTTCTGAAGACTCATTATCGGCTCCTAGAGTTTGTGCCCTCTCCTTTTATTGCCCGAGTGCCCTCACACTCATTGTGGTTGTGGTTTCCTCAGTCTGTCACTCAGTGTGTTCAACTCATCTTTAGCTTTTGGGTGAAATTCCTTTCCATAGTCACCGTTGAAATTATCAGTCACATGGAGGCAGTAAAAAAGGGAATCAATGTCTAGGTTATGTGTGCATCTCTGCATTTTTTTCAATAACAAATATGGTACCATTGTGTTTCCCAACAGATAAACATCAGCATTGTATCAGAAATGCAGGAGTTGATTTAAGTGCTGTTTTGAGTCTATAATAACAAGAAAAAGTGATTTGAACACATTCACTGTGAATATTTGTATAAATGGTCATCTCTAGAAACGTACAGTGTATGAAACCTTTGTATCTGTAGCTGAGACCTTTGATTATGAACATTAGGAACCTTATCTAAATCTTCACATAGTTTAAGAACTGTCACGTTTTAGAGCAATCCTCCATTTATGTTTCAGAAGCTTCTGTGTTTGGTGTGAATGCATAAAATACACATTTCTATTAGAAGTCTCGTAGTTGGCATTTAAGCGATAGATTCCTATAGCAGCTTGATAATGTTAAATGGTTTTTACTACTAAAAAAAAAATAATAAAAGAAACTCAGGATTCTCTGAAATACTCTGTGACAAAAGCATGGCAAATTATACTGAAATTCTGTGTTGAAGTGTTAAATTCAGTTAAACTGCAGGCCCTCTGAAGAAGAGCTAATTAAAAGCCAGAGTTTTTTTATTCATTGATTTCTCTCAATGCCAACTGCAGCAGTTGCTTTGAAGTGTAAATATGGTCTGCATGCAGTCATCTATGAAATAGATGAAAAAGTTATTAGTAAAAAATGATCAATTCTGAATTAGTGGAGGCAGCATAAATTTGCTACATTCTTCATGACCAGGATCATGATCACATAATTTGGATAATAGCTCTTTGTCCTTTAGATAAATGTCTACTCTTATCTCTGTCACAACCGCAATAAAAGTTCACAGGCGATAGTGTGATTAGGCTCACTCTGTAATTTTTTCCATTTTTGTTCAATTCCCTTTTAAGCCATATGAAATAAAAATCACATGAAACTCTGGAGAGCACAAAAAGAGTATATGGATGTATTGACTAAACAGTCTATGCTAATTTTAAAGGTAGTTTCTCTTTTAAAGTAAAACCTAAAAAGCCTTCTATCGTGTTCTGCTTTTGCTGCTCCCCAGACAAGGCAGCACTCTGAATTCAGAGTATATTCATCCTTCATGTGATTGTGTGCTAAGCTGAAACCCAAGAGCAGAATGGTTTTCTAAAACCTAGGTACTGTGAAAGAGCTGTTTGTATACTCCCTGGAGAATTCATTTGTTTATTTTTCAGCAGCACAGTGTGGTTTTAGTGTCACCGTTACAAAAGTCAGATTTAAATTTTGAAGAGTTGTGGTCTCAGGTTTTCCAGGGTGCACATGAGAAAGAACGAAGACAATATGCTTTAGGCCTACTTTGTTAGCAAAAGTTATGTAGTGATAATAGATAAGCTTTGAAAATATCTCATCCTTGATTCATAAATTAACTTTTAAACATGCTAGAGTGGAGTATCCAAAGAGTGGTGTATACTGACAAATTGGCAGCATATATCCCAGTGTGCTTTGTTTACATTTATGTTCATGGAAATGTATCTGTCTATTACCAAGGCAGGAGAAGTCTCATGGTATGATAATGGTGATATTTTCAGATTAAAATTATCACATCTGTTAACTAAAAGATGTCCCCCACCAGAACACATTCTCAGGAAAGGGAAGCTCTAGAAAAGCCCTATTCTAGATACTCTGTTTTGATGATACACAAGATAAGCATTAATTAAAATAAAGGTAAAAAAGTTGTAGTTAAAATTACACCGTGAAGAATCTGCTGCCTTTTCCAGTAACTTTTATATTGAGTAGTCTATTTCACTTTGCAACAATACATAACTGCAGCCACTACCTAAGTACAACTGGTTGCTGTAATTGCCCCTGCCACAGGTAGGAACAGTGGTTACACTGTTACTGCTACTTCTCTTTGCTTTCCCTGTGTATTCCACAATAAGAAAATCCATTGAAAACTTAATTGATTGCAAAGAATAATTCAGTTTGCTCATTTGTGCTGTTGACAGCAGTGAAAGCTTTGCTCAATAAATCGAGCTGATACTGTCAAGACTAAGTATCATGAGGAGATAGAATAATCAGAAATAGCAGTTTTATTTCTGGCTATCATAACATTATGGCCTGTCCTTACTGGAACTGACACTGTTGCAGCTGGTGTGTTTTTTCTAAGAGGAGTCCTGTGCTCATGCCTCTTAGAGGAAACATCTGGCACACACTCTGAAGTTGTAGCAGAGTGTATGTAACCTCCAGAGAAGTGCAAGATGGGACTGAAACTTAATTGCATCAATAGGTTTCTCTTGTTTCTGGGCTGAGAGGGAGGGGTAGTGATGTGGGATGGGAGAGCTTACTCTAAGATAGGCATTTAAGTAATTGAATCCAGAATAATTCCCCCCCCCCCTCCCCCCCCCACAGTTGTCGAATACAGCAGAATTGATTATGTTAAATTGATCTCAGTTAAGTGATCAGAAATTGGAGCTAAAGCAAAGTGACAATATGCTCTAGAAATCCCAGTATGATGTCCTTCTGCAATCCAGTATAATTGATGCTCTTACAGGCTTCAGAAAAATTCTATTTACAGCTCTTCTGTTTATTTAATTGTACAAATATTATAAAGCTGCACCAATAGCTTTCAAGTGATGGTTGCACTCAGGTTGTACTTTGTGAAGACTAAAATCCTTCTTTTCACACTTCATTGAATGGTTTGAGTTTCCAGATTCTGTGATCTATGTGGATTTTTTTCCTTAAATAGTATCTTAAACAGAAGACATTAATGCACCAGAAACTTCTGTGGGAAGAAGCAAGAAGAGACTGTAGTCTACTTGCTTGACAACACTATTTTTTGAGAATTATAAAGAGCATGAAAAAATATTGTAAAAATCCTTTAGTGGGTCTTTATGGAGCCTCTTTTATGCAAACCCTTAGCATAATTTTAAGTACCTGTAGCTGTAGAAAGCTTAACAAGTTGCCAGTTTTCTTAATACATAAAAATAAGTATTATATCAGCATGCAATTAATTCATTATATGATAAAAAGCTTTTCCAAGACTATGAATTCATTCTAAAGGAGATAAGTGTTTTAGTTTAAAACAAGAGTCACCTGGAAAAGTTTTAAATGTTTTTTTTCTTTTTCTTTCCTTATAAAAATGTAAATTCCAGAAAATAAGCTTGACAGTTATATTCAAAAATAGCAAGGTACTGTATTTGACTTGTTTCAGAAAGAATCAGAAACAGATGATGAAACATTGTAACTTTGAACTTATTTTTAGTTTGATGATGGATGAATGCTGAGAGATTAGTTAGAAATTGTAGCAACCAGCTATTTTTACAGGATTCCTTTATCTCATGTTCTGATAACTCATGGCATTATGTCATCTCTAGATGTTTTCACCTGCTTGAGATGATGCAGGAAGCTTCTTCACAGGCTGCCTCACAAGTCCATATGGAAGGCACATATGAGGACATCAGTTTTCATACTAGACCAAGTATTTTTCTGTGCCTGATGTAGGAGTAATCTTTTGCAAGTTGATGGGTGTTCTTCCAAGAATACTGGGCTAATGTCAGTTAGAATCACAGAATCATTTAGATTGGAAAAGTCCTTTAAGATCATCAAGTCCAATCTTGAGCCCTACTCTACCATGTTCACCCCTAAACCATATCCCCACAACCACATCCAGGGATGGTGACTCAACCAACCCCCTGAGGAGCCTGTTCCAGTGCCTGACAACCCTTTCAGAGAAAAAAAATGTCAGGGTGCATTCTACCTCCTCATCAAGGTAATTGATAAAATGTTAAATGGAAGTGGTCCCAGCACTGAGCCCTGAGGAACCCCACTTGTGACTGGCCACCAGTTCCCAAGATTTTAGCCAACTGAGGTCCTCTCTCAGCTCAATCTTAGTCTGTTTTAGAGTTTATTACTCAGTGGAGCTTAACCAGATGAAGATACATGGCTATCGGGTGTACTTAGCACTGTTTTGTCTGACAGTCTTGGAGGGTGATGACATATAAGTATAGTCATAAGCCAAAAGCAGGCTGAAAAGATTGACATTTTTGGCTTAGCAGGCAAACCAAGTTTGATCACGTTGGGCACAATTATGCCTCCAAAAAGCAGGACTCCACAATTGATTCACTCCAAAGGACAGGGTCCTGTACTAGCCAGTATACTGGTGGCTCCAAGCTTGAAGTTTTCAATCCTAAATAAGGAAGCCAAAGACATGTCTAAGAAGTTGAGTTTTTCAAACCTCTGTTAAGTGAGGTTAAAAGCTTGGAGTTTCTTTTATGGTTTTGTCTTCCTTTTTTGTATTAGCTAGGAGAAATGCCTACTTAATTTTATAGTGTGGAAATGGGAATGCAATTGTTTGCTCATGCATTTAGGCTTCTACATCTTTTAAGACTGTGTGAAGACGCAGCCCAGGAAGTGTGTTACAACCTTCAATGCTGTCACATAAAATAGCTTTGCCCAGGAATCCTGGGACACCTCAAGCTGTCACTAACATTTCAAAGAAAATCAGATCTGTTTACCAAAATCATTTAAGTATATATCAAAAAGCAGTCTGTTGAGGCATGGATGGGAAAAGAAAGTCACCAAGCATTTGATTCCTTTGATTCTGATCAAAGGAGTTAAATTATGCAAATAAAAATTTTCTTTTGTGCTGTTTCAGAAAGTAGATAGTAATAGAAGTTTCTATAAGCTGTGCAGCCATTGTAAGTGACATCATCTTAACTGAGCTTCTTGACCTGGACTTGTAAGCAGATAGAAAACAGTCTCTAGATTTCCCAGATCAGATATTTTTTCTCCCTACTGTGGCTTAGCCTTGCTCCCTGAACAGAGCTAGCAGTGCAGTCTTGCTGTCGCTGGGCAGCAGAACTTCTGAGAAGTTCAGTGTCATCAGCTGTTCAGAAGAAAAGCGTGAGCAGGCTTGCCTGTGTCATCCTCAAAAATTTTAATGTTTTTTAAGCTGCAGAGATCACACACTGCAACGAGTCCTCTGTAATCAACCATAGTAGACACCATGCTTGTGTTGTGCCAGCTGCGGTCTGCACACAGAGGCTTGTGCTATTGTACTGTGTTTTGACTCTACTTTTAATTATGGGGTTGGTTTATTTTCTGAATCTCAGTTTCTTAGTGTTTTCTAACAGTAAAAATGGTGTACATGATAAAGCTTTGTGGAGGTTCTTGTATCTCTTCAAAAGCTAGGCTGACCTGAATTACAATTTCCCTCAGAATTAGAGAGAGACCAAAAGAGGAATAACTTACTCCATGAACCACTTTAGTCTCAAGGTTCTGTAGGTGCATTTGATGTAACTTGTACACATCCACAAAACAAGAGAAGCAGTGATTTGTTAACTGTCCTTGTCATGGTTGTACCATGCTGTGACTGAAAAATTGTAGATGGAGCGATGAATGTCTCCTTGATGTCACTAATGGTAATTAATAAGCAAGGAAACAGAACTCCTATAAATTTATTTTTAGCCTAGCTTGCTTTGCTTTTAAGCTGACCTGTGCTTTTATGTTTTAAACCTAGTTTTGATTTTACCTCTAAAAAAACCATGGAAGCTAACTCAGAAGTTTGTGTGGTTTTGTGTTGCATCCCAGCTTGAACAGCCACTCAGACAGGTCTCTTGTTCACTTCTGGTCTGTGTCTGTTGATGGTTGGACTTGGTGACCTCAGAGGTCCTTTCCAACCATGGTGGTTCTGTGATCTGTGTGTTACAGCATATCTGATATCCATTGGGCACAAATGCACAAAAGCCAGTAGTATTGTCCATTTGTTACAAGCTTTTTATGTAAAAGAGGATATGATTTTCCTTGTCTCTTTCCAGTGTCATGCACAAAGAATGCCTGAAAGGTTTGTTTCTAGGAAATAATTTTGAACTGTGCTTTTGAAGGCCAATACACCTTCATGCCTTTCTGGTCTCTGCTCTGCCCAGAGTCCTCATGTGGAACCAAAAAATTAGAGCTTCTCTCTTAGTTCTTCTGCAAATTTCTTGCATACATTTGGACAAGTTGTGTTCCTCTATCCAATATGCTAATGGGAATCAGGTACCAATACACATCAAAATGTGCACAATGCTGAGACACTGAAGGGGAAATAGCCAGTAAGAGGTTACTTTGTTAGGCAGTGGTTCTTACTGCCTTTGAATAAGGGGGGTTCCAGGCTTCAGTGGAGTCACATGTTATGGGTTTCTTTGGTGTGGTGAAATCTTTTTTATTAGTTTGCCTCCATTCAGCTTTCTCACACACGGTATTTGACTTAATTTTATGGCTGTTTTTTGTAGTCTTTTCAAATCAAGACATGATACCAAATCCTTTTGTTAGGTTTTTGTCTAATGTGGTTGCTGTTCCAGACAGAGTAGATTTGGGCAAGCAGAGCAAGGTTTTAAATTTGAACTAAGCTAAAATGTAGACACTGGTGCCCATATACCTTCTTGAAATATCAGTGAGCTTACATTTACACTGTAACACATAAAAAGAAGAAACACTTTAAGAAAATATATGGGGAGAAAGGAATAAACCCCTACTTAATAAAAATGTAAACTCAGGGAAAGACTAAAAGGTATCATTATATAATTATTTTGCCTGTAAATTTGTTAAAATAAAGTCAGTGATGCAAGGACTCCTTAAATAATTTTCAAAATTTTATCTTCTTCCTTCCTGTTTTACAAGTAGGCTTGTTTCTGTAATCAGTGTATTATATAGGAAGACTAAGAAGTTGAAGTTGACATTTTTTTCAGAAAGTGCTATTTTACTTTCCATGTATTTTCCATAGTAAAAAACTCCCTTTCCAGATTTTTCTGTGTTAAAAATTTATGAGTTCTGTCCATCTCCACAACAAAGAAACTTAAAATCACAAAATCAGTATGTTTCATAAGACTAGTCAATCTTATAATTTAGAGTTAGTTTACCAAATTGATAGTAATCATGTGCTCCTTGCTCTATTGTACATTCCTTCTAATTTAGATTTACCTCATTCAGTAGTGCTAACTCATTCACAGTAGGATTAGTGAATGAACTGGTAAGGGAGTTTACTGAAAGTGACCTAATAGAAGAGTGTATGTTTAGGATGAAGGAAATGTACATAACCAGAGAAGTACACCAGGTTTTGTTGATCACAGGTATTCAATTAAAGCAAAAGCATGAGCTACAGGGTTTATAAATTATGCAGTCACGTCTGAATGATTCAAAATACATCCTGTATTTTACTGCTTCTTAGGTATTTGCAAAGAAAGATAACGTGTGCCTAATCCCAAACACCTACTCTAATGCAACATATATAGTGTACTCTTTAAGCTGATAATACAGAAATCTCTGAGGAGATAACACCCTAGAGACATGGCATATTTGGGTGTCCCTAGAATAACTAAGGACGTAGAAGATTTTTTCATGTATTTATTTTCCATATGTATACTGAGTTTCTAATGATTGTTACTTTTTACTTTTAAAGTTTAAAAAACTGTGTCTTTATGAAAAATGGCTTATTAGTGCCCTATTAGAAGTGCATTTTCCCATTGTTTTAAGGGAAAAGTGATACCTAAAAGTCTCACTTAATAGGCTATCTTTAGGTTTCCTGTGCTTTTTTTACTATAATAAAAATATATTACTGGTTATGTTGTTTTCAACATGACAAAGTTACATAAGAGAATCTCCTTGTACTTAAAGAAAAATGCAATTATTTTCTATTCTGAATCTCCAGACTGCTGTTTTAGAAAATCATATCTGATTATTTGCTCAGCAGAAGATTATTGAGTTGATTTAGCTGTGATTTTACCTAACAAAGCTTCAACCGAATTCCTACTGTGGAGTCCAAAAAAAGATAGAGAGATATAAATGATACATTCAAACTGTGATTTTTGTGAACAGGGCCATCAATGCACCCCTCGGAGCTAATAGCGGAGATGAGAAACAGTGGGTTTGCACTGAAACAAAATGTACTGGGGAGAAACTTGACCGCAAATGATCCATCACAGGTAATGATCTTTTTACCAGTAAGCTGAAAATGTCTATAAATCTAAATGTGATTGCTTGTGAATTGCTACTTAATGTTTTCAAATATGCATATCCGTAGGAAAGCTGAATAGCTATACCAATAGAAAAATGTCCAAAAACTGTCTGTTTTCCAGTGTTGTTACAGTAAGAATGGTGAATCATAAATTACTTCTTTTAAAACCACATATAATAAATTAAATCCCTTCTCTAGGTGAGTAGAAATTGAATTTTTCATAAAGGGGATGGTTAGTTCTGTTGCAGTGCTAGCCTTTAGATGAAGTTGGAGGAAGTATGCACAAGTAAGTACTGCCAGGAATGCTACATCTGAAGATTTTTTTACCTGATTGACTACATTATTTCTGGGAGTGAAAATGTTTAATTGTCCTTACTTAGACTGCAAAAGATACATTTCTAACTGAGGTGCTTTAATAAAAATGTAAAGTGAAAAATTAATGTACACTTCTTGAAAGAGTCACCATAATATAAATGTTGTTTGTACACCAGGATGGTGATTTAAACCACTAGTAAAGAGGGAATGAAAGCTCTCAGCTGGTCTTGAAATCTTGAGGAAATAAACAGTTCATTCTGTCTCCACAGACGGATGTACCTTTGCATTTAAAAAATCTATATCAGCCAGAAAAATTTAGCATATGGACACTGTTACATGAATCACATCGATACCAGTATGTTTGGTTTATGTTAGGTATAGTGGGTTTGGTTTTTTTTTGGAAGAGCTTATTAATCTTTATTTCTTCTTTCCCCTCCTGCGTGTGGCTAAAATTAAAAGCATCACAGTGGAGAACTGTAGTGTATCAGATGCACACGATTTGAAGACTTCTGGGTCTTCAAAGTAGCAATGCTTTGCTGATTGTGTTACTGTATGTAGATTATATGATTACAGTATTTGTCAGTGCTAGAACACTTTATGAACATTGAAAGACTAATAACACAACAGTGAGGTAGATGTGTTAATACCCATTTTCCTAATGACTAAACCGAGACAGAAGAGTAATTTGCTTAAATTACCCTGGGTTGGAGCAGGACTAGCATCTTAACTATTCATCCAAGCAGGATAACAATGGAGTGACTTATCCTGGGGAATCATGTGGGCTCCAAAATTGTCTCATTTTTATTAACTATTTCAGAAATATTTCTTTGCCTAGCAGTAATCTTTTTTCATATGTTACTAATAACTCCTATTGTATAACCCCCACATTATAACACCTACTCAGCTTTGAGCCAGAATGTGAGTGGGGGTGGTTGCTTTGTAGCAAGTTTGCTGCTCTTTCCAGAGAGTCTTTAGCTGACTTAGTAATACAAATAGATTTGTGCCTGTGCAAAAATAAGGTACATAGAGGCATTGCTTTTAATGTAGAAATCTGAAGATTATATCTTTATGTATAAGAACTTAATGTCTTACCACATTTTCCTAGGAGTTTGTTGCAAGTGAAGGAGATGATGATCCAGAAGTTGAATTTTTAAAATCACTGTCAACTAAACAAAAACAGAAGCTTCTAAGGTAAGTGTGGTACCTAGTGGAGGAGACCTGTATCACCAGTAGTTCTGACTCCGTGATTGTCCCTTTAACTCTTCTATCCGATCGAAGAATTTAGCACTATGAGTACAGAAGAAAATCAGCTTAGTTTCACATGCACTTGACCACAAATGGCATTATGCAGCATCGTTTTTAATCCAGTTGTTTTGTTTTAATCTGGCTGTTCTAATCTAGCTGTGATGCCTTTGCACTGAGGGGGTGGGCATTTCCAATTTAACTGGGATACTAAAATAATAGTAATTTACTATGCTGCCAGTTGCTATTTTAAAATACTTTTTTGCACTCTGTTGTCGACAGTATCTTCTTCCAGGATTCAAAACTCTGTGCTCTTGTTTACTGGTTTACAACTTGGAAAAATTTGTTATCTTCTGTGTGGCTAAACTGAACCTGACCTTGCACCCCAGAGCAGAGGCTGGCCTAGCTCCACTCTTCCCTAGGTCAGGGTTTACAGCTTGCTGCTCCAGCAGAGGGAGCTCTCCCTGGCTTTGTAGCTCTAATAAAACGTTAATGAGGTTTTCATTCTTTGTTTCTGTCCTGCTGATTTAATATATCAGGTGACTTCTTCTTTTTTTTTTTTTTTCCTGTTAACGTGGAACATTATATTGAAATTACCTGAAAATATTTACAATTAAGAATATTAACTACTGCCTAGTAGATCCCATACAGGTATCACTAGTTAAAATGACCTTTTAGGTTAGATGTTCTGTATATGGGGAGTAGGAGGAGGGGAGAAAGGTGAATGGCTAAGCAGGTACATGAGTAGGTAGGTACATACAGTGTTTGCATATATGATTAATCATAGAATCATATAATGGTTTGGGTTGGAAGAGACCTTAAAGATCCTCTAATTCCAATCCCCCTGAATAGGCAGGGACACCTCTGACTACACCAGGTTGCTCAAAGTCATTCTCTGAAAACAGTTGGCATATTTTATGTTATTTTTAAGTAAGGAATGTATACTTAGTTTGGATAATTAAAACAGTATTTAGTTTGAACTTCTGCTGGCCTAACACAATACTTTATATTTTGAAATACTTTATATTTTGAAAGTTGAAGTTCAGTAAATATTTGAGTCCTTTAGGTTTTACTAGTCTGAAGGAATGTTTTTTTAATACACTGAAAGTAGCTTCACTATTCAGTCACCAATTTTTTGAGAAGCATAGAATAGAATCATTAAGGTTGGAAAAGACCTTCAAGATCATCAAGTCCAACCATCAGCCCTACACCCCATGGCCACTAAACCATCTCCTGAAGCACCAGGTGTACCTGTTTTTTTAACACCTCCAAGGGACAGTGCCTCCACCACCTCCCCGGGCAGCCTGTTCCAATGATAAACACAGAAGTAAAATGGCACAGCATAAACACAGAAAACAAAAGCTAGGTGAAAGCAGTCACATAGCAGTGGATGCATGTGCATGATGGGATATTGTACTTAAGGCTGGAAAATGTAAATTTCTGGTTTCCATCATTAATAGAAACTGAATGCTAATTGTGTTTTTTCATTTTCAAAATCTCTTCTAAAAATGCACAAGCAAAAGCAGGAATGATTTTCCAAAGTCCAGAGCAGGCTGACAAGGAACAAAAAACCAGCACTGCTGAATGTATTTATTCCTATTTACAAGACCAAAATTGACATATCTTAGTGATCTTTTTTAAAATTAAAGAATTAAAACAATTATATTCCTTCTGTTTTTGAGGGAGCAGCTGTGAGTTACAGAAGGATTCTTACTACGGTTAGCGCCAAGTTAGCAGTTTAAAAATAATACTTTGCTGAAAGAGGAGAGTAACTAAACGTTGTTATGAAAAATAGTGTATTTACTGTGTAGGTTATCAGAAGTAGTGAACTTTAAAAGACAGTAACTTTGTAATTTAGAATATCCTACCACATCTGATTGCACTACTCTTCTATTTTGAAAATAAAAGGAAGTTGGATCGTCTGGAGAAGAAAAAGAAAAAGAAAGACAAAAAGAAGAAAAAGCAGCAAAAGAAAAAAAGCAAAAGTAAACACAAGAAACATAAGATGAAATCCTCTTCCTCATCCTCCAGTGAGACTTCAGTGAGCAGCAGTGATAGCGAGACTGACAACAGAGATAAAGCAGCACAAAAGAAGATGTATTCTAAGAGAAGAAAAAAAGACAAGTTTTCAGAGTCTAGCAGCAGCAGCGATTCAGAAGGAAAGGCAAAGATGAGGAAGGAAAAACTTTATGAAGATCTCTCCAGTAGTCACGGTAACAAGGACAAAGACAGGGAGAAGTACAGACTTTCAAAGCAAGATGGTTCTGCAGAGAAAAACAAATGGAGCTCCTGTGAGGTGGAAAGAAAGTCTGAAAGCAGATACCACAGCACCAGCAAGAGAGAGACTGAAAGAAAGGAGAGGGCTAGGAGAAGCCAAAGCATGGATGAGGGGAGCAGGAGAAGCCCCTGCACAAGTCACAGCAGCTCCAGGCAAAGGCAAATAAGAAAAAGTCCAAGTCAAAGCCCTGGTGAAGAGCGGCACAGGAGAAATGAAACCAGAAGCCCCAGCACAGACATGCACAGAGAGAGGAAAAAATGTAGAGAGAGCTACGGGGACAAGTGCACTAAGGTGGAACACAGGGAAAGGAGCAGACGCAGTAGAAGCAGAAGCAGAGACAGGAAGAAAACCAGATAGCATAGAGGACAGGTGCAAGCAAGAATCTCTCCACTTTTTGATGAATACCTTTAACAAGGGCTCAATTACATGTTGCTGTTCATTTTCCAGCCTCTGTAACTAGCATTTCCTTCATAAAGCCAACAGCATCATTTCTATGATGTTGGAGTATTTGTAAATTAGGTATAAATGTTACAGTATTTTTCTTACTATATAAATATACTTGTCGGTAAATACCTCTTGTATACATGCAGTAATTCATAGACCTGATTTTAGGGTTTTAAAATATTTCAAAGCAGTATGAGATATTCTTTATTTTGTCAATGGTGTTTTTGTTCAAATGCAACCATGAGGGGAAGCAGAGAATAACTTGGGAAGAGTCCTGAGATATGCTAAGAGCAAACATTTGAGATAGTTCTGGATAAAATCACTGCTTCAAATATCAAAACATTGTACTGTAGAGGGTGGGGTTTTTTTCCTACTGAAGCATTTTTCCTAAAGTTCCCTGTAAGAGATCAATTTCATGAGTTAAAACAACAGAGAGACATAGTTCACATAAGTGTGTAGCCAATGCTTTTTGACCTCCTGCAGTGTACAGCTTGGTCAGGGCTATCTAAACATCTTGAACCCCTGTTGCTATGTGTCAGTACAATGTCAAGTTATTGTTCAATAATCTCTCAAGACATGGAAAGAGTATTTACTGCCTCAACTGTTTCAGGTATTTCATTGTTTGTGTTAGAAAGTTAATGTAAATAGTCATCCCTTTGTTTTCATGAACAAACTTTTTGGGTTTTTTTAATTATTGTTGGTCATTGTGTCTGCACAGATGAGCTTCATAAATAATAAAATACCTTGTTCTTTAAAAACAGTAAGAATTGCCTTCTTCTCCAGAGTTCTGAATCACTAAAAAGGCACCAGGCACCACTTAACAAGGTTTTTAAGGCAAAGGAAATGCTTCTCTGCCATTTCAGAGTGGCAGATGGAAGTGCAGTACTTAGCAGACACATGAAAAAACGTCCCTGTACTCAGTATTCTGGCAAGCACCTTTCTTACCCACCTCACTCAGGGGACAAGTGGGATTTCATTGCCAGCTTGCTTCTACTTCCTAAAACAGTCACTGAAAAGTTTTTCAATGCCACACAGAGTATAATACATGGTAGAAGTCACCTGACTTATCTTTTAAGTGTATTGAATGAGTTTGAAAGGGTGTGTCTAAGGGACGTCAACACCTTTTAAAGGCGATTGCTTTAGGTTGCTCGTGATGTTCTTGCTGAAGTAGCTGGGAGTTACAGGGCATGCACAGTGCAGTAGAGTCAGTCCTGACATTGATGTGTGGGGGGGAGCTCTGAAAGAACAGGGGGAGATGGCCAAAACACGTATAGGAACAATCTAAACCAAATCTCTTGGGAAGAATGTATTACTCTCTCTGTAAGAGAGGACAGGCAGAGTAATCTGATAGAGGAAAAGGCATATTCAGGTAGAACATTCTCATGTTAAGTGCAGCATGACAGCTAAGAGGAATAACCAGTAAGTATTGGAAGGTGCATCCTAAGAAAGGTCTCTGCTTACAGATCTGATCGTTTTGTGTGGCACAGTAAGTTGGTCACCAGTATCTTGCCAACTGCAGTGCAACTGACTTCTGCCTGAAGAAGCAAGGACAGCTCAAGTTGTAGGCATTTTGGTGGGCTCTGCTTTTTAATTGTTGGCATGTAGTTAAGGTGTGTGCTATGTAAATAGGAGAAGACTGGTAAATGGCAGGGATTTGTTGTGATGACGGCAAAATTAAACCAGAAGAATAATGAACATTTTGGATGCATCTGTCTCCAAGACTACCTGTTGAAGAGCTTTGAAACAAAACACTCATCCTTGCGACACCTTTTCTGCTTTCAGTGCAGCCCAGACATCCTTGGCCAAGGCCAGTGCAGCTGTGGAGGAAGAGGATTACTGCTCTCGGTACTTTCCTCAGGCCGGTTTGTTCCACCCGACCGGTATGAGGAGGCCCTTAGCGTCGGGCCAGGCAGCTGTGGGAGGGGCGGGCCTCCCGCCGCCCTTGGGCCTGAGGGAATTGCGCCGGGAGCAGGCGGTGGGATGTAAAAGCCGGTTAGAAAGAGAAGGGTGAGGGTCGCTGGGACAATGTTCCTGCGGTATTCCCCGCGTAAGCTGCGGGACCCTGGCGAGAGCCCCCGCGGCTTTACCTGCAGGACGAGCCCCGGCCCCTCCCCCGGGCGGTGGGGCCGCCGCCCCGGGCCCTCAGCGCGGCTGCTCGGCACAGCTCGCCGGAGCCCTGCAGGAGGTGCTGTCGCTTCGCAGATGACGGTAAGAGCGTCTTTTTTATTTCTTAAAAGCCGCGGAGTAGAGTTAGCGCGTTGCCGTGCGTTGGGCTGGGCGGCTGGGGGTCCGCGGCGCCAGGGAGGTGGGTCCCGCAGCCCGGCCGGGCAGCCCGCGGCCGGTGCCGGCAGCCGGGGCTCCTCGGGCTGAGCGGGAGAGGCTGGAGCCGAGGGAGGCCCGGCAGGTCCCCAGGGGCTGTAGCGGCCGCTGCCCTGCGGGAGGCCGAGGCCCGGCGCCCCGCGGGGTGGCTGCGGGGCAGGGCGGGCTCCCCGGGCCGGCCGGGCTGCGCCGGGAGGTGGGCGCCGGGGACCCTCGGGCGAGGGGGCTCCCGGGACGGCCTCTAGCTCTGCCGCCCCGCGGAACAGGTCGTTTAAAATCAGTGCTGAACCGTAAATTGTTAGTGTTGAGAAAGTAAATAAACAGGTGACTTTCCAGAGGAGGTTCCTGCTTGGATCGTTACAATAAATATCCCTGAAGGAGCCTCTCTATTTATGTTGTCATTGATTAATTCTCGCTACCTCATTTGATTTCGATTTAGAACGATTTGATTCTAATTTAATTAGCATGTAATTTGGATGTACATAATTACTGTAATTATGACATTTCAGGTAAGGCAGCTTTAGGCTGAAAGGCAATTTCAAATTTTCTAGCAACCTACTTTGTACTCGGGGACGGACAAGGACTTCGCGCCCTGCCATCCAAGTAGCAATTAGCACATCTCAGGAAGAGGCGCTGCCGCGGGTTTGTGTTAAAACAGCCACGCGAAGGCGGTGGCGGTGGCTCGCCCGATGCCCGGCGGCGGGTGCCCGCCCGCAGCCCCAGCCGCACCCCCGCAGGTGCGGGGCCGGCCCGCAGAGCAGCGCAGTGGGAGGGGAGCGCTGACCCCCCTCCCCCGCGGCGGGGCGCCGGGATTCATTGTTAAGGGCGGGGGGGGGGACGGTCCCGGAGGAGCTGCCGAGGCCACCGGGACCCCCTCCGCGTCGCCGCCTCCCCGCAGGCGGGTGCGTGCGGTGCAGCCCCGGTCCCGCCCGCGCCCCCGAGCCCGTCGCGGGGCCGCGGGGGCGGAGGCGGAGGCGCGCGCTCGGCGGCCGCTGGGTGGCGCCCGGGAGCCGCGGCGGCGGGAGCGGGGCTGGGGCAGCGCCGGGCGGGCGGCAAACCCGTCCGCAGGCTGGTTTTTTTAAGGCGCTGAGAATGTTATTCCTTGAGGAAAATTGTAGCTAAATTATTCCCACTTAAAGTAAACACTTAGTGCACCAATTACCCGAAAGGGCGGGCTGTCTGTGAGATTCGCTTCATCTGCGTTTTGGAGGGGTGGGAGCGGGTCTTGGCGAGCAGATAATGGCTGCAAATGAATTACAGCTCCCGCAGATAAAGTTTCCAATTGAATTGAAGGACGCAATTAAGAAACTGTCCGGGCACGGGATCGGGTGTTTATATATTATCTCATTAGGACAAAACCATTAATGTTACCTCTTAAGTGTAAAACGAGCCGTTAGGGCTGTAATTCGCCGCGGGGGGCAGGGGACAGGCTTCCTGCGGACCGGGGACCCAGCGATCGAATGACACTGAACCAGTTCTCCTGGCGTTTTACCTTTTCCCGTCGGTCGGTGATTGGTGTCGCGGACTGTTTTTTAGCTGTATTTTAAAGGGCTCGAGGAGCTGGCGTGAAGGTGCTGTCCGAAAGGCGTGGGAGTGGGAAGCAAGAGCTGGAGAGAGCTGTAAACGGGAGCAGGTCTCAGCTCCTGGGCAAGGCTGGGGCGAGCGGGGCCATGCGCCAGGGAGCCCGGCTCTCCCCTCTGCCTCCATCCCCGCCGTGCTCGGGAGGGCATCCCTCCCGTTCCTGGTGCTCTCCTGCTCTCGGGTTGGCGTCTTCCCACTAAAGAGGTGCTGCTGAGCTACGGATTCAGACAGTGAAGTCAGATTTATTTTTCGGTTCTCACAACGTTTGTTCTTTAGTTTTTCTTTGTGTAAAAGTTCCCCAGACCACATAATTATCTCCAGCATGTACGAAAGAATGGTGTCATTTATTTTTTAAAAGGTGACATGCTTTCTATTTTCCCGGTTAAACGAACCGGCTCTGCGGCCCGGAGCTGTTCCCTTCTTCGTTTCTGGGGAGTCTGGAAGTGATGGACGTTTTCTGACCCGAAGGGGCAAAGGCAATGCAAAGAGGTCCTTGATCATTGAGCTGAGAATTGTAACCCTGGCCTGGCAGAAACTGGACCTGTATGGTTTCCTTTGATGTGTTTTATTATAAATCGAAAACAAAGCTGACTTCTGCCCAACACCCCTCGCGGGTGCATTCCTCCGCAAGCCCAGCACCCCCCGGCAGGGAGGGGAGCCCCGTCCCGCCGCGCCAGCTCCTGTTTATTTTACCTCTGCTCGAGCATGTCCCCCTCGCCCGCTCCCTTTATCCTTCCTCCCCCGTCCTCCGGGGAACCTGCCGGCACCCAGCTGGGGGCGGGAGAGAAGGGACCTCGCCGGGACGCTTTGGGCCAGGCACATTGCGGGGCGGCTCTCGGGGAGGGTGCTGCCGGATGCGGGTGCATCCCGCGGAGGGTGCCGGGCTCCCGCCGCCTCCCGGGACACGGGCGGTGCCGGTGCTGCCCGGTCGCTTTTGTGCAAGTGGCGCGGAGGAGGTGGGACGCGGTTATTAGTATTCACGGCAGATGTATTTTCTTTAACGCAACGTCTTTATTCCAGTTGGTCTCTGACAGCAGAATCCGTTTCCCGATGTTATTTGCATGCCGTTTTATGGAGGATTAAAATATTTGTATTCTTCCAATCTGTACCGGGCAGACTAAATTAACTTTTTTTCCTTCCCCCATCCCTTTTTTTTTTTTTTTAATAACACAATTATCTCATTTAACAATTTGCCTTAAAAAAAAAATACTGTGGCTCTTAGGTTGGTGGTCAGGAGACAAAGGGAGTGAAAATAATTTTCATTTCAATAATTGCCTTCTGGTCAATTTAACTGTGCCTTATTTTGAAAGAGCCTGTCTAAATGAGATTCCTGTCCCAAATGTGTTCCCAGGCCTTAGCCCAGCCTTTAATTATTCCTGAGTTTTTTTTCTTCAGAATAAGACGCTGCACTGAGTAATCACAAAGAAGTCAGAGAGCATCCTTGAACCTTTTCAATAGCAGAGCCACTGATATTCAAATAACATGCAAGGACCATTTGACTGCATGGGGACATAAGCATTTCCAATTCACTATTTGCATAGATCAACTGTCTTTGAAAAGGAAAGGAGCAGTTGTCTTCCATAACATTAAAAAGCCTAGTTATCAAATCAAGTGCTTAGTTTGGGGCTTTTAAAACGTTTACATTTTATCTCAGGTTGCCCTTTACCGTTTGACATGCAAATTTGGTGCAGTTAATTTGGACAATTAAAAGGATCTTCAAGGGAGCTTTGTCACCGAGAGAATATTCGGAGTTTTCCCCGTGGACCAGCTGAGATAAAGTTGGCCAGAACAAATGATGTCTAGGAGATTAATTAGATATTTGATAAGACATGAATCCCTAATAAGGGAATACAAGGCACAGGGGGCTGCTGTGTGCTCTAAGTCAAAATTAATAACATTTAACAAGATTTTCATTTAGGCATGAAATGTCTTTTCCGGAGTATTGACTAGCGATTTATTCCCCAGAGATCACCTCCCAACCTAGGCAGCCTTGCAGCGCTCAAGGCTTTTTAAATTAAATAAATAGTTCATCAGCACAGTTCGGTTTCACTCGATTTTGGGGCCGGTTTCGACAAATGCGCTTAGTACTCTGGGTGCGTTCCCGGTTGGTGTAGCAGGGCTTGGACCGGGGTTAAATTTTATTTAAAATAAAAAAATAAATTTTATATATATATTAAAAAACAACCAACAACAAAAATAACCAATCTAAGGCGGTTTAGTGAAGAGAGACCGGAGCGCTCCAGCGCTCCTGGCTCGGGTCCTTCCCCTCGCAGCTCTCCATGCCTCCCCTATTTTTAATCACGGTCACTGTAAAGAGGATTGGGAGGAGTGTGGGGGCTCCCACTAAAAACCTGACCCCTGCGAGGGCTGGGCGGGGGGAGAGGAGAGGGCACGAAGAACAACAAACCCTTGACTATATTGTTCAGAGTCCTTTAATAATACCAAAATGAAAATATGTCAAGATTTTTCCATACAGATAAACGCATCTAATTTCTTTAAGTGACCTTAATTTACGTGTGTTTGAGTGAAATGTTAACTCAACATTTTAAATATCTTTTACATATATACTGACTTCCACAAAGTGCATCAGAAATTTAAAATAATTAAAAAAAAAAAAAACCCACCCCAAAACCTCCCTGAATTTCAGGAATTCACCAATTAAAAAAAGGAAATCCCCAACCCCCCTTTCAGATCAACATTTACAAGAAAAATAAGCGAACACGATCTGGTTTTCTTTTTTTTTTTTTCTTTTTTTTCTTTTTTTTGAACCCTATTTATACAGATGTTTTATGGGATACAAAGGAACCGTCTCGGACTTGCATTTGGATTTCTCACCTCAAGCCTCTCTTAGGATGCTTTCCCTCCAACAGGAAAAAAAAAAAAAAAAAAAAAAAAAGGGATCAGAAGAAAGTGTCCCTTGGTACCGACTGCCCGGGCGGGGCGGCCGCGCTCTCCGGCCCCGCCATCCGCCGTCCCGCTCCCGCGGCGGCCCCGGGCACTTCCGGCGGCGGGGCGGCTGGCGTCCGTCTGGCCGGAGCGGAGCAGAGTCCGGGAGGTCCCCGGGGGTCCCCGGCAGCGGGGCCGGGGGCCGGGCGGCGCTGCCCCTAGGAATCGCCGGGCCCCGCGGTAGGTTCCTTGCCCGGTCCGCGGGTGGCGGAGCCCACCCCTTCGTGCAGGATGAGGTCAGGGGACTCGGAGCGCGGCGTCTCTAGGTTGCTGGCGTCCGTGTCGCTGTCGCTGCCCTTTTTGCCCCCGCCGCCCCCGTTGTGCGTTTTGATGTGTTTGCTCAGGTGGTCGCTGCGCATGAAGCGCTTGTTGCAGACGGGGCAGGCGAAGCGCTTCTCGCCCGTGTGAGTCCGCAGGTGCCGCTGCAGCTCGTCGGAGCGGGTGAAGCGCTTCCCGCAGAAGAGCCAGTTGCAGACGAAGGGCCGCTCGCCCGTGTGCCAGCGCAGGTGCGCCTTCAGGTGCGAGGTCTTGCCGTACACCTTGCCGCAGCCGGGGATGTGGCAGCTGTGCAGCCCCTTGCGCCGCAGGCTGGCCCCCGCCGGCCCCAGCCGCTCGGCCTCCTGGCAGTTGGGGCAGTCGCAGGTGGCGCGGCCCGAGTAGCGCCGGGCGGAGCGGGCGGAGCCGCCCCCCGCGGCAGCGGCCGCTGCGCCCGAGATCATGGCGCTGGCCGCCGCCACCGCAGCGCTGGAGTCCGTGTAGGAGGGCAGCACTGGCTTGAAGCCCTCCTGGGTGAGCAGGTGCTGGCTGGTGGAGAGCAGGTGCGAGGCGGCCGTGGAGCCCAGGCCGGTGGAGCTGAAGGCGGAGTGGGTGAGGGAGCTGAAGTCGGGGTTGTAGGTGCCCAACTGGGAGTGCAGCGAGGCCTGGGGGGCGCCCGAGTGCAGCGAGCTCTGCAGCCCCCCCGCCGGGTTCTGCACCTCCAGCCAGGAGCCCGGGTTGGTGTGCACGTCCCACCAGGAGGAGGCCGCCCCGTTGGCCACCTCGCCCGCCGAGAGCGTGGAGTGGAAGCCCGACTTGTACCAGGACTCGTAGGGGTGCGCCATGCCCACCCGCGGGTAGAGGCTCTCGGCCGCCGAACTGTGCACTTTGGAGATGAAGGCCGACTGCCCGCCGGGCTCCTGCGGGGACACGCCCGGCGCCGCCGCCGAGTTGGAGAAGAGGCCGCCGTAGTCGCTGCTGAAGGCTGACGAGGTGGGCGAAGTGGAGGCCAGGCAGAAGGCGCTGTTGGCGGTGCCTGTGCCGCTGGCCAGTCCGCTGGAGCCCCTGCTCGTGGCCACCGTGAAGCCCGAGAGGCTGGAGCCCAGGTTGCAGCTGGAGGTGGAGCGTTTCCAGGGGTGGAAGCCCCCTTTGGCGAAGGCGCTGGATTCGGGCAGGGTGGTCAGGGGACTGGTGTTGCCGATCTTATTGCAGGTGGCGGCCAGCATGGCCAAGGGAGTCGTTCCAAATCTCGGCTCTTCCTGCGGGAGAGACAAAGCCGGCCCGTCAGCCTCACCCCTGCCGTCTCGGGGACGCGGCGGCGCGGGTCGAACCGCGGCGCGACGAACGGTACCGCGGAAAACTTTCCTCTTATTTTGAAGGCAGGCTTCAGCCCTGCCCCGCTCGGCACAATTCGTTTTCCGCCTGGAACCGGTCTCGACGCCCGAGGGATTTACCTCGGAAGCAGATCCCGGCGGGAACGAGCCACGGGCGTGTTCCGAAAGGGCGACGCGGGACTCCCGCGCAGCGCCGGGCTGCTGGAGCCTGCTGCCGTGACACCAGGAATCCCGTGGGAACGACGTGCGGCGTCTCCTCAAGCCACCATACCAGAGCGGCGGAAAAATGAGACGGCAGAAAAGCAAGCGGGGCGCGGAGCCCTCCGACGGGCGCCCACTCGCAAAGCCGAGCCAGCAAAAATCTTTTTGGGAATTTTGCGTAGCACTTCGAGTTAAAAGAGCAACTAAAAAAAATAAGAACCCAAAACAAAAACCCAACAAAAGCCACAAAAAAAACCCAAACAACAAAAGCAAACCCCAAAACAAAGCACTAGCAGCCCGACTTCTCTCCGGTCAAACGAGTTTTCAGACTAAGCTCTCCGCGAACGACCCGATGGGAAACCCGCCGTGAACTCCCCCGGGGCGGGCCGGGGTCACCTCCCGCCCGCTGGCCAGCGCGATCTGCGCCGGGGGCCGCCGCACCGCGGCAGCAGCAACAGTTTCTCCCGAGGAAGCCGAGACGCCGGCGGGACGCGCGCGGTGCCGACTTACCCCGAGGATAGACGTAGCCATCGCAGGTGGCGGCGGGGGGGGGACGGCGCTCGGCGTGCGCTGCCCGCGGCACCGAGGACACTCCGGCTCGGCGGGGCTAAACTCTGCCTAAGTGCGGGCAGCGCCCGCTTTGAAGTACCGCTGGCGGCGGCGCTCGCCCAATGAGGGCGCGGGCGGCGCGGGCCGGAGCGGCCCGGCAGCCAATCAGGCTGCGCGGAGGTGCCGGGCGCCGGGGCGCGTGCCAGCCAGCGCGCGGGGAGAGCCAGAACTCCCCGCTCCGGACCGCGGAGATCGCCCCGCAATTAGCGGCGAACCCCCGCCGGGCCGGGGCTCCCGCCGGCAGCAGCGGCAGCCCCGGCGATGGGCTGCCAAGGTGACGCTGCCCGGGAACCGGGAGGAGCGGGCAGAGCCGCAGAGGCTGGAGGCGAGAGCGGGGGGCGGCGGGGGCTGGGGTCACGCCTGGCCCCGCTCCGCCGCCGCGCGTGAACTGTGCGGGAGGTGTCAGATCCCCCGCTGCCGGCTCACTCACCTGCGGACCTCGGCCCAGCAAACCATACCTGCGTTTGCTTTTATTCAACAGGCCCTCTCCCTCCTCTGCAGGCCGCTGGGCGGTCCGTGCGGGTGCAGATAACCTAGCGGCGCCTCATGACATCCTACCAGAACACGTTTGGGTTTTGTTTTGTTTTTCTAAGCACTAGAAGTCATTCCGGGCACACCGCATCTCTTACTTTCTTTGCAAAAGGAAGAGGGGAGGCTTCTTTAGTTATATAAAGCGCCAACAAAAAAAAAATATTCCAAAGGCAGGGAACCGACAGGCATCCCTCTGCTCTCGTGCCGTGGTGACAGGGGGGACGAGGGGCATATGACACCGTGTCGCTTGACAGAAAGGATTTTATTTTACAGAGTAATCCCTGGCAAAATACTTTGAAAGTCCAATTCGCAGCCTGCAGCACGTTTTTCAAGCTTCATACCCCCGCGGAAACAGTGCTGCTAATGGCAGAAGGCTTGTTCCCTCCTAGCAGGGCTAGGGCGCTGCTGGAATAAGCCTCCCCAGCGCTTTCCTGTGGCCTCTGCACTGTGCACACTCCACACACCCAGTGAGCGACAGAGACTTTACCTGCTCTCTGCATGTGCGAAATGTAAGTCAAACCTCGACTCCTCAATGTCTTGCAAGGTAGTCCCTTTGATTTGTAATTATTGGAGGATTCTTTAAGTAATTGGCTAGAACTTGCCCGTAGTGTGTCCGCGGAAGATCAATAGGCATGCAACTTTTCATCATCGCGACAGTCCCTGTCAGGCTGGGAACAGGAGCTTTTCCCTCAGCTTCTGCCGTCCCCAGTGCAGCGGGGTACGGTTCTAAACCAGAAATACGAGTGCGTGCAAGCAACGCCGGCTGCTTGCTTTGCATTTGAGCCAATATTTCCTTCTCCTCGGTGCCGCCTCGGCCACCCAGTGCAAAACCTACTAGCAGATGCAAAATAGGCATCGCTAGGAGCAAGATGGAGAAACTGCGCATTGGAGAGGATTCCGCTTTTCTTTACTTGTTATGATTTTTATTTTTTTTCCTTGCTTAAATAAGGCTGGCATTGCGGGGTTTTTTGTACATTGTGTTCTGTAATCTGCAGGACGCCTGCCACGCTAGGGAAGGATGTCCCTGGAGATTATCTTTTATTTAAACGTCTAAGGCTATTTTCAAAGGGCGCTCGCCTTTTTGTCGCCGAGCATTAAACAGAATCGGGGCAGTAGGAGGAAATAAGTGTTCTGCGCTTAATTCTTTCCACATTGACTCGCAGCCAGCCCAGGGGTCCGGCGAGTGAGTGCGCTGCCAGCCCTTGCTCGGCAGGGTCTGCCTGGAGCAGATCATAAGCGGCGGCTTTACCCAGGGGGGCTGTAGCGCTCGGCGGGCGGAGGCGCTTGAAAGGCGGTGGCGGGGGGAGCGACATCACCCCCGCGGCCCAGGCGACGAGTCCGACAGGGGCACCCGGCAGCAACCGCCCAACAGGTGACTCCTTCCTTCCCTTCTTCCTTCCTTGCCTCCTTCCTTCCTCCGGGGGGAACCCGCTCCTTCCCAGGAGCCTGCCGAGGTGGTCGTCAAGTGGCAGCGCGGCGCTTGTGGCCAACCCCGGGGCGAGGGGAGGGGGGGAGAGAGGGTCTTTCCCCTCTCCTCCTTGGGGAAAGTCATAAATAAAATACGGCTGAAAGGCAGACCGGGAAGCGTGACGTTAGGAAAAGCTGCCTCTACCTCAGCAAGTAAAGGCATCCGCCGCCCGCTTGCGCTCCCCCGGCACATCGGGGCTCGGCGGTGCCCGGAGGCGGCTCTTGCCGCTGCCTCCTCGCCCCCTTTGTGAGCCGACGAGTCACTAAAAACCGCAGGAGCGAGGCGGGCCGGGCGAATGGCGGCCCGAGGGGGGAACGCTGGGCAAACCTTCAGGGGGTCAAGTAATTTCTGACAGATTTTTTTTTTTCCATACTCCAAAAATCGAGTTTTTAAACAAAGATCAATGTGTTATGCTAAAGTGTTGAGCTGACTGTTAAAACATTTGGGGGGATAATGACAATGTAACAAAGGCCTGGTTTGGAGTGAATCATCACCCTTTTAAAAGTTAAAGCAATTTTCAGGAGAATGGCTTTCAGCAAACGCTTTACATTATTCAAAACGGCCAAATAATGCTCTATTATAGCGCCTGAATGCTGCCAGTCAGCCCGTAAGTGCAATTTGTGCAGAGACTCGGTGCCTTATCTCCACTTCTTTATAAAGAGGTGAATATAAAACAATTTCTTCCAAACCCAGACAGAGAGCACGAAAATTGCTTCCCTTTCTGCAATCAGGGCAATTTAACTGGAGTGCAATTAGCACTATTAAATGTCGATTCTGCATAAACAAATCTGACTAAGAAGCGAAAGTGGGGTGAGAACCTCATATAAACTGAAACTGATTTTTTAAAATTATGTATCCGGGTCCTTTACAATTGATCCGTGACGTTTTCCTCTCGGAATATATTTACATCATAAATACATTACGGTTAAATCAACATAAATCTTTTTTTTTTAAACTGAGTATGAATACTAATAAAGAAGAATAGTCTAATTAAATGCAACAGTTCACTTCCTTTGAACAATATTGTTTCCCATCTTCCCTTTACGTGTGTCTTTTGATCTGTGCAACTACTGAAGTTGCTGTCTTTAGGAGGTAAATCTGGGAAACAATTCGTTCATTAAAGCTGATTGGGGGGCTCCTGGGTTCATACTCAAGAGCGTCAGATGAAATGAGTCTTCTTTTCAGAGCTCTGGGGAAAGAGCTGCCAAATATTTTTCCAAATAAATCGATTTAGCTGCAGTTAAACGTAAGGTTGCTGTACGGTTTCCAGTGAATCCTTGGAGAGGCACGGAGGTTTACACACAGATGTTATGGGTGGGAAAGGGGCAAACTCTTCCAAGTTCAAGAGAAGCAGCCTTACTTGCTGCCAAACAGAAGGGACGTAGGCAGGAAACAGGCAAACTGCTCATCGCTCAGATAAATAATTGCGTCCTGCCAGATTTATATATATATATATATATTTAGCAACAGGAGTTCCGTGCGACCCTCTCCTCTCTGGACGACACTTTTCATTTACTTGATCTAGAAACCACCACTGATTATCAAAGCAACGCAGAAGGGGACCTGGTGATAAATTAATAACTACAGTTAAGAAAAGGCTTTGTTACTATTCTGCCCAAGAGTAGATATTAAAAGGGGGAAGAATATATAGAGATGGTGTTAAAATACAGACCTTGGCTCTTGTTGAGCCCAGTAAATTCTTTCTGCTGTAGAGTTTTTCATTTGTGGGTAAAGATGAAGTGCAGCTTGTGATTAGAAGGAAATCTTTTACAGCTATTAAAAAGTGAATGAGCACTGGGATCAAACAGATAATGGAAAGTAAATGAAAATTATGGCACTCTCCAACAATTCCTGCTTGAGCTTTCACAGGATGTTTGTTCTACAGTGCGCTCCCCTCTCCTCCTGCCCCCTGCACACAGAGCTCCGAGGATGAGCATCAGACTGGGCTTTCGTCTGTTCCTTCACCTTCAGGGTGACACTATTTAGGAATAACCCGTATTACCCTGCGTTTAAAAAAAACCCACACGGTAGTTTTAGAAATCCTCCCGTCTACTGAGCGCAGTCAAAAACGTGTCTGTGGAACTAATCCTCTTCCGCTAAATTTATTTGGACCATGTACTTTAAACATCCCTTGTTCTGTGTCTTTCAGCCGAAGACAGGTTAACAATTCAAGGGAAGACTAGTGTCAAAGGAAGGAAGGTGACTGCAGACTGTATCATGAATTTAATTACTACAATTATTAGAAGATTATTAGAAGAGCGTCATAGATTTGTTTTCTGCTTTGGTAAGAAAGTCTGAGGAACATGGTATGAGGAACACTGCACGAGGATTTAATCTCCTGGCTCACATGCTTCCCGGAGCAGTTATGACATATAGGTTAGCCATGGCAAGCTCAGACCGCAGCAGGTTTGAAACTCAGCCAGTGCCAGCGTTCATAAAGCTTCCTTAAAAATCAAGGTGTTTCTAAATAGAAGGAGTTTAATTACTCAACGCTTGGACCCACGTTTATAGAGCGTAAAACCACCTTCTTTTTTTTTTTTTTTTCCCCCTCCACACAAGTCCATTAAAGAAGCTCTGATGATTTGGTAATTAGGTCTGTATTTTAAGCAGAGGAGCAGTTGGCGATCTCTTGGCTCCTCTTCGCCGTGGCTCCCCCCGGGCAGGGCTGGCCAGAGGCGACCGTGAAGGGCTGAGCTGCCGCCGCTCACCGTCGCCTCCGGCCAGCCCTGCGGGGGGGCAGTGTCGCGAGGCGGGAAAGCAGTGAGTCCCATCCCCACATTTTCTTTTCATATCACATTTTTAGCCAGGCATGACTCAGACTGTTGGATGGGATGAAGCAGGCTCGTCTATCTACAAATAGAGAGGTGTGGGAGCGTAACAAGCAGGATGATTGACATCACGAAGTTGTCTTCAGTCCGCGATGACCAAGAAATCCTCCTCCAGGTTGCGCCCGTTAATTAATTGCTAGTTTGGAAGAGGAAAAGAGACGGGACCTCCTCATTCGTGTGTTCCCCTCTCCCTCCTCCCCCTGTCCTGGGATTGGGAGAAGGAAAGACTGGGAACCTTTCATTGTGCTCTTCTGTGTTCTGCAATTACTGGAGCTCAGGCTTAAGGTGAATTTCAGCTCAGATCATGAACCATTTCACGTTCAAATGCAAGCTTGCAGTACTTTGCTAGTGGCAATTAGAAGCCTATTACAAGCCATTAGATTGATCAATGTACCTTAAACAATGTGAATGATTTATATGGCAAAGAAAAAAACCTTCTTACATCCATTGTACTGTTCCAGCAACCAACCTGGCCCTGTGGCTCCATTCATCACAGATTTAAACAACAAAAGCAATTTATTTAGAAAACTTGCAGGCAAGGAAACATGCTCGGTTCCTTCATCTAGAACAGTATCTGAGTTTTATCTTTCTTTATTGTCAAGAGATGTAGGCTAGAAGAATTCAGGCATATGGGAGGAGGAGGGGAGGATTTGCTGGTTTCCAAAGGGATTAATTCACCTTGTACCTGAAAGAAAGAAACAAAGAGTCTCCTGACTGCTGCCTAAACAAGCCTCTAATCTGCTGTGCATCTGCAAGGCAAGGAAGAAAGCAGCAGCTTGCACGTGACAAAGTGTTTGAGTAGCTTTTTGTTGCCTTTTAATGACATTGGGGCCTCAGAACTACGAGCCCTAGAAGTTTCAGGGCAGCTTCAGAGTCGCTGGGATGTGTTGGGTGATGGAGGAACAGGGAATGCACAGCCTTATTCTAGCCATTCTACAACGAACAAATTACGAGGTATCAGCTGTTATGAAAGACAGAGAGCTGCCCTGTAGGCCTTCGGTCTGTTGGTTTTTGTCTCCTTTCAGAAGACCCAGGGAATCTCACGCCTGAGAAATTCCTCCCAGCTCCTGGCATTCCCGAAGTGAGGGGCTGGGAAGTGGGTGGCTTTGTGCTTGCCAAAAACTTTTTAGGGATACAGAGATTCAGGTTGGAAGGACTAGGACCATGCTTAGCCATTCATTCAATGGACAGCCTCTGTTTCTTGCATCTTCCTTACCTTTTTTCTAACCCTGTTCACCTTGCTACTTAATGCTGCAAAATTAGTGTCTTCTCTATAGCTACAAAGTGACTGAATTAATCTGTGGGTTGGTGTTAAACAGTTCTGACATGTTCTGTATTAAAACTACTGAGTAAAAACCCCACACATGTTAACTAAGCCCTCCTTTAAAATGGGACTTTGATGGGACTAGTGTAACTGGTGACAGTGCTTGTTAGAAAAAACCCAAAACATTTATAAGTCTTAACTAATCTGGAAATTTATTTTGAGATATCACACAAGGGAGAATGTTATTAATTTATGATCCCATTTATCATTTGTGCTTAAGGAATAATCTGGCCTATTCTATTCTACAGTCTCGTCTCTGGAAATCCCTGCAATGCTTGCCCAAACTCACCATTTTATCACATCATTTTCTGTGAGGAGGTGAGCATATAGTGCATCAATATTGGCACAAAGAAAAGATACAAGGGATGTGTGTCAAGTCCTATTGAGATATATGACCCTTTTGTTACAAAGTGTGGATACAGCCACTTCAGAATCTGATTTTCCAAGTTGTCCATATGGGATTGAGACTATTCACCTACTTCTCTAGTTATCTCCTGCTTGCTTCCTTGATAAAACAGGATTAGTAAAACACAATGTCTACCATATAAACCAAACGATAGAGGCAACAGGAGTAAGAGCTGTCTTCCCCCTTCCCTATACGAAATCCCATAACTAGAGAAGGAGTGTTTCTATTGATTCTGTCACATACTAAATCCAGTTCTTCCCTTTCTTACTGAGCTTCCACCATCATGACCTTAACCCACAGATTCAGCACTGTGTCCTGCTTACTGTAGACTTGTCCTTTTTCATAGAGGAGATGCGAAAGAAGAATAATAGATGTGGAGGCCTCTTTCAAATCTTGTGTAGAGATTGTCCATTTAGTAACATTGTGCTTTGAAGACTTTTTCCTCTTCCAGAGCTTTGTATTTGTCACTTGGACCAGGAGAATTGCTGGGCCAGCCTTCTCAGGACAGGCTCTGTCCTTCCTCTATTTAAGTATCTCCACAAAGACTGTCTACTTGAAGGGCTTTCTGTACACCCTAACCTACACATGGATACTCTCTGTACAAAAGCAGCCTATGCTTCCTAACGTGCTGCTTCAGGCACTTACATTCCATCTGGGTTGCATTGCTCTTTAATTATCAGTCGTCTTATTGTGATCAAGTGAACTTTTACTAATCTCCACATTTATTGTTAACGTAAATAGATGCTGCTTTTAATCAATATGGAGGGCCACACCAATGCAGTTCCAAGTAACTTAAGTCAACTGTAAAAAGTTCAATGTGTGTATAATTACAGAGAACGTCAACTAGTCACTCCAGTCTAATTCAGTGTCTTTTCAGAGACAGGCCATTTTCTTTTTCCCTGGTCCCACTCTCACCTCCTTTGCTCCCCCCTGCCCGGAAAAGCAGGCAAGAAGGGAACAGCAGGGGCCGAGCAAGCAGCAGCCCTGCTCAACTTCGGGCTGCTTAGCAGATTGAAAATGCTAGGTAGAATATAAGCATACAGGTACAATGTAACACCTTCTTCCAACAAAAAAGATTGATTGCATCTTGGCCTTGGTATTAAATGTGCTATTATCAGAAGAAGTTGAAATAATGCATACAGTCACTTTAAAAGAAAGCAGGTTTCCTTTGCGAACATAGCTATTATTTCAATAGTACTTGAGAACCATTTCAATAGTGGCCAGGTTGTTGCTTACTGCAGTATATTTGAATTGAATACACATATATCAAGGTTTTTTCTTAATTTTAGTTTGAATTATTCCTGAAGTTCTCATTAAATTTACCATTTGTAAAGGACAGATTAAATGAAAATGGCTTTTAGAAAAATAGAGCTGGAAATTATTTTGGCCTTTCTGACCTGGAAGAGGTGATAATTTGCAGCAGCACTAGATACTGGACATGCCTGACATTTTAGGTATTCCTTCATGGTTTCAGACCTTTGTACAGATGAACTCCATCTGGGACAACCCAGCAGCCAACTTTTTGTTACCTTGATGTAATTGAGAAGACTACAGCTGTCTTAAGCAATCTAGGTCGACAACACAAATGGAAAATGAAACTCGGGCAAGGGCAATGCTAAGAAAAGAATGCCTATTATCCACAATAATGCTCCTAACATTTTCTAAACAGCTATTACCTGTGTCTGTCTGTAATTGTCCTTGTTACAGTAACGGTGCAATCTTTCTTTCAGAACACTTACAGAAATCTCTCTTACCACTGACTTTTCCAAATGTAAACAACCTATACAACATTTTCTAATGTAAACCAAATGTAGTAAGTAGATTCTACATTAAAGAATCACTTCCACCAGAATTTCTGAGATGCTCAAGGGATGTTTGGGTGGACTAGAAAATACCACTGTTCACATTCAGTTTCCAAACCCAGTCCCATATATACATGAGTGTCAGTAGGACTTATATAGCACATTATTGATGAATTTGGACAGTTGCAGAGAACAGATAGCTCACTTTCTGTTTTGCAAAATGATGCAAACTAAGCTGTTGTGAAGTGTTGCTATCTAATCTTTATTGTGGCTTTTATTGCACACAAACATGACTAATTTTCAATGTTGATACTAACAAATATTTGTCTATTTAGAAAACAACATGACTAAAAAGCTCTCAGTTACAGCAGAACAACTAGAAGCCAACATCTATATTGCTCTACCCCCCCTGCCCCATTCATAATCCCTTTAGATAAACCATGTTAGTTACTCTCAGTAAAATGGGACACACTGTAAGCACAGAAAGAGAGATTGAAGGCAGTGAATCAAAAAGCAAGTTTCACATTTTAAAAATCTCATCTCTCTGCTAAGAAATGTGATGTTCACAATTCCTATGTGATGCTTACAGTGTGACTTGATCCTCCATTATGCAGTTTGGAGGAAATTTAGCAAAGATCCTAGGTCTGTTCAGCCTGAGACAAGTATCACAAAAATGTGTGCTGTTTGAATTGTTTGAATTATTATTTTTTTTTTAATTTTTATTTTTTTTCAAACATGGTGGCTGAAAGCACAGGTCTAGGAGGTGGCAGTGTTCTACAGCTCTTTCATATTACCACTGTACATACATCAGTATGTAAAATCAAGTAGCCAGACCTTTCAGTCATTACTCAAGTCGTGATGCATTAACTTCAACAGAAGCTTTATCTGAGTGAGGACTGCAAAGCTCCCATGCAGTGTAAGGTGTTGAAGTCTGTGCATGTGCAAGTTGTGCAGGTTCAGAGAAAAATTTTTGAAAAATTGTAAAGTGCAAAATACAATAGCAGACTTGGGAAAGGTATGTTGCTGCGTTCTGCTTTAAATCCTGAGACTGTTTTAGAGCCCTGTTTTTCCAGCAGTTGTGACAGTGTCGATTCCTAGACCACAGAGAAGTGGTACTGCCCTTTTCCAGGGAGTAAGATGTGGTACATGCAAAGAGTTGAAGCCGTATCCCATGAAGCAACAGGCATGCAGGAACACCTTTGTGACAAAAGTGCAGACTGGAAATGCTACAAAATGTGATTTTATTGCCATGTGAGGGTGGGACTTAGCCCATGTAATACTGGATGTTCTAGTGATGTGTAAAAATCTGTGGTATCTGGAGTTTTGTAGTTTCAGGACTGAAATTCTAAAAAACACAATTTGCAGATGGTGTCTTACCTGAGCATGCACACTCACACCTGTGGCTGCGTAAGGAAGTGGGAGGGGATCTCTGTAAATAAACTGTTTAAAAAGAAAACAAATAGTCAAACTCCCAGCTTAGTAGTTGGGTGTTTGATTGCCTTTTGTTACAGTATTTTTCAAATAGCTGTTACCATAACAACATAACATTTTTCTTTTAATTTTTTTAGCTGTTTGGAAAAAAAACATCTTGCCAGAATTCTTCCATAATAGCTTCCATTAACTGCAGTGACTTCTATTGGGGAAGCCAGTGCTGATGTCTCCTGCTGTCACAAGTCACTCAAATCTGTTTTGTCTGATAAGGCCAATTTGAGCTTTATAAAACATGTGTTTTTTTTCCATCCCCAAAGAGCAAATATCAGTAAGGATGGGATTCATAACCAATAATTTGCCAGGAGACTAGGTTCCCAATACCTGTCAGCAGAATTGGTCCCACACTTGAAAAACTAGTTCAGACTGAACGATAAAGATTCTCCTTTACCATAATATACCAAATACCAAGAGACAGAGCTTACAGACATGTGTATTAGAATAAAAAAAAAAAAGAAAAAGAAAAAGAAAAAAAAAAAGGATGAAGAAAGGAGGTACAAATCCTTTAGGAGGCCCGTGTTTTTTTCCCCATTTTATAGTGCATGTTTTGCTAAGCTCCTCAGGTAAACACTGTAGATTAGAGTGTTTTATCACAATCAAACAGAAGTTACTGTAAGAACAATTGGAAAAGGTGAAATAAAGGGAATCATTGATGCTGTCCCAGAAACACTGGCGATTTTGTTTTGGATTGAAGTAATTTGCATGACTAAAAAATAATCACTTTTCCAGACCCTCTACACACTTGACAGTGGTAAATATGTCTGGGCTGTTACATTTAATAAATTGTTTGCTAACACCATCTTGTTTCTGGAAACAGGGATGAAAATATTTATTTTAGCAAGGCTTGTTTTCTAATTAGCTTTTTGTAATTTTGTAATTACCCAGAACCATATTTTAGTGTAAGCTGTTTGAATTTTTTGGTTTTTTTAAGGAATTAATACAGAATAAGAAAAGGTTCCATGAATTACTTCAGTATTGTTATCTAAAATTTCTTGGAGGAGAAGAAAAGGTAACTGTTATTTCTATGTTGATTACCTGGATCGAAATGACGAGCAGCTGGCCAGCCAGTGCCGGCATGCTACTTTTCTAGGGGAGGTGTGCAAGTGTGTACATCCATATGTAAGCATGTGTGCCCATGTTTTCTTTGAACTAGCTAAAAAGTATTTTTAAGTCTTTAGAAGTCTTGCTAAACAATGTGCTTTAGTTTCCATACTCTTTTCCACAAATCTGCATTCACACGAGTAGCTTAAATTGATTCCAGAGAGAGTATTCCAGGTTTGCACAAGTGCAAATGACATTGGAAAATGAGGTGGTTATCTGGTCATAAGGCTTCAGGGAGGCTTCTGTTCAGTTTGTGAAGGTATCAAACATTTCAGTGAACCTGAAAACAGCAGCATTGAAATCAGCATCACAAATCTTGTTGCTCTATTTAAAATTCAGAATAGACAACAGTTTTTTCCAGTCCGAATTATTTTTCTAATGTGTAGCTGAAAGTATTTATTTAAGTAACCTAATTTCACCCCCCATTTCAGAGTATTTGAAATCATACAAACACCGATGTATTCCCACTTTTAAAAATGCTAATGCCACTTTAAAGAATCCAGCAAGTCCAGCATTAGACTGTCTGAGTATCTCTTTTTGCTTTAGCAGCCAAGCTGTCGGGGTTGATCTGACACTCCTTGATCACACATCATTTGATATAAAAAGGTGAAAGTGGTACTACAGATGCCTGCAATTTGACTGATAGTGTTAAGAATGTTCATCCACACAACTGTCCATTAGATTTTTTTGTCACGGTGAGGTTACTCAGTCTGCGAAAAGGCAACAAATCCACAGTTTGGAAATCAAGTGATAAGTGTGGCTGTATGCTGGTTTTTTTATGCTCTGTATTGGTTGTATGTGCATGTGAAAAATGTGAATGAGATGTATTATATTTATTAGCAACCAAAATCTCTTGCATTCACACCACTCTGCTGCAGCTAGGATTGAGAAGAAGAGCTTTCATACTCTGCTCCGGTGTGACCAGTCATTGTAGGTTGCTCTAGAACTCGTAACTACTGAGGGGAGTTTTGAAATGGGCACTATCTGAACTTCTGAGGAAGGTCTATAATGTTGCTTAATAATTACATCAACTGTGACAGTTTAATTCAGTGTAGGTATCCAAAACTATTTCTGAAATTAATCATAGGCATGCTTTATAGCTTATGCATGTCGAAAGTCATAAGACAAGTCTCATCATGGACCTTAACTATTTTAACATGACTTTTTAAATAGCCCAACAATTTAAAACAATTACATAACATTTTTCCTTGCTAACTTCTAAAACAAAATGAAAAATGTTTCTTTGCATTTATGGGATTGAATATAGTTAAGTGACCTCTACAAAAGGCTGCCTCTTTGAAGTGTTCTCTGAAGAGAGCTTCAAGGCAGCTGAGTGTCTCAGATTGTGATTTTGTAAGGTTTTGATGCTAGAAAATTGTTTAACAAACAGCTCCAAAATATTTAGATTTTGATTAATAACACACAGTGCCGTGGTATTTAAATAACATGAAGTATGAAATCTAACATGTGGCAGAAGGGTATGTGTTCCACATGGTTAGGAGAATAGGAATGGGGGCACACCAATATCTGAGCAGGAGGGAAACAGCTACAGAAAGCCAATTAAACTATTATTTAGGAATGTATTGAACTATTGTCTCTACTTGCGCCAAAACTTTTCCTCTAACTTTGTGGCTGGAAAAGATGCTCCTTCAGCAGTGTAGGGAGTTCTGGTTACCATTGCTTTGTTCTTCAAAAGTCTGCATTGTGTATGAGTGTGCAGAACCCTGGACTTGGTTAACATTGGGCACCCAGCACTGGTAATAGTCGGACTTCTTAATACAGTAACATATGAATAATACTAACTAAACCTAGGAAACCCAGTTGTGTTTAACCGTCTGAAGAGAAATGCTCAATCTGAAATAAATCGGTCTTAAGGCCTCAAAACTTTTGCTTGTAGTTAAATTCTTGTCTAGTTTAACAATCCTCTTAAATATTGAAGCTTTACTGATAAAAGAAGTGTTTCTCTGCCAAAATAAGTTTTACTCCATCTAAGGAATTAAAATACTACTGTATTTAGAGACTTTCCAATGAAAAGACTGGAATTGATGTGAAGAGATACTGAACTGGCCTACACTGAAGAGTTCATTTAAAAAATTCTACCTCATTTATACCTAATTACAATTAGATTAGGATCACATCTAATCTCATAGTAATTATATGTTAGCTGTATGTATTAGCTCTAGTATGACATCTGATACAAGCATTTATTTTATTAAATGAAAAGGAGAAAAGTCCTACCCAGCTCTAGCATCATATGCCTATATCTTATTTGCATATATATACCTTTTAAATTCCAAACCAGAAAAAAAACTTGTAATTTTAATTTGTATTTTGGGGCAAGCCAAAGGGAAAAAAAACCAAACTGTCCTGGCTTGAGCCAGGATTAGGCTAATTTTCCTTTTACTGATTTTTTTTTTTTCCCCCCCCTCTTTCAGGAAGCTCTCTTTTAACTAGCAGCAGGTTTTCCAGCTAGTGGGCTGATAACACTGGAAGGACACAAACCGACCAACCAAACCAAAAGCACTGATTTTTTTAAAATAAATTTGTCTATGACGGAAGCAAAATGTAGATTAATTAGCTATTTGCTGTGAATAAACTAATATTGTGAATATGCAAGTTGTCTTTTAACATGTCAGTACAATGCCACAACTAACCAGACTTACTAACGCTGTCAAAAGGTGAGGTGTACCAGTAATTCTTTCTGATTTAAATTTTGCTTGCTGGAATTAGTATGTAGACATAGAGATATGTGCAAAGGAAAATAATAATAACCTTAATGTGTGAGCAGTTTCACATTTCATCTATCAGTTTGACGAAATTCTTCCAAATGCAGTTCTCTGTTAGTGATGGGTAGTGGTTACAGTATGAAGATGCTTTCAGCAGTGCACTACTGTCTAAAATGGACATTGATGCCAAAGTGATTCTGTCTTCAGATCAACACAGCCATGACTGTTAAAAATGCAAAGAAATGAGCACATTCAGCAAGCTGTACTAATTATATCTAGCTCACATTTGCAAACTGTTTAATTGTAAGCATTCCTGGACTGGTATTACTACATCTCAAGGATTATTTCACAGTTGTTGCTATAAAAATTAAAAATAGTCTCTCTTTAAGCTCTTTCAGAGGAGTTGAAGCTAGATGAGGTGAAACCAAAACATAAATAATAAATAAAAGCCTTGCAATCAAATGTCTTGCTACCTAACCCAATTACTATCTAATTATTGTAATCTGACTTCAGAATCAATTACGGAACTTAATTTTTAGTGTTCATTCACCCCACCACAGAGATAATATAATAAAGGTTTTAATAGAATATTTTAATAAGCAGGAATTGGACAACTTTTTGTGATTCAGGGTTTTGGGATTTTAAATTACCATCTTTAATTTCAGCAAAACAAAAGAGAGTCTTTCAAACTTCTTAATCACAAACACATTTTAGTGAGTATCCACAAGAAACAGCATCCAGGGCTTTTTAAATCAAGAGATTTTTGTTCAGGTGCCTCCCCTGGGTGAGATCCCAGTCTGTAGATGCACATACCTGCCACAGTTCACAATCTATTGTGATTTCACAGTTCAGAATTAAGTAGGCTGAAAGATACAAACTGAAAAAGGGAGAAAAACCTTGAAGCCTACGATTTCAAGCGATTTTGAAAATGCCGAAGTCTTGAGGCCTCTAGGAATTACAGGAATATAAAACTGAAGTTGCTGACAAAATGCTTTTTAGTGGTGAGCTCTTTGTCAGGTACAGGAGAACTAATCAAGGCCTGAGGTTGCCTTGTTGTTGTTACAATTTCTGATTCCCATGAAGGCTGGTCTCTAAAACACTGGAGCATCAGTTTTTCATCTGGTGGATTGTTGACTTAACTAATGAGGCTTCACAATCAAATCCTTCTGTCAGTGTGTGATTTACAGAGCAAGTTCAAGTTAAGCTACTTGTATCCATGTTACTTTGGATGTGTCTTGTTTTGTGAGCAATTTAAAAACTAGGACATGTTTTATACTCTGGAGATACTGCTGTTTGTGGTTCTCCCAAAATTTAAACATTTTGCATGCATCAGACCACTTCAGGAAGCTTGCAGGGTAAATGGAGTTCCCTGCTGAGCAGCTAATAGGGGAACTCACACTTCCAGGAAAAATGTGTCTTAATAGGAGGGGATTACTATAAATCTCCTGGTTTGATGTACATCCTTGCTTAAATGTTACAGGAGTGGCTTCAGTATCCTGCAGCTTCTGTATCCCACTTGTAGCTGCAGCCAGGCATATTTATACAGTTTTTGAAGGCTGACACTTTCAGAGAGGAGTTGCCAGCTCTCTTTAGAGATGCACAAATTAAAAATGAAGTAATTGCCTTACCTTTATTCCCTCCTTCAAAATGCTACACATTCTTACCATCTTCAAGTCAAAGACACAACTATGGGGGATTTCTGAGTTATGTGATGGCTGAACATTGAGTGCATACACACTCATTTAACCTTAAGTAGAGAAAATAAAATAAGTAGAAATACTTTTGAAACTATTTTATAAATAATCTCAGTGCATAGCGCACGATGTTGTGCACCAGATAATAGTGATACAATATTGGCCTCTGAAGTAACAAAAAAACCCCAAACCTAAACCAGAAAGCATTTATTTTGTAAATGTAATAATTACATTTGTCCTTGGCATATTCTGAGAGGTACCATCTCCCCAGACAGTGTATGTGATGCACAGATTGCTGGGGCCTTTGGATTATTTCTAAAGGAATCCGTAAAAGATGGCTGAGAAACGAAATTCATCCACAGAATGCCACCTGTAGTTGTGCAATTAATGGCTTTAACTCATCTTGCAGTTTCCTGAAACACTACAGAAGCCTTCTAGAGTTTCTTTCCTAAGCCCTGAGGGTGTCAAAGAGCCCTCGAGCTTTGTCCATTTCCCTAAAAGCCCTCGCTTGGGTGTGTCTAAAACAGCTTGATGTTTTTCAGCTGAGCAGAGGCTATTCAAGCAAGTGTTAATTGTAACAAGGCTAGATAAGAGGCCGGTTCAGGTTTTTAATTGCCTTGCTTCTCTTCCGTCCAGAAGTGGATGCTGCATTGTAACTGCTCTGTCGTTCATACTTCCAGGTACAGTCTGGGGAGGCTGCTGGGATTTGTACATGATCTATACAAGCAATGTAGTATTTTTTTTACCAAGTGCTTTAAGAAATATGTCTATTAAAGATGGTTTTGTGGCTAGCACAGCTGACAATCTGACAGCAGATATAACTTCAGCTGCTATGCTGTAGAGGTCATCTAGCCCCTCATGTTATCACAGCAGTGAGATGAATGCTGGTGCTAGTGACCATCATCTCTTTCCTGACTGAATGCTGCCCTTAGGCACTTTGTGCTTGACAGTACACCTCTCCAGACAAGTGGGAATCTTAAGCTCAAAAGAATTCTGAAGCAAATGGTATTTCAGTCTCGTCTAATTCCAATGATATAGCAAGTACTGAGCAAAAAAGCCCTAGAAATACAGTGAGAAATTCAAGATCACCTTTGGCCTGAGTCAAGAGGAGTTCTTACTCTGCCTTGCAGAAGATGAGTTTGCAAATGTTCCTGCTGTTGCTAATTCCCTTGAAAATATGATCTATGAGATTGAAAGTGAACTGATAGGAGATCTCCTTTGTTGCAACATGCTAACAGCTCAAAAATATGTAAAAGATACAGGTGGAACATCATCACCAGTTTCCTGCAAGAAAATGTTATGAGTTGGCAAGTGCAGTGAGATTTCATTGGGGACGACTTTTAGTGACTCAGAATCTTTCTTGGTTGTTGAAGGCCTTTAAAAGTAGTCTGCGTTTCTGCTGGGATTGCACAGAAAGCATTAGCCAACATGAAAAATATAATGGACAACTGCTATGAAAATGCTTACCTTTATTTAAGATTCTCCTGTGAAGTCATCTGGATTTCCATTTTTATCCAGTGCAATAAGCAACGAACACGTGAGTTCCTGTTTTTGTTCTACAGTAGAGCGGCTACTCAGGCAAAATTCTTAATCACTTATTTTCTTCATTTTTAACTGCAATTTTTTAATGCTGTGAGCCTTCTCTTCTTCTATGTATCTTAATTATTGTTTTGCTTTGAAAACAAGACATGGCTTTGTTTGGCTCTTTGCATAAAATAAAGACCTTCATCATGAAGTTTCATCCCTCAGTCTGCTGAGTTAGGAAAACAGCTTGGATGACAGATTTGAAACCTCTTACAACTTTTTCGCTGAAATATGTATTGAGATTGATAGAGATGGTGGTAAAATATTAGTTTTGTCAGTACTTCTCTAAAATAAGGAATGATTAGGACTGAGGCTTGCAGATTCAGACTATATACAAGTATGATTCCAATCTAAGGGTTAAGAAAAGAGGAGCAATCATTCAAGTTATTATTCAATGACGGATTGAAACTTGCATTTGAGAAGTGACTTCATAACTCATCCCAGCTAAAATGAAAAGAAAAATGCCCTTACCAGGAAGATAAAAAATACAAATACTGTTCTCAACCATCTACTTAGGAAAATTTTGTATAAATTGACGTAAATTGGGTATTGAAGCAGAGGTACCACTAAAATTGTGACTGATTATATTGAGTCTTCTCCCACTTTGTGCTGCAAAACAATATCTATCTTCATATTAGAATGGTTGGACATGGCCCTGTAAGTGACTGTGTAGATTTCTTTAGCAGAGGCTGTAAATGTTTCAGATGCGTCTGTCAGGCTGTACATCAGTTATGCTTTACGATTAGCCAAACATAATAACACTTCATTGTTACTGAACTAACATAAGACAGCTATTCAAACTTGGCCACCTACCTACACATTCCAACCTGCAAAACACTCTGAGGGAAGAAAATTGGAGTGGGATCATCATTTGGCAGATACATATAATAAATTAGTGATCTCCCCAAGGCTTTTCACTGAACCAGCAGCACAGCTAAATAGCTGTCATTGAGGCACCAAGTTAGAAGAAATAATTAATACAAACACTATTAAACAGTCACTGATTCTTTGGAAGATAAACTGAATGGGATATATAAACATTCTCAGCTGTATGTTTCTGGCTAAACCAAGGTAAGGAGCATCAGTAACTGAAAGCTGCTTGAGGCAGGGCCCCAGGTGCTCTGCAGCCTGGGCAGCTGGGGTGCTGTGCAGGGGTGTGACCTGGCATTGGGGTGCTGCCAGCAAAGTTGTGAGAGAGAGAGAGAGAGAGAGAGAGAGAGAGAGTGAGGGAGGGAGCCTCACTGGGGCTTGCTGTCTGTGCTGCAGAGCCGCATTTTCACTTGGATGTGAGGTTGTAGCTGTGCCTGCCCCTTGTGGCCATTTGTGAAGGTCTTGTGATCCACTCTCCAAACTATTTTTACTTGGCTACCTGGCTTGACCACAGACCTGCTTTGTCACTATGGGCTTCTCTGGCAATTACTGGACCTCTGGCTGATCCTGGTTACTGTTACCAAACCTGCTTTGCTCCTCTTGCTCAGGTATCATGGGGACGCTGATGCTCACCTCCTCCAGGTCACTGGCTGCTGGGTGGGAAGGGGGCAGTGTCTTCAGCCCCTGAGCTCAGCCAGAGCCACCAACTGGTTCATTTCACTTACCTAGAAAACTTGAAGGAATGTGAAGACTTGAAAATAAAATGCAAGAGGACAGGGCACAAAGGAAGCAAGTTTTCTCTGATTAAAACCAAAAGACCCCTTTATTTTGGTGGGAAAGGCTGTAGCCCATTGTAAATACCATTAGAAATGTTTTTGGAAACAATAGTTTACTTCTGCAAGCCACTCCAGATCTTTGGAGACCTTTGAGCTTTTTGTCTGTCATCCAAAATGAAATGCTAATGGATATAATTTAACAGAGGAATTAAAAAAAAAAAAAAAGCCAAACAAGAACAAAAATACCCCACAAAAGTAACACTAAATGCTAATGTCATTTATGTACTTGGTTAGTATTTTGTAATTAACTTTCCCCCCTTTAAAACCACAAAACAACTTTGAGGACTAGGTTACTACGCCACTACTATCAAATAAGGTGGGAAATATTTTACCATATTTTGATCCCTATTTTTACCCCAATTTACATGATGCATGTTAAAGTCAGTGAACTGACATTATGAATTCAGATTTTAACTCTAAATGTTTTCACACTTTTGGTTTCATCATGTATTTGACATAACTCAAATGTAACTAATTAGTACTGAAGTACAACTCTTCATTTATCACATTTTTGCAGATAGATTTTTAAAGCATTTATTCTGTTTACTTGTTATGATACACTGCTTCAGATTAGAGCCTTGACTTATTTTAATAAGGATTCTGAAATCTATTAATATATCCTGCATGTAGAAGGCCTAACGAGTCCTGCTATTTCCATAACATCATGGTATTGCAGTAAACATTTCAAAGTGATTGTGTTTTCACCATTTTATCCAAGCATGTGCAGTGCTAATACTTATTCCTCAACTTCAATATAATCTTGGAACCACTATTCTGAGAAGTAGATAATGTTAGAAAGAATTATGAATGCAGAGTGGCATAGTCATCAATGGGGTACAAAATACACTGTTAAAATCAGGCTTTTACAAACATGGCACAGACTCTGCTGTAGCACTGTATGCTCTAAAAGCTGGAGATATATTTTAGAAAACACTGATGAAGCCATTACTGCACCATCCATTTGTTCATGGTAGATATCATTATTCAAGAAATTTAAGGACTGTAATGATGGAAAATCACACAGAAAGAAAAGAAAAGGAACACAGACTTTGTCAGAAACAAGGGCTACATTTTTATTCAAGAGGCCCATAATGATGGAAAATCACAGTGAAAGGCAGAGAGGAAACAGGGATCCCATAAAGGACTGACACCACAGTGGCACAAGTAGTAGAACAGTCATAGCAAGTGGATAAAAATAAACAAAATTAACTAGAGAAGAGCTGGACTCAGGGATGAAGCACAAAACAGAAACAAATCACAGCAAATGTTGAAGATTAATTTCAAAGAATCTGCTGAGAATGAGTGGAGTGACAAGTTGCATCAATATTAATGAAGCTGAAATAGAACTCCAAACGACCACAAGCACGAAATGGCATACAAAGCATTTTCTTTTAAATAGGTTGGAGATTGGATCACAAGACCTTCACAAACATGAAGAGAATTCACAAAATATGGTATTATGGGAAATGTGATAAACAATCACAACACAAATATTTAAAAAGATCTATGGAAATATTAATGGTAGATACTTTTATTTTAAAGCAATGCCTTAGAGATGAGATACTCAGGAAAGTAAGAGGAAAAGAGTATTTTCTGGTATCCAGTGATCTGTAACTGTCTTAAAGGGATCTTCTATATCTTCAGGTACCAGTCTGATTTTTTTTTCAAGAAATCAAAGACAGCTAGGCACCTCATATCCTTAGTAATATATTTCACTTTAAGTGTGCATAATGTGCAAAGAAATATTATTGCCCACCTTGAAAGGGAAAAAGAAACATGTTACATATAGATTGGCAGTCAGAGCTCTGTGCAGGCAGGAAATAAACTCTTCCCATATTACTGAAGTTACCCACTCATTTAGACAGCCATGACTACAGGCTGTGGAGCTTTCAGATTCTCTGATGCTTGACATTAAAAATTTCTGCCCCACCAGCTGACAACTGTATTTACTTCTCATCAGATAGCCTATGGTTAGAAACAAGGGGTCACTCTTTAAGAATCCAATTTCTAAAAAAAATGAACGCAAATGTGTAATTTCTCAGATGATGTTGTCAGGAGTCCTGCAAATTGTACCTGGTGTGTCAAACATTCTAAGATCTCCCTTAGTGAGAAAGGGAGAGCAAGTGCTTTTCCTGATAAAGTTCACTTTTCCCTATGAAAATTCCTTGTGACAGCCAAGGTTTCAGTGTCATAGAGATGCAATCAATTGAGCTGCTTTACTTATGTAACACATTAAACTATTAAAGGTTTTGCATCTGACACAAGACTTGTTGCGCATTTTTCCTTCCTTGCAGGACAGGTCACTGGTGTTATTTCAGTGCCTTCCCACAGCTCAGCAGCAGCAGTCTTCCCACTTCAGGGTGCTCATTGTGCTGGCTATAAATGCACTAACCTTTCTTGTACAGTGCAGTAAAGACGTAATGACCTAGGAAAGCACTTGAGGTTACTAAAATTGCTGTGTAAGCTGAAGTTTTTGTTTAAAAGTGAGACTGGGACACAAAACATCAGCATAAATGTATATAAGAATGTAGATTAGATTTGCCAAAAGAACAGTTATTTGTGGTACACCACGCTTTTGTTTTTCTTCAGGGGACAGGCATTACATAGTGTCAGCTCATTGTTAAGCTCTGGCTGAAAAATCCCTGTGCAGAATTTGTGTTCTGAAATCTTTATTAGCAAAATCTGTATCCAGGCATTCATGCTTTGGTTGAACCCACAAAACTATTAGGATTTTGGGGCAACAGGATTTCTGTCATCATGTTTTATTTTTTAATGTGGTGATAGAGAACTTTACCACTTGATAAGTAATTTCTCAGAGTTTGGTAGTAGGATTTCATTGTATTTATAGCCCTCCTCTGCAGAGGTGTTCTCAGGCTGTTGACAGATTAGGGAGTGCTTCTGGTGTACCTTGTTCTGTCCTGCTGTGTGCAACCTCCATCCCAGCAACTAGCATGGCAGGATATGAAAGTAATTCTCATTTTGGGAAAACAGGGCATGGGATACAATGGGAAGGTGACTGCTAAACATTGGTTTGTATTCAGCTGTGGTTGGCCTCTTAGCAGCTGTTGCTGGATGATGATGCTTGCAAGGCAGCTGTGACTGTTACTAGCTGTAGAGATGGGGACTGTTTGGATCTCTGCAGTTGCTGTGGACCCTTGGTTTATGCTGGCACCACCACTAGCCTGCATGCACAGCTTGTATCCTAAGTTCCAACATGGCAAATCCCATGCTTACAGGTCAGAGTACTGCAGTTTGGAATAGAAAGTTAGAAACAACTCTGTAAGTAAGTTAAGGGGGAAACGTTGGTGTTGAGCGAAGCTTTGCTGAGCTGCTAAGCTTTTCCAAGTAGAGAAGTATGAAGTTTCAAATTAGTTAAGAGGTCCTTTCCCAAACACTTAAAAGTCACAATGCAATTATGCCTCGTTTTCTTATAAATAAGGGCACTACCATGAAATTAAAGAAAAAGAATATATACATGAGCCAAGGTTTAAATTGCTTTTTAAATTGGATTTTTATAATATAGTAGCTGAATTACTAGGAAGTAATAATTGGATTCTTAACATAACGACAAGAACACAATACCAGCAGTTTGCTGTTAGTATTTACATGTAAATTGAAGCATTATACAAAATAAATCCGCTGTATTTACAGAGATCATTGTAATCCTAATGTAGAACAGAAACTGTTATCCCACCTTCTCTAGGAGTGTGGTACCAACAGAATATTTCTGAATTGGACTGAGGTATGCACCCATCTGGTCATCCTAACAACGTAGCTTCAGGAGGCAAAACTTCTAGATGGTTGCTCTTCTAACCTCCTGAAATTGTCTACATTTTCACATGCAATCTCACCTTGAAGATGTAGACTAGATCCCTGTTATTGTCATTCTATGTGCATAGGTATGGTGTGCTTTGGAGCTTTAATGAATAAGGCCGTAGGAACATATTACTGCCCCTTTCAGTGCTGGGTTGGGCTCAGCATCCAGCCAGTAACTCTCCATCATTACTGCAACAAGAGCTGCTGCTGCAGTTTCTGTGAGGACTCTGGATGACCTGAGGCTGCAGATTTTCCAGAGTTTAAATAATTCTTTGCTGTTTGGCAAATGGTGCCCTAATGAGTGCCAAGGAGTGACTCTTTATCCCAGCCTCTAGAAATGCAGATGAATAGAATTAATCAGTTTTATCTGAACTCTTTAGGTTATAAAATACTTTACAAACCTGACCTTATGAAGTAAAACAAAATTTAAATAAAATTTAAAACACGTCAAGTATTGTCACATTATGTCCTTCCAAGTTTTGTTTGGTTCTCGCTTTATAGTAATTTTGAAAATTATATGTAGTGTATAAAAAGTAGAGTTTTCATTTTATTTATGTACTTTATTATGCAACTCATCTTGTTCTTTCATCAAAATAGACTGTATCTTATCAGGCTAGAAAGTAACTAGCTTAATGTGCATTAGGTTAGGCCCAGAATGAGGTTTGTGGCTTTTTCTATGAGAACACATTTTTGAGTTAAATTATCCAGATGTTTCAATACATTTTTTTTACTGTGTGCAATATATGAAACAAAATAAAGTCATTAAAGCTATCATAAAAACATTACATCACAAACATTTTGGTGTCCCAGAAGAGAAACATGAAATGTCTTTTAAAGCTAGCAAAAGTCTACTATTTTTGCATAGACATTTAACTGCATACAGTTAATATTTGGCATTTAGTCCAGATTTTTTGTTATTTTAGTTTTCTATGTAATAACTTCAGACTCGCACATCATAAAGTCTAGAAGTTAGAGATGAGTTATAGAAGATATATAATTTCCTATAAAATATTAAAATATATTTAAAATGTATATATAATATAAAGTTTCCTCCTTTCAGGTATCTCCCAGGCTGCTAAACATGCCCAAATATTTGCAGAAAACAAGTTCCAGAATAAGTCTTTCTATGGGCTTATTCCTAGTCAGCATTTTTGTAGGGTTGTTTTTTTTGTTTCTGTGTTTTTGTTTTGTTTTGTTTTCAGTAGGTATACAGGTATAGCCCAAATTCAGAGAGAGAAGTTTCCTCACTTGTAGATTAGAGAATCTTACTGTATATTCAATAATATCCTTCAAGGCACAATAAGTATTTTACACTCATGTTCCGTTCTCATACTTAGTTGTTCAACTATCAAGCATCTTGAATAACCAGCTCATCAGTGCTAACATCCCCAGCAATAAATACAATAAAATCTAAAACTTTTTCTTAGACCATTACCATTTATTTTCTTTTAACAGTCCCTTCATGTCTTAGGGCTTCATTTATAGGAGAAAAAAAAAAAAAAAAAAAAAGGTCATATTAGAATGGTCCTAGCATCTTTGAAGCCTAGAAAAAGCCTAGAATTGCCCATTCTATGATAAGTCCCAGTTTAAGATAGTAGTGTAATTTTTGAAATAAAATTTCCTTAATTCCCAGCTAATTTTTCCTACTATAGTACCTCTCTCTTCTTGGCTTTCTCTCTCTTTCTGTGAGCCAATCTTTCATTACTCTCACTGTGAAAATCTTGCTATGTGTTATGCCTTTTAGTGACATTGTCCAGGTTAAACTTACGAAATTTGGCTGAAATTTCCAGACTCATGGTATAATATTATTATTATGTGGTGGATCAGACTGTTCTGCATTATATGCTTCTAGACTGCCAAAGTCTGGGATATTGCAGAAAGGGCTGAGAGATGCTTTGTGTCACCACAGCAATCCTGACTGACTTTGGAGCAGCACCAACATCATCAGCGACCCGTTACCCTTCTTAAAACAAGGACAGTTAGCACAATGCAAAAGCATGAACATGAGTAAACGTGAAATGCGAAGTACAGCATGAATTTCAGTGTGTAAAGAATAGTAGAAGGTTAGAGTCTCTATGGAACTGGATTTATTTACAGCTAAAAGAACAAACCCTAGTGAACCCTACCAAACATAGTGTTTAAAAGTAGTGTATTAAAGCACAGTTCAGCTGGTTGATGACTACCTTTAAACTTCACAGAATTCAATGAACACCATTTAGTTTAGACAGTGCCCTTGAGTAGTGTTTCTTTTTAGCTCTGAGTGTATTTATTACTGGGAGCCATCCAGCTCCCTCCAAGTGGCACAGACCCAGGCAATTTGGGAGCAGTTGTGTGCAAAAGCAGCTGTGTTCTTCTCACCCCCTGGGCTGCACCGAACATTGCCTGGTCACAGCAAGGATCAGGGGCTCTGTTTTTATTCTTTCAGTTCTACAAAACCACTCATTTTTGCAGTTAGCAGTGACTTTGCAGTAAATATATGTTCTGGGCAGCAAAAAGCAAAGAGTATGTTGGTGGCACAAACCACAAGGTGTTTGTTTTATTACTTTCCCTTAAACATTGTCTTTAATCGGGTACAGTTGCTCTAGGGCTGTTTGATTCTGCACGTGTTCCAGCTGTACAATAACCTGTATCTGTGCAGTACTCCTGTGTTGGAGAGTTGACATTGGGATGACTGCTATCTAGATGCTTTTTTCCATTACACTTATAAAACACATTTTGAATGTAATACAGTTAGGATTATTATTATGTCTGACAGTTTAAAATGAGGTTTTCACCATTATGACAGATTTGGGTAGAAATATTCCACCAAATAGGGCAAACCATGACTAAAAGCAACTTGAAATGTAGAAGTATTACATTGCCAAGAGATGATTTCTAGCTGAAGGAACCAAATTATTTAAAGTCCTCTATCTGTATTTAATGATGTGGCCACGCTAGCAGTAAGTCAGGTAGAGGTTAATGAGGGGGAGGCATTATTACAGTGTGTTGTGTGAAAAGCACAAATTAAAAAATCATATTGAAACCTGCAAATTTTTGCACACACAGCATTGACTTTTGTATGATATGTAGACACACTGAAGCACAGTAACAGAACTAGTCTGGATCTACATTCCTTTTCTCTCCAGAGTTCAGCTGTTTTCCCAGATAACCACAGTAAGAATTATATCTATTGTAGGGTCTATTATTATTTTGTATACATACACCCACACTCCTTTATCTAGCAAACTGCTTATGCCTGTATTGTGCTTAAGAACTGGTGAGGGGGGGAAAAAAAAAAGTTAAACTTAAGTGGCTGTGAGATACATACCAGCTTTCTGGTCTTGGAAAAATATTCAGCAGAATTAAGTATTTTTATTTCAAGAAGACAGCAAGTTTATCTTTGACAGCTATCATGTCTCAACAAAGACAACAAAATAATCTGATGTTAGGATGGTAAGAAAAGCTTTCCAAAAGTAGCCTTTCAGAATGTTTGTTGTCTTATTAATAGAGCTAGGCAAATCCATTCCATATTGTTGCTCTGAAACAGTCTTTGCACAACCTTACCTTCATGACAAGCATGGATAAAAATGGGCTATCTTCAACGTGAGAAGGGTGGAAAACTAAGATGTATTTATTCCATTCCTTGGTGAGGAAACTAATTTTGGTTAGTGAAGTTTGTAATTTAGGGATGCGAAGGATTCAGGGGCTGCCCTGCAGTTATTTATACATATTTTTGGTAAATTTCAGTATTTCTGAATGTTTGTTGTAGTAATTCCATGGTTCATCCAACAGCTAAGTAGCTACATTTTAATCTGAATTAGTTGGTTTATATTGTTTCCCTCTTACATCTATAGTGTTAGATACAGTAGAAAGACCATATAAGCATGTTACCATAAAGATCTGGCTATTATTATCATTATAGTAACAGAAAAGCTCTGAACATAGGGTATTATTTTCCTCAACCACATTGCTGCAAAAATCTCCTGTCCCTGAAAAAAAAAAAAAAAGTTGTAACAGCCACTTCTTACATGCAATTCCAATTTAGGCTTAGTAAAAATGTTCTTCCTTCGAAAAAAAATTGGGTTTTTTTTATGGTTAAGATTATACTCCTTTCACTGCGACAGAGATGACATATAATCTGGTGGTACTCTCACCTTGACTCCTTCACTCCGGTGTTTTACAAGTTTTGAGACTTTTATCTTGCGGACTTAAAATAGGACATGCCGTAAGAACAGTTTTTACTGCTCGCTCTCCTTCAATTTTCCTAGCAGGCAAACACTTGATGGTGCCCGTTCCTTAATGGCCCAGCGAAGTGGAGCCTGAGCCGAAGAAAGCGGCCGGAGTTTTGTGGAGAGTCCTGGCCTGACGTCTGTAACATTCTGTGACTGTCCACAGCTTCTAAATGTTCACCTTTTCTCCCTGAAGCCTCTGTTTTATTCCCCCTCAAGAGGATTATCATTCACTGAGTCGCCACCTAAATGTCTGTGCCTCCATCCCGGGGCGCTCACACCTGCCTCCCGGCACCGCTCGCCACCTTTGCCAGGATCCGGAGAGGCAGGGACAGGCACCGGCAGCGCGCCCGCCCGCCCTTCCCGCCGCGAAACACCCGCAGGGCGGCTCGGGGCACGGCGCTGGGCCCCGCCGGTGCGGGGCTGCCGGGCGGGGAAGGGCCGGGCCCGGGGCCGGCGGCTCCACCCGCGCCCCTGCGGCCTGCGCGGCCCCGCCGCCCCGCCCCGCCCCGCGCGCCGCTCCCGGCCGCTGGGCGGGCTGGCCCCGCCCGTTCCGCCGGCGCGCCCCGCGTGCCGCCGCTCGCGCCGCTTCCTGTCCGGCGGGGCCGCGCGGAGCGGAGGTGAGAGCGGCCGGGCCTGCGCTGCGCGGCCGGGCCGGGCCGGGCCGGGCCGGGCTGCGGGGAGGGCGGCAGGGAGGGAGAGCCGCGGGGTGCGGCTGGCAGCGCGGGGAGGGCGTTTCTCCTCGGCCTTCTTGAGGCGGAGGCCCCGGGCTCGGCCGGGAGGAGGAGGAGGAGGAAGAGGAAGAGGCCGGGGCGGCGGGTGCGCGGCGGCCGGTGAGGCTGTGCGGGGCCTGCAGCGTGCCTTGCTTCTCTGCTTCCAGATGCCCCCGAAAAAGGGAGGCGACGGGGTTAAATCGCACCCGATCATCGGAAGGTTTGGGACGTCCCTGAAGATCGGGATCGTCGGGCTGCCGAACGTGGGGTAGGCGGGGGCGCGGGCCGGGCTGGAGCTGCCGCTGCTCCCGGAGGGGACTCCAGGCAGCGCTGGGGGAAGCCGCGGGCCACAGGCCCAGGCCTTTCGCCCCGTGGGAGACCTGGGGTTCAGCTTCCGCGGCTTGTAGGTGGGGCGGTGCGAAAGACTCGGGTCGCGTGAGGCTGGAGTGCAGAAGTCTGGACAAGATAATAGTCAAGAAGTACAAGTCTTAGCAGTTGTTGAGTTTTAGAAAAGGCTGCGTCTTTTGCATTTCCTTCCACTCTGTGTATGGGTAACGCATGTTTTTATGCAAATGTGCACGCGCGCACAGACATGGCTTATGGGGGTTTTTTTTGGAGAGGATAATGCACACAGGAAGGGGTTAATGGTATCATAAGTGTCACTTGCAGCGGAGAGAACTTCCATTTTTAAATTTTTTCAGAGTTTGTAATGAAAATTATCTAAGTTACAGTTTGGAAGAGATGATGGGAGGTGAATTGTTCTCTGTCAGGCATCTCATTTGTAGTTGTTATGGCTCCTCAAAGGAGCTGTACTTACAGCACTTACGGGTGATAAATCCCTTGGAGGATAACTGTTTGAAACTGTTGGCATTACTTTGTGTACTGTATTTACTAAGAGAAGTTCTCAGCACTCTTAAAATAAAAAAAAAAAAGGGGGAGGAAAAACCTTGGAGAATGCTTCAGAACCATAAGTACTGCTTTAGTGATTTTTCATTATAACTTATTTTATGTTCAGGGTTTAGGTAAGATAATTAGCAGTAACACTGTGTAACATGTCGATGGGGAAAAATAGCATTTCTGGTTGTGTTAGGGGGTCACTTGAAAAAAAATTGTGACTGACTTTTGAGTGTCATGGCTCTTTGCTCGGAATAAGTTAGTGGCCAGAAGAGCCACTTTGCTTTTTACTTAAAATTTCTTTGCTAACTGACATGTGCAATGTAATCCCTTAGGGGAATTCTCAAGGGTAGGGAAGAGAGGTAAACATAATTGGCATCCAGTGGGACACTATATTTGAAGGTGTTTTGTACTTAAATCAGGGCAATGGTCATTGTTGAAGTAAAGGGGAAGTTTTGTATTGCTTTTGGGTTAGAATCAGATGTGTTTCTGTCCAGCCCTTTTAAATGCTTTTGATTTGAACTTCTTTAAGAACGTGTGTATTTCGTTTATAGGAAATCGACATTTTTCAATGTGTTAACAAAGAGTCAAGCGGCAGCAGAAAACTTTCCTTTCTGTACTATTGATCCAAATGAGAGTCGAGTGCCTGTGCCAGATGACAGATTTGACTTCCTATGCCAGTATCACAAACCTCCAAGGTAACTAAAAATCTTAGTATTTTTCTTCAGTTAAGCAGCTCAAATAGTATTATTGAACCCAAGGTTTTCATGGAAGTTTAATGCACTTATAATGTCTTCAGGGTTTTACTGATACCTGTTTTAGAATGTGAAATTACATATGCACTTTGATTGTACCTTTTCCCACCTCTCCAATATGATCTTTGTGGTATGAGAATGAGAAATCTAGGAGATGCTACTCATTGCTCTGCACTGTTTGGGAGCTTGGTGTTCCTGTCTTTGAAGTTAGTGGCTCTCAGGTGACTTGGAGGTTCTTCTGAAGAGATTTGGAAACGGATCAGTAGTGAACATACCTAACATGTCATGAGGTTTCTCATTTGCAAGTTTTCCACCCTGTATTTTGTATCATTCAGAATATTGGATATGCTGTAGGTGGCCAAACAAGTATCTGGCAATGTAGCTGTGCCCTCAGTCTTTTGACAGTAAGCTTTATGGGCAGCCTTTTTTACCCTGGTTCTTTCTCTCCTCTTTATAGGCTTTGCTACCTGTTGCCTTGTATATTCAGAGACAGTCCTACAATATGTCTCTTCTCATCATTTTCTTAATGCAGGAGTATTGTTGCATCCATGGGTTTTTGCTATTGGCTGTTTCTGTAATCTGCCCTATATTTTTGGTGTGGGGACTGGATTATTGCTTGAACAGCAAAACATAAGGTGCTTTCAGAAAACAAACTTTAATAGACACTCGTGACTTATTTCCGTTTGCAGTTACTTGCAAAGGCATCTTGATAAAGTGAGTGTGCATAAATCATAGGACAAAGTGGAATGCACATCTGTGCTTTTGTTCAACACCTGGGCCTTGGTTTTAGAGCCACACCACGCCCACAATTAAAAAAGATTGATGAGTCACTGATCAAAAATCCATTTGTTAACTTCATTTTCAGGTCCAGGCAAGTTTCTTCAATCTGCAGTTCTTGTATACTTTTTAAATACTGAAAAATACTTTCATATGGAGCTGTTTGTTTAGGAGGATTATTATAACATGTTATCTTATTTTTCCTGCTCCAGTGAGTATTAAGCATACTTGTGTGCTGTTTGCATCATAAACCAAAACTCTGCTGAGTTTGAGAGAAAACTTTCTGGTTGTTGATTGTGCAGAGATAATTATGTGGCTTTTCAGTTTTGTGGACAAATCTGTTTTAAATTGTATTGTTGCTGCATTGGCCACATAGATAATCTTCTGTCAGCTATGAATGGCTATTTCTAAATTAATAGATGAAGTGACAAAGAGATTATTATCTCTTTCCTCATCCTGCCTTCAGCCATCTATCCTTACAGGAACTGTTAAGATTGTAAATACCTGTATATGTGTTCTCTGACTTGCAAACTCTTTCTCTAGAAAAAAACAAACAAACAAACAACAACTTCCACCCCTTAAATATTAGTGAAAATAGTGTATTTACTGAATCTCTATTCAGTAAATATAGTAATTGAATAATAAGCTGGATATAAATAGTAAACCAGCTTTCACTGGGTGGTGTTTTGGCTTTTGAAAGGTCTATTTGTTACTTAAAATCAATGGATGTGGGGATTAGTGGGTAGTTTACAGCTCCTAAGTTCAATTATGCTGCTTATATGATTTTAGTATTTCACTGTAACAGTAACAAAGTAGTGATAATTAGTGATAATTCAGTGGCACAGTAGATTAAGGTAACTCTTCTTGGGCTCTTTGTGTTTGTCTGAGACTAACTGAGGAAAAGAAGGCTGTGGTCATGAAGATATACAACTGAATTGTAATTTAAATTCCTTTCTCTTGTATAGTCTTGATTTTGTTCTTCATCTTTATGTAATAAGTTCTGTGTTAATTTTCTACTTGTTTGGATTTGTTGATGTAATCAATCTGTGCACACAGAGTTTTATAAACAGTGAGTTATCTTCAAATTAAACTCCTGTCTAGTCTCGAAATTTTTCTTTTAAAATCTAAAGCATTCAGGTTTTTATTTCCCATATGTTACACTTAGTCATCAGATCTCTGCAGTCATTGCTGGGAGGTGGGGGAAAAACAAAAAAAAGGGGGGGATGACATTGTCTTAACTAAAGTAATGACAGGCCAAAGTGGTCTCCTCCTGTTGCCTTCAGTGAGTGAGGGAAGGGAGGAGTGGGACTGGCCGGGCTGGCTGGCAGATGGTGTCTGTCACACGGAGCTGGAGCCGAGGTTGGTGCTGCTACACAGAGATGGACTCTCTTGCCGACTGGTTGCTAGTCGGAGTTTGTGGCCCTTCTGCCATCAGAGGAGGAGTTCAGCTCTTCAGGTCCTGTTTGTTGCTTGACAATCTGTTCCTATCTCCAAAAGAAGAAAGCACCAGCTTCAATGGGGCTGGTGTGCAGTTAGTTGCTAGCCCTTGCTGAATGCTGGCTGTTATTACTTAATTGGGAATGTAGATGTTTGTGAATGAAATCACATAGGCAACAATTTAGAGACTATTAGGTAAAGGTAAATCTGTACTTAATAGATTAAGGTAAGCTGCCAGAACTTACAACCTGTGCTTTTTTTTCTTTCTGCAGCAGTGGGTGATATATACGACTGTTTAAATAAGTTCAGGGATACAGACTGTACACAGAAGGTGGGCTCCAAGAATTTCCAGTAAAAACTGCTGTGTTGCTGCCAAATGAACTAGATGAGCAAATTCCCTTGAGCTTGCTTTCTGGTGTGAATGGAACTGTGGATATTAAAAAAATAAGAGACTAATATATTAAAAAATAATTCTGAATGCTTGTTATTTTTTTATCTTATTTTATATTACTGTTACTACCTTAATTTATGTATTTAAACTACTTGTTTTTAGTTGTCATACAATATTCAGTTAAAATTCATATTTGTTGCATTGGGCCAACACTTACCTTTTTCAGAAAGGAAAAACTGTTGGCTGTTTGTTTTGTTGTCCTCCTGCCCCTGTTCCTCCAACACAGGCAAGGTTTGACAGACTAATGATTGAATTAGTTCCAGTTTAGTAATTGGAAAGCAAGTATTTTCTTGGACTGATTCACTTCAGCAGGAACTAAAGCAGAAAGGTGTAATTTTTTCCCCCTCTAATCTGTGAATCTTAAACAGGTAGCAGAGGATGAGATCTGCTAATTCTAAAATGGGAAAGAGATAATTTTTCATCTCAGCGGGTAGCTCCTTCCTTGAAAACTGTGACTTGGAAGCCAGAAACAGTTTATCTATTAACTGCAGTTGATATTTTAATGGGACATTTTGTGTTTAGAAGTGATGGGTTTCTTACGCAAGAAAAGGACTGTATATAGCACATCTAAAGAAATTTTAATCTTAATAAAACTCTAATAAAGCTATTCTCGTGCATTTTTTGTTCTAAATTTCATTAATCACCTTAAGCCTAGAAATATATATTTTTAGTTCAAGTATGTCAGACTGATGGCATCTGGAAAAGTGATTTGTCATAAATCACAAATATCTTGAAAGCCTCTTGAGTAGATGTACCCACCAGGCTTAGCCAGTACGGTCCTGCCTACTACCACAGCTGTAGCACACTGTGCCTGACCAGGAGATGTGTCTCAGTGGAGACATACTTGATTCAAGTCTCAAAATTGTTTTGAGTGAGGGGGTGGAGGAAGCTGCTATTTCTGCTTTTTTAATTTTGTGCCCTAAATAATCTTCTTGCTGCAATTATTTGTATTCTGACTTTCTTTACTTTAAACTATATGGTTAACTAAAAGAAATAATAATGTAGAAGCCATGTAAGTCTAAGCTATGTTTTAACTGTAAGTAGCTAAAACTGACTCTATTGGCTGATAGTAATCAACCTGTGTGAAAATATTAATTAAAAAAGTTATTTTAAAGTCAATGTTTCTGCTTCCTCCTCTGAAAATAAAATGAAAGTGTAAGAAGGAATGAGTAAAATGTAAATAGTTTCTTTCATCCTTTCTCAAGGTAACAGTATTCATTTAATGCTTTGTTTGTTTGCACCTGTAAGCAAGTGCATTGCTTTGCACATAGATACTCACAAAACACAGTGCTTATTGCAGCCACAAACATTTCTGTTGGACTGTTTTTAATCTATTTAGGGTGTCTTTTTCAAACAAATTTTAAAGCAATCCTGGTTATCTTGCGCTAGCATACTATGTAAAGTCCAACTACCTCTTTTCAGCTCTAGCACTGTTCAGTGTACTTCAGGTTCTCTGCCTTTTTGGTTGGCACGTTACTTTGGTTTGTTCTGTTGCATTGTAGATTGTTAAAATTTGTGCATTCAGATCCTAATGCTCCAGTGAAGGTTACTGAACCAAATCTGAATAACTTGCTTTGTTGTCTAGGTCATGAAAGCCCTGTGTAATATGAAATAGAAGTCCTCTTGAGTGTATTGTAGGATAGCATACTCAAATACTTCATAAAGTTTTGAAATCAAAATCATGTAATCAGATGGTGGAAAGTACTACTTAGAATCCAGATCAGCAGTAGAACTTTTTTATTGACGTTGTGTAGAACTTACTCTATGTTTGAAAAGAGCGTTTATGGGAATGAAGACGACCTGTAGTTCCAGAGTGAAACACAAATAACTTAGTTGAATGTAATTCTGGCATATCAGCATCTGTAAGGGAATCCCATTTTTTTTACAGAAAGCAAGCAAAAAATTGGCAAGTATAGAATGTTGTTAATATGCTTTTTACTTTGATGTTACTGAGTTGCCTGCTCTTCAGTTAGTTCTGAGCTTGTGTAAATCAGCTTGGCTGGGATGCAAATGAATAATCTGTCAGCAGTGCATGAAAGGTGGTGGTGACTTGACTGCCTGGTAAGAGAAGTAAAAATTTAATTAGCTGTAATTTGCTGGCGTGGTAACTTACTGATGAGTTCAAGAATGCAGACATTTGATATACTCAGGACACTGAGTGTGTGTCTTAATGCACATTGAATCTTTTGCCTTTCTATAATTAATGTAAGTGAAACTTAATTAGCAGATTTTTCAGTTCTGGTTCAAGTCTTGTTGGTTAGTACCATGGATAACATGCTATTAATTATATTGTTCTTGCATAGAAATGATCAGGGTTTATCTGCAGTTCCTCAGAACCAGATTCCTTTACTCTGTGAGGTATTTTTCTTACATTGGTCAAAACTGCTCCCAAGATTGAATGCAGAAGCTGTAATAGGGAGTACAGTCTCCTGGAAGTAGGAGGGACTGAACTGTTCTGTTTGGCAATGAGCCAAAAATACCAGTGAGGACAGATTAAGATTTGAATGGCTTTCTAAGAATTGGTCGCAATATACGTGTTCTTCTTCTGTGTTGATACTTTTACTTCAGGTCATTTGTGAACTCTTAGCGGATAACTCCTACTTAAGTTATACGAAATTTTGAGAGGGAGGAAGAGTTTCCTTTTCCAACAGATGTCAGGTAACAGCTTTTAAAGGCAGAAGAGCTTGTGCTGGAACTGGGACATGAGTAGCAGATTTGGCTTTACTGATATGGGGAGATGGACATTTTTATCCTTATGCTGAAGAATCTGTCTTTCTTGGTATGTGGGACCTATGGTCAGGTAGAGTTAGAGTTGGGAGAAATTTCTTGAACTATTAAAGAATAAAAATGGCGTGTGTTACGAGAATTATCAACCAGGCTTACTGGGAAATTGCTGCATTTTGAACTTAGTTGGAGCTGTCATGGCTTTTCAGGGTCTCCTGGTGGCAAGATTTCAGTAAAATGTAGTGAATGCTGCAGAGAAATTATCTGGGTATTGTTTTCATTGTAGAAGAAAGATTGTGGACACCTAGAAGAATAAAAACCCAGGAAGAGAAAAAGCATTTTGGTTTCAATCTAAGTCAAAGTTGCAGGTATATGCTGCCTGTGAGGTTTTTCAACTAAACAACTGCTTGTGGAAACTCAAGAAATAAATGTGTGCCTTTTCCCCTCAAAGTTTGTAAAAAAAAAAAAAAAAGGCACAACAAATTGTAGATACCATATGTGTGTGCATTTTAAAAGACAAAAGGTAACTGGTTGCACTGTACTGTTCAGTACTGCTCTACTGAACAAACAGGTCAGGTAAAGAAAGTCCTCTTGCTTAAATAACTGTTTTGGATGGAAGTTTGAAACAAAGTTGGTGAGAAACAGGCTTCCTTTCCTGCAAAATGTGTAACCCTATGGATGCGTAAGTCTCTTATTCCTGAATAAATACTCTGTCCACTGGACTACAAACCTGTGCTTTCTTCAGAGCAGTGAGTCTTGTGCTCTTTGTTGCACAGTAGCTAGATAATACAGTGAAGTGTGCTAACACAAAATGACTGCTGCTGTATACTGAGTGAGTCTTTGTTCAAGGATGATACCTATACTTAAAATATAGAGATGCTTCTGAATTTGTTGATTTGTTTCATATTATAAATTCCTGTGACATGCTTTATGGTAGATTGGTATTGCACTGATTTGTACAAAGGATCAGTGGGTGCCACCTGTTCCTGATGAACATTGGAGGCTCAGTGATGTTATGCTAATGCTGACTAACGAATCTTAAGAAATGGAAATTAATCTGTTTGGAGCAGAGGCAGAAAAAGAACAATCCAGTTAAATCTTCTGAATTTACTACATTTAAAAGAGCTAAGAGATACTTGAGGTACACAGTACTTTCCTCCCATTCTTTGCAGTGTTTTCTGGTTATTTAGTTTGATAATACCTACTCTTAGTCCTTCAGAGCACAGGCAGGTGTGACTAGTTTGTGCCTTTTTCTGCTTTCTCTGTATACATCTTCTTACAATGAAATACAGATCTAGGCTTATAAAAGGGACTTCTAAAAATGGGGATAGTTTTATTTTGCTTGTTATGTTACCTTTGTGATACCCAAGGTGAAGGAGAAAAAACATCCTAGAAACTTGGATACTTGTCTTCAAAGGTCTCTTGCTCGTATTAGGCCATTGTAAAATAAATGTGTGGGGGTTTTCTTTCCATTGTCTAGCAAATGAGGTTGATTCTGGAGATAGTGGTTCATCTGCATATGAAGGTATCTCTCTTGCTGTAACGTGGCATCTTTGTAGTGAAAGTGTGAATTCTTCTGATGACTGGCCAGGAAGTTAATCCTACCAGAATGTTGAGAGGGGAACAGAGAAGGGGAACATTTCTAGCACCACCTTTGTTTACCTTAAAACACAGTTTAAAATTACAGTAGAGAAGTGCTTTAAATAATGGCATTTTTCTGTCTTGCTCTTGACTTAGATATGTGTCAAAAAGCAAGGAATTAAAACAATTCTTACTGGGAAGTTGCTGCTGTTTTCTCTGAGACGTGTGTTAGCTCTGCCGTTCTGTCAGGCAAAAGGAGTTACCACCTTAATGTATTAATAGATTTATTGATTTCTGTCTTCAGTTGTGCATGACTCTTGGAAGTGTGTTAAAGATTTGCTGTTTCCATTTGAGTCTGTGTACTGGTAGGTAAAAAAAAACTTTGCTAAAAAAAAAGTAAAATAGTGGGACCAAATTGTGACACTTTGAAAGTTTGTGTCAAGTTGTAATTATATTAATGTTCTTTCTACTGCATTCATCAGCATTAAGCTGCAGTACGCAACATCTGTCTTCCTGAGGGTGAGCCCTTCTTTTCATGGGCCTAGTGAAGGTTAAAGTCAACAAATTGTGTACCTGAGTTTAGATATCTCATGCTATTATAAATACTTTCTTGCATATTTTTTTAAACTCACCTTTGTGGGTTTTGTGTTCTATTCATGCTTGTTTCTAAGCACATCACAAAGGTATTAATTACATGAAACATGTCATAACTTCCTAACTTATTACACCTGGCAGATTTAGTGATACATGTTAAAGAAAAATCTATTTGTCCAGATCTTGTATTGTGAAGTTAATGTTTCTTGGGAAGTGTTAGGGGATGACTGGAGAACAAAACCAGGGTAAGATCTTTGGCTTCACACTCCCAGAAATACTTACGTTGAAATATAACTGAAGTATAATGGTGGTAATTTAAAGTATCTGGAATGTAAGTAGTGTTGCAGTTATTTATCTTTAAGCCATCAAGCTGGAGATCTTGGTGACAATGGTCTGCAGGTTCTGTTCTTTTGCAAGTGAGGCATTTGCAGGATTTCAATGTGATTGTTTCTGCCATTGTTTATGATGGTGCTGTTATCTGCATAGACCATATGAAGGTGCTTTTAATCAAGACCTTATCACAAAGTTTTAGTTGTGTTTTTTTTCCTTGACTCAACTATTTTTTTGAGACATAATCTGGTTTAGAATGTATCTGGAAAGATTAAGGCCGTTTAAGTTTGCTCATTTTTAAGCAATGTGAGAATCTGCAGGGGATAAAAGGCCTACAGTTTATACATTGCCATGTGCATTTCCCATAGCTCTAAAAGCTTTTCTCTCCATTTACCTTATGATGCCAGCTTAGTCTTAACTCGTTTTCTAGTTTTAATCTGCACTGTATTAAAAAAATGCCCTTGTCTTCTGAGAAAGTTGCTTAACTTACTGAACTAAATGGTAACATTAAGAGGTGTGCAATAGCAGAGTGCAATGACTCTTTATGTGTTTTGTTCCTTTGGTACTATTAAAATTACTCATAGCAGACAACTGACTTTTTGCCTCAGTGTTCCAGGCCTGGCTGATGATTTGTATAGTTTTCAGTATGAGTCTACACTTAAAACCTAGTTTACTTGATTTCACATGAATAATGACAGAGAATTTTAAGAATGCTTGATGTTTTACATGCGAAGTGGCGAAGCTTGTATTTTGTACATTGCATGTTAAATAGGGAAGAAAGCTACTGTCATATATAACTTGTTCTCAAAAAGAGGAATGTTGTGTTTTCATGTTCTGAATTTATTTCTGTACCAAAAGCTTTGGCTAATACCCTTCAGTAATGGAACTTTTAATTTTTATATTTCAGCAAAATTCCAGCCTTTCTGAATGTGGTGGATATTGCAGGCCTTGTGAAAGGAGCCCACACTGGCCAAGGCTTAGGAAATTCCTTTTTGTCTCATATTAATGCCTGCGATGGGATCTTTCATCTGATGCGTATGTAAACTTATTTATATATTCTGTCTGTAGCTAAAAGACAGCATTGTTGTACTCTAATTGTGGAACAAATATCCACTAAAATTGTAACTTTTACTATTCAATTCAAAGTCGTCAGGTTTTGGGTTTTGCCAACCAAGAAAGTTGTCATCCGTTCTTCATTGGCATTGTGCTGAAATTGGGTTTTTGGAAATCTGCAGTAATGGTTTGTTGTGGTGCATGGCAGTGGATTTGTTCAGTTTTGTAAAGGAGGAGGAATCGAATGTGCTGATAAAAGGCTGAAATGGAAGTAGAAGATGAAAATCTGGAGTTAGCAGCAGACTCTGGGATTTTATTCCTCACAATACAAACCTCACTTATTTCCTTTTCCCAATTTCTGTAAGACTGTTATTGTCTTGAACAGATCCTCTGCCCCATCTCTGTAAATTCTGAAAATTTCTGAATTAGACTAAGGGGTTTGTTTCTTTCATCATCTCTTACCACAATATAGAACTGACCTTCAGATTCATATTAACCTTACAAACTTAGCATATAAAGGCTTGTTGAAAATGTATGCTTTCTGTACTGGTTTGCAGTACACATTGAGTGTTGAAAAAGACTTCTGTTCAGAAAAGATTGAGCTTCATAATATTTGTGCAGATTTGAGGAAACTGGACACCTTTGTTGCTGTCTTGTAGTTGGCCATTATTATACAGCGAGTAATTGAACAGTAGAACAAAGTAAATAAAAGATAGCAATTATTTTTATTTGGTAATGGGAGCAAAATGTTTTTTGTTGGCAGTGTGGTTTCAAAACATCACCCAAAGGCATGGAGTATTACTATTTCGTAGTACTGATTTAGGTGCTTAGAACTTGTTCCCATGGGCTTGGTTTTTGAAGCATATTTATGCAGAGCAGTGAGCTGGTGTGCCTCTGCACCTGTAGCAAACAGGTAAGTATGCTACCTCAGTTAGATGAATTTATTATGCATCAAGAATACCCAGGCACTAATTTGGTGCAGAGTTTTCAATCAAGTGAGACAAACTGTGGAAAAGGTATTACAGTCCTAGGCTTACTCTGTTGAAAAAACAGGACATGCTTTTGGGAACATTGGCCTTTTTTTAAGATCTTCTGGTACCTGGAAGCCATCTATAACTGTGTGTGTAACATTCTCCTTTGAAAATTTGGCCTTACATACTACTACTATTTTCTGTTAAAGTTGCTTGATGTGTACTTTCTGTAGAACAGAAAACTGTGAGCTATTGGTTGTTGCTAAGCAGTTAATATTTAAACTACAGCCTTTTGAAAAGGCAAGGTCAGATCCTTACTTGTAGAGTAAGACTTTTAAGTCTTTTGAAGTTGTGCATCGTTGTAGAAACTAGTTTGATATGTGAAGGCTGTACTGGTACATCAGTATATTTTCAATATTTGTAACTATGCAAGAACCATTGCTACAGCATTGCTAGAAAAAAAGGGGAGATCAATTTTCCTAAATTTATTGCTATCCTGGAACTGTAATTACAGTTTTGCCTGGTGTCAGTTGAGAACAAGTGATAAACTCTTTATACTTGCTCTGTTTTGATACTTGTATCATAAATGCTTGTTAGGGAAAGATTGATATAATAGTGGAGAAGATGCATTTTAATCTATATGTTGAATAATCCTAAACATTTGTTTCAGATAGCTATTACAAGAGTCAACATAAATTGTATTTTTCTTTGGGAATTGAAAGAGACTATTGTGAGTTTTTAAAACATTTGGATACTTAGTTTCTATTAACATGTATTTCTTCTAGTCCAGTCTTACATTTACTTGTTATATGTTTCAGTTTCTTTCAAGGATTCTGAAATGTAATGTTTTTCTTCTTTGAAGCAAAAAAGATAATGGAATCACTTTTTAAATAGCACTCTTTAAAATCTCGACTCTACCTCTCATGCTGCTCTTTGTAGATGTTTTAGCTAGAACTCAAGCTAGTGATGAGCTGAAGTAGAAATTCTGTGTGTTTATTGCCCAATAAACACAAAGATCTTTCAAAGTATTACTTAGGGATAATAATAATAAAAAGCTAATGGAAATTTTTGTGGTTGAGAGATGTAAAACTATCTTTTTTTCCCCCTGCAAAGTGCATATTAGTTCTACTTTCCTCTTCCCACAGTATTATAAAAATGAAGATTTGGCACTAAAAGCTAGTAATAGCCCTCTTATTTTTTTTAAATAAAATAATCTGTTGGTCACACAACAACCTACAACTCGCTGAAGTTTTCAACATACTATGCCAGCTTACATTATAAAGATGTATTAGCCTATTTAGCTGCAATGTTTTTATACTCTCTCACCTGTCAAAATTATTTCCAAGCTAAAAATCCCTTTTTATGAGTTTGTGGCATACCTGGAGTTTGCACGCTTTCTGTCAGACTACAGAAACTACCTAAACTGTTTTGGTAAATCCTTAAACTTTTCATATCATGAGAGGATGAAGCTTCTTTGTTGCCCTTGACCAGGGTTTTGTCCAAGTTCTTAGTGGACTGTGTCTCTTCAGGAACCAGTGCCCTGAGACCATCCCTCAGTTTTCAGGCTGGTGGGTAGGCACTGAATCTCTGCAGTCATGTGGAAGCTGAGTTAAAAGAAACCCAGATGGGTTGCTAAAGAAGAGGCAGTGGTCTGGATGGTGAGGCTTGCATGCTAGCAAGCTGGAAAAGAGGTGTTGCTGAAGATGAAGAGGAGAATGATAAAATGTACTTAGGAAGTGATTTAGGGACCATGTTTTGAAAAACATGAAAAATTCAGCATTTGTTTTCACTAAGGCTTTGAGTTAATCTGGAACAAATTTTCACCTTTGAGCACTGTTGCTCCCTGTCTTTATGCTGCTGTAGTATGCATTATTGCTTCCCATATTAATGGCTAGCATGTGAAGCATAACCCCAAAATAGTTCTTTCTGGATGCCAGACGGAAAGTCAGAAGGCAGGTTATTGTGGGGTTTGTGTTGTAGACTTCAAGGTCTGCATGCCTGTGTATATTGAGGGAAGGCTGGTAGGCTTAGACATAGCTTGGTTTGGTTGGTATTTTTGCAAAAAGCAGCTCGAGGTCTCACTCAAATTTTATTAATGAAAATAATGATAGGGGAAGCAAGTGGCTAGCTGGGAATGGAGAGCTTTAGTTGAGTAGTTGAGCCAAACTTGTGTAATATCACTGAAAGTATGTTATAGTCCTGGAATATCACTGAAAGTATGTTATAGTCCTAGACTAAAGGTTTTGATAATAGGTTTTTTTTAATAATTGGTGAGTTCTTGAACTGTATTTGCTTTAAAACAAAAGTTCTGTTTGTAGTTTTTTAGCTGCCATTAACAAAACTGTTATTACCTCTGTGTAATGAGATGGTTTCTGAAGAAGGCAGTTGCCTATCAGTTTATCCACCACAGAGCACAGCCGTAGTACTCTCAAAGCAACTATAATTATATTTTTGTTGGAACTGTGGAAGTTCTGGTGTTTGCCTAGACTGTTTCTTGCATGACATAAAGCTGAGGAGAAATGAGATTTATTTCTGTCTGGCTCCTTCTCTACTTTCCTTGCTTCATTTAAAGAAGTAAAGTATTCCCACCTTGAAATGGTTACAGATTTTCAGCCTTCAAAGTTTTGTATCCTGGATACATTGTTACTTTCCCTGCCAGACGCAGAGTTCATTAAACCAATTCAAACACTGTTTTTATGTCTAAGGTATCTTTTAATATATCCAAATTAGCAGCAATGTGTGAGACCAGCACATGGGAGGGTAATAGGACAAGTAAAAGGAGATGTAAGTTTGTGTTGAGCACCGCTGTATTTTTGTACCTGATTAGGAACAGTGTGAAGTAGTTTGTCTTAACTCGGCAAACAAAGTGAATAGGTTTTCTTATATAGAATACAGTAATGCATTAGTGGGTTTTGATACTTCCTATAGATTTTTTTTCTGTTAAAGAACACAAACTGAAAATGAATTACTGATATTTAAAATAAGCATTTGATTTCAATATACTAAAAATATTAATAAATTCTTTCAGAGGTTTCTTAGAGGTAGGGGTGTATTTTATTTTTGGCTGAATCCATCTATGAAAACCTCAAATAGATTACTTGCTTACTTATTGGCTGAGTGAATGGGGAATTTAGTTTTAGAACTTTTTTGTCCTGGATAGCGGCATCTATAGCGTTAGTATCATAGTAACCTGACACATCCAGTAAAGTAGTTACAGCTTTGTTCATCTTCCAAGTTTCACTGTTTAATTTGAAACATTTCTGATGGTTCTGTTTTCCATTTTTCAGTTGTATTACTGTTTTAACTGAGGCAGCAATGTTTTCATGGTGGCAGAGGGCAGGCTGTTTGAAGATTGTGATAGTGTTTCTTCCCAAGTTGCATGGCTTTAACCACCTTTCAGCTATATGGCAGATCAGTCAGAAGTACTTGTAGAAGATGACTTTCTTTGTATGGTAGATTAAAAATGGCAACCTTGTACAAGTGTAAATTTACAAATTACTATTAAATAATGCTTTATTTAAGAAAATGGTAGATCCCTGCTACAGTCTGTTGATTTTTGAATATACTGGATGTTAAACAGCCAGAGCTCTTAGTGTTTTTGAGTTTCTCTTCCCACTGATGTCCTGCAGTCCTAGATTTCTACAAAATTTGTTCCACGTTTTTCTCGTATTTTTAGTTTCTTTAATGAAGTCCAGTCTTTCCCTTCAAAGTTACAGAAATTGGAAGGAAATTTGTCTGTAAAAGTACTTTGGTATCAAGTGCTCCTTTTTAATAAAAAAAATCCAAAACAATTTGAGTCCCACGGCCAATATTTGAAGTAGGGTAGGCAACACTGGCCTTTGTGGAAGAACTTGAGAGCTCACCTGCATGCCATTGTCTGGTGTTCCAGTCCTGTAGAGGAACGTTTGAGCCGCCTGTGGTGAAATGATGCTGTGGGAGTGCAGGCAGGTAGGGGTGGGAAGCTCCTGCTTTGCTCCTCTGCCAGGAATTGCTCTGACTCCACACCAGAGGAGCTGTAGCTGCCTTTTAGGGGCATGATATCGGTTCGGTAACCGACAATATGTGAAACTTTGTTCTTTGTGGCAAGAGTGAAAGAACCATTAAGCAACAACATCTCCTGCAGTCTTACAGAAGTGGCTGGTGTGACTGATGTTAATTGTTTCCTAAAAGCTTTAATTGCTTTTATTCCAGTTTTACCTGGAACTGTTTAGTACACCTTCTGGTTCTGCCTCCTTCAGGGTTTTAGGTAACTTCTAAACCAATTTGCCATAATTTAAAAATTGGATAGATATGAATTACATGAGTAGAATGTAGTTTATTCCTTTTGAGATAAACACTGAGTTTGACAATATTTGTACTGATTTTTGCTCAGCATTTAAAATCAAGTTGACTAGGCTTTGGTTTTTTTAACATCTTAAGGGTTATTTGGAACTGCCAGTGGTTTGATTTGCCCCTAACAATCAAAGTGGTGATAATAGAGTTAATTAACTGGATAAGATGCATCGTCTATTCTGATCACATTTTTTACTTTCTATAAAATGTGTTTATTTTCTACATAAAGATTCTAATCATCCTGTAGCTTTTATATACTTGAGGCAGGATGAATTTTTTCCCCATGTTATTTAAGAAGAAATCATACCTTCTGATTGCTGCTCCTGGAAGCTGCTTGCTACAGAAAGGAGGCATATGATGATATCACTTAGCTACACTTCACTGCACTAGCATTTCAGTGAAAAAAGTGAGTCACATCTCATCCCTTCAGCATGTGTGTTCTGTGCATTGGGAATTGTAGTGGCTCTGTTTATGCATCTGTAGCTCGACTGTTTCACTTCTAATATCCAAACCTAGTTTTTCATCTTTATAATGTGTCAAAATTCATCTTGAAATGATATAAATATAGGTCTCTTAGAAAATTTTGTCTTCAGCATATTTTGGCTCAAGTTTTTGAATATAGTTATTTTTTGGTTTATATTACTAATGGTAATTGCCACCTGTTAAAAAAGAAAAAAGGTAGGGTTCTTCTTTTACAAAATTATCTCTTGATGTCACAGCTGAATTTTGATTGTACAGTACCTCAGAGGGGTTTTTTTGGGTCTCATATATTGTAAAGTCTGTAATTTTTGTTAATTATTTGTGCTTATTGAGAAGGAAAATTATTGTTCTTGCATTCTTCTCTAGCCTTTAGTGTAGTTTGCCAATGCTAGAATTGTCGCATGCTAATTGAAGTTACAATGGATTTTGGAGGCCACTTTGTCATTCATCTTCAGCCTAATATTCTGTGTCTCTCTACATCCAGTTTCTTTTTCTTACCAGAACAGATGAAAACATAAAAATTTCTTGTCTAAAGGCCACCACCCTTGCTAGAGTAGCAGCATCTAGTGCCATTCTATTTATAGATGGAACTTGTTAAGTTTCCTCAGCAGGGACTTAAAGCTATGACCTCGTAGGCCAGAAACAGGAGAGCTACCTACTGAGCTACAAGGGCAATCTCTCAATTCTAAAGAATACATAGAAAATTTCTAATATACTCTACTGTGAATCATAAAGTACTTGACCAGTAAACCCACCCTCCTCTGAGAATAAAGAGCAGGCAGGTTAAGTTTACTGAGTCATTGCTATTATTTGACCTACAACTACTTTTATTACAGTTTGGTGTGTCCTATGGCAGTGTATAATTGCTGTTTGGGCAATACAGATGAGACTTAAAGTTTTCTCTGTAAAGAAATAATCAATATGTGATAGTGCTGGAGAATGTTCAGGTGACTATTTTTTTAAGATGCTTGCCTGTCTGAGTGGGTGTCTTTACTGAAGGGGTAGGATATCCTGGCTTTAAGACAGTGAGAGTTTAATACTATGTAAGTAATTTCTTCTTTGCTGTTCCATGGACTTTCTTGAAAGCTTGAAAAATTGTTTTTTCTTCTGGTTGTAATATGTAATGTGAAAGCTTGCTTTCCTTTGGTTGAAGGAAGGCCACCTCAGAAAAGGTAAAAACGATTACTTGCAAGGATTTGGGAGCAGAAAAAGTTAAGTTTGTCAGCATAATTTTAATTAGCTGCAGTGATTGCATTAGAAAGGTGAGTGAGTGCCTGTAGGCTTGAGAATATTAGAGATTCTTTTGCAGAAAGATGCTTTCTCAAAATTGCATTTCTCAGAAGAGGCAAGGAGTTAGGGTTTTGTTGCAGCTTTTTTTTAAATGCAGAGTTTCAATAAAAACTTTAAATTAGGCTCTTAGAGTCACTTCTCTGTTTAATTTATGCATAGATGGCCATGTTCCCTAACATAGCTGAGGGCATGGACCTGTGTGGGTTTTGGGAACAGCAGTAGCAGTTTAACTGTTGGTGCTCACAAGGCTCTTCATCACTGTCCCATATTACTCCAGAGTTGAATATGACAAGCAGGTATGTGAGTGTCAATACCAAATGAGTGCTCTCTTGTGCTGGCTTATTTTATTAAAAAAACCCAACTTTGCCGTGTCACGGGCTTGTGTTCAATTCATATTCCTAAAACCAATGTGTGCACATCATTGGACATACGTTCATTGTATTCACATTTATATTAAGCTTTATGCTTACAGATTATTTTGAATACACAAATGCTTGAATTAAAATCTCTCTGAATTTCTTGTATTGCTATTTCTGTGGTGGTCCATATGTGATACTGCTGTGTACTGCACAGTGGAGTAGATATTGCAAATGAAAACAGGGGGAAGCTGGCTCTGGGTTTTTTACTCTGTCTTTAATTACTTATCCTACACAAACTAAACAAGGTTCCTAGCTTAGTTAAGATATATAATTGTAAGAGTTAGAATGTAATTCCTTTTTTTGTGTGTGTCAAGCAAATCTGTTTGAGATCCTTGTGGTGTGTTTATAGAGTGCTAACTACTTCTTTGCTCCTGGTCCTTCAAGTGCTTAAAAGTCACTTATGGCAGTTACAGGTGATACACTTTTTGGCTTTCTAACATACAGTATCAAAAGACCTACTTTAGAGTCACACCTAAGCAAAAGTTCTATTCAGATGCAACCTTTTTCAGTCTGTGAGGCTGTTTTATAAACTAAGAAAAAACTTTGGCTATTTATTGGAGCCATCTTCATTTCCGTAATGACCAAAATGCCACTTCTAGAAAAATAGGTGCCTGCCCCTTCCCAAGTCATACTTTGTGCCTGACTTATGCATTGCATAAGTATGTCTTTGGCAGCTGAAGCAGCTCCATACTCCCAACACTTTCTCATCTATATCCAGCCACTTGTGCTCCTGTGCTGTTGGAACTGATTGTAGAACCATGTAGTAAAAGAGCTTTCGGTTTTTAAAAATAGCTGTATTCTTCTTGCTGGGTTATTTTAAAAAATAGGTCATTTCTCTAATCAGTTTTGACATGTAATCCGGCAAACAGTTGTGCTGTTCTAGATGAGGGAGCATTAAGCTGATACAGTGAATTGAAAAATTTGTGAAAAAGGCATCCGTAGGAAACTCATGATGCAAATTGCATGCCTTTTTTTTTTTTTTTTTTTTTTTTAAATTTGCTTTTTTATTTTCTTCCAAGTCTGCAAGGCTTAGAGATGTTTTCTTTCAAACCTTCCATATTCTCTACTGGACTTTGAGGAAAGCTGACTGTTTGGTGACTGTTATGTATGCTGGAGATGTTAGTAAGATGCAGGTTTGGTTGCAGATGTGCCTTTCTGCTGTTGTTGTAATGTTAAAGTACTGATGTGGAAATCTGCTGACTTTTGGTGAGTCTTTAATAAAGATAGTTGGTATTTTTCCAGTATGTTTCCCAAAATTTCTCTCCCATCCTGATGAGGCCCATGTTTGTATTGCCTAAGGAGGAAGTTCTGTTTTTCTTCTTGGGTTTACAGGTGATTATTTCTTAATCATTTATCAAGAGCATCTCAGCAGAAGTTCTGATGGTCTAGGTGTGTTGTTTTTTTTCTGTTCGGGAGTTGTGCCTCTTGCATTTGCTACTCTCAGATTTCTCCCAGCTATTTTTAAGTATATTTCAGGATATATTTTTGTCCTGAAGTCTCAGGCAGAAGAACAAAATTAGCCTTGTGCTGGGTTTAAGTGCTGGATATTTATGTCTGCAGTAGCTGCTGGAGATGCTTTGAAAGCTGTTGGTTTAATATTGATGCCAAGGGGTTTGTATCCTCAAATGACATATTGAAGCCTCAGTGCCTGGAGACAATTAACAAATGGCATTAATTATCAACCTAACCATTTGTTCTTGTGGAATACCTCAGAAATGCTACTTCAGTTTGAGTTTTGCAGTTAAAAGTGGGGCTTCATCTGTTGATTGATAACAAGAGCAACAAGATTCTTCAGAACCGTAGTGTTTATCCTTGGACATTGAATTAATTTTCTGAGTATTCAAGCATTACATGCTTAATTTATTGTCTGTTAAAATTGGTTTAAAAGGCTTTCTTTATAAAATCAAACAGCACCCCTTCTTCCTTCCTATTTTTTACCTTTTTTCTTCTCTGCCCCTCTCCCACCCTGTTATACAAGTTTTTCTCCCAATAACAATGATGGCAGATAAGCTTCTGCTTTAACTTTACTAGTTAAACTTTTAAAATATGTTTGGGCATAGGTTTGCATTTCAGTACGTACGGAGATAACAGTTCCCTGAGGCTTATTGAATATTTTTATGCACCGGGCTTTGGTAATTTGATGTGAAAATTGATGTCTCAAAACTAAATAGCAGTAGAAATGGGAAGTCAAGTGTGAAAGAGTTGCAAAAGTGGGAAAACGTATAGCTACAAGAATGTAGACTAGCTGAGAGGGATTGCTTGCTTTCAGAGAAAAAATGGAAAGAAGCAGAGGGAATATGAAAGATAGGCAGTCTGAGACTCTTGAGTTGTGCTGCTCTGCACTGCTCTGGAGTGTCATAAAGCAGAAAGATTACTCCAGTGAACATCACCATAGAATTTGGTGTGTGTGTGTATATATATAGTGTACAAGATAAAAATATTGATGTGTCATGTTTTTTAATTGTTAGGGATGGTATGGTAAAATTGCAATGCAGAGGAAAAAGTCTACTATCTTGGTATGTGCGTTTAATCTATCCAGAACAACAAACACTAATATGTTTTAATCATAAGCAGATGGTTATTTCATAGTTTAATTACAAGGCAGGCAATAAAGATTGTTTTGGTGTGCTTGTTGCATTTTTGCCTTCTCAACTTCCAGGATTTTTAAAAATTTAATTAAATCAGTCACTGCAACTCTTAAGTTCATAAAAAAATAAAAAATACGAGTTATCTGTATGTTTGTGGTGTCTTTTATTTTGTCTGGAAGTCTTTTTGCACTTTAATGCAAGTGTGAAGTATTATCCTGCATTCTGTGTAGTGCAGATGTTTTAATTATTTTTTTATAACTGTTTATGTGCTTAAAGAAAACAAAACTGTTCATTGGACTGTGCACTATTTAGGAAAAAAAAAAGTGCTTCTGTAATGCCACTCTTGGCCTGAAACTACATTAAGCAACAACTGAAAGAGGTCACCCTTTCAGTTGGTTTAAAGACTTGAAAGTAAAAATTTCCTTCCAACTGTGCTACAGTGTTCAGTTACCATTTGAGATGGATATTGAAAGACAGTCAGCAAGAAAATATAGAATTTATTGTCTTAAATTGGTTTAATTTATACATCACAAGGTACTATTTAAATATTCAGTGCTTTGTGCAATTACAAAACACTGTGAGTGTAGGCAAAGCTCAAGGCAGTGGGATCCAGAGCCTTACCTCAGTTTTTTGCTTTTATCAAAATAATAGATGATTTTCCCTGAGCCGTAGTTCATCTCGGTGGTTTGTATGTTGAGCTTTTATTTGTAGAGATTGTTTAGTCATTATGATAAAACATATTACAAAAATTTTGATAATGAAGAGTTAAAAAGCTCCTAGTGTTTTCTTTTTATAAGCCACCTGTTGCCTTAGATGCGTAAGTATATAAATTTGAACAAAGTGCTCATCACTTGTCAGCCATCAGTGGCAGCATAAAAATTACTTGTGGTGCTTGCTTTGCAAGAAGTTCTTTTGTGTTTGTGACATCAGCTTTGTTTTATACAATTAAAGTATTACATGCTAGAATAATCTAAATTGCAACCACTAAATGGTGATGTAGTTATTTTTTCATAGAGCTGAATTTGTTTACTGGTTGTATACAGCTATTGACTACTGTTTAACGTGACATGTCCTTTTGCCTTGAACAGTCTTTGGAAAAGGTGTTTTTTTGTGTCTTGTTCTTGTTTCCCACCCCCTCCATTCCTGCTCTCTTCTCCATTATAGAAGGCTTTTCTTGTACTTTTTTTTTAACAAGCAGATATAAATATATGTTAGACTTCAGTTTTGTTTTGTGATTTTGGTGGGGGTTTTTTTTGATGTTGTTTTTTTTTCCAACCAACAAGTGGTGATATTGCAACAGAGAAAAAAAAAGCTTTGCAGTAAAGTGATCTGGACTGCAGGATGTGTTTTGTTCCATAGGAACACCTTTGACATCAATGGAATAGATTTAGTTTGCAACTTTTAAAATTAAACCTAAAAGCAAACCTGGGTTTTGATAACACATACAGGGTTTTTTTATTCTAACCATACTGTACTAGTGACTGTACAGATACCTACTGAATGGCTTTCTCTGTTGGAAATACCTGATCTGTGATGTTCTGTTCCTCTGTTATTGCTATGTTTTTCTTTTATTTACATGTCTTTCCACTTCAAAATGAACAGGAAGAATTTGCATGTGACTGGGTTATGATTTCCTAATATTACATTGTTTTCCTTGTATTAAAATAAAAGTTCAGTGCTGTAGAAATTAGTGGAAAATACTATTATGTCCTCCTCAAATTCTGTAGGATTATTTTTGTGGAAAGTTCAACAAAGCAGGTAAAATTAGTATAGTTTTTTGTATGTTGCTTGTGTTAATTAGGCAGTAGACCTGTCTTGTTTGTGTCTTGTACCTTAGTAATGGAACAACATATCTTCAAAGTTTGCATGTACCTTAAAATAACTGAGGCATAGTTCCCATTTGAAGAAACTAAGCATTAGCAAAAATTACATCATTACTGGTTTTTCTATTAAATGGCTTTATTTTTGTGAGGAATACATGACATCTCTAGGCTATAGTCATTTGCATGGAAGAGTTACTTGCTGTACTGAATCTGTGATAAAATCACTGTGGCTGCACACTAGTCCTGAGGCAAGGCTGCCTTTAGCAGTCACCCCTTCGCCAAAAGAACTGAGGCAGGGTTCTGTAAGCTCAGCTTTCCTATTCTTTCACATTACATTGATCTAGTAACTTACCCTTCTCAGGAATGCTGCAAATTAGGGACCACTTGCCCTAGTAATTTCATTTTTTCTTCAGGCCTTCTCCCCATAGTGCTGATAATGAAGTGAAATAAATCCAGCTCTATTTGCTCAGGTGTTCCAACCACTTTGGCCATGGTGGAGCAAGGACTTTGTTCATACTGGTTACGACAGGGACAGAAATTAACAAAGCTTGATACCGAATTTCTTAAAATCAGATATGATGTTGGCAGGTTTCTTGTTTTGCTAGTTAGAGCTTTTACAAGGGAAGGGGAAAGATAATATGCAATGTTCTTTCAAAGTAGTCCCCCAGTCCACAAAAAAAAGAGGTTTTAAGCTAGTTTGCAGTCAAATAATGATTATAGCACTGTTCGAGCAATGATCCTGTAGTGATGGGATATGAAAAGTGTGAATGCAAGCCAAAGACCCTACTGAACAGTATTAAAAAATGTAGCTGTACTCATGTAGTCTCTCTTCCCATGCAGTGGCTTTGATAAGAATATTATTAAAGTGCACATTTTGAGGTTATGTTTAAACTGATAAACCATTGATAACAATCACTTTACCGATATGGTATTTTTTATTTTATTATTCCGACATCATCTGAGCTGCTGACTGGTAAATTACAGATTCTTGCTCTCCTTTCACATATTTTCCCATTGTTGTTTGTTTTGGTTTTTTTTGGAATGTGTATGTAAGCAAGTAGGAAGAGAGAACAGATTTAAAGTACTTTCATATCATTTCCAAGAGTGCAGTTGTTTTATTTTTCATACTGTGTTTGTGATTTAAATTACATGAATTGCAGTCAAGTTCTGCTCAGTTTGAATAAAGATGGCTTGGTCTGAAGCTAAACTAATCAGTATATATTTATAAAAAACAAACCCACCCTCAGTCTCCTCTATTGATTACAATTGCAGACTGACATTAATGTGTCTATACCACATAGAATGAATAATTTAGTATGTGGGTTAATTGATAATTTACAGATAGACATTCATGTGTGGAAAGAGAGAAAATGTTTTCTTGTAGTTGATTTGTCCCATACTGAAATAAAATAATATTGGTATGCTTGTTTAAATTTATTTTTGTCCCCTCTCTGTATGCTTGCAGTGTGAATGGTTTTGAGTAATAATAGATGCAGTTGCACTCTTTGTGTAAATAATTGGGGGATTCTGTTTTGTGCATGTGTTTTCCTTCATGCAGAAGCATTAAGGTGTCACTGTTGGACTTATCTTACCGTTGTTAGACCTGGAGAGAGCAGGATGAGTATGCCTGGCAGAGCAGAGGTGCCTGGCAGAGCAGAGGTACCTGCCAGTCAAATCGGCTGCTCAGCCTTTTAGATGTCTTGCTCACTAAACCTCAGCAGGGTTTCAGATATTAGCAGAAGAAAAAAAAAACCAACATTCAGAATTATTTGATGATGTTTTTAATGAACCCCTATTCTTTTTTAAGTGTTAGATACTGTTCGGTTTTTATTCTCCTATGTGGTCAGTGTTATGTAATCATGCTAAGATACTTTGACTATCTCATTTCAGCATTGTTGAATAGCGGGATGGACTAGACACTTGGAAAGGTACATACATTGTAACTCTCTTCTTGCTAATCAGCTGCCATTTTGCACAAATACTTAACTGCTTTTCCTAGTCTTGCTGCAGATGGAAATGTACAGCTTGCTGTTTAATGAACTAAGGGAACCAATTAAATGCAGGAGCACCACGTATACTACTGGGGTCTGGTTATCTATGTAAACTGTGGTTCTCATAGTCGTGCTGCACAGATGTCTCTGTGTCTCCTGTATTAAGGATGATGAGCATATGGCATACAAGCCTTTTTTTGTCTGCCCCACGCTTGGTCCTCGCTATTGCAGGCTAGACAGCTTGCTTGATTTCTGCTCAGTTGTCATGTGTCAGTGGCACTTCAAGCCAAAGGAGAGGAAGCGTAGGAATCCCAAGAAGGGTGATGCTGGGAGCCTGCTGGGATGGCAGGCGCTACCTGCTACCTTCCCAGAAAGTGCCTTCAGGCTGCCCCAGATGGCCTGCATGCCAACAAGTTGCTGCAGACTGCCATCACTTCCAGCTTCTACGTTGGAGTCACACAAGGAGTCCTTAATTTTTCATGACCCTTCATCTGGTTCTCATAAGCAACATCTAAATTCCCTCAGTGCTGGAGAAAAACACTGCCTTTGTCAGCTGAAAAGGTTGACTTATGTTTTTTTCTTGTCTCTTTCTGTTTATGGAAAGTTTTTTTTGCAGAATTTCTCTGCACGTAGTAGTAGTTGCTGGTTTGGGCTTTTTTGCCCTCCTCCTTTTTGCTTTATTGCCATTTAACAACAAGGTGACATTGGTTAGCAGGATTTTGTATGTCAGTGGTGCTATTTATTAGAGTGTGGTTAATTTTATTGCACTAGAGCAGGGAAAACATGAGAAACGATAATTCATTTGCAGTCTTGGAGAGCTAAAAACTTCTGGACTACAAAGATATCTTTGGGATGGCTGCAGCTACAGGAAAATTGTTTTAAATTGAAATGTTAAATTTGGAGGACTTTGATAGGTTAAGCCTGAGGTTAGCAAAAAGAAACTTCAAATCTCAGCCATAAAACCAATGTGAAATTACTTTTTTTTCTGTTCTAAACTTTGTCTTGAATAACAAATAGCTGGTTTTTGCTCCAGAACAAGCGTAATTATGCCAAAGTCAGTGATTTTTGTATTATACAAGCACTGCATAAAAATAATTCAACATAACTAGAATGAAATATTTGGTATGTTTCAGAAGAAAGAATCTTTTGGAATTCCTTGGTAAGGGAAAAGATTACTTGTATGATGCAGTTTGAGTGCATAAATCAGTCTCATATGTACACTATGCCACCAGTTTTAATATTTTGATGGAGTGACTGGATGTGCAAGCTGGGGTTGTGGATGGTGTTGTGGGGGAGGAAGGCAGATGGAGACACAACCAAGAGCAAGGCAGTGTCTTCCCATGGAATGCAAACAAGCTGTAAAGGCCTGTCTTAGGAGGAGGGGATATTGTAATACTATCAGCAATGTTGTGTTGAAAATTGAAAACCAGTAACTGAAAGCACATTGTAAAGAAGCAGATGATTTTAATGACTCCAAGACCATTTTTAAGGTTAGTAATCAGCAAACCACAAAGAAAATTATGTTGTGATCAGAGTTCTAATTTTTCACCAAGATCGAGAGCCTGGTCAAAATAAGACCAATGTCAAACCAGACCTTGAGCAAAAGATGCTGGAATTAGCAACTGATACTGTAATTTTCAGAGTCCTTTCTGACTGTGAGTTTGACAGTTTATACCACAAACTGTTACAAAAGTTGTGGTAGCAGTGATGTTTTAAAAGCCAGTGATCAAGTGAAAGATGACAACATTAGTATTGATAATTTTTTGTTCTGAAATGTTTGGATTTCTGATAAATTTTTTTACATTAATCAGACAGGGAATGTTTTAAGATGCGTTTCCTCGTGCAAAAAGGCAGTTTCTGGTCACCCACTTTACTTTTTTGCTGCGTGATGCAAATGACATTCACATGTAGAGAACTGTGGATGTTTACTTTGAGAATCTGAGCGTACCTTTATGTAAGTACTGCTTCTGGATTTCAAAATCAAAAAGCCCTCTGAAGATGTACGTATTGTTGCCTGCTTATAGTGACCAGGGATCTAGGGCAGTACTGCTGAAACGGGCAGTCTGCCGTTCATTCAGTGGTGAGATCACGTTTTGCACTATCTTGTGCCTATATGTGGGCACAAAACTAATTGTGGTCATGTGCCAAACTTTATGGAAGGTCTGATCTTGTTTATTAGTAACTGACAACTAATTTTCAGCTGCAATCCTTGTGTTTGACCATCTAGTAATCATGAAATTGTGGGTAAAGCTAACACACCTTCATATGAATGTTTGGAAAGCTTAACAAAGAATGTGAGTGACATAAAATAATTACTGATGTTTAAACATTATGTTAAAGAATTAAAAAAAAAAAAAAGAGACGAGCTTATATAGTAGTTGGTGACTAATGGTGGGACACAAATAGTGTGGGGGGGGAAAAATCAGAATATATTTTCGTATGGAAGTGTTGGTATCCTAAAAGGCTACTTTGTAGGGCTGTGTGTGTGCACAGTTTTACCTAACAAGCATATTTAGGCATTACTGTTAGTACGGACAAATACAAAACATAAAATATGACGTAATAAAGAGAGGATTTTAAAATAGCATGTAAAATAGTGACAGCATGTAAAATACTGTCACTGTTTTAAAGTGGTAATTTAATTGCAGACCATAAAACAGTTGCCGAACGAAGTACACGGCTGAACTGGTGTTGCAAACCACTGCATTTAAAAGAACACAGCTTCTGTCTTGGCAGCTGTCCCCTAACTCCAGCCCAAGGTGCAGTCACCACAGATCAGAGTTTTTCTTTTGTACTTGTCCCTTCCTGCACTATTCAGGTGCTGTGGGTAGGAAAAATACATCTTACTGCCATGCAAATGGTGAGACTGTAGTAGTTCTTTAACTGTGCGTGAATACCGATAATATAGAAGTTGGGTGTGTTTGCAAATGCTGAGCCATCCCGAGAGGTGCAGCAATTTATATTAATGGTGCTTGTCTTTAATGAACAACATGATGCAAAGGTAGACCCCAAACAGCTTACCTAACTGCATCACTTGCACTGACATTTTGAATTCTTAAAGTACTGTCATTTCGGATTCCTAAGTTGAAGTTTTTAATGTTTTAAAGAAAAAGGTTTATAACAAACTGTTACTTATGCTGTGGTACTTTTGTAACATCTTTGTCTTTTTCTGTCATTAAGAAAAGTGTTTCTGTAATGTTAATTAGCTAGTAACTGCTGTTTTCAGTGTGCTTTAATTAGCGTATGTTGCTTGATTATATGTTATGAAATAAACTTAAGGTTATTCTAGATAGTTAAACAGTGAGCTAATGTATAACTACTGTGCTGAAGATGAGGTTTTTCAGATACAGTGGTGGGGATGTTGGGAGGAAAAAAAACTTAACATGCATTCTTGTTCCTTGTATATGAAGAGAATTCTAAAAGTGTGTCTTAGATTTTAAAATTACTATTTACAGAAAGTATCTGGTAAAATACCATGAAAATACTTTGAATCGTAACTGTGTATAATCATAGAATAGATTGTAAAGATGTAACTCTCAGATGATTTGCATATGTGTTACTAATAGGCATCCTTAGCTGACAGTCTAATTGTACAATGCAAGATACTCATAATTTACTATCACTTAAGAATTAAAAAAAAAAAAAGCTCCTGTTCAAATTACATTTAGTAATAGCTATGTTACTAGTAGATAAATTACACACATGCAATTCTGTCTATGCATGTAAGCATTCCTGCAGTGACAGTTGTACTTTTTAATTAGCAAAATGTTCAAATAACTTGGTGTTCATGGGCAGTTTTTTATTAAATGTTAGAACAATGCTAAATGAAAGGTTGCACTTCATGGTTATGTTTGGTCAACAAACAAAAAATTAAGTTAAGCTTTTTAGATCTGTTAAAACTTCTGATAACAAGTACATTTGTTAACCTTCCATATAATAATAAAAAATAAAAATAAATAAAATACTTGAAAATAAAAAACTTGAAAAAAATTTAGCAGTTTTTTAGTATTGTAAATACTCTTCCTCTAGGAAGATATTTGCAGTAGTTTTTATATTAGCTATTGATGTAACTGATCTGACACTGGAAACCACTAAGAATTTTAATGTTGTTCATGTATGATTGCCTTCATCTCTGGTTATTGCAGGAGATGGTACTTTAAATACTTAAGAGGTTTTTTTTTTCCATGGTGTTTCTTTCACAGATTGCTAAAATAAAGTCTGTATTTGTTTCAGTCGATTGTACATAGAAATAAACGATTTACATTTTCAGTTGATGCATAACTTTTTCATTTGCTTTGCTATATCTTAAATTCTAGCTTCATCCCTAGTTGAATTTTGTGGTTATGTTCACATACCTCCCCTCAGGTCTTCAAGAAGTTCACTGTAAGCAGCTGTGTAGCTCTGATCAGGAGCTAACTTAACAAATGGTGTAAAATGTGTATGAAGATAAATCCTGAATTGTGCCGGTTTATTTCCCTAGATATTTTTATTGTAATTTTTCTTACAGAAATGTTTTACAAATACTTAGGAGGATAAGGTCAGCCGGGGAGTTGGTTGTTTTCTTGGTTTTTTTTCCCCAGTAGCCTAATAAAATGTGGCATTTTAAGTGCTGTTGAGAGGGTCTTGATTGTGGTCTCTCTTGCAGTTAAGTAATTGCTTAGGGACACTGAAGACTCATCTTTTTATTCAAAGAAAATAAAACAATTCAGTGTTCCTGCCTGCAAAAATGTTCTAAAATGTAGCATACCTGTTCATTTCCCTTATTTCACTATTCATAGTGGACACTGGGGTTTGGTACATGTGGGTCTTTCTGTTTCTTTGATGTTGTATACATTTTACAGCAGTTGTTGTTTTAAGTATCAAAATGCCACTGTCAAGTCATTACATGGTAACTTTTTTTGTTTGCTTGGGTTTTGTTTTGTTAAACTTCCTGATACTCCTGTTAAATACTGTTGGTGGCACTTTTGTATGGCAAGTTGCAAGTCTTCTGGATTCTTTAGTCACCAAATAATTTGTGTTTATGTAGTTAGTGATTATTCACTACTTGCCTTTGGATTCTTTGTACCTTGAAAATGTAGTAACAAAAATAACATTTCTAGAAGAGTTGTTTGGGATGGGCTGGGGAAGAGTGTTTTTTTTTTGTTTTTTTTTTTTTTTGAGGGGTAGACATTTGATGAAACGCTATTATTTATATACTAGGCAGTGTATGATTGAGGTTTTAAAACATGTGAATTTAACTTGTCTTTAAGGTTGATTAAAAATATGAATGAATCAACTTGGGCTTTAGGTGAAAAGATTTTCACATGTAAAGCTTTTGTGTCCCTGATGGGATTATTTGAGTGTTTGACTGAAACATTTAAGAGAAGGAGAATGTTTCCTTAACACTAAACACAGGGAATTGAGTTTAAAATTGGGAACCGAGGGGGAAAAAACCACACCTTTAAACCCTCCTCTGGTTGCGATTATCATGAAACTGGGCTTTGCTTCAAGATTTTAACCAATTCTATGTTTTCATAATTTAATTGGTATTTATTTTCTCAGAGGGAACTGATTTGGATTTCTTAGGAGATGCCTATGACAAACTGGATCAATCAATAAGTAACCCATTTACAGCATTATTGTACTCAGTTGTGAGAAGTTTAATTGCAGTTTGCTTCTATCGTTTTTCTTGACAGCTGTTGAAAATAATATGATAGAATTGGATTTATACTGACTTTTAGGAAGCAGATATTTGTTCAAAAGCAGTCGGAGAGTGCAAAGATCCATGCCAATATTCGGAATTCATATTTCCCTTGAATGGAAGGTTGTGATAAAATGGTACATGGTGTGTTTTCATTGCCTGTTGAAAGACTTTCATGCAGTTAAAATAAGCATTTTGATGGTGGTTGAATTAAGAGTTTTTGTCAGTCTCTTCTCATCATGGATGATTAGACTAAAACGTCTGCTTGTCTTGACTTGAGATCACCACAGCTTCAGATAACATGCTTTGTGATTGAAGGTCGAAATATTTTGAATTCTAATAGGCTGCCAGATGAATTGCTTGAAATAGACTGTAAAATTTCAAGGCTTCCTTTTCCATCTGCTGTGAAAAGAACCATTGGGAATGGTTGAGCTTGATGATCATAGAATTACGGGATGGTGATTCTAAAACCCTCAAAGGGAAGTTGCTATGGAGATCTAGTTCCAAACTGTGAAATGATTCACCTCTGAAAGGCTTCAGGGTCTGAGAAGCTGAACACATCATTGTTCAGGTGGTCATTGGTTAGGAAATTGCTGGTGCCTGTGTAATCAGCACTCCTGTGGTAGTTAACGATCTAAAAAGGTTTGTTCTGAATGATGTGGGACAACAGCAATGTGCATAAGATGGCTTCTCTCAATCATAGTTTGCTCAGCCTGGTGCTTGTAAAAATACAGTGAGCTAAATGGCAGAGAAATTAACTGCTTCATTGAGGAAGTCTTTTAAAAACAAAATTCTTTGCTGTGATGCATTTGACATCTAAAGTAAAAGGAGAACTGTTTCAGTTTAAAAAGCTGGGCTTAGAGGTTGCAGAAGTATCACATTTATATATTTATTTTGAGAGGAACGGAATGGCGGGGCTGTGTATTTGCTCACAGGCTAAAGGAGGACTGTTGGGAATGAAGGTTTCTACCTCAGAAACATAATGAAGTAGCCTCAATATGCTCAAATTGCTGCCTCTCGCCCCCCTCCTCTCCTTTTACAGCCTGCCAAGCACTGTGTTTTGACAGTAATGGAAAAAAACCACCCTTTATATCCACGATTCAAGTTAATCAAAGCATATGGTTTTTTTCTTAGTTTCTTACTTATGTGTTTTCATGAGAGTGAAAGGGAATAAGCAGAAACTGTTTGCATACATGCATGAAGCAATGCATTTTGTCAACTACTGCTAAAATTTGCCAGCATATTCTTAAATTACTTAGAAAGGTCAATGTACACAGAAGTATTTAGTGTGCTTTTTCAAGGAAGGCAGAAGGTATTTGTGTACAAGTAACTAACGACTATAGCTGTCTGTACCTAATTCAACAGAAAACATTTGTTTGACCACATGAGATTGGGATAAATAAGTTTGTTATTATTTCTTGCATATCTGTTCAGTTAAGGGGAGTTAGTAAAGAAGACACCAATGGCTACTAGATGGTGCCAGATAGTTACAGAACAGAACTGACATGTTCCACAATGTAGTTGTCCTTGAAGTAAAATGTTGATAGAAAGAAAAGCAAATACCTGAGTGTTAGGGATTACTTTACTGAAATAATGTACAAAATAATGAGCTTTTTTACTTCCTGTGTAACTGATCAGCCAATTTAAGCAAGCAAGTAATGTGCTTAATTATCTGTTGAGATGCTGGTTTGAGTTTAATAAGGAAAAAGTGACTAGCATCTAAAGTAAAATACTAGTATTGAGTTTTATCTGGTTAACTGTTACATTAAGATGTGAACATTGCACAGGAAATATTGCAAACCCTCTTTTATCAGGTCTATCATCTCTAATAACATGCAAATTATATATTACCTTTTGTTTTCAATATTTCAGGCATTTTTCTAAAAAGGTAATTTGATAGTTCTTGTGATTCCAAGCCTGTACTGGTCCATGAGGTCCTAAGAACTGTGACATCAGCTTTCAGTGGTTGAAAAGTAATTGTTGCATGTGAAAAACCACATGTGAAGAATAAACTTTCTTAACCAACTAATGATTTGATTATTATTAACAGGATTTCTGTTAATAGGAACCAGATAAGCAGCACTCTTATAAAATTTGAATTGATTTGCAAAGGATGTATCTGGATGAACTTTATTGCTACTTTTGTGTTAAGTTTCTATATTATGAATGTGGGCCAGAATGTCCAGAGGGCAGGTTGCATGATAAGGCACGTTTTTCTAAGGTAAATTTACGGAGAGGCTTTTTGCTTTTGTTTTTCAAGGTATTTCATTCCCTTAACAACACAGCACTTAATTACAAACGTATGTAGGCCATATACATACATAGCAGTGCTGATCAAACGTTGCCAAAGTCTTCATTGACTGTCATTTTTGTTGCATGTTGGCTAGTCTTTCCTCAAGTCTGTTTACTTCTCACCTTCATTTTGCAACAAAATAAATACTCAAAGGAGAAACATTCAGACGTGGAAAATGAGGTTCTTTGTTAACATGTCATGAGCTGGGTTTACAACTACTTATAAATACTTTTCCTCTAAAAAGACCTGGTTACTCTTTTTGTAAAAAATGACTGATCTGTAAACATAACTTCTTTTTTTTTTTTCTGTCTGCCAAATTCCATAATCCATTTTTATAGCATTTTTGCAAAGCTTTGCAAGAAGTTGTTTGATGGTTCTGTAGTGCTTTTGCTTTATCATAAAAACCCCATAATTTTAAGTTTTAGAATATCTGTAAACTGCTTAGATAACTAATCTCTTGAAGCTGAAAACTTTCATTGCTAAGTTTTGTCTAGGTATTTGTGTATCATAAGACATTGCTTTACATGTTTTTGAAGAGAAGTTGCCTTATTGAAACAATTTTGCATCTTTTATTGTGGGTTCCAGGACAGTTGTGATTTTGCATTTTATGTTGAACTAAACTGTCCATTCTCTCTTCCTTATTTAAAAAGACTAATAACCCTCCAAGGTGTTGAAGAATGCAGAACAGAGTCGAGCTGGCTCTGTGCAGGAGCCAAGGTGGGCTCAGCAGAGTTTAATAGCTTGAACGTTGTTATTTTGTTGCAGCATTAGGTATCCAAAGTGGTTCAGTAGCAGAGTTGTGGAAACTGCTACAGAGTGCTATACTAGACCAAAAAAAAACTTCAGGGCTGAAGTGTGGTGTTTTGTTTTAATATTTCTACATCTTTGCCGTAGTCAGTCTGTGGCCCAGACAAATAATCCATGAATAATTAAAATATTTCCTGTATATTTGGTCATTCAAGGCCAAATAGAACTGCCCTGTGGGTTTTGGCTGATGGCTACTAGTTGCTATTCATGATCTTTAGAAATATATATAGTCTTAAAAACATGGTTGTTGTTAGCAATTTTATTTTGTTAAGGTGACTTTCAGAGCTGCTAGTCAAGACTGACACTATAGAGCTTGGCACTGAGTGTTCCTAAAGAGAAGACCTTGATGACTGACCTTCAGAAAGAAAGGGTAAAATGCACCACAGAAGTGGTGATGGTGGAAGTAATAGGAATAGACAGGTATACATGTAGGCATATTTCTGTTTCCTAAAGTTTTTTTTGCTTAGGAGCCATGTTTTTGTACAGTGTAAATGCCATCTGACTGTGAAAACCTGAGTTCCAGTCTACTTTTGAATAGGAACATAGTCTTCTATGAACAGTATGGATATGTGGCACACAGAGGCATGTTAAAAGTTACCTACTGGTGTTTGTGGCCAGACCTTCCTGAGTGCACTATCCTTTATGCAGGTGGTGCTGCCATGAGAGCTTTCAGCAGGGTGGGTGATACTCCCCTGGTTCCTGTTTGCTTCTCTCTTCTCAAATTCAGCTCTCAAAGAAAGATTTTTTTTTTTTTCAGTCATTAGAACAGAAAGTAATACAAAGCAGAGTGCGGCTGAGCTCAGGTTGACAAGAACACTTCTCTTTGAAGCAAATGTTGGTATTTGTCAGCCTTTTTGGTTTTGCACATTTTGGAATGGTTCAGGCTAGGTTCCAAATTTCTCTTGTTGCAATTCTTGCAGTTGTATTTTGGTAAAATCTGAAGAGAGGTGTTAGTTTTTCCCAGGGAATTCTTCTTTTAAACAATTTATGTGGTACATCAACCATCTGAAAAAGTTTTATATGGAGTGCTGCTCTTCCTAATGTCTTCCGATAGCAAGTCCATGCAGATTACTATGTGATCCTGTGTCAAGTGTATTGCAAGAAGAGTAATCAAGGATTTTGTCCCAAGCACTATTTGCAGGACATTGCAGTGATAGTATTTCAAATACATGATCAAGGGCAGTCAGAGTGAGCCCTCTGCAAACAGAGGCATGAAGGGCTCAAAGATTTATTCCTTCAGGTGTCAAATAATGTCCTTTGCTCAGTGAGACCAACTTGATAGCAAATCTCAGCAGGTAGAAGGTTTTGCCTGCAGAGTGTTGACTACATCCCAGTGGTGCTAGGATGAAAGAGCAATGGCAAGTAAACACATTTTACATTTGAAATAAATCACTAATATTTGTCAGACAGACTCAAGGGTAAGTTCCCTGGAACAGGGTTTTACAGATAAGCTCATTGGAGCGACTGTCTTGGTAACAACTTTTCTGTGTTAAAACTGCTTCCACTAGGAACAGAACCTGTCTGTTCTGCCAAATTAAATGTCCTGAATTGTTTTGCCTCAGTATTTCTTGGGGAGATTATAATTCTCATCTCTGACCTTGTGCAGTACTTGCTTGATGAGTACTTTTATGCAAATGTAAATTCTTTGTATACTCAAGAAGTTGATACTACAGTAATTTAAAATCCTGAATTGTTGCTACATGCTCTCATTGTGTGTCTGCCAGTGCGGAAATAGACTTGCCCTTTTTTGTGAAATACTCCCAATAGATTTGATATTGAAAGCACTGCCATTCAGCTGCTGTTTCAGACTTTTGGGGAGGGATGCTTGATTTGCGCTCTCTGGACTGATGCCGTATTAGGGCTCAGGAGGGTAAATGTAGCTGCTTATCTATTATATAGGTAAGTAATGAATTTAAGTCCTAATACCCCCACCAGCCAGGAGAGCCCAAAGCAGCTGCTTTTACCATCCTGTGTCTGTATAGCCATATGGTATGCATCAACTGTAATGTTGTGTTTCAAGTAATTAATGCAGCAACTAATATTCTGAACTGTTTTTCTGTTGCTAAAAATCAGCTAAACTTCAGAATAAACACAAGTGTTTTTAATGGGAATTAAAACCTTTTCTTATATTTCTACGATGCAGGTAAACCAAAATAATTATTGCCACAGTGACTGCTTGCATTTTAAATACATTTATACATATTATTTTTTAAAAATCTAGTTAACTTTAAAATATGTAAGTTTTCTTGTCATTTAGGTTTCTGTGAAGCTGATCATCAAGAGGGTTGCAAATCATTGGCGGTTTCTATTTTCAGAGTTCCACATCCCAGAGTAATTTGCTTTAATTTCACCCAATTTAACCTATACTTCACACCATCACCATTCAGCTTTAATAGCTATGTTCTATGCATAAGAAAAGCAGATAAATGTCCACAATTAGACTGCAAGTGATTACAACTAGTTAGGGCTTTATGAAGACAAAACTTAAAGGGCTGTAGCACAAAACAAAGCCACAAAAGACGTCTGAAAAAATTCTTTCTTCAGAAGTCAAGGTTTACTACAGCATTTTATTTTATGTTTTTTGTACTTGATTTTGCTTAACTTGAAGAAGCAGGCAGGTGCACCTTCTTCAACTGAAAATTATTCTGCTTTAAAGAATATTAGGTTTGTGTTACAGGTGATTAATTTCATTTAAAAATAGCTTGCAAGGGAAAACATGATAAACCCACTTTATTTGTTGGTTCTTTGGTAACGCATACTACATTTAAGAAGCTGTAAGATGTTGATTCTGACAGTATTCTTTTGCCCTTTTAATCATGATTATGCATAGTAAAATATACCATAATCAAATTTTAACACATTCTCTAGTGTTAAATATACTTGAATCTCAGTCAGAAACAGTGGTATCCTTCACCACTTAAACCTTTATAATAATGATGACAGCATATCAAGCTAAGTGCAAATATTATTTATAATTTCATGTTTTTTTGACACTTGTACTCTTGTTTCTTTTGATAGCTCAAAGAAATACCCTGCTTGTAGCCCCCCACCCAAGTTACCCTGTTTTATTTCTTTTGTTCTCTCCCCGATTCCCACCCCGGTAAGTGGCCAGATAGATATTAGTGCTCATTTGTTTCAGGGCTTATAACAGGGTATATATGTGTATTGTGCTGTGCCATATCCGTCTGTGACGAGCAGCTCTTTTTGCTAATAGTCATTGAATCTGTGCTGGAGAGGAAGTGCAGGTATCAATTAGTCTTTAGGTTTGTTTTTTGCTGGTGTTATCCAACATTCTCTTATAGCTTATTGACAGAAAAGGCTGCTCGTTACCCTAAACACCAATGGGAGTTTCAGCTTGTGATACAGTTCAGATTCTGATCAAATTGTAAATATCCCTCTTAATTAAATCATGGCATATACCAGCACTGTTGCTTACCTCTTATAAATTAAGACAAGATGCCAAAATGGTGATATGTGGAGATTAATATTAACCAACTACTTGATTCCATTTTACTTTTAGGATAAGGATAATTAAAGAAATGGAGTGATATATCAAACATAAATTAATCTTGAAGATACTAGTTAATTTCCATAATTGCAGGTAGGAGCAGAATAAGTCTAGTAGCTGTGTTTTGATTTGTTTTTTAGCATCTCAGTAGCAGCTTGGAGCAGCTAGAAACAATAAAGTTTAGGCTATAGGCAGCTTCATTTTTGTGTCAAACTAGTTTTATATGCTATATCATAAAACTTTCAGTCCAATCAGCAACTACATTTAAATACTGCAAATTGTGGCAGCAAAACAATAATTCTGCTGATTAGCCCCTTTCCATTTCTTGTAAGTGAACTGTTTATGCTGTTGAGTACCTTTTGAAAAAAGAAAAAGCCAAAACAGCCTTGATTAGTCAAGGGGTAATTGGATGACTTGATTTTAGCAAGAGAATGAATTGGTTGATGATAGCCTGTAACTAAGTGTAGTGGTTCTGTTCAGATGAATACATAACATACAGTCATCAGATCTTGACAGGTATAACATAAGCAATGCAAAAATCTCTGGAGGCTGAGAGGTAAATTTTGTCAAATAATTTTTAAGCTGATTCTTGAAAGAAATGGAAAGAAACATGCATGCCATTAGGTGTTTAAAATGTGGCATTTGTTACTGCTGTGTTATATACATATTTATCTGCTATTACTTTTGCATGTGAAGAAGAGAAGATATAGTCAGGACCTGACAAAAAGACAGGTCCTGCTCTTCCTCAGGGAAGAACCAGAGGTTTCACATCTTCTCCAGCCAGTCATTCTATTTTCTGACTCATTTTTATCTAGCATCACTTGAAAGCAAAGTGCAGAACCAAATACATTGAATTACTTCTTTAATGCTGCTTTAAAACTACTTTCCCCCTTCTGGTATTATATTTGAACATCTTTAAAAAAGGTGCCTGCTGGATTCACTGAAGAATCTGCAGGTGTCCTGAGGGCAGCTAGAGGGAGTAAGACCAGTGCAGAGCTCCTGCTACGCTCCTGGCTGTAGAGAAAAGATCCAAACTGCTTCCTTATAATGTCGGCCCACCACAGTTCATCCCAGGTAGCCCAGATAAAGTGCTCAGCCAAAGGGAAATCCTTCGTGGAAGCTGCAGAATCCTTTAAGTTTGGGCCCACTAAGAACACAAGAGGGAGCTGGATATGACAGTGATAATTCCCAAGCTTCTAATTTCTGGTAACTTCAAGTTAAGTTATTACTTTTGGTGTTGCTGTTAAGATGGCAAAATGAATTTTGCTGCTGTTACGCTTTACTATTTTCCTATCTGAATACTTGCCTTGTTGGAATAGCAGTATTTGCATGCCGCTAGAACATTATGGGAATTCACCACAGAAGATTTATTTACAGTGAAATTTATGTTTGTAACTCTGTGGTCTTTGTTCTTTTATGCCAAAGAAAGTGATGGGGGTGTATATTCAAGCTAGAGAGAAAATTCATAAGTGTTTCCTGGGGCATCAGTTGAAAAAAGGTTTATAGCTGGGATACTTAAAATATAAAAGAGGTGGATTCTGATCAACTTGCTTTTGAAAGGTTGACCAACTTCTGATAAAAATTTACTTTACCTCTAGTGGGATGTGTGAGGCAGCAGTGAAGTTGTAATCAGTTCTTGAAACAGTGAAATTACTGATAAGGGTTTCCCAGTTTACCTTCCTATATTGCTGTATGCTTAGCTTAGCTGTTGACGAACAGACGCTTCTTTGGGGAGATTCGTTAATAAGCTGACTTTACATACATAATTTTTCTTCCCCATATGGTAAACTGATTCCTTTTCTCTCTTACAGTAGTGTGCTGTAGTTTCCTGTGCTAGATAGAGGACAGGTTTGGAGCACAGACAATGCAACTTTAGAAAGCAGGCAAAAGGAAGGTGCTGTGGTTGGGGATAATGTTTGAGAAGTGCTGAGTCCTTATGTTCTAAAAGCAGATGCACTGGATGAAGACATGGTAAGAACAACAGTGTTTCATTATATATGTTGGAGAACGTAATTGTCCATAGTTCAGGCTGTCTTGAGATAGGCAGTGGTGTGGCTAGTTTTGGAGAAGTTATTAATTAAAATAGATTTTAATTAGTTTTTTTCCCCCCTGGAAATGCTAAGTAAATAAATAAAGTAGCACAGTTAAATGAGTTTATTGTTGACTTTCCAGACTATCACAAAAACTTTTAGACATATTTTTTAGCACATTTGAAAATACTAATTTTTAATTAAAACTTTGGAAGCTAGACTGCAGAGCTCAGCAGCCAGTAGCCAGGTGTGGTATGCTGCAAAGGATAGTGTGTAGACAACTTTCTAACCTTGGAAAGCTCCCTCATATTTAAGAACTTGAACCCTCATTATGTCAATAAGTCGAGAGACACATTGTGTTTGAGGTTCACCATATTTAAACACAGCTCATAATCAGAAAGGGCTTTACCTCTGGTAGGTGACTGTACTCTCTCTGTTCTTCTGCAACTATCCCATTTTAGTTCGTCCTCACCTGGATGTCCCATTAACATGCTTTCAGGGAACCTTTCCTCCAGTTTCCTACCAAGTTCTCTAGAACCAACAGTCATCCTGAGATCAAATTAAGACTACCAGGTCTCCTTTTCTCCCTCTCTGCATTATTTTTACTCGCTGATTCTGCTGTCATCAGTGATCATTATCAGCCAGCCAGTATCAGCATTTATTTGTCTATGTTTATTTTTTACCTTCTTCAGAGAGGTACATGTCCATTAACTGGTGATACCCAAGATAATCTGACCTGTTTCTTTAGAAAACTGAAATTCTCATCTCTTTGCTGTCATCTTGCATCTCAAAACCTTCCTCTCATCCTCCCTGCTTCTTCCAATTCACTGTATTTTAGTGGGTCATTTTCATTTTCAACAGACTGCTTTTCTATATAGTGCTTTATACAAACTACTTACGTTACTTCTTATTCAAGGTTCACACCCTGTGTCCACCTTGTGCATCTTGTTCATCACATAGATGTTGCACTGTCTTTAATTGGACAACAATGTCATTTGTAGCCCCCTATTTATTATATTTTAAAATAGTCTTTGAGCTTTCTGTTTAGTTGCTGTTTATGCTGCGGGGAAGAATCATAGAATCATAGAATCCTAGGGGTTGGAAGGGACCTCAAAAGATCATCTAGTCCAACCCCCCTGCCAGAGCAGGGTCATCTAGAGCACATCACACAGGAACAAATCCAGGTGGGTTTTGAATGTCTCCAGAGAAGGAGACTCCACAACCCCTCTGGGCAGCCTGTTCCAGTGCTCTGTCACTCTCACAGTAAAAAAATTTTTTCGAATATTCACCTTGAACCTCCTATGCTCCAATTTGATCCCATTACCCCTTGTCCTATCACTGGTCAACACTGAGAAAAGCCTAACTCCATCTCCCTGACACTCACACCTTACATATTTGTAAACATTGATGAGGTCACCCCTCAGTCTCCTTTTCCCCAAGCTAAAGAGACCCAGCTCCCTCAGCCTTTCCTCATAAGGGAGATGAAGGAGTTGTTGCATCATCTTCCCTAACTAAAAAGAGTTAAAGGCCTTGCTTGACAAAGGAGCTTCACTCACTGATAAAGCAAAGGCAGAGACATATTAATAAATGGTAACAAACTAATAGCAGTCTGTGTCAGGTAAGATTTATAAATTAATACAGTAATTTTTTTCATCTTTGTAAGTTGCAAATAACAGACACATTTTCTGGTGTGTCCTATTTCTTGAATCAGTTTTACATTTACAAACCCTTAACAAGAGATTCACGACTAAAACGCGATGCCTGTTACGTTTCTCAAGAAGAGTCTCTCAGTTTATGCCAAAATCTGGACATTAATGGCAATTTGGCTTTTTAGGTATATGCCTGCCACTTCCTTATGGACTGTGGCTGTCTCAACAGGAAGAGATTGAAATTTCTCTCCTTTAGGTGTTCCTGGTAACTTAAAAAAAAATAAAAATCTACTGTGATTAATTTAATGGATTTTCTGTCTGTTCAGAAGTAATGACCTTTTTCAGCACACCTGTTTATTGATTTTCTTCTTTCCAAGTTAGGAGAATGTGCTTTTCTTCTAAATGTAGAATTTAAAATTTAAGCTCAAAATCCAACATCTTAATGGAATATACAGTTAATGTCCATTTCCAAAAGAGGAGTCAGGCAAGCTGATGAGGAGGAGACTAGGCTAACTTGTTGCCTTGAAAGGGAAATAATCAGCTCAGTAGAGAGGCTCCTTATCTGAACAAGCAACTGCCTGTGCCAACATGGGTCTCCTTGTGGATGTTCCCTAAATGAGCTGCAGGATGGCTGCTGACACAGGCATGAGTACAGTTGACAGAAGGAGGAGTCTTGGAGAAAACACTGGCAAAATGTTGGTGTCCATTGGTTAAAGCAGTTAGCGGACTGAGAAGAGGACAAAGGTGAAATATATGACATCAAGTTCAGTGGGGGAATTACACTGAATTAATTTGTTTTGGAGGAATAAAGAGCTTGTTTTTTTGTTGTTTGTTTTTTTAAATTTTTTTTTTTTTTTTTTAAGGAATGGGAAGATATGAAGGGATTAAGATAGTTGTTGGTGAAGTATTTTACTGTCATTGAAGAAAATGGAAAAATATAACTAGTATATAAGTTGGGTTTTGTTACTGACTAATTCACCTTACATTTGCTTTTTCTTCCTGAAGACCATAATAAACTGTTTATATTTTTATGTTCTAAATGTGAGAACTTTATAGTCATGGAGCTTTTCTCCTGGTTTTAACAGTGCTTTTTAAACCCGTGGACACCAAATGCAGAAGGAAGATGTAAATAATTTGAGAATGTATTATTTAGGTGGTAATGGACACTTTTTTATTAATACAAGGAAGAAAGAGAACCTTTTTATTTTAGCTGCATAAATAGTAGTAATCAGTTGAGAAGGCTGGGCAGGTAGACTTTTCTTTGATCTGTATGATCATCTTCCTATTATATCCCCCCCCCGGACCTTTTATCCAGTAAGTTCCTTGTAAATCAGAACAGAGCTGTAAAATTCAGTTCTGGAGTATCTATCTGTTCATCCAACCAGCTGGTGTACCTTGAGTCAGGGGTGCAGACAGGGATTTATGAAAGGCAGAGGCTACACTATCTTTCTTAATTGCCTGGGGTTGCTAGGGTTAGTGTAGTGAGTTTCTATTTGGCAGAGCAGCCTCTTCTCCCATCATGGCCAGCATCAGCATGGGTTGGATCTATTGCTGAGGTGACTTCTCCTGTGTCAAGGGAGCTTGTTGGTGATCTTGGAGAGACAGCTGGTGGGAGAGGAAGGAACTTGTAGTAATCACTGTTTTGAAGACTTTCCATAAGTTTATGTGAAAATTACTTTGAAGCTGGCTGACAACATCATTTTAAACCTGTGTGCCACGTGTTTTGGTGTAAAATCTTTATTGCTAAAGGACAACATGAAGTTTAAGGTATTCATGACAACAAAGAACCCCAACTTTGTCCTATCAGTTAAGAAACTGTTTGTAGTGTACCCTGTTTCCTGTGTTATGTTTAGTACGAGCCTTGGATTTGTTTTCCCATGTAAAAAAAGCAGTTGATCTTCATTTTTGGAAACATGAAAATAAAATTATTTTCATGGTTGGTTTCTCAGGCATATCTTTAATATTCCAGGATAAGCATGCGAATACTCTGAAAATTCATCCAGGAATAAGTAATAAACTGGTTTAATTTTTTAGTATTTTTATTTTGAAAGTACGTATTGATTTTTCTTTTTTTGTGAGTGGGTTTTTTGGTGATGCAGCTTATCTGATAATTTAAATCCTAGTTGAATTATGTTGCCAGATTGCCTTCAGAAGGGCATGAAGTCAGCACACATGCTTCAGTAATATCTGGTTGTTTTACCCTTATGTTTCCAGTTGGCAATTTGAAATTATGGCTTCAACTGCACTTTAAATATGTGATAATAGCATGTGTTTCTAATAAGGGCCAGCACCATTTTGTTCAGATAGTGTGAATGGTTGTCACTCATATATGACAAATGCACCTTCATCTGCTTCTTTGATGGCCCCCTAAAAACCATACCCTCAAATCAGGCCGATGAAATTAGCTGCTGTGTAAATTGTGTGTCTGAGTGGTTCATTATCTAATCACCGTCAGAACCACAGTGATAAAGTAGATTGAAACAGGGACGAGGTCTGCCAGATGATTTCAGGCCTTTTTTTCTAAGCCCTGTTTCCCTTGGAAACACTAAGAGTCGTTCAGAACTTTACCATTCTTTGTCTAGAACAACTTTTTTTCTTAATGCATAAAATTGGTCAGGCAGTGAGGGCTGCCAGGGTGATTTGTATGGTTTTCTTTCCATGAGTCTTTTAGTGGTTACTGTGTGTATTAAAATGTTCTGTGATGTTCAATTTAGCTACTGTGTTTGCTACTGTTAGGTTAAATGCTGCTAAATGCAGTGGTACCTATTTTCAGGAAAGTGCTTTAGCCTACTCCTATTTAGAAGAAACTCTTAAAGATGTGTTAAGTGCTCTCCTGAAATGCAAAGCACTGTACTTTGTATGTGTCTGTGTAAAGCTTTGAATTCTGAAGTTGATACGTAAATTAACAGACTAAAACAGTATTATCTAAAATATTGGAGGTGAAGCTTGTATATGGGCAGTATGACAGACCTGACTTCAATATTTAATCTCAAACTCCCGTGACTCCTAATAGGATGTTGTAAATATATATTCTTGTATTTTTAGTTCAATATGTAATTTATGTGTTCTTTTGTTTTAGGAGCATTTGAAGATGATGATATCACTCATGTTGAAGGAAGTGTAGATCCTGTTCGTGACATTGAAATAATACATGAGGAACTTAGACTTAAAGATGAGGAACTGATCATGCAGAGTATAGACAAGCTTGAAAAAGTAGCTGTAAGAGGAGGAGACAAGAAATTAAAGCCTGAATATGTAAGTATAAGTATATGACCTATAAAAATAGGTCAAGTGCTCTGTATTGAACTGAAATGTTTGTATTGTTGAGTTCCCTCATTGGTCTCCCATACAGATAATACAAAACATTAGTAATTTTATGTCTATTTAAAAGTAATTATTATTCTGAGTTGAAAAATTTCTAGATACTAGAATTCCTGTGTCCACCAAGTGAATATATTTTCTTGGTGTTGTTGCACTTTGTGTCTTTTTAGTGCATGTTAAATAAAGATTGTTAGTTGAAATTGATTTTAGAATGTTGTGGAAAGCTGCTTAAATGAGCTCAGTTATCACAGGGTAGTAGTGGTGTGTCTTTGTAAATTAGTAACATGTAATAATGAATCAACTTTAGAGTATATTTTTGTTAATCATTATTTTATTGCCACTTGACTTGTGAGTCTGCTAGACTTTGCCAGTAGTCTGGTTATTAATTTTTCTTTTATCATTAATATTCTATAAATATTTCAGGTGGTATATAAAGGGCATTCTCTAATTATTACAGCAGTGTATCAATGTGGAAACAGACTATTTATGCTTAGCAATTAAGTAGTAAAAAATACTGTTTTCTTCCATGGCTTTTTAGATAGTAGGTTATAAGAAAAACATTGTCATACCAGTGGTGGTGTTTTATCAGCATTGAAATGCAATATTAGCTGTCCCTACCTTGTGTTTGGAAGTGAATAGGAAATGAAAGTGAACATCCCTCTCCAAAATGTTCATCTTTATGATGCATTGTTAAAAAGCACTGCTTTGGTAGCTTCTGTTGGTGAAAAAGTAGACTTCATCTGGCTTTAAAAGTATTTGTTCCCCGATTCATCTAAGCCAATCTCTGTTGGATGATTTGAAGGTTTTCACATAAACCCTGAGAGAGAGAGAAGCAAGTAGTCTTCATTTAAGGCCTTATCTGACATATACCAACCCAGCCTTAGGTACAGTTGGGCAGTGATTTTATCTTTTACAAATGATTGCATGTACTTAGAGGAGCAGTGCAGCTTATTCCTACAGTTTCTTTCACCTTTAATTAAGCTTAAGAAAAGGGGCAAGCAAAAATCCTATCCATAGTGAATTCAAAGTTCAGCCTAAGGCAAAGTTTTACATTGTCATGAGATGATGAAATGGGGAGTGTTGTGATGCTGTTTTGCCCCAGTCCTGACCTCTTCTCGCTTACTTTCTTCTGTGCCCATCTTTGGAAATGGCTTTCCTTATGATAGAGACATTCTTGCCCAGTTTTTGAATGTACGTGTCTGGCTGCTTTGTGGGTTTTATAACACAGCCTGTGTTCTCCCTGTTTTAAGGAAGAAGGCAGCATTTTCTTGTGTTTGCAAAGAGACATAACTGAAGTGTGTTTTAAATAAAGATCTAAATAGTCATGCTGTAATGGGTGGTAGGTACAGTTGCTCTTGTATACAGAGCAGCTCTTACTCACTTTGTAATTACAGGAAGTTGATACTGTTTGAAAACAGAAGATGTCAGATTACTTGCACATCAAGGGAGACAGTAAATAAACTCATCTAGAAATGCAAGTTAAATGAATAATAGAAAACTTCAGAATCTGCATTAATCTGTCTTTACCCAGCTTCAGTTTCTTATCCTTATCTTTGCATGTTCCTTCAGTCTGCTGTTAGGTCATCTGTAGTTCACCCGTCAAAATGAATTTGTCATCTTGTGTTTCAAACTTCCTTGGGTTTTTTATCCTTTCTTTTAGCACATGCACAGAGAACACCACGTTCTTGTATTGCTCCACCAGTTGTGTTCTCAGCAACAGCTGTTACACTTGACTAGTCTCAGCTGAGCTTGTCAGAAACAATAGAGGTTTCAAAGGCATTAAATTCCTTTGTTTCATGGAAAGGGGTGGCTGAACAGAGGGGAGAGGCACAAATTAATGCTCCTTATGAGACAAAGGCTGCATGTAGGAGCTACAGTCACTAAGGAATCTCTTCAGGGAAATGCTTTGTCACATCTTTGAGTCCTGCTGGTATTGGACCTTCTTGCTGGTCTTCCTTTGTGACTTGTATGCTTGAATTGTAAGGTAGACAGTAGACCTTAGTAAAATGGACTTTTTTTTTTTTTAATGATAAAGGCTTGTGAAAGCTCTACTTAGATACTTCTCTTTTCCTAGTAAATCAATCCTTAGGCCTGGTTATGCAGCCTCTACAAATAGATTAGTGTAGTTTTAAGATTGTAACGGCAATTCTTGGGCTTTTCCAGCCACTAGATGCAATGTTCAGCCAGTGGGTTGTGTGAAGCATGGTTTGCTTTGCCATATTTTCTTGAACATTTCATATTGTTTAGGAGGCCTTATGGTTGCAAATGTGCAGTATATATCATTATTACCTGTGTGGTAAATGACTTAGGGGTTTGGGAGAGAAACCAAACAGGACTGGTGGAAAAAAAGTTAAAGATTGTGCCTCCCTAAAGTAGTAGCCAAATGTTAGGAGTGTGTTTTGGCTGTTTGATACTTGTACTTAAAAATCAATGACACAATATGGTACAAGATCAGCAACATGTAATGTTGATGTAGGCTTGGAATATCTTCCTTTACACATATATTTTTGTCTGTTTCAGTTGTGTTCTCACTGCTGCCTTAGAAATGAGTCTGTATTTACTAAGGCTACTATTCTTTCAGACTCAGTATGCCTTAAAATATTATTTTGGCTATAACCTTCTAAAGAGTTATTATAGGACAAAAATACCCCTGTTATTTATATTTTAAATATGTCTGGTGTAGTTATCTGCTGAGGCAGGAGAAAGATATTGAGTTGAACTTTATTATTAGCTTATTTGTCTGTCATTTTGGGTGGCAGGAGATTTCAAAGTAAAATTCAAATATGAACGAATTTATAGATCAGCTTGTACAAATTTTAAAACTTGTTTTAAAAACTATATATATATTTATGGGTTTTTCAATCCTGGAGACAGAAGTCTTCAAATTAATACAGTATAATATAGTTAAGTGAACATTATTGCAGGATTCTTCCTGCTTGATTCAATTCTAGTCCTTAGAGATTGACCCTCTGCAATAGATAGTTATTCCTTCAGTCCTTTTTTAGTGCACTGTCTCTTGAATTCCAGCACAGAATAATTCACAGAGGTAATGGTATTGTGATTTATGTGTCTGACCATGAGAATATTATTTACAGTTGAGTTCATGCACATTATTGATGTTAGTGATATGAAGACAAAATCTTTAGATCAGTATCAATGCCTGCAGTGTCTGAGCTTCCAACTTGCAGTTGAAAGGCAGCTTTTACAGTAGGTCAGGATCAATGTTCACTGCATTTGAACTTCCAGTTTTCAGTTGAAAGGGGTGCTCTTGTAAGTCCTATGAGATATGTAGATTCCATTGTTAAAGTCTGTCAATTTTTAAAAAAATATTAGTTTTTCAAATCAAGTGCATTTTGTAAGAGCAAAAGTAATTGCAATCATGAGAAGAACAGAGAGTCCTTTTTAATATTAGGGTAGAAGAGCCATCTAGTGCATATTTAACTTGGAGAAAGGCATCCAGCTTTGTTTTGTTACTGTGATGAGTGGTGAACTAAAAATTGATACAATTACCACAGGTATAGAGTATAAATATCTATTGGTGGTAACATGCTATTAGGAGTAAAGCAACATCTTCTTCATAATGTTTGAAGTAGCTTTAAATCCTTCTTCCCTTCTCCTTCCTTCCATTTGATGTCTCAGTCCTCTCCTAATAAGATAGTAACTGTTTGAAAGATGTTTTCCTGTTAATTTAAAATTACTGATACAGTGTGGGAGAGGCTTCACAAACAGCAGATAGCTGGTACATTCAGTTTCTTCTCACTAGCAATATATAAGCACAGTGAAAATCTTTCCTTCCCACAATATTCCAATGAATGGGATGGTGCAGAATTTGCTGACCTTGTGCTGCAAGCACTTGCCAGTTCTCACGAATGGATGAACTCTTATTTCTTGTAACTGATGATGTCAGTTGGGAATTTTCACCCTTCTTACATTCTGACTTGATAAATACAGTGATGATTTGGGTTTGGGTTTTGTTTTTTTGGGTTTGTTTTGTTGTTGTTTTTTTTTGCTTTGATCTCCTTTTGTGAGGAGAGTTTGAGAGGCTGGTTTATTCTACTGGAGACAGATGGAAGGAGCAGCATATACTTACACTGTTGACATACTTTCTGCTGATGGCTGTTACAATTTGTAACTTAAATGTTAAATCATAGGGAATTGAGAAAATATTTATATTCTTAATGCATATAATTATGCCTAAAATCTTTAGTGGACGATTTACTGTGCTTAATGTGGTATTTAGAGGAAATTAAAGTTCATTCTGGAATAACGTTTTGAATGTAACAGGAAAATATTCATGGCAGATGTTTGTGAATTAATTGGTAGTAAAGACTGACTTAAAAGTACATAATGTGTAAATACATGTTTAGGTTTCTTTTGGTTTTATTGATAGACAAAAAGAAGCCAATGCTTAAATACTTTCTGTCAAGGTTGGTCTTTCCTGTGTTGATTTGAACAGTGGCTTAAAGTCATTACTTTCATAAATAATGCCTGTCTGGGTCCAAGCCATGGTGTCATTTTTAAATAGTATATATACACACCAAAAAACTCTGGTATGAGTAGTTGTATTCTTTTTCCGTTGGCTTAATTCACATCTAGAACAATGCATTCACACATGGATTTATTAGGAAATCAGTGTGTGTAGACTAGTGTAGTAAGAAAAGTTCAATTGAATTCCTATGGAAGATATTTTATTTTACTTTTCAGTTCAATTTCCCTGTTATAAATTTTTTATTGCTTGAAATAATCACTCGTGGATAGACTGCTTTCTGTATTTCTGCCTACATTTTTCTTTGAGAAGGTGCAAGTGGCTATACAGTTATGTATCACACTTTAGAACCCACAAGGATGACCCACACAGGAGAATTTGGGGATTACTGGCTTCAATTACATTGCTTCGAAAGCTTGTAGGATGTTTGGGGTTAAAGCACTTGCTCTGGTTCATAAAAGTTTATTGGCGTTTAGCTTTGAGTAAATCTTATATCATGTACAACTTGTACTGGCTCTGTTAGAAGGTATTGAATAGAAGGATAATACACTTGTCCTAAATCTATTACTTCTCCCATTGTATTTTTATTAAAGTCAGTGAACGAGGGAATTGTAAGAGATTAGACATTGTTTTGTACCACAGAGGAGCTCATTGTCACTCCAGTTTATGCAGTACCTGTCTTGTTCTCCTTCTTAAGAGCTTATTTAAGTACTTAACACAATTGAAAAACATGGATTTTGCCTCTTTTTTTTATAAACTGCAAATTTTGTCTTAATTGTCCTTTAAAAATACGACTGTTTCTAAACCTTATGTTTATAATAAATTAGGACTTTGTCACTTCAGCTTCACCCTGTTAAAGGGCCAGAAAACCTCCAGGAAAAACAGACAGCTGAGGCTATGCCAAAGGGAGCTGAAAAGATTCCCAGGGAAAGCCACAAATGGCAAGACTGTGGGCATGGCACACCCCAAGCCTTGTGTGCACACAAATAATTGCTTTCAGAGCAGCACAGTTTAACTAGTTATGAGTACTCTTTACCACAAATTGCATAGTACTCTGATACCTACCTGTATCTGAAAAACCATCATAGCTATTTTGAAGGCCAGTTGGAATACTAATTATTATCTGGTTTGATCTCTTGCATGTCCCAGTTTAATTCTCACAATTGTGCTTAAAATAGAATGTCTTAGTGGAAAAAAATCAACCTCTACTTAACTATTTTCTAGCTAGAGAGAAATTACTGCAACTTGCATAAACTGTGCCAGGGATTACTTACCTTCACTGTTTAGAAATAAGAAACAGCCTTAGTCTGTATTTGTCAAGCTTCAAGTTTCAGCCATTTGATTTCTGTATGCTAGTGTAAAAACCCTGTAGTATGGGACTGTTAAATTAATTATTTATATCTATGAAATGCAGTAAGAATAAAAGCATTAGATTTAAGCACAGTGAGTCTTTGTATATAAGCACTTTTCCAAAACTTCTTTTTCTCCAGTTTTTCACTATTTCAATAGAGATGAGTATAGAATTATTCACTTTGGACTTTATATACTCAAATACTGGATTAGACTTTATTTACAGTACACTTGGTTTGCTTGCAAGCCTCAGGTCTTCTCAGTCACTCTTAAAAGGGGCACGTCCTCTACCTGGGAAATACTGTATCCACCTTCCCTTGTTCCCCATCCAGAAAATATATTAACTTGAATTTATTGTATTCGAAAACATTGTTTGCTTTCACTAAATCTGTCTAGCAGTTCTGGTCACTACACACATGATCTGTGTTGTTAGTAATTTACTATTCTCAGAATCTGTGTCACTATTGTGGTCTTTTTTAGGCTGTTGATGAAAGCTGGTAGCTAGCAAAATGCAAATAATTTGTTTGGAGTGCCACCAAAACCACACTCGTTAGATTTTCGATTTGCAGTTATATTCTGAGACCTAACGGTTAGGTTATATTGACTCTGTTTAATGTATGCAGTATTTCTTGAATTAAATACCTTACGTCACTAGACCAGATTCCTTAGGGAAGTCTGAACATATTAATTATACACTACTACCTTCATTGTGGATAGGCTATGCAGTTGGACCGTTGTATGAAATGAACTAACAAAGAGCCATAGGGTAACATTTTAGATACTCATTATAGCTTTTCTGAGGAGCAGAGCAGTTAAAACTATATAATTTTGGACAAATGAAACATCTTACTAAAAATGTATTTACCTGCTTTTGAGGTGTTTATGTTGTCCCAAAAGCGGGGTTCATCACCTAGTGTGCAAGAAGCCAATCCACACGTGGAGTCGAGATACTTGCTTTAAGAGCCAGTTCTGCAGAGAAAAGGGAGCAGGGTGGGATTCCACAAAGCAAGCTGGGTTTCCCGAAAGGCAACTGCCACTTTTAGACCCAAAAACATGAGAAAGAAGTTTATCTCTAACATTATTCTATGACTGGCACACTCGATTAGTCAGCTAATTCCTCGCTTCTGTTTGAAGTAGCAATGCTCGGGAATGTCACTACGCCTGCTCGAAGAGTAAGGGGGTTGTTGGTAGTAGGGGTCCTTCTAGCCTCTGGGTGTGAATTTTAGTATGTTGATAGCTCATTAATATATTAATATGGTGATTTCAATTACTCTTTGTTTTTCCACCCAGTGCTCAAGACTGTAACCAAGATAAATGCGGGGAGTGTTCCTTTGCATGCTTTTCACCTGTATAGCAGGTGTCTTGCAGGCCTGTCTCAAGGCCAGGCTATTGACTACTTGGGCATGTTTTTCCCTAACTGGAATCTGGTTTTGTTGAATTCTTACTGTTTCACTGTTATCTAGGCTCTGTTTTTATTCTATGTGTCCCTTCCATGTGATATTTCCCCCCCCCCCTCCCCAAATGTGATTTGCCTCCTTCACCTCTCAATTTTACTTATTTCAATTAATAACTGACATCATTTACGGGGATCTGGTCAGTTACTACACTTTGGAAGTTTTGAAGGGAATAGATAAAGTGCTGAGTAACACCCCTGTGCATCCCAGAAACATCTCCTTCAGTGGGGGGAAAAAGCTTTCTGTGCTTACAGCTATGCTCTGTAGTAATGGAGACTTTTGCACTGCCTGCAGGATTCACTTGCACTTTGAAGTGTGAAGTGATAATCCTCACAACTACTTACTTCTTTATTAAATTTGCGGAAGTTAATTACATGCCCTGCTAATTTACAACAAAAACCTCACAATTCTCTGATGCCAAGGAGGCAAGTGAGTTTTCCAAGCTTCAGTTTAGTTCCTCGTGCTGTAATAAGAATTTGGCATTGGCACACATTATTACTGTCATCCATCCAGAGAGTTTTTTAATGTATGCACATTTTTCTACACAGTAGTGTTTTGGGAGCATGTCTTGATACATCTCCTAAATGCAGTATAAATGTATTTCTTTATAGTAGTTTATACTGTTAAAGTCCTGCTTAGCATTTATGGATTGACTGCTTGCTACTTTGTGGTAATGTGAGCAGGACATAAATCAAAATTAAGGCATCACCTGTGGCTAAATACACTGTGTATTCACATGTGCTAAATTTAGTGCCAAGGACATAGTCAGAAATTAACTGACGTTTAAAACAGTGGTAGTTTTTATTCTATGCCTTGACAACGGTAAGTAAATTGGATTTTGTTAGGGTTTTTTGGCAGCTTTTAAAGTGGTACTTGCTATAATGTCGCTAGCTGAAAAACAGAACAAGAATCAAAATGTGATCAAACAAGGAGAAGTGGATCATTTTGCTGGTGACAGGTTGACCTCGAAGGGTGCAACTGGGGAGGCCAGATTTAATGAAACAAAGCAGATCATTGCTCTGTATGCTGTTATTAAGCATCTTGGAGTTAACTGGAGTAATTGTTACATGTGTTTAAATGACTGTTAAAATGACAGTGAAGATAGAAAGGTTAGTTCATACTCTTTCACCAGGCCTAAGCATAAGCAATTAATAAAACTAAAAATGGTGCTTCATGAGATATAATGTGAAAATGTGCTGCTTGTGTGTTTGGTATCGGGGCAGCTAAGTGCAGAAGAAGTATGTGGAAGTAGTTGCATTTCCTCATATCGTCCTTGGTATTTAACGTTTTCTTCTTAAGGGATTATATTAAATCTTATTTAAAGGGTACACCATTGTTGATGCAGAGGAATCTGAGTTAATCTGTCCTTTTTTTTTTTTAGTTTCTGAACTGTCTACCTTAGATTTCTGGTGTGACTGTCCAAAGAGATCAGCAGAGAAAATTTGACTTTGGCTGAATAATTACCACATTTTTTCTTTGTGTCTTTTTGCCTTGCCAGCTTCAGACTTAACTGCTATATTTGCTTATAGGTTTCCTTCCTTTTATCTAAAGAAAGTTTTCCAATGCTTTGCCACCTTCTCTGTAAAACCAAAATAAAATGGTAAGTCTACAGCTGTTGATTCTCCCCGGCATATTCCATTGTCGGTCAGCCTTCCCTGCGGAAGTTAGCCATGTCATTAGTCTTTTAGAACAACAGTTGCAAACAATATCAAGACAGGTACCTAAATGAGAACTCTGAAAACTTAAGTCTGTGTCAGAATGGGTTTAGATGTGTCTCTGTAGGTAGCAGGTGAATGTGGAAGAGAAGCTTTGATTGTCAACTATATGCTTAGATAGGCTTTAGAAAGAGCAAACTTTGTTTGCTGGGTTGATGCTTCAGATTTTCTGCAGTTTCCACATTCTGTTCTGCCCTTACAGATTGAACCATTTCATTGCTGCTTAAGGCTTTGGGAACTTGTGCTATAATTTTTTTCTGACTATTTTTTTATCAAATCCAATTTAAATGCAATAATGCGTTCCTGTTGAGGGGAGGGGGGGAACTGTAATGCTGAAAGCAATGTACTAGATGCTTACAGAATTAGTTTAAAACCCAAAATAGTGGGTAATCGGAATTCCTTCACTGCTGAGCAGCAGTCTTGGAGATTGTGTTGATTTTTATATATCTATTTAAAAAAAAGCTTAGGATAAAGATCTTAAATGAAAAGTACCTATCAGTAGAATTGCTTCCCTTATTATACCAATTAATTAAAAAATCAAAAAACACATAGGGTTAAAGATAAGATGGTACTACTGTTTTCTTCTTTATGTGTAATCTTGTTGCATGTCTCTACATAAGCTGTTCTGGCCACTCATCATAGTAACCAGCTGGGCCATTTCACCTGCTGGAGCCATTAAAGAGGACTCTCTCCCCCTAGATTAATCCCTCCGACATTAGTTTTTTGCTCTGACAACTGGAGCAGGCATTCAGAATTTGCAGGTGGCCAGTGTGACGCACATAATTGCCTACAATTTTAGGCAATGAATAAAAATGGTCTACATTACTTGTCAAAGGTTGTATATGCAGTGCCAAGTGAGATCTATGGGAAGCCTTTTAGGGTTTAAAGAACAGTTAATAGCAAAGCTGCACAGTGCTTTTTTAATCATAATGCATTTGTAATATAGCACTTTGATCTTCTCCTTGTAGGAAATGGTGTTATATTAGCCACTTTTAAACATTTATGAGTGAAATTCAGTTATAGGAGAGTAAGTGATTATTCTTAGGCAGAACATGTTAGATTTCATTAAAAGTTTTAGCTTACCCCTTCCTTGTTAAAATCTGTGGGGAGTCCTGTTCCTGGAGGGTTTCAAATCAGGATCTGAAGATTTAGAAGAGCTTTTTCTTTGTTTTTCACTAAAGCAACTGCAAGACTAGAAAAGACTGTAGTAAATACTGATGTTATTTGTGGTTGTTTGTAAATGTACTTCAACCACATAGCATTAAGTGCAAAAAAACGTTGCGTGCTCAGTGGTTTAGGGAATGTTTCCTTGTATTTCAAAGATCTAAATTCTCAGTTGTGTCAATTATAACCTAACAAATGCATTATTTAAAGCATGATCATAAATTATCTACAACAAAAAATAGGCGACTCTAAAATGTACTACTCCTAGAAGAGCAGAGTTTGACCTTTCAGACCCAAGAGCCTTTTATTAACACCTGCCTGTAAGGAGAACCATGCCACACGCAGCTTTCAGATTCACAACCACAAAACTGATGAGGAAAGGCTTGAAGGGTTCAGTTTGTGTCACTTGCTGTTTGCCGTTTCCATTTCACAGATGATTAATCTTTCTGTGAAGAAAGGCCAGAGAAACAAAGCACATTGGGCTCTTCCTGCAGTTACTCCTTCTGAATGCACACTAGCTTGCTAACTAAAAGGCCTTTAGATTTCCTGCCGAGAGAGATGTTCTGAAAGTGAATGCAGCTGGTTGGAGGTCACCAGTGCAAGGCTCTTGCCATTGTGTAATGGAGGCTTTGGCAGGTTTCATTTTGGGGGGGAGGGAGAAGGTGTTGGCGAAAAATTAATGCGGAATAAAAAGGGCTTTGGCCATTTGAATTAATTTCTTGAAGGGTGGATTATCAATAACAGGCTCAATTTCTTTTCCTCACAATTAAAAAAAAAAAAAAAGTTATTTGCTGTGTTTTTCCCACCCATTCTGTTTTCTTAATGGAACATTTATATTGTACGTGGTCTCTACCGCTGGATGCTGAAATGTCATGTCTTACTGAGTTTGAAAAGCCATCTAAAATGTACTGATTTTTACATATGTTTTGTGAGGTCTGCTGATTTAGGTGGTGGCAAGAGATGATACTTGAGTATCGTGTATTTAACTTCCTAATTATGGGATTTGTATTGCTTTAATAATTGATACTGCTCTTTAGTGACTTCTAAAGCAACAATTTCTGCTTTTCTGGGAGAGTAAAAATTTGGTTTTAAAAGGTATCTAATTTTAATTTGTGTGTACGTTTTGAATCTTAATGTATACATGCCTTGTTTATGGAAGAGAATGGTCCGATATCCAGCTGAGTTTTTGACTTTGTTTTTCATGATCTTGTGTAGGACGTAATGTGCAAAATCAAGACCTGGGTAATAGATGAAAAGAAAGCTGTCCGCTTCTATCATGATTGGAATGACAAAGAGGTAGGCTGTAAATATCATCCCATGATTTGACTTTAGTTTTGCTACCTATTACTGTCTTTTCTTTCCACAGGTTTTTTTTTTTTTAGATTTCATATAGTGTATTGAATGTTAAATTTATAAGTTGATTCTGTGTTTAACAGTAATCTGTTTAGTACACTTCAATTATATTGCCTTCTCAAACAAGCCATGAGGAAAATGGCCATAAAATGAACTCAAGGTGGTATAACTGCTTTTTAAAATTCTCCTCCTATATTTTCATTTCTAGATTGATGTTTTGAACAAACATTTGTTTTTTACTTCAAAACCCATGATCTACTTGGTTAACCTCTCTGAAAAAGACTACATTAGAAAGAAAAACAAGTGGTGAGTATGTCCAGGTTAAATATCTAAATTTATATTTCTGTTTCACATTTTTCAACGGTTACTAGTTCCTTGTACATTAAGATCACCTAAGATTTTAAGTAAAATAAGGGGTGAAGACTAGTGTTGCACTTTTGTTACATGTTACACTCCCATTGACATGCTTGAGTACAATGCATATGGCATATGGTGAAGCCCCCAATGAAAGTGCAGAATAGAAAAGAATATACTCTCCTTCCTTACACTGAGGAAAACAGACTTGATTAAGAAGTACTTTTTAAATAAATGTATAGTGTTGCGATGTTATGTAACACTGGTCTGAACAACATCCTTTTCATTCCAAAGGAATGAACTGAATGCCAGAGGACTAAAGCTATGGGAGCTACACAGAAATCTTTCAAACTGTGGCCAAATTTGCACATTTTAACAGTACTCTTCTGTTTGCAGTTGAGTGCCTGGCTTCCTTGGCACTGCTTGCTTACAGTTTTCGCAGGCCTGTTTTGATGGGCTTTAATACCATGAAGAGTGGAGGTTTTAGTCAAGGATTCCTGACACCAATATTATGACTCAAGTACGTGGTAGTTACAAAATCAATCTACCAGACATTCAATGAACTGGATGAAGATCCAGTCCTAACAGGGTAGACACGTGGTGGGAATCCGCTGCTGAGTACTACACCATTGGCAACTCTACATGGGAGTTTGTGGAGGAGGGAACAGATTAAGTAGTATACAATGAAGGAAAATCTGTAGCAGTATATTTAGTTTTAAAAAAACACAGCCAAACAACAAACCTTTTCTTAATATTCAGATATTTAAACACTGTACTTGTGAGCTACTTTGAAGATGTATAAACATGTGTTTGTGAACAGATATGTGTGTGTAACTCATCCAAACAAATCAGAAGTATCTAAAGCGGAATATCTGAATTCTCCTAAGTACACCCTCTGCTTCTCCCTGTACTTCATTAAGTACTTAGATGCACATGGTTTCAATTTTCCATTAAAAATTCTCATTTCCATATGATATCAAAGAGTGAGAAGGCTTTAAACTGAAAAATAAACATTCATAGACTGGAAGCCAAAACAATAATTAATGTCAGATGGTTTACTCCAATAAATCATTAGAATAAATTCTGTGAAATTACTGCAACTAAAACTGTCCTTTTGATACTCCAAGACATTTTGTGTTAGTATTAAACAACGAAATTTAACCTATTTAATAGCAAACCCTCTGAGCCCAAAGCAGACTTGTGAATAAACTTGATAACCAATTTAATAATGTAAGCTTTTAATATAATTTAAAATTAATTTGTTCCTCCTTTGAATGTTTTATGTGCATGACAATTTAAATCTTAAAAGTGGTTCTACCCAAGGAAGTCTTTACAATCAGGATAGCAGTATTTGCTCTCTTACTGTCAGGTGATATTTTTTTCTAAGCACAAATGTTGAGATTTCTGAAGGTTTACTATAACAGTACAGATGGGGAAGTTTATGTGAAAATGGATGAGTTGGTTTCCCTGTCCAAAAAAGATCCTCACACCTGTATTTGGATGATTACAGGTAGAGCTCACTGGCTCTAATTGTACAGTAAATACCATTTCCCAGACCCTAATGGTAGACAGGCTACTTAGGAGACGCCAGTCTGTGATTTAGCTGTCGCCAGTCACCCCATGTTTTTTGTGAGACGAGTTGTGATGAGGACATAGTTAACCCAATTGAAAGCAAATCTTTGTATAAATTGCAATTTTTAATTTGTAAAAAATCAGATGTTAGAGCTGAGGAGAGTCATATGATGAAATAGTTTAACTGTTTCTGTTAGAATTAATGATTTAGTTTTTAAAAAGTATACCCAGATCTCATGGATGTAAGTGTAATTGTAGCTGAAAGATCAAAGCCTGGGTAGCTGAGTGATGTTCCAGAAGAGAATTTACCACATAGCCATTTTCAGTACAGTTTCTGCCTCCTGCTGTTCCTATTTTCCCTCAAGCTAGCCATTGACTACCCCCTGTGCATCCCTGCTCGTAAAAAATGATTGAGGAAGTATTTGTCATGTATTTATGAGTGGGAAACATTGTGTGATAGGGAAAGGCATCTACTAGAACCAGAAAGATTGCCGTTTTCTTTCATTCAGCCACTCTGCCACAGCTTTAAATCCTCTGTTTATACAACATAGTTTCTATATTTAAGACTAGAATAAATGTTTTCTATGAAGGATCCTAACGGTAGGCTTTCGTCAGTTGTGTGATGCAAGCAGATGTAAATGATTAGAATATGTTTTACTGTTAGATGGCACATAATTTGTGATTTTTGTTATTATTTTGGGGGGTAGAGGGTCATATTTGAAATGCAAGCCACGTTTAGGCTAGTCACTCAACTTGAAAAAGTTTATTTCTGAGCTTGATTCATAATCTTACTGTAACAAAAGTAAGGTTAATGCAGGAAACGCTCAACAGTGAAATGTTTTCAAAAGACTTTTACAACTATAGAAGTGTTTAGAACAGCAAAGGAGAGAAGATGCTTTTTGATTGCGGGTAGAGAGGAAAACTGAGATTGTCTTAGTTTTACTGGATCACTCCTTTAGAGTTAATGAATATTTTAACTTCAAAACACACATCTAAGTGCTAACGTTATTTTTCAATCCAAGAAAAGAAGAAAATACTGTGAAAGATACCACTGTTATGTGTTTGAGTAGGTGTAGTGACCTTTTGAAAGATGTAAAAGCTGGAATGTCTCCAAGCAGTTACTTGTGGGCTTTAACAATGTTGAATTAGTCATTCAGTTGATTTATGATTAAGACCTAGCCCCTGAAGAGAAGCTGACATGGCACCTGTGTTAGTCGCATTTGTGTTATGATCAGATGACAGTAATCATGATGCTGAATGGGGGAATCCACTTAATACATATTGCTGTACTCTAAATGAATTCTTAGGCCCTTATTTTAATAATTCCTAATGGTTTTTACATAGATCTAGTACCTTAACATGATATACATGCATTCAAGTTTACTGTGAAACTATTCTAAATAAGCCTGTTAATTTTTGGTTAAAACTGTTTTCTGAGGACATCTCACAAATCCAGGACTTGAGACTTACCAGCCCCATACCTACTTAAAGGTTTACATTTTAGTCTTGCTAAAGAGGGTGCTTTTACTAGGTTATAATATGGATTCTAATTATTAAATACATTGAGCTAATGACTGTGTAGACCATTAATGAGTGGACCATGCTTAGCACACAGTTTGACTCAGTATTTTGGACTGATTCTTCATAGCGAGCACCAGGAATACAATGTGTCAAAGCTGTGTAGGCTGATTTTTGACTCAATTTATCAAGTCTAAACGAGTCAATTTTTTCATCCTATACATAGACTATAATTAAAAGCACTGATTATGCTGCTTAAGATTTTCTCGTATCTATAGGATTGTAACTAAGTCATCTGAGACTTAATACAGATTTTTGAACATGGTTTTCTTTAATTCAGATGTGTTGAGTATCCAAATGTCTGTTAACATTATTTCCAAGGGGCTTTTTCACAAAATGTTACAGTAGGCATTATTTTAAGAAAAATAAGTTATGCGTTGATGGAATAGGGTGCTTCTCTTGAGGTGTCTTCCTCCTTTATATATAGAAAGGTAGCATATATGTCATGATAAAGAACTTTTTCCCCATTAATTCTTATAGCATTTTTAGTGTTCTTAAGCTGCAGGAGGCATAATTAGGTCAGATGTAAGGTTTTATGTTTTTCTGGTATCATGTTTCTGACAGGCCACCAGCAGATGACCAGAGTGTAGAAATGGATGAAGCAAACAGAGCATATGCATCCAGATTCTTGCAATCTGTTGTTGTAGAATTGATCAAACCAGATACGATATGCTTGTGGTTAATAATTTTTTAGTGATTTTTATTCTATGAATTAAGCCATTAACCTTTTGAACCTGAGTATGCTTTTGGCATCCCAATATCCTGCAGGAGGGACTTCCACAGTTTAACTATGTGCTATATGGAAAAGTATTTCCTTATGCTTGTTTTGAGTCTGTCACATCATAATTTCATTTGATGCTCCTTAGATCTTGTAGTAAGAGAGTGAATAATCCTTTTCTATTCATCTTTTCCATATTGCTTTAGATGTTCCAAATATAAAAAAAAAGAAGGGAAGGGGGAGCAGAAATCTGACATCAAGAAATATCAAGGGTAAAGGAAGACTATAGGATTGAGTATTAATTAATATGCTTCACTCAGTCTTTCACTTTTAAACTAGTTAGGAAAGAAAGTTAATATCTATTGGCAAATGGAAACTTGGTGTTCTTGGTTGTATCTCTGTGGGTTTGTCCCCAGTGGTAGAATAGATCTAATAGTTGTATGTTCACCATCTTAGCAAAACAGCAAGACAATGTCATGTGGAGGTAGAGCAAGAGGATGGTGACAGGAGAAGAAATGCCATCCAGAATGTTTTCATGGCTTCAATATGCCTGTTAAAAAACAAACAAACAAACAAACAAAAAAGAAGACTTTAAAGAAACTCAATAAAAAAGCTCTGCTCCCAAGCCTCCCACCCCTTAAATAATGCCTGATTTTAGTGACACTGGAGATACTGTTTTTGCACAGACTCCTCTTAGATTTGTTAGCAATTCATGCTTGATCTCTATTTAAAAAAAAAAAAAGAGTTAGTCTTTCTTAGCATTTTACCTGCAGTTTGGTTTGAGACCTTTCAAAAAACAATTTAAAAATGTAAAGAAACAGAAATTAATGGAAATGGCAATATTACCATGACATACTTTGAAGCAAAACATGATTTAACAAACAGCATCGGGATATATATGTATTTAAGAATATTAGTAAATTAATTCACAGGAAATAATTATGGGAAAGAACAGCTGAAGGTCAGCTCCATCTCTTTTGCAACTAGAAATATGGTGACTCAATGAAAGTGTGAAACATATCCATCTTAGTCCCACAGAAGCACGATCTCCTTTCTGTGTCCAGGTGTCAGCCCTTTTCAAATGCTTTCTGAAATAGATGAACTTTGCCAATTTTGCTAAAAACAAAAATATGCCCATTTGGATCAAACACTTAAAAGTTGTTCCTCTTCTGGAAGGAGGAACTGCTGCTGTTAATGCTGTCTGCATTGCAGACAGAAGCAGAATTGGATCATTTTTTGTATGTGGGGTATAGTCTTAAATCAGCTACAACTTTTGGAGCCAACTGTTACTTGTGAATACCAGTGTATTTGTAATGTAGCAAGGTCCCCGAGTGAGGGCAGAATGCAGTTTTCACTACCATCATCTTCTGAATTAGTTTATTTTCAGAATTGCAGTAAATGTATATTTAAATATACTAGAGTCATGGATGTTTATGCAGATGAAGTTCATTCTTATAAATATTTCTGAGAATTTATTTGATGTAGAATTCTTTAAATCATAATTACAAATTATAATGGTATTGAGATGCTTTCTTGACATAGCTGGTTAAGGATTTTGAGGCTGTCTTCTATGCTGACAGATGTGGAAAACTTAAAATTTCTTACATATGTTGCACTTCTTGACACAGCCTTAGAACTGAAATGTTCTTAAAAAGTATTAAAAGATTATTATCTGTGTGTAAATGAAGTTTTGCACACACAAGTTGTGAATTCAGATACTAAAAGTTAACATTCAGAATTTAGGCTTCCTGTTGAACTTTACTGCCTCATTGAGTGAGTGTCCTGCAGCTCAGGTTGTTTTAACTGGAGGATGACTTATGTTTTCCATAGAGCATTTACCCTTACGTACTTTAAGAGGGGATAGTTCATGCTGTTTGCTTAATAAACAGTTATTCTTTATTACATCTTATACAAATTAATTAATTAATACAAATTAATTTATCCTCCATCAACATAATTGGAGCGCCTTTGCTTTCCAGCACCTTTGTCTGATGTTGCAAGTTGATTTCTTGCAGTCTTCTCTCACCTATTTCAGTGACTTTCCAGTTCTGTGTATCCCAATTTTTTCGTCCACCGTTTTCCTAGTGGAATTGTTCTCTGTGTGTCTTTGCCAGATTGTCTCTCCCCTTTCTCTGGTTTCTTCCCTTTCTTGCTGGCTTAGGTCCAGTCCTTTGGTCTGGATGATTTCTTTCACCAAACTTCCTGCTTTGCTTTGCTTTCCTTTGCCTCCCCCTTTGGAGTCCCCCATCCCTTTGAATGTGAATGCACATTGTTTGGGTAACAGCAGGTGTTGGGGACATGTCTCTAAGCATGGGGAAAATGGCTCCCTGCTCTCAGCTCTGTTGTCTAACCTCATCCCAGATACAAAAACACCTTCCAGGAGAAGTCTAGCTTCACTCCACTGCTCTGCTTGCATGAAAGTGCTGTGGATTGTAGGAAGAGATTAAATTGCTGAAACACTTCAGTGTTACATTCTAGCAGTTGTGCTACCAAGGACATGAATTTCTGATTTGAATGGATGTTTGCACAAGTGCAATGTTGTATCTCTGACACTGAGTTTGCTCTGTGCCAAACATGAAGTCTTGGCTCCTATGCATTAGGACAGTAAAATACAAGATTTCTGGGATGTTTTTAAAAAGGGCAATGCTGTATGGTGAAGCTGGTTTTGAAAATTTCAGTCCACCTGGTTACAAGATGGCAGTTATAACTAGCTAAGGCTTAAGTTGCGAAGTCAAAAAATAAAGCCTCTGTAATTTACATAGGATGTATTGAGTCTTGAAACTGGTAAAAAGGGGTGTGATGGTGGAGAGGAAGCTCCTGGTTTTTTGGAAAGGCCTGTCTTGGGCAGAACAAGGTAGCTTCAAGCTATTCTTAAAACTCATCAGAGACTGCAGACTGTGGAGAACAGGATGACCAGAGTCCTAAAGAACAGTTTCTGCTGTTGTGAGTGATACGTGCCAGCCCAGCATACCATAAAACCAAATGCCAGCCCAGCACAGCCAAACCCCAGCAAGCCTCTTGTATTCCCTGAGGGCATCCGTGTGCATCAGGCTGCTTGTATTATCAGAGTAACGCCAAAGAACTGTGTATTGACACTTCATATCAATCAGTAAGGCTGTGCTGAGTGAAAGCAGCTACAAGTAACTTTTCAACTTCATTGCTGTGTGTGCAGGAATGATCCCTGTCTTACCAGCTGTGTCATACCAAACCTGCTTTTGAACAATTCAGCTTTGCTTCCCATCTTCTGTTCCTTTTCTTCTTTTCTCTCCAGATGCTCTTCTCAGTGTATATGGCTTTTTTTTGCCTGTCACCACCATAATTTCCAAGCTCTTTATACACAGTTCTGTGGGTGCAGTTTTAACACTGAACAACTGCACCTTTGAGTTTAGATGCTCCACCGGTTTTATAGTTGGCTAGTGTAGTCTTACGAATTGCTACCTGCTAACAATACTTTTTGAAAACTGCCTTGGCAGTTTATAGAATCACATAATTTATGTAGTATTTTATTTAAGCACTTGGACTTTCATACAAGCAAAACCACAACTACTTCCTAAGTTAATAAAATGTGTAAAGGGTAAGAAAGGGCATCTTTATTTTAAAATACTGTCTGAAAACTTCAGAAAGTGTTTCTTTCTGATCTTCATTGGAATTGGGACTGCTCAATAAATATTTTTGTTGCCCTTATAAACACAGGTTTATAAGGCTACTTAAAATACATAGCACTAGAGGAGAGAATAATATGGCACTGGATTTCAAATAAATTTCACACCTTCACTTCACTCAGTGTATAGAGAACATAAGGAGTGAAGAGAGGGACTTCCACAGAAAAACAGTGTGTAGTGCCATTGTCAAAGACAATGATATAAACTTTATTGCCAAATCATTGCAATGTGACATGTTCATGACTCTGGATGCATCATGAGGTACAACATTCTTTTCAAGTTTCAGTCAGCTTAGAACTGAAGAATGCTTAAACTGCCTAGAAACAAACCTGAGATGCAGAGATGTCTGAGTGTAGATTTTGTTATTCTGTAGTGGACATGGAGAAGGCAGAGACTGATAAATAACTGATCTTCTTTCTTCCCAGTATTATGTGTAAAGGGCTTCAATTTCTGTTACTTTCCATAGTTTGGGAAGCTTGTGCTTTATGCCTCAGTTTTCCTGTTTCTCTAAAAGTGTTGGTGCTGGTGAAATCAGACAATTTATTTTTTTAAAATGTTCTCTCCACTTTAAAATCAAGTTACTAAAAAATATTTTTATTGTCTAGTGATTGCATATTTTTTTCTGGAATTGTATCAGTGACTTATCTCCTTAATGATATCACTGACGACTGTTCTGTCAGTCTTCTTTTTCAAAAGTTTTGCAAATATGCTTGGAGTGACGTAAGTGTATGTTGTATGTAGTTGTGGTCCTTCACTGTTACAGACTTAGCGGACTAAGCAGTGTGCTAATTTCTTGCCTGAATGCAGGTTCGATTCACTCTTATTTATTGTGTATTAGAGCATAGCTTTTGACAATGTATAGTCAAACAACCTATATTAGTTTTACTGGCAACTAAAAGAGTTTGGGAATTTTCAGTAGCTTGGTATCTTTTTTTAATACTATAAAGTGAGATTTTTCACTTCAGTGTGTCTTATCTTGCTTTTATGGCTTATGTTTTTAGATTCAGACTAGCTTCTATTTAAAAGAATAGGCCTCTCTCATAGTACTCTAAGCCAGTGAAGTCTAAATACTGAAATGGGAAAAGTGAAGGAGAAACGACATTTTTCTCACTTATGTTTGTTACAGAATGAAAGAAAGGGAAAGGGTAAGCAACTTTAGAGCCCAGCTTTTATATTGAGGACCAGATTCTGTCATTTACAGTCCAGTCCAGGTTTGTTAGTCCTCAGCGTTATCAATGCAACCCCATCTACAGGTCCTCAAGCATTTTGGACAAGACTAGAGTACTAACCACCCTATCAGTGCTGTCACTTATCTACAACGTCATTACCTCAGATGTGAATTTCAAATCCTACTTCCAATGATAAATAGTTCAGTAATGATTTCACTCTTACTCATTTTACAGTAAAGCAGTTTGATATGCATACATTCATTACTAGTAAAGAAGTAGAACACTTTTTTTCTGTGCTATTTGGTGTTGTGCGTATGAGAAGCACCTTTGCTGCAGCGATTTTTGGATGAAATAATATTGTTCAAAGAGAGGGACATAGGGTGAAGGAGTCTACTCAATTGCATTTCCAGGGGTAAAGAATATTCCTTGAATGAAAATGAGTGTCTAAATCTCTGTTCTGCTGCATTTTTCTGTTTATTGTTGACTTACAGAAATATTTTAATTCCTTTGTGATATAAGTTACAAAGGTCCAGTTACACTTCTCTAATTGCAATTAAAATGCTATCTGCCAATATGATGAATCAAGTTACCTTATTCTGCATATTTGAACTTCAGGAGAATTTTGGCAGGGAGAGATGGGTAGGGACTGATCTGTCTATACCATGGTTTGCTTTATGAGTTCAAAGAATAATTTGGAATTTGTCCCATTAATGAACAGGTCTTGGCCTAGAAAGTAAGATTTTATTTTTTTAAATAAATGAGGGGTTTTGCACTTTTTTGCTTTACAAGTCAGATAATAGAGAATTGTGCACAATCACTTTAAAAATAACGGGGAGAGATTATTTAGATAGTAGGTTTTTTTATTCTTAAGTTACTGTATATGAAGTTATTTATTATTACTTAATATTCATTTATTGAGCCCTGTGCCTTTCAGAATGATTGAGCATTGTTAACCTGCCTTTGTCAACTAGACAGTATAGAAACAGAAGTTGTGCATGTATAGCCCATAAAGCAAACAAATTGCACTTTCAAATCAAGAGAAAAATAGATGCTATGGGTGTGTGTCACCAGCTTTTATCATCTATTGGGTCATTATTTTTAATATATCTGACATGGTATTTAAAAAGCACCGGTTATTTTTGTGTGGGTTCTCTTGAGAATTTGGTTGATGGAGAGGAAGGCTGCGTGACTGTAGAGAGGTGAGTTGCTGTGGTCTGTGTGATGGGAACAGAGTGAGCCTAACCTCCTGGTGTTAGGATCTGATACTTCCTTGCTCCTTGTAAGCAATGTTTTTTTGAGAGGAAAGATGGTCTTGCATTCTCATGGTAGACACATCAACAGTTGTAATAACAGGCAGATGAGCTTTCATGTTAGGATTTTTTAAGGCAGAATAATACTGTCTCTTATTCTGAAATACCAAGAGAATTACTTGTATTGCTTTTGCATATGGGGAAATTTGTATTGGACGTTGCAGTCAGTATCACTGTAGTAGTATCTGTAAGCAGTGTCCAAATTGATGAGTAACTTACCTTGCACAGTGTTACTCAGTATTGGTGCATCTAATTTGCAAAGAAGTCATGTATGTACCTCTAAAATTCTGCTTATTCAGTTTTTCTGTTTGGATCATGTCTTGAAACATTTCTTGCCATTGCTTACTACAGATTTCTCTCAATCTCTTTAAGTTCATGGAGTTGAAATTCATTTTAATTCACATACCATTCTTTATTGCACTGCAGTTGTTTTTTGAGATATTTATGGGGTCTGGGAACAATATCCATCTTGAAATTGTTCTTCATGAATGGTCTGCAACATCTCCATTCTCTGGGGGAATACTTCATGGATTGTTGTTCTATTTTCTACAAATAGGGGCTAACTGGAAGATCAGTTAATAAAAAAATAATCTGTTATAACTAGAAAAATAATGTTTGAGAAGGAAATATTGGCTGCTGTGGCTTTAGACACCCACCCAAAACAAATTCTTTATTTCACAATTGACAGATACGTTTTTCTTGGATTATTTTGAAAATTTGATGCATGTTATTTGTTTTTAAGAACAATATAAATAGTTTTCCTTTAAATTTTATTGTTATTTACAGCTCAATTTCATGTATTAAGTATATGGAAATATATTTTCATTTAACTGCTTGGTTTTCCCAAGAAAGATTACTACCTTCTAAAGTTTGGCCAGAGTGTTTTGTTTTCACAACTTGAGTCTTTCTGATGACCAGTACAAGTGACTAATGTTCACATGCTGATGGTTGCTGGTTTTACAATGAACAGAACTACATCCTTGTTTTGAAACTGGGAATAAAGTGCATCTTCATGTGTATATTGGTGAGGAAAGTTTGTAGGTTATATAGGTTTAATGGAAGAACTGTTAAATGAGGCATTTGGTATGGATATCTTAATATCCTTTATTACCAATGCTTGACCATAATTATTGTTAATTCTATTAAAAATTAATTACTTTGGAAAGAAGTTAAATAAAAAAGTGTTTGGGATTTTCTTTGTTTTGGCAATAGCTTCTAAAACCTGAAGAGATGTTTAGAAGATAAATACTTGAAAAGGAGTAAGTGCATGTGCTGATCTTGTACTTCATTGGGTCAAACAATGAAAATGCATTAATCAGATTCACTGTAATTTAAGTCTCACTCTTGTTCTTATGCACTGGCACAATGTTACATTTCTAAGTTAAAATGTATTTCAATCCAAACGAATGGCTTTTATTTAAAAAAATAAGGTCTTCTACCTAATACACTGAAAGCCTACACAATGTTGTCAATCTAAAACATGTGATGATTCTTCCAGCTTGTTTTATTTCAGACGCTCATTAAATCCATACCTGTTTTTATTTAATAAAATCTTTATGTCCCAGGATACTCAGATTAATGAGGTGTGTGTGCATTCACATGCGTGTTCCGTTTCCCATCGGTTCTTAACAATTTTTGTTAGTGTTATTATTATTTTAAAGTAACTTTATGGTGGATAAATGTTTGTCTTTGGCTCCCTCTATCTGCCTGCCACTACTTGTCTTTGTGAATTAATACTTTTTTGTAATTCAGTCAATCAGATAGATTTGGATCAGCAGGTAAGATGCCTGCAAGTGTTCCATATATGTGTTTGGTAAAATAAAAAAATAGGGTAAAGAGACATGGAGGACTACTAAGGAATGTAGTTATTCAAGCTTAAAAAACAAATTTAATGTCTGCATGCTTTTCCATCCTGGTTAAAGTCTAATTTCTGTCTTAGGTTTCCCACAAAGGTATGGTTATAGCGCAAAGTATATTAAACATAAACATGGTTTTAGCCCCGTCTTGCAGCAGCCTGTGGTTGTGTGGTAGCCTTTTGTTTTTGATTTCTAGTTATGTTAGTGCTCTATTGACACAGAAGGTAACGAGATTGTTCTATTAGTGATTTCTGACTAACAGGAATTACTTGATATGCTAAAGCTATTTCTGACAGAAGATACAAAGTTTTGACAAACATACATGGCACAGCAAGTGTCCAATTCTAAAGAGCAAAATAAATGCAAGCCACCATTATGAGGAACACAAACAGCCTGAAAGCAAGTTATCAGTAAGCAAATAATTGTTGAACTGTTATGAATGGAATAGGATGTTGAAATAGGGCATGATTGGCTGATGTTACATATGTCCTTGATTACCTTCCTTGTGCTTTTATCCTAATAAGTGACATTCTTTGTATTCCCTTGGATGGCTAGACAGTCTGACACTGAAGAAGAATAAATATTGCATGTGGTACACATTAAGCTGTCATCTAGGACAGCATTTATAAAAAGTAACTAGAAAAATTCATAAGAAATTCTGCAGTGCTACAGTTTCCTGGCTCCAGTCATAATTGTCAAAGTTCTTGACACATTCAGGTCTTCTGAAATGATTTGGGTTTACAGTTACTTGGTGTATGAATAATTATTAAGGATTCATTTTCTCTGATGATGCAGACTGGTAATGTTAGTTCTCAAAATGTTGCATTTTCATTAAAGGCCATGCAATAATAAAAAAATACAAGTGTTGTATGTAGCTAGTCCTCTTGCAGGAGTCAGGACCAGCAGATGTGTATATATAAAATAAAAGTAGCTGATAAAATTAGAAATCTCTTTTCTCAAATGCTATCTTTGAATCTTGCTGGAAAATCCATTATGAGCACACATTGTTACTAATATTCTACTTTGGAAATAAGACCTAATTTTTGTGTAAAATACCAGCCTTGTGTTTTTCTTCACTGACTTGACATTGAGACTCAAAAGCAGCATAGCAGGATATCATCATCTCTGCAAGGGCAACAGAGAAAAACCTTTTCAAACTATCTAAGCTGATGAGTTAGTGTTTGAATGGTAATTATTTTAATCTTTAATTTTGAGAAGAGGGGAATGTAGTAGTTATATTCTTCATACTTCTAACTCTCAATTTCTTGTGACGACTTGTGTGTTGACCAAGAAATATTCAATGGCTCCTTTCTCATTCTGTATATTTATTTGTCACCTAATGTAATACCATGATAGTCTATAGAGTTTGGCACAAAATTTCACTATAAATATTTTAAAGGACCCTTCCAGCTCTCTCAGGGACCATGTCAGTGGAGCATTCTCACTGTATACTGTGTTCATGGTGTAATGTAGTTTTGCTGCATACGAAAACATACCCTTCTTCTTCTGTGGATACGTCTCTCCATTTGTTACAGCATTGTCTGACTCATCATAATTTTAAAAATTATTTCACTGAATTAAGAATATGCCCTAAGGAAAAATAGCCTGTTGCCACCTCATCAAGTTATTTGAGGACTAATGTAATTTATAGGTAACATTGTGCTTATTCTCATACCTCTTCCAAGTAGCCTGTAACTTACAAGACCTCATTGTGAGAAGCTTGGAATGGGAAAATAAAGCAATTTGGTCTTTCATAAATTTGCATTTAATGTTAACTGAAAAGCCTTGGAAGAGATCTTAGAACAGGGTTAGGAAAAAAATGTTTATTCATGGGGACAGATAAAGCTGCAACACATGTTTTAGTTGAAGAAAGTTTTCTCCAAGTGTAACACTGCTCAAATGTTACAGGTGACTGTTAACTCTGTAGACCACTACAGAGCACAAAATATTTTCCCAACTGGTAAATTGAACTGTAAGTCCCACTGTGGGAAATTGCTTTGCTGTGCTCCAAACAGCAGTTATCTTAGTAATTGTACCTGAATTCTTTTGTGGCTAATAGACAGTTGATGTCCTTCTTACCACGACAGAATTATTTTATTGCAATATTATTAACTCTAGAAAATTCAGTTAAGGTGTGTTTGTGTAGTTTAAGATAGGCTGAGTAAGATTTTTAATTGGTGCTCTGAGAGCATTGGTTTTTGAGTTGAGGATGTGCATAACCCCACATTTCACATTCTAAACCGGCGCTCACAACAAGGAGCTTATCAGAGCAAATTGTCTGGTCCATCCCCTTCCTCACTCGAAACCTAATGACCCTTTATCATCATGGTTTACATTGCTGGACACAGATGTGAGAAAATACAAGTAATCTACAGGTAACTACAGTAGCTGCACTGATGTTCTCAGAGAACTGACTGCTGGGAAGATAAAAAGCTTCCCACAGAGCCTGTGACTTTCCAGCAGCAAAGCACATCATGAGCTCATACATGAAGTTTTATTTGCTGAAGACTCACAATAAGATGCATTAGGACATTCAGCAGGGTCCCTTCTTAGATGAGCACAAGAATTCAGTGAGGTTGTTAGTTGATGTGCTAGTGCATTGCTTCACACTAAAGCTAGAAAGTCCAACAATACCAATGATGTTTCTTTTTGAGAACATCACAAACTACAGCTGTAATACGATATTGATGTTAACATAGTTTGTCCTAGATAGTAAATGATCTAATGCTGTTGGACTTTTTTTTTTTCTTGTTGTGGAAAGTATTTAGGCAGGAAGCAAATATTTTTAGGAAAAAAAAAAATCTTCTGGCTGTTGAAATACAGAGTTAGCAGTACATGCTAGATACAAAGATAGAAGTAAAGTCTTAAATGAGAAGACTTGCGTGTGATTAATTCCTGTCTTTTTTTCTCTGCGTTTTTTGTTGTAATCATGAAGTAGATCTAAAAATCTGTTCATGTGTTTGGATACTTTTCCAAGGAATGGGAAGGAAATAAAATATTTTTCAGATAAACTTCACATACTTTAATGTTAAGAAGGTAGTGGTCTTGTTTACTATTTTTTTAATTTATTTTTTTTTGGTAATTCAAGAAGCTGCTGTAATACAGCTTTTATTTTTAGTGATTATGTGAGGTTGAAATGTATCTATTAAACCAGATGGGAATGATCAATGTGAATCAGCCTGTCTACTCTTTCATTCTCTTCTGAAGTATAAAACCAGTTACTTATGTAGAAAAATTAATTTGGATGCTGAAATGCTTTTTTCACATTTTTTTAATCATCAACCAAACAAAAACTCTGAAGAGCCTCCTCCCACCCTGAAAGAAAGAAAAAATAAAATCCCCAAGCAACATCCCCCCTCCTCTGGTAGTGTGAATGAGACAAACTTATGTCTGTTTTTTAATTTAAGTCCTTCCACCTTCTTCGATCACCCTCAGGGCTTCTGTGTTCTGTTGCTGATCCTGGGGAGTTGCTCCATGGGGATTCAGTGCTGCTGTCCATGGCAGACCTTTGAGCAAGATCAGGCAGGGCTTACTGTAAGGCTGTGGCTCTCAAGCCGAGCCACTGACAATAGCAGCAGTCTCCTTAATTTTCTGTTTTATGGTTGATCCTCTGTGAGAGAAAACTGCAAGAGACATTGAAAACTGTTTACTCTTCATCATTGCCACTTGCCTCTGTCCCACTGTGTTATGCCTATTTTCCAGCTTATGCTGACCCAAATGGAATGCTGTATTACAGAGCCCAGTGGACACTTTCTAAGAAATTATTTTCAGTAATCACACATACCTTTCAGTTCATGGTAAAGACATGAAGAAATATTTTCTTTTTCACTAGCAAATAGGACCCAAAATATATTCTAATGTTTTATTTTGTCTTTTGATTGAGAAAGACAAAAGAAGTAAAGGGGTATACACATTGAAAAATTTATTTCTCCTCCCTTCTTTTTTAATATTGAGATTAATTATAATAAAATCCATTTACAAATTGCAGAAAACACTTGATATATGCTTTTTATGATATATACTGTTTCATATTCTGTAGTTACTTCCATTCTTAACTACTGTAGACATACAGAAAAATGTTGGCTGTTACAAAGTTTTGTTTGAGCCTTTTAAACTGAGTGATTAGCAGAAATAATGACCCTGTCAGCCTTAATCACATTAAAATGTGGTTAACATCATTTAATTTTTTCCACTTAATATGCGAAAATTTCCAGTAGATTTGCACTGAAGGCCATTGAAATTCCATTAGAACAAGAATAAAAATTTCAGGCATCATTTATTCAGAGAAGGAATAAAGGTCTCGACTGAAAACTGCTGAATCTTTCTATTAGGGAAACTATGAATCATTGCATTGAGCAGTAACTTCAATTCTTACAATACTGAATCTGGGTTGTTTCTCAATGAACAGAGTGTATTTGTAGTGTGGTGCTTTTCTGAAAGTTGCAGCATAGAAGTATTGCACAAATTCAATAGGTGCTTTCTCAATAAAGAATTATTGTGTAGTGTTTTATAACTGCTGTACAACTGGGGACATCTCATCACTGAAATTCTGTACTTTGCATTATTTTCATTATTTTCATTAAAACATTAAAAAAAAAAAAGAGGGTATCCTCTTTCTGATTGATCTGTAATGTATAGTTGTGGTTTCTTTGTGGTAAATAGCAAAATGAGGACATGTGCAGCTGCAGCTAGAATATCGAGTTGTATCAAGTCTCCTGCGCTCTTGGCATTTCTTGTCGCATGCTCCAAAATACCAGAAGTATAGCATAGAATAACTATATGCACGGGCTTGAGAAACTCTCAACTGCATCTCTTTCTGAGAGAACTTTCTAGGAAAGATGCAGTGTTTGTTAGCTTTTTTGTGAGAAGACGCAACCTGCTAAGTGGAGACACTAGAAGTACAAATATATGTTCTGTGCTTTCCTAGGCTGTACTGAAGGGCTTGTATTGAATACTTCTTTAAAACAAATATTATTGTACGTATCTAATAAGATATAATACCTTTATTGATTTCTTTTTATGTCTCTGGTACTTAAGTGACTATACAGTGGATTAGGTTTTGTTGTTGGTGTGGTTTTTTTTAATTGATATTTTGTTCCTGAGCCTAGTTAATTTCAGTCTGTTTCATAATTACTTTGCCCTTATTCTAGTGGGAAAAATCATTAAAATGCATTGGATTTGTGCAGAACACAATTTTTAAAATTTCAGTATTTGGATGATTTATTTTTTAAACAAAATGTAAGAAATTGTAGTGGTGAATTCTTAATGTAGTGCTAAGTACTGTGAGATACACAGTGGCTCCATCATCTTTCCTAAACTTAAGAATTGAGTGGACTCAGCAGGAATTTGGAAGTGGTTCGGATCCAAATGTACCTCTGTATGTTGAGGAACAAAGGACACTGAGTGGGGGGTGGGTCCGTGGCCAGGACCAGAACTGTTAATCACACGAATTAAATAAAAGAAACTTGGATTGTGGGAGTTACCAGAAGAGTAGGAAGGAGGTGCAGATTGAATGAAGAGGTACGGGTCTTGTGGAATCATCTTGCCTAAAGAATTTCTTGTACCAGGATGGAATGCTTTTAAGTCTGTAGAATGACACTAGGAAAAGAAACCAAAGTGAGCAACAGTAACTGTTGGATGGGATGGAAAAGAACCTCTATTTCAGGAAAAAGGGTTGGAAGAGACTGTGGTCACTAGTTTCTTCTCCTTACAAAGCATGGCATGAAATTCAGAGGTACTGTGTCTTTTTGTTTCTCTGCTCTTAGCCGGTATCTGTGACATCTTACAGCAGAATGCCTTACCTTTTCCCAGCTTCTAGTCTGTTGAAAGGTGAATAATCCCTGTAGCTCTGTTAGCTCAAAGATAGATTTGTGTAATGGGTATGTCATGAGTACATTCAGCTTAGAATTTAACATGTTTATTTTTTTATTTTTTTTTTTAGAAATTGGTAGTTAAGTACAGCAATATGAAGTCTTCTAATGTTGTAATTGGAAGCACTTGAGTCAGAAAACATCAGAATGAGGACTGCCAATGCATTTCAGAATGCATGCCCTGCCCCAAAAGGTTTTCTGCTCGTGGGTTTACCAATCACGTCCCTTTCCTTTACAGCCTACCTTGTGTAGCTCCATGGAAAGGAGGAGCTTGCTCTTGATGCAGTAGGGTTGGGTTGCATAGGATACTTCTGATGATGGGATTCCGTTCCTTTGGGGCAAAACTTGATACTGATGTGGAACATGGCTTTTTGTTAAAGATATCTTACATGCCTGGAGATTTGGTGATGGAGAAGAGGATTTTACTTCTGTCTCTTAGATTTTTATTTGTGAAGTAAGAAAATTCCATTAACATTTTCACATGTTTTGAAAATAACGATGTTCTTAATTTTCTTCATATGACCAATTTGGATATTAAAGTCCAGTATTCTCATTAGTGGTATTTTAAAAATTTGTGCCTTGCTCAAATTTTGAAATTACTTACTGCCAAGTTGTGGTACAAACACTGCAGCCACCTTGTCTGCTGTGCCCATACTCTCCTCGTGACTAGTACTGCAAAGTATACATGGTGCTGTGTACTACTTTTAACTGTTAATAACATTTTATTTTGGAAGAGCAGAACTCATGAAGTCCAGTTTTCCAGGAGGTTGAGTTCCAAAGTGTAGTTTCCCAAGAGTTTGAGTATCCTTACAACAGGGATTCCTAATTTGAGCTCATTCTTTAAAAAGCCATGACATGGTGCACTGAACAGCAGGTACCATCATACTCTGTTGCTCGGGAGGACTTTTGCATGATGGTCAGTCTGCCAGACTACTGCTGCTGGTCAGCTGGCTTGCTGCAGCCAAGTCAAATATGTGATGGTTGGGTTCTTTATGCCTTTTCTCCAGTGGAGGCATTGGATTTTACAAAACCTGTAGGAACTTGTTTTGTATGAGATTTAGACTTCTTTGTCCCACTTTTGCATTTCTGCAGTCTTTACGTGCTTCTGAATTCACAAACTGTAGTGCTTCCTTGTAACTACATGGTAATCCCGAAATGACTGTAGTCCCTCCTCTGCATTCAGTAGAGAACCAGTTATTGTTGGTAGCTACACAGTATAATGATTTTCATAATTTAAGATTTTTTGGACAGTAGCTGATTGTTTTACACTTAATATTGGGAGGTCATTCACAGAACCTTGCTGCTGCCTTGGGTTAAAAACATTCTGCTAATTTCCAGCCTGCTTTTCCATGGATGGTTTGTTTCATTGGTGGTTCTGGCAGCTTTGTCCTGTAGATTAGGTAGTATCTTATCTAATTGGTGTTTACCTCCAGTACTTACCTAAAGCAGGTACTGTCAGTTTTCTCTCTGTCTCTGTCATTTACATGAGGTTTTCATTCCTGTGATAATCTTAGACCTGTTCTGAATTTAGCTGACCGCAGCTGCACATGGTACTCCACATGCTTTCATGAATAACTTATATGTAGACATAGTGCATCCTCTTAAATGAAGGGAAGCATTTACAGTAGGATCTGTACATTACCCTTTTCCTTTTTTGTTTTGGTGGCTTAGAGTTTCTCTGAAGATGACTAACCCATCGTGATACCCCTTCTATGTCACTTCCAGTTGATGATGATGACTTGGTACACGGTCTGTGCAAATCCACTTCCCCCTCCTCTCTGGCTGAATGAGTAGAATCGTGCACAGCACAGTATCAAATACTTTCTAGATGTATTTCTCCTGCATAGAAAAATCGTCCTATCAATGAGAGAATACATTTATCAAGGGATGCTTTATTTTTTTTCCTTTAAACAAAATTACTTGTGTTTACCAAGGTTATTTTCTGTGATCATTTTTTCTTTGATGGTGTTATTGTCCAACCAAAGTGCAAATAGCATTGTGATCTGTGTTGATTAAGTGACTCTTTGGTGGAAACGTGTAGACTGTGAGGTCCCAGAATAACTTCTCACTCTGTTTTAGTATTTTTCCTCAGGCTGGGACAGCTTTTAACTATTTATTACTTACTAGGGCTCTTGCCTGTTGAGTGGGCCTTTTCCAAACTTACATTCTTTGGCACTTCTAACATAAAAGAAGATCTGTTAGAGTATTAAAACAGGAATGGGGCTTTTTTGCTAGTTCCTGAAGCTTTCTTACAACTCGTGATAAAGGGTATGATTGCTTTAAGCAAATAAGCAATGTTTCTAATGGTAAGAAAACATCTGGATACAGGTTGAATAATTCACAACTTCACTATTGCTTTGGGCATATGTGTTATTTTAGTCTTCAGTTGCATGATTAGGTGAAGTGTTTTTAACTGCTGTTTTGGATAGAAAGGGTGAATATACAGAAAGTAGAAATAATTTTATAGAGGCTGTTAGAAGTCTAGGCTTTTAATGACAATACAGATTTATGTAATAGGTTTATTTTTCACTGTAACTGTAGTTCAGACCACATTCCTTACACTATATCCCGTGCATATTTGAACTACTTTGAAAAAGTGAAATGATGTGATGTTTAGCTAGAGAGAAATGTCAAAAACAATGCATTTTTATGATATGAAAGATTTGCAAGCGTACGCTAGCAATTGATAGTAATATTATAATTAACTCTTTATATAGCCTGTTTTTTATTCATGAACATTTTCATTTATGTTGACAACTATCATGTATGCCACCGCACAGGGAGCCTTTTCTTTACTCAGAAGAGAATAAACATGAATTCTTATGTTTTTGGGCTTATGTTCTGACTTTCTATTGAGAAATGGTTTCTGAGCCAAGTCATAGAAATTAAAGTATCTTGCATTTTAGGTTTGGCTTTTTGATTCTTCTGTTAGTGCTAGTGTTTGCAGGACTAAAACATAACAAAGAGTCCCGTAACTTCAAGGTGGAAGTTTTTTCAGTCAAATATGTTTTTGTTGTTAAAATTGCTGGGGGCATTGAATGCATCATAATTCTATAATCGATAAGAAAATGAAGATAGATAAACTAGTAGTTTTATAATAAATAAAATATTAGTGTTTGCAAATAAAGATGTTTTATACACACCCACCCACAGAATAAGAGTATTTATTTCTGACAGAAATTTACTTTGTCATTCCGTTTTTAGCCATAAAACCTTCTTGTCTAACAGATATCCTTTAGAGTTTGTCAGATAAATGGAGCGTAATTTCAGACTCTGATCCAGATGCTTATTCCAGCTCCTGAAAAAGAATCAAAGTTAGTTGTTCCCCTAGGATAAGTATGTTTTAGTAGATGATTCAGATATTGGCAATTTTTTTTTCCTTTTCACCATGGTGTTAGACAGGTAAACAGACTGTGTCTGTAGAATTGAACATTTTTGTGACAGCTTTTCAAATTACTGAAGTGTATATTATACAAGACATCTCTGCACACTGTGAAAATCCGTGACTCATTTGTGTTTTACTCAGACATGGACATGTTCATATGACAGTACAGTATATGCTATTGTACCTATTAGACAGTATTTGGAGGAAATGTATCAGCATGTAAGACCTGAGGCATACCATATAGTTTTACTTAAGCATCTTAGATACTTAAGGTCAGAGTTTGTTTCTAAAGCAGCCTATGAAAAGGGGAGAGGGAAGATGTTTTAAGAAGAAAGTGGGAACAGGAGTGCTATTTTCACTTCTCTGAACTGTCCTCAGAAGAGCTTCATGGTTCATTAACCATAGAGCAGAGCAATATCAAGGGTCTAAATCAGGTGTCTAAAATTGTCTTGTATTCTTTGAGGTGCTGCAGTTTTAATATTAACTGTTCAGCTAAATAACTGTTTCATATGAGAGCTTAGAGCTCTCTGAGAGCTGAGAGCTTAGATGATCATCTTTCTCTTGGTAAATATCAAAGTTAATTTCTGATTTATTGAGTAGCATATTCCAGCCAAATAACAAGTTTGATCTTTTCTTTATCAACTCCCCACCCCCTCCAACTTAGTCCAGTATCACCAGGTGCTGTGGTTCTTATTACTAGTCTTGTTAAAATTGTTTTTAAAGCATGGCTCATATTGTGTTATCACAAAATGTTAGTACTTGGTAATGGTCAGAGGGGGTGGGGGTTTAAGCAGGGATTATTATTTTAAAGCTAATGCTCTTATTATGGTAATATTTGACTCTTGCAATTTTAATACTTGCATAGTTTTTAACAACTGATGAAGGGAGGAAGAGAGCATTTATGTGAATTCTGTGGTCTGGAGAGGTTCTGCAATTAAGATCACACAGACTAACTGGAGAAGCAAGGAAGGCTTCTCTCTCTATCATGTGTGAGCAGGAGTGGACATTTCATTAAGAGAACTGGGGAGAAATATTTTGACCCAGTTTGTTTAGGTTTCATTAAATTGTGTGATGCTAGCGAAAGCCAAAATTAACACATGTTGTAGACTGCATTTGTCTTACTCATTGCAGCATTTTTAATTAGCACTAGTGGAATATATTCCAAATTAGTCTCTGTAGTGTCTTATTTCAAGTGTTGTTAGTATATATTTATTTCATTACACAGGAGTTTCATGAGGAACATTTTTTGTTTGGGAATATAGCCTTGTATTTGCTTGTGTGTACACAGTACATAAAAGAATCAAAGAATATAAGATTTAAATGGTGGTGGCCATCATGCATTTAATGTAAAGTTGTTTTTTTTTTTTAAGGCATAACATGTTTTTTTGATAAAATATTCTACTTCTGCATGGCTTGCAATTTTTTATGTGATTACATATTTTGAGAGTTTGCTATAATACCATTGATATAAATTGTCCTACCTTTTATGTGTAGTGCCTTTAAGAATAAAGCTTTCCATGTGCCGTAAGAAGCCCTGTCAAGAGACAAAAGTTAAAATTATCATCCTAGAATGTAAACCTGACTAGAATAGGGATTCTTCCTACTGATCTGCAGTAGTATCTCAATCATCATAATTTTGCACATCTTGTGACTAAGATTTGCTCCTTCTGTTATAATTTATAAACAACCATTTGTTAAATTATTTTGTTATAGTTTTCAAGATAGCATTTCGAAACACTGCATGTTACAAATGATAGCAGAAAGAACAATAAGATGTGACTTTCCAAAGGCATCTTTTCTGAGCAGAGTATATGTGCTTCAAGTGTTCAGGTGTTTTGCCCGTAACTATGAAACAGTATGCATGATTTGTTGTGATCAGCATTGTTATGCAGTCTCATCAGTAGTCCAGTCTTGACTGTGCTTGATCCTTGCTGACAGCAACAACTATGGTTTGGGGTGTTTTGTTGTTTGTGGGCTTTTTTGTTATTTTGGGGGGTTTTTAGATACGGCACAATTAACTTTCAGAATTGGCAGACCAATGAGAAATGGAGACCGGAAGCCCTTCACATACCTACAGGTACCACAGCAACAGTGTAGTACTGTTTTCATTATTGTTTAAGTCATAATTGGTTTTGATCACTTTAATGAGGAATACAATTAGGATAAAGAGATATTACTGAACTCTTCAAAATCAGAAGCATAGAATGGTTTGGGTTAGAAGGGACCTCTACTACCTCTTTGGGCAATCTGTTTCAGTGTTTCTTCCTTAGATCTATCCTGAATCTATTCTCTTGAAGTTTAAAACCATTACCCCTTGTCCTATTGCTAGAGGCCTTAATAAAAAGTTTGTTCCCATCTTTTTCATGGCCCCCCTTTAAGTATTGAAAGACTGCAATAAGATCTCCCCAGAGCCTTTTCTTCTCTAGGCTGAACAACCCCTACTCTCAGCTTTTCCTCATAGCAGAGATGCTCCAGACCTCTGGTGATCTTTGTGGCCCTCCTCTCAACCTGCTCCGACAGGTCCATGTCTTTCCTGTGCTGAGGATGCCAGAGGTGGATGCAGGACTCCAGGCAGGGTCTCATCAAAGTGGCATAGAGGGGGAGAATCACTTTCCTCAATCTGCTGACTGCTTTCTTTTTGTCTTTCTACCATCTCGGTATTTTTTTAATTCAAACTTGATTGTAGGTCATTAACTTGATTTTTCTATTATATATGCTTTATTTCTCCTAGATAATTTTTTTTTTCCATTCACTTCTGTCTGTACTTGATTTACAAGTAATGTTATGTTCTCTGGTATTATTTCTTTCACAGTTCCAACATCTTGCAAACCCAAGAGAACTAAACAAGTTTTGTCAGTTAGGCCAAATATTTATGTGAAATGCATTCAAGAATTTGTTGGTAGTATAAAGTTGTAAGTGAAGTGTTATGTCTGTATGTGTAACTCATATCTCCAGGTAGCTTTCTAGACCAGATAAACTGACATCTGTATGCTACTACCTTATTATGTTAGAAAATGTGTTAACAGAATTATATCTTGAGGGCATGAAGTGCTTTCATATGAATTCCATGTAAACATCAGAAAAAACTTCTTTCCTGTGAGAGTGACAGAGCACTGGAACAGGCTGCCCAGAGAGATCAGGGAGTCTCCTTTGCTGAAGACATTCAAAACCCACCTGGACGTGTTCCTGTGTGATGTGCTCTAGGTGATCCTGCTCTGGCAGGGGGGTTGGACTAGATGATCTTTTGAGGTCCTTTCCCTAAGATTCTGTGATTCTGTGAATTTCCAGGATATTGCATTGATTTTTTTTTTTTTCCCCCCATCAGCTAACACTGTTTTCTGCCTTGAAGAATCTATTTATCAGTGATTTCATACGGGACAATTTTTACTCAGGAGTTATGCCATATACAAACGTTCTCCAATACAAAACATCAGAATTCCTGACCAAACTTGTCTTCATGGCACTGTTCTTTCTTGATGGTAGGCTAACTTAAGGCACTCCCATCCTTAAGAGTCTTCACCTGTTTCTTCAGTTATATTGGCACAACCAGCTGTAAGGATACATGAGAAAGTGAATTCATCCAGTTGAAAGAAAAGAAGTGGGGAGGGAGGATACGAAGTAAATAAATTCTTGCTCCCTCCCCAAACTCCTTTTTTGGCAGATTATTTTTGTTGGCCAACAGCTTGAGTGTGCTTGCAGGGAATACCACTAGAGTCTCTGCTGCATGTGCAACTGGTGGCAGAAAAGCAAATGTAACATCTGGATGGATAAGGAATGGGGTAAGAAGCTCATGTCCAGGTTATGAAAATATTTCTTTAGAATCTGGGTTGCAACATGAATGAAAATACTAGGTGCAATACTGGTCACCCCATCTAACAAATGATTTTGCAGAATTATAGGGGATTTAAGGTAATGGCCATGATGGAGATCAAGGCACTGGAAAAACTTGTTTTGACACACATGAGGCAGAGAGCCTGGGATTACTTATGTTTCAAAGGACAATGTTAAGGAAAGTTATAAACACATCTGTAATAAATGGCAAATGACTGTTGATCAGGAACTTCTATTCTTTTCTTATTATACAACATCAGTTGAAATTGCAACGAAGTTAAAAAGTGTGAAGTCCAGAGCTAGTAGAATTAAATACTTTATGTACCTATTCTGTCATAAGATTCATAAGATCATGGGATGTGTCACAAATACTGAGTTGTTGTGGTAAAGAATTTTAAAGACTATTCCACAGCATGTTTCAGGGCTCAAGACAACCTGTGTTGAAGATGTGGGTGACATCTAACATGTAAGAGAGTTTTTCCATCTTGGCCTCTTGTAAGGTTGATCTGGATGAAGTGACTAAATACAGGAGGGGATGCAGACATGGGACTCTAGGAACATATCAAGGAACTTAAAGCATATAGGATAAATGGAGTTCTGAGTTCCTGAACCTCCTGACCAAGGATCAGACCAGAGTATAGAGGCAGTGCTTTTGTTCTGAAATGTTAGTAGAAACTATTTGCAGGTGAGGGGTGGGTGGTGTGAAGGGACCTTTTGAAATCTAATGTGTGCTGTGTTCCTTCTGGCCATCTGGGAAAGGGGAATTAAAAAAATAGATTGTAAATGTCTGGTGAGTTGAAACGGGATTGCCTAGGTCAGTAACAGGCACTCCCAAACCTTCTGTAGATTTATCATCTTCATAAAAAGCAAACTATTATGGTGGAAAATAAAGTACCTCTTTATTTTCAATGTTTTCCTGTTTAGTCTTCCTTTCTCATAGTGCAAGAAGAACAGGACAACCTAAAAAAGGCAGGCAGCAGTAAGAGTTTCAGCATATTAATGTATTAGAGCAGAGTACCAGCTGTGCTTTCTGCTTCCCATTCTTGACTTCTGCCACTGACCAATTGTGTGATGCGAAATTATTATATACATTTGCTTTATCATCCTCATTATTCTATTCTTTGTTGATTATATACATTTGGAATGAAAGCTTACTGAGGCTGGGAATGTTTCTTATTTGTATAAGAATACATATACATATATAGGTACTATATTGTAATTGCAATTGCACTGAGAACAGTGGGGCCTGATCTTTAAGGAGTCTGTGCATGCTAGCAGAATGGAATGGCATCACTTATGACCTGTGTCCCTCAGTACTGGCACTTAGGTAAATTAGATCTTCTTCTCCCATCCCACCAAATCAACTAAAGCTAGTGGTACTCACAGTAGAATGTTTTGGGACCTGGCAAAAAAAAATTAAACATTGCCTGATCTATCATCATTTTAGGTAAGTTGTGGATAATGGGTGAGGATTCAGAAGACGATAGAAAGGCACAAAGAGGGAAGAGGAAACAAGACATTTTTAAGTAAAGGAATTTTCCTTTAATTTCAAGACAATTGTTGGAGCAATTAAACTGTTTTATTTGCCTTGAAGCAAGCCAGTTGTCATAATAAATTCATGTTGGCTTTTACTTGTTTAAATTGTCAGATGACTCTCATATTTTGTTTGTGATAAATTTAGTGTTCTTGCACATAGTGAAGAGTTATACTTCACTAGGTACTGGGATGTTTATTTTTTTTATTAATGCCATACAACATTCTTATAAACAAGGTAGGAAATATTGGCTAAAGAGAGCATAGTTATTCTTCACTTTCCAGTGGAAGAATATCTCATTATAAGATGTGCAGAAGTAGCTGCTTGTTGAATACTGTTATGTATTTTCATTAATGAGCTGGATGATGAGCATTCTTGTTAGATCTGTGGATGACCCCAAACTAGGACATGTCCAGGTATGTGTAGAACAAAATTATAATTTGGGAGCATCTCAGGAAACAGAAGAAATCATTAGGAAAAAAACCCAAACAAACAACTTTGAGAAGGATTTGATGTAGGAATAATCAGCTATGCAAATACAGTATTAAGAACAGTTAGTCAAGCAGGGTCATACAGTATAAACTGAGCATGAGATAATGTTGCTGTTTCGTTAGAAAAAAGCAAATGCTATACTGGGTTTTATAAGCAGGAGACTCACTTGAAAAATGGGTGAATTAATCCTCTAGCTATTTTTAATGCTTATAAGACATTATTATCGAGAGCTTCAAGGAATGCATTTCCTGCATCCTTCCAAGAACTTTTAGACCAATCGGAGAGAGTCCAGATAGGGGGCTTGCAAGGTAAGCTCAAAATAAAAAAGAAAGACCTAAGTTTTTAGGTATGTAAAACCCTACTGTAAAGAAATAGCAAGTGTGTGTATTCCCAGTCCATAGTGTATAGGCTCAGTTACACTAATGCATTTATATTGAAATAAAGGTGGCTTAGGCTATGCATGTGAAAAAGTGGCGAACAAAGCAGTAAACAGATTGAGTTTGGAAGGTTTTAAAAATCTGGGGTTGCTCAGAACTGTCAAGAGGAGAGCCTGTTGGAATTGCTAGGTCCTCTTGTTCTCACTCCTATCTGTAGATGTTTTAAAAATTATTATTATTTTTCTCCACTCTTTTGTATCTTTGGATCACTTAGTTTCATCTTGCCTCATTATCTACATCTGTTTCTTTCCTTCTTTGGTGCTGCCTGGTATTTTCTTCCTTCCCATGCTGTTTTGTTTCTGTCAATTTTCACTCATAGTTCAGGTGAAGAACAGAAAAACAATGGTTTCTCTTCCCTGTGTTAGATGGGTTCTTTTTTTTGTCTTGCTTGTACAAAAGCATACTTTCACAAATCACCTTTCTTCTCAGGGGTCAGTTTTTCACATCCTCTTGTCTTGCAGGTGTCCACTGAGCTTAAGTTCTCTCTGCAGCTTCTCTCTTCCATCAATACTTCTGATTTCCATGTGAACTCTGTCTCTCTGTTCCCAGCTGGATCTCTCATGTGAAACTCTGTCAAATATTGATTTATAGTTAATGTACATTCTGCAACTTTTGTACCTCTTTATTTTGATTTTCTTCAGATTTTGGTTTCTTCTTCCACAGGAACCATCACCATTTTAAAGTGAAGGCACTCCATTCTGCACAATTCCCCTTTCTGGGCCTCTTTACTTATTGGCCTTCTCAGCAAATGCCCTCATTTTTAAACCTTTCTCTAAGATCTGTTCTCATTCTGACTCAAGATCAGGAGTTAACTCTGGTAGTTGTCCTGATCCTTCTGCACATAAAGTAACTTGCTTCTTTAATATACTTTTTCCTTGCCAGGCTGATGCAAAGTTAAAAACTGGAATGCCTTTAAATGATGCCTTTGTCATATTTTGGGATCTAGTAGTAGCAAGAGAACATCTTGGTCATCACAGCTTTTCTGAGTTAGTAATAGATAATGGTAACATGCTTTTGTCCTACCTTATCTCAGCCAACAGTAGCAGCGTTAGGTGGAAGTGAGCATCTTCATTCCTCTTTGCCATTTTTCATGGGCGGAGTTTTGAGTGCTGCCTTAAGCTGCAGGTTGTTCAGATCTGGTTTTGTTCTTGTCTTGGTTTTGTTCTTGTGTCATGTTTTTACACAGTTATCTTTTTGCCTGAGTTTTCAATTCAACTTTTATTGAAGTTTTTCTTTTTGCCATCACAGAATGAATGGTTGTCTTACTGTGTCTTGGGTCTACAGTTTTTTTCCAGAAAGGATATTTTGTCCATTTGTGGTGAATAGAATGAAATTTCCATTCTGCAACCCTCTGTAGTTGCTGTTGGCACACTCCTCCTCCCCACGCAGCACCTGGAGGGAAGAACCAAGCCACCTCTGTAGGGGAAGGCTCTTGGATGTCCAGAACAGCTCCGAGATCCCTCGTTGTTATTACTGAGTAGTGCTAGATTATGCCTTTCTTCTTTCTGCTTTATGTTTTATAGTAAGAGTGCAGTTTTAACTCTACTAATAACGGTGGGTTTAGAAACCTAACTAGGAAAGAGGATTTTTTTAAAATTGCTGTTACAGTTTTCATTTTACTTTGTCAAGAAGGGTTTTCATCTTGAGCACTTGTTTCTTAAAGTAGTTTCAGCTGTTAATCTTGGTCATTGGTTCTGCCAGTTCTACTGGTTTGGATTTTTTTTAAAAAAAAAAATTTTCATTTTGTTACATTTTAGTGTGTTTTTTTTTTATCCTGATATTTTCTTGTTAATAGTCTTTTCTGTCAGCCTAAAATTCAATATCCTTCATGACTGATTATCAAGTATAGCATGAAATAATGGAGAGAGACTCCAGGATTTGCGCATCTTAACAAAGGCCCAAATAAGTGTACAAATGTTTTCCTTTTACAGACATACAGCATTTCCATGGAAATACTATGTGCTCAAATAAAACAGACTTTGACATTAGTTGTTACCATTTGTTAAGAGTTAGCACACTTGGTTATTCCTAGCAGGAAAGCAAACTTGCACTATTACTTTATTGATTATTAGTCAAGTTTTTTTGTCTTGGGGAAGATTTAATTTAGAAATATATCAGTATTTATATTTGAGTATTTAGTTTGTTTTGTTTTCTTTATTTTTAGGGGAATTCCTTGGTACTTTTTGGTAATTCCTGTGACACTGCAAGTCACAAAAGTGAAAGACTCAGGCAGAGAACCGGACTGTCTGTACAGAGTGGGATGCAGTACCTTATTCTTTTAGTGAGGTTGTAGCAGGTCTGATGTCAGTCACTTCAGAGACCTTTAGACCTCAGCGCTCATTTATTGCTAAAATGTACCAGCTCTGCTCCTGCATTATGAAGATCATCTGTCAACACTTTGAGATATTCTCCTTTGTTATTAAGCTTGTGATGCTCTACACTGTCAGGTTTTTTGCCAATTATAGTTAAGGTACAATGGTGTATTCACTGGATCAAAGTCTCACACTGGCGGTAGAGGAATGATTTGTAAGTCTTTATTCATCTGAATTGTACAATAGAATACCTGAGGAATGCAAATAATCCCTCTGAGGACTCAATAGAAAAGCTGTTAAAATGACAGTCTAAGACTATTATTATTCTGAATTGGTGTTTTAGCCAAAGTAATTATTTCTTATCTTGTTGTTCCACAATAGTTCTTAGTTTATTAGTTACAATGACCATATTTACCAAACAGAATTTGGATCCAATTTTTCACATTACTTTCATGCTCATTTCACTTTTTCAAGTTTGCATGTTTTGCTCTGTATTTCATTTGGTACATTATTTAATTAGTCTAGACACCAGTGTTAGACACTTGCTAAAAAAAAAAAAAGTGGAATGCACAGATGTTGAAGTACACTTATGAATAGCAGATCCATTTCTAGATACGTTTCCTGTAAAAGGTTGGCATTCATAAGCTCTGAACTCTGATACCCAGTTTGTTTGCCAAAATAAATTAGTTAACTACAAATGTCAGTTTTAGCTGTTAAATGTCACATGTCACATTCAGAAGTGCACCTTAATTGTGATTTTCAGTTCAGATGTTTCTGAAGGCAATAGTTTTTCAGTGTCAGCCCTGGATACAAGACTATATTTTCATTGGGTAACTGGAGGAAAAAAAGATCAGTATAATAAGAATTGAAAACCACTGATGGGGTATTTACATAAGTAAATGATAGAAGACCTGCCTTATATAACACACGTGTGAAAAGTGTTGAGTGAAGTTGTATATTCTTTGTCCCATCTAAAACCCTACTCAGTGGGCCATGCACTTAATCTCATAATAGCTCTGATCCCCTGCTATTTTCTTTGACAAATGTGTGTTGATGAACTTGTGGTTCAGTTCATTTTTTTTCTGAAGTAACATTTGAATTGATTATTCACAGGCCACAGTTTCAAAGCACTTCAGTATAATAGCAGTTAAAACCTTACTCTAGATCTTGGAGATTAGCAGAACTAAGAAAAAGAACTCAGCAAGCATAAAACCCGTGTTGTGGGGTGGGTGCTTCAGGTCTGAAACATCTATACAGCACCCAAAGGGCTGTATATTGTACTTTGTGTCTACACTACAGGAAATATTCTCATACCTCTTGAGTTTTCTTACTGAGCATACAGAGCTGTCATTCTTACCATTCACACCTGTTCAGAAATACCGCCCTATAAATAAGATTGAACTTCTTACAGGTAATTTATGATCTCTCCATACATTTAAAATAAATAGTATTTGCAGTCATGAATGTGATGCCTGTGTTTAAAAATTGTTTAAACATTGGCTATTGCTGTAAATATTTTCTTGATTTTTAATGGGATATTGGACATTCAAAAACTAGCACCATAAATCTGTAGCTCTAAATTTGTAGTTGTGATCAACTAAAAAAATTAAATAATTAGATGTACGGCAAAAAATTACTGATGCTGCCAGTTATTGAAGAGCAATAGGAAATGTGATTATTTATTTAAAAATAAATACTTTAAAAAGTGGTATAATATCTAGAAGCTTTGTCCTGGGGAGACAGGACAGGTGAGAGAAAGGTGGGAGAATGTAGTAGAAACATGGCCCAGTATTGATTAGCTGTGACATACTATAAGATCAATAGCCAGAAAAAGCAGGGTGCTGCTTGCTGTCTAGGAGTTTATACAGTGTAGTGTCTTCTTCTGTCTGCTAATATCTGCGGTCCTAGCCACTGAAATGCTCTTTTTTTAAGCGGGGGGTGGGTGGGTGGAAAAAGGCAAAAACTGAAGACTCCCAGTTTAATTGGACATAAAAAAGTTATTGTTTGAATAAATATCTTTCTTGGGAAAATGTATGTCCAGAGAGCTGCAAAGTTTTATTCAGTTAGTATTTTAGATTGCGAGTATTTAACCTCTACCAAAAATCTAGTTATTGTCTCAAATTATGCTTATTTCTGATGGATTAAATGCCAAACAGAAACCAAGAAACAGTGCAATGTTAATGGAGTACACCTGAAGCAATTGCTGCCTGTTAATGCCTTGACCTTGGAAAGTAATACACAAAAAGATGGCATCATAAAACCGTGCAATTCTTATGAATATGTATGTGCTACTTGATAATAATGAATGTGGTACAGCCATGCATGCACTACAAGATAATGTTGTGCCCTTTGTTGTCTACAGGTTGATAAAAATTAAAGAGTGGGTGGACAAGCACGACCCGGGTGCTTTGGTCATTCCTTTTAGTGGGGCCTTGGAACTCAAGTTGCAAGATATGAGTGCTGAGGAGAAACAGAAGTATCTGGAAGAGAACATGACACAAAGGTTAATTAGCATTCATTTTCCCTACACTTTATTATCAACTATTTCCTTGCAGTAATTTAATTGCTTGCGCTGATAGAATAATAAATGACAGAGTAATTACCATTATAAAGAGAGAATCTTCTCCTTTCTTTACCATGAGACAGAGTGAAAAGATTTATTTTAAATTAAGTTTTTAACTGTCATCTGTCATCTCTGTACAGTGTTTTAATTATAACATAGGTATTAGTTATGTATATTTTTGAGAAGGAATGATCACCAAAACTATTTTGTCATCCATGGGGAACAGGGACATAGGAGAAAATTTTGCCATAATTTTTCTGAAGAATTACAATAAATTGTTTCAATATTGAATTTCAGTCAAACCGTTACGCTTTTATGACCCAGAGTCCGGAAAACTGCATGAGACCAAAAGTGCTGCCTGATAGGGTGACTTAAATTTATCCCATCTTTCTATACCCTGCCAAATAAACAAATCAAAATCCTGTCTGTGTGATGCTGCACTGAAAAAGTAGTTCTGAAGAGAGTTCAAAGAAAAGGCTGCTGTGATTACTGCTGTGTTTAAAAGTAGACCTGGTGTCTTCAAAATACGTGGTGTCTTTCCATGTAAATTGATTGCTTGAGGCATTTAGCTGGTTTAGATATCTATGTTGAATGAACTGTATTAATTTTTTTTTTTTTCAGTGCTTTAGCAAAGATCATTAAGGCTGGATATGCAGCACTCCAACTAGAATACTTTTTCACTGCAGGCCCAGATGAAGTGCGTGCATGGACCATCAGGGTAAGATTCATACTTATTCATCAGCTATATCCAGTTCCACACTATTGAATTCAGATTGATATCACTGACTTTGAAGTTTGTCATGGTGGCGGTTAGCTAGTCATTACAGATGAGGTTTTTGTCCAGGATAACTTTAATTATTTGTGAGCTGCTGAACAGTGAAAGTGGAGCTGCATTGATTGAGGCAGGTAACAATTGATTCTGCCTATTACATAGTCTGAATTTCTTCATCCTGTAGAATCTGTCTACCCTCCTCCTGTGGTCAGAGATAAGACGTACCAGTATTGTGCTTGCTTAATCTGTGTGACTGGGTTTGTCTGCAGTGAAATTGATGTTGCTTTTCATTTTGTATTCACTAAGTTTGTTTGGGTTGCGGGTGGTTCATTCCTCCTTTGCTTTGCTCGGATTACATTTTCAGCAATAAAAGCCATATAACATCATTATATTCCTCGTGGATACACAGTTGGGCTCAAAAACCTAAAATCAGTGTTCAGTAATTCAGATGATTTACTGACTTCAATATTTAGACCTAGTTTATTTTGGTAGCTTTGTGTGTTTATCCAACAACTTACGTAATGCCTAAAATCATATTAGGAATTTTAAATATTGATGCAGAATAGCCATAGAGATATAGCCATAGAGATTGACTAATTTATTCCAGGAGGGCAGCAAGAGCTGAGCTGTAGTGGTTTGTCTTTGAATGTAAATATGTTATAATATAAAGATAAGTATTGAAAAATATTTTAAAATGCATAGAGTTACAAACTCTGTCTTAAAAATTACAAAAATGTCAACTTTTGGAGGTGCAGATCTGTCAATGAGCTGTTGGTTTTTGCATCAGTGTATTTAGTGCTGTGCAGTGAATTTCAGTGCTGTATTTAATTTCATTCAATTGAATTAATTTGTTTTCATTAATCAACATAATTTCCAGTAAATTTATATTTCTATTAATACTGCTACCGACGTTTGTGTATGTTTTTAGCACATTATTTTCTTAAAAGCACGTTTATTTTTTTAGCCTTTTCATCTTCTTTTTCATTATAACTGCTAGCTGAAGTGCCTGAGACAGCTACCATAATAATATAAAAGCAGAAGTTTTGTGGTTCTGATTCTTGCCATAGCTTTTAAAAGCACATTCTGAAATTCTGCTGTTTTCAGTAGGAGAAATGCTTTATTAGAAAATTTGAAAGCTGGTTTATCTTAAGACTGATTGTAAGTATCTTTGATTTAATGTGCAAAGATATTTAGTCAGGTAGGCATCAGTGAGTAGCCATATTAACCCAATACATCTTTTATTGTAAAAACTGTGCTTTACACTGTCAGACTCCTTAGCACTTTAACATGCTTTATTAAGCAGCCTTTAGGTCACCATTATTTCTCAAATTTCTCTCCATGGTTGTATGTGCACAGAATGTATGTCCTTGTAATTTAAAGCATGCAGTTATAATGGATTCTTCTCTATTACATAAACTTAAATTATCTTATAATAGTTGCCTCTGATTTTTTTTATTTTTTAGTTATTAAATAGGTGAACATTTTCTAAGATGCTAATTTTGTGTTCTATATCAGACTTACTTTTATTTCAGAATAATTTTACTAAGCTATTATGTAGAGCTTGAGATCCGTGAATAATTTTTGTGTTACAAATGTGGTTTGCCAATAAACATTACCATTTAAGTGAAGTTATTTGGATGTAAGTAAAAGTCTTGACTAATTTAGATTTAAAAGTTATGTAAAAATCTTTTATTTTCCTCACTTTCTGTATGGAGAGCCAGGGATCGAAGTGAATCCCACAACAAAACCCACTCATAGCCTCTAAAATCAGTACTAATGTTGATACCTATTAGGAAAAACAAAGCTTCCCTTCTGTAATATCAGTTGTTTTTTCTGTGGCAAAGGCATTGATCTGTATGTCCCAATTTTGAGACTTACCCTACTGTATGTGTCATATTTCAACTGAAATGAAACAAAGTTTCAGCAGATCCTGAAAGCACATAAAAAGGAGAAACCCCTTTCCTGTAATCAGTCATCTTAAATGCAATAATTTTTCTTCTGGTCTTCCCTTTGACAGAAAGGGACGAAGGCTCCTCAGGCAGCAGGGAAGATTCACACAGATTTTGAAAAGGGATTCATTATGGCTGAAGTAATGAAATATGAAGATTTTAAGGAAGGAGGTTCAGAAGCTGCTGTCAAGGTGAGCTCCTCATCTTTTACTTCTTTCTTCCTCTATATGTGCCATTTTTTCCATTCCAAGTCTATTTTTCACTGGGAGGTTGTTCTTGATGCCAAGCAAATCATAAGTCACCTCTAGCAATAGACCAAAATCTATTTTCATCTTTTACTTAGGAAAAAATTCAAATGCACCAACTTACTGAACAGGAATGCAACTATTTCAGTATACAAGATATGACAGTTTGTGGGCTAAATGGCCAAAAAAGACAAAAATGCTGTGCTAATTTTTTTCTCTGCTTACATGTTAGTGTTCAGAATTTCATAAGCTTTAAAATTAACTTGGTTTCGAAAAATTAATTTTTTATCATGAGATAGCAGATATTTTTTTTCATCATGTCCAAAAGGAAAATGCAACACAGAAAATCTGTTTCTTATAATACAGTGTAGTCTTGTTTTGAGCTTGAAGTGAAGGTATTACAAATGTGGGATGCAAATGGTTAAGAAAATACCTATTACAAAAATGAAGCTTTTTTTTTTGTTTGTTTTGTTTTTTTTTTCAGGATTAGTGGATTCCACTCCAAGACTCTGATAGGCATAATTAGAATGTTAAAATTTAACCATTTCAGTATTTCATTCAGTTGCCCTTTGATGTCTTACTCCAATATTCAAAAATGCCATGCCTTGCTTTGGTTGTTCAGGGTGACTGTAACAGTTGCATATAGTCCTCAAAAATATAGTATAATAGCTGAAGTTTCCTAGCTACTGTCTACTGAATAGACAGTGAAGATGTTTCATGGAAAACTTTTTCCTGAGCTCACGCTTCTTTGTAGTGACACTTGTATTTAGAAGTGTTTTATCTGCTTTCTCAACACTAGAGGGCAGAGACTGATTGGGTGCCCAAAGTTGTGCCCTTCTTATAGCTGACAAATTATATTTGATTTAAAGTTATTAAATACGAACTTCTACGTGGCAAATAAATGTCCTAAGAAAGCTCTTCTCCTCTGTGTTACTGTTGCATTATTTCCACCTTTTTTAAGCAGAGGAACTTCCCCTTATTTCATATACACATGATTTCTCATTTGGCATTTTTGATGTTTTATTAAGATCTGTATTTTACAAAATTGTAATTATAAAGCACATTAATTTGATTTAATCAGTTTCAGTATTTGAAGGTTCCTACACACTATAATGTGTTAAAGAATTTAAAAGGTTCAGCTTTTTTGTTTTCATTTGATAGCTTGAAAGGTATGCAAAACTATGATTTCAAATTCAGCTTATTCTCAGTGGTATCACTAAGGAAGATCATACTGAGCAGCGGGACTTTAATAGGTTTGTTTGAACCCCAGGAAGTGAGGGGAAAAAAATCCCAGTATAATTGGTTCGTTGCAGCATGTGAACTGCCTTATGAAAAGGGAAGTAGAGTTGTAGTTGTAAAGTGAAACCACAGCTATAAATAAATCTATTATTCTGCAGTCAGAAACCACTTTATGTAACCAGGATTCAAATTTTGCCAGCAACAGTTTTTTGATGCTCAAATCTGAGTGTTTTCCCTGAGAATCTGCATCGGTTACATACCTGTTAAATTCATCCTATAAGTATTTTGCTTGTGTATTTTTATTTGTATTTCACAATGTGAGATTCTAAGCATCAAACTTCCTTGTTTAAATTTTGTGTAATGATTATATTGTTTTGAAATATCTGTGAAGCAAGCCTGTTTGCATTCGTTACTCATTTTTTAAATCAATTTTTTTTTTTTAGAAAAAGACCCTTGCTCTTAGAAAAATGTTATATTACTCTAAGCTTTTCAAATTTGCATTGAATACAGTGCTTCTTGCCATACACAATGCTAATTACTTCTATATTGCTGGCAAATTTCAAAATTAAATTTGGGAGCTTTTAGGAGTCAACTGAAATAACAGTGGTAATGGGAGTTGCTTGCTTTGTATGTTATCAAGTTGATCGATTTTTAAGTTTGATTTTGTGTGTGTCTAACATCAGTACAGCATAACTAATTTAATGCCAGTGCTGTGAACTATACACTGAATAGCTCTGTGTGGGCTTTGTAGTCTACAGGGATATCACATTATTAGCAATCATATCTGCTTAGGCAAAGCTGGCTTCTACAGATGGCTGCTTTCAAGTGCAAATGAACTGGTTAGACGTGTCTTGTTTAATACATACTCAAGATTCACAAATGGGTATTGATTTTTTCAACCAGTGTTTCTGATAGCAATGGAAATGGATTAAATGGTCTCTAGAGAATTTAAAGGAACACTGTCACTTTTAATTAACTGTAAACTGGTAACAAAAATACATAAACTTTCATTTGTGTGTAAAAATATATTTTATTAAAGAAGTCTGTGCCACTTTGACAGCACGCAATAGCGTGCTAAAAAAAATCCACATTGTTGCTTTGTGGAGGTCAGTTTTTTCTACAAATATTTTTGAGTAGTAAATGTATTGGACTGTAAAATGTCTCTGAACCTGTGCCTGCAGCTTACACTTGCTGATGATTTTTACAGCACCGTTTTATTAGTGTTTATGCCATCAATTACTCTAATTACTCTTGACTTTGAGCATTATTAGGAGCTTCAAAGGAAAGAACTACTAAGTCTACTTGAAAGTAAACCTTTTATAGTCTAAACAAATTTCCAGGAGGTGGAAATATAAAAACATTTGCAAAGTACTATTTTTTATTTATTGACAGTGTCATATGGGATCAGTAGTACTGTCCTATATATTTGTCAAGGCTGTTTTACCTGCATTTTTCTGTCAGCTAGCATTACTGGTGACAACATTTAAATAAGGAACTACAGCAACAAGGTTATCAAGCCTCTAAATTCCTAGACAGCAATATGGGGAAATACTTTGCTATACGGAGCAGGTTTTGTGAAAGAAAGGTGTCTAAGTTAACTATGTACCTTTAATCTGATCTGTTCCACTGTAACTAAGGTCATTAGTTAACAGCTTTCCTGTAATGGGATCTTAGCATGCCACCACTGTGATAGTGTCATTGAGAATAATGGCACACTGAGGTCTTGCATGGAAGCACTTTCTCCTGCAAGAGACAACTTCAAAACAGGAATGGTTATTGAACTAAAGCAGAAGCTCTCAACTTTTCCATATTGTAGATCACTTTTCAAGATAAATGCTTCTGCAGACCACCTCCCGCCCAGTCTGTCAGTCCTAATGCCACAGCTTCTGTGTAGCCTCCATAATGCTAGGCTTAATTATGACAAGATAAAGAGAGAAAAATATAATAATAATTTCTAATGCAGAGAGTACTGATATTTAATAGATTCCTTGCCTATTTTCTGCTCTCTTCAAGTACAGCATTTTGATAATGAATTTTCTTTTCATGTCTTTGGTCTATGTGCCTTCTCCTGGTTTCACAGCCTATCTGCTCTTATATCTGTCCCTCTGAAGTAAATTTCTTCTAAAGGAAATGTCTGGCAGAAAAATGGAGCTTGTATTTTGTGCTCCTCAGTCCTTCATTATCTGGGCACAAGCAGACAAGAAAGCCCCGCTCAAGGCACAAGGCATGTGCAGTTGTGACTTTGGCACAGGGTGCCTGTCTTTGGTTTTGACAGCACTCGCGTGTCCGGCCGCTCAGAAGTAGCCCAGACACCAGTTTAATAGCCACGCAGCCGTGGTGCAAACTCTTGCTGATTGCCCTTTCCAGCAATACTGGTTTAGATTCCTGCCGCCAGCATTTGCTATCTGCAGGTTTTTTAGATGAAGAAGAGAGCCTGAAAGCTGGAGGGGCAGAAAAAAGGAGTTGGTTTAGTGTCCTTTATCTTAAGACTTGCCAGAGTTTACAGATTTCTCACTCTGTAATGCAGCTGGCATTTAAGCAGTGGATTTAGTGGAGGTTAAATTATTTTTGTATACATTTTATATGCATGTAAAATCAAATTTTGTCAAACCAGAGCAGTATTGTGGCTGTCAAACTCTGAAGCTGAAGTAGTAGCATTTCTTTACCAAAATATATTTAAATAATTGCAATTTGAAAATACTATAAATACCTGATGAAATAACCCATTTTCCTTTTGTCTGTTCTATTTGCAGGCTGCTGGAAAATACAGACAACAAGGCAGAAATTACATAGTGGAGGATGGAGATATTATCTTCTTTAAATTTAATACACCTCAACAACCCAAGAAGAAATGAATATCAGATGTTGTTCATTGCTCAGAAATAAACTGTGCTGCTTCAAAAAGCACATGAATTTTTATTTAGGGTGGAATATCTGGAAACAAAAAGCATACAGTTTCTACCTAGGGAACCTCCCCTCCCCCCCAGTGAAATTATTCTTGTTTGTTTTGAATTAAAATATGGCACCTCCAGTGAACATGCAAGTTCACTAAATGTGAACAGCTTTGCATTTCAAACGATTAAGACCCTACTCCAAATTGTAGAAGCTTTTCAGGAACCATATTACTCTCATGATACTTCATTAATCTCCATCATGTATGCCAAGCCTGACACGTTTGACAGTGAGGACAATGTGGCTTGCTCCTTTTTGAATCTACAGATAATGCATGTTTTACAGTACTCCAGATGTCTACACTCAATAAAACATTTGACAAAACCAGCCTTGGTGTGTTTGGGGATGTCTGTATTGACTGACTGTGGTGTGCTGAATGCGATACGGCACCTGGTGGATGCTGATTACAGAATTTTAAGACGTGTATGATACAGTAACTGGCAGTGTGGGGCAGCTGCAATTGTATCTTGAAAGTGAGTCTTTCATGGGAATCAGAAGATTAGGATGCCAGTGATTTGTCTCAAAAAAGTTAATGAATTTGTAGATGGACATTCACTGAAAGATGATAGTAAGGATAATAAGAATTATGCAGCCTAAATAATTTTACTGGAGAGTGGAAATGTATGTAGAAAAATCATATTATCTTTGAGACTGAAGCTTTTGTGTTCAAATTATTTTTAAGAACTATTTTGTTCTTGCCTTGAAATTATTAAATTGTGGAGGCTGGAGCAGTGGTGCCTGGTGTGTATCCTCTCAGATCTGGTTTGCAGGCCAGCGGAGGGTGACAGTGTTGTGAAGGAAGAAGTGATGCTGTGCTGGGTAGGTAAGTCCTTCTGTGGAAATGAGGCTGCAGCTGTGAATACTTTTTTACCCCATTAACTGTGAGGGAGAGCCAGTCTCTTTGGGTAACACAGAAAAGAACAAGTTGTGGGCAAAAGTAAAGCCAAGTTTATACTTTTAATGTGACCAGTAGAATTGCCCTTACTAGCAGTATGTTTAATGTATTTAAAACAGCTTGACTTTCTGAGATGCCTGTGCCTGTGGTTTCAGCTACAGATTCACTAGGATCAGGGCTGGGAGAGATGCTGATTTTACCTGTGGCTTGTTGGTGTGCCAGACCTCTCTTACTGCTGTGAAAAAATCACTTGCTATAAAGTTTGAAAAGGTGACATATCACTGGCTAACCTCTCCTCTGTGCTTAAGGTATTGGGAGCGTTGGCCGTGTCCGGCTCCGAGGCTTCCCTTGAGATGCCATCTTAGAGCTTCATTGCTCATTTCTGAAAGAGTAAGACATGGGTCAGCCAGAGCCACGAGACTCATTGTTGAAAAGTTGGCATCCTGCCTTTAATTGCACTGAGGAGAAAGAGGGAGGGCAGATGACTTCAATACGTAGTTGTTGATTTTGTTTTAAATAGTGTCTCCTTTTTTCATGGTGGTAAGAGAGGGAGAGTATTGTAAAGCAGAGAAATTAGGAGCCCTTGTAGTTCTCTTTTGTATAGTCTCCCTGTTGTGGTTAATGTTCTTGGCATTATTTTGATGTTACCTAATTGAGAAAAGATTAGGACCACCAAATCTTGTGTTAAAAGTGGAATGCAAAAGAAAATGCAGCCTGCTTGTTTCTCTTGGAAGTCAGGAACGTGCTAGTAACAGAGAAGGGCTCATGCTGGGTTATAGACACAACAAAAAGTGAGTGAGAAGTGGAGTGTATGTGTTGGTGAAAGAGAAGTTACCTCTTCACTGCACTAATACCTGCTGAATTGTGTTCTCTTGTCCTGTCTGAATTTCAGTCTGGTTTCCAAAATACCCCCATGATCATTAGTGAATTATTACATGTCAGTGAAGAAGTTGTTAGAAAGGACAGCACAATTAATGGATTGCCTGTAATTTTGCATCTCTTAGTTACAGTTAATAATCTGTATTTGTTTAGATTTCAATGTGTGTACTCATGAAACCTCCCTGTTCTGAAAATAACTTAAAAATTGAATGAAGTTGTTCTTGATAGGCAGGGCTTTCTTAATTTATTACAGTATCCTGAAAATATAAAATTAGCTTAAAGTACTTGCCACATCTTTAAAATATGAATTATATAATATTTTATGTTTCAGCTTATTAACTTGCATGAATAGTTTTTCTTCAGCTGTTTTAACTAATGTTCCTTTAACTACTGAAGCTAAGAAATTAGTCCAGAATAAAAACAAGTTTTGTTAAAAGAAAGAATAATCTGATAAGCTCTGTTACTCCTATCACTGGTGACTTGTGGCAACTGCCCCATTAAGTATGTGCAGCCTCAGTGGGTCTGTGCATTTAAGATACACAGCTCCTAAAAACTTGCAGATATATGTGGCAAGTTTCACTCTGTTTTAAATAGAATTGTGATTTAACTTGAGCCAAGCACATATTATTTATGCATTTCAGCCTGCACAGGTGATTCCAGGTGCAATGTATCCATCCTACTCGCATTTCATATTTAAGAAAAATAAGTGAAATCTGCTTCCATGCTCTTCACTAAGGCTTGGTGACCCATACTCACTGGGAATGATGATGGTGAGTAGGAGACCTTTTGTTTCTCCAGCTGGAGAAGGGTGAAAAAACATTGTAGGCAATGTTCTTCCAAAATAGGGAAAGTAGGGAATTTTGCGAAGGAGGAAAAGTACTAACCCTTCCTTTTAGCTTGGACTTCTTGGTGCCTAATAGCCATGGCACTGATGGCATGTTTCTGGGATTAAAACAGTGCTAGTGTAACAGGGAAATCACTGCTCCCTTCCCCCAGACTGGCCAAAAGAAAGTGCCTGAAAGTGATGTGGAGATGTCTGTGAAAGCAGCTGTGCCCACTCCAGCACACAGGGTGACTCTGTAGGAATAGATCCGGAGAGCAAAACGGTTGGCACGGATGATCTGATGTTCCCACAACATGAGCTTCTGGGGCCATTAAGAAGCACAAAGAACTGAAGTACAACTTTTGAAGACTATTTGTACCCACAGGTAACTCTCATGTAGGATACAGTTTTCTGTCCTAATGAGCATTTTCCAGAACAGTGCAGGGGGAGCAGGTTTGGGCTTTCTGTTTGGATTAATATATCAGATAAAAAATCATATTGTTTCATAGCATGTTACCTAAAGTAAAACATAGTGGCTGTGGCCAGTGATGAACTAGAAATAGCCACCTAACTGCCTGAAACTCAGGTGTGTTTGTCCAGCTATTTGAAAACTGTAGTAGACATTTTAGTAGGATAAGAGCTAAGATGTAGCTGGCCATCTCTCTGCTGCCATTTGAGTATCTTTGGGGTCAGAATCCACAGAGGAACTGAAGGATTTCCATGTCTTCATTAATCCAGTACTCAGGCTAGGGTGGGCAACAGGCTAAAACAAACATTTATTTTACGTGGTTTCAGCTGTGCACTTCTTGCCACAAGAAGATGTGGATGATGAAGGTTGGCAAGGGTTAAAAAATGATTGGATAAAGCCATGGGAGAATAAAAAGAGGACTGATGGGGAAAAAGAAACACTGTTGAAGACAAAGGTGTCATCTCTGTACTTGAACTGCCCTCAAGTCACAAACTGCTGGATGCTGGGAGAAAAAACTGGTACGTATACGTTCTCTCTGTCAGGCATCTGCTGGCCACTGTCAAAAACCAGGATGCTGAAATGATTGAGCCTCTGATCTGACCCAGTATTGCCATTCCTACCTCCTCCCCAAAGCAACTGTCATTCAAAGGCTATCCCCAAACACCAGTAAAGAGCATGATCTCTTTAATGTCCTTCCAGGTTCTGCATTTTTATTAAAATGTTTTTTTTTAAAAAAAAAGTAGTATTAATTTCAAGTTTATTTGCTGTGTCCAGCCCTGTAGAGGTGGTAGCATTATTGTGTTTTAAATTATTTACCTGTCCTGATGGATCCCTTCTTACCAGCAGTCAGCAGTGATCCTGCACTCACCTTTCTGCCTGGTTGTTTAAACTCTGAGGTTTTCTCCTACCAGGTACAGAGTAGAACCATAAAATTATGTTTGGAAAGAGCAATGTGTGTGGCAGGGTTTTCAGTTTAAAAAAATTTAGCTAAATTTTAACCTTTCTCTGCACTTCATGAGTTCAGCTCACAGTGGGTACGGGGGGCGCAGAAATAATTAGAAGTCCGTAGTTCTGTTCAAGGCCAGGTTGGACTGGGCTTTTTGCAACCTGGTCTAGTGGGAGGTGTCCCTGCCCTTGCAGGGTGGTTGGAACTAGATGATCATCTAGGTCCCTTCCAACCCAAACCATTCTATAATTTGAGGTTTTATTCCCCCCATACTAATGCCATGTTTGATTATGCTAATACACCATTTTGCTTCAATTAAATCATTAAAACCACTGGAGTCTTTGGAAAAAAAAAAAAAAAGAAAAAAAGAAAAATCCAAGCAGTGGTATCCATCACAGTATCCCAACAGACTGAAGTAGTGTTGTGCTGATTGGGCTTTGAAAGTTTTGGAGTAATTTCTGCATTTCAAGGCTGTCTTTGAAGCTGTTATTTCTAGGCTTCTATCTACAGGTAGTGCCCATTCCTGGTCCATGAGAATAGACACATATGGCAGCGTGTTGCATATTGTGAAATCAGTTACATGTGTGTGCTTGCTGTCATAAACCAATGATTTGGTAGGTGCCTGCTCATCAGAGCTCATTAGGGCTCTGCACAGTCACAGAAAGCCTTCAGTCTTTCATTTTTTACAGGCAAAATCTATGTGCTCAGCACAGAAAAAACTTTATAAACCATACAGAAAATAAAACCTGTGGCTGTTGCAATAGCACATGTGAAGTATAAATAAAAAAAATACTCCCACCTGAGTCTCAGAGGTAAGTGGGCCTGCAGATCCACAGGCTGGCTGAACAGGAACGTGGGGTTTTCCTGCCTTCTGTGGCTCTGCTGCGGGAGGGGAAGGTCTTTGGCTTCAGTGCTGCTGAGCCCTGCAGGGCAGGAACTCTGCACAACGGGGGGGAATTTAAATGGTTAAGATCAGATACAGGGGTGTGTCCAAATGTGGATAAATAACCAAGGGGTATTTTGGAGGGAAGAAGTACTGCTCTGTGTCATAGTGTTTTTATCCCCAGTGGCCCAGACCCTTCAGATCTGGATGCAGGGTGCACTGGCTGCAGACCCCGGCCCCACAGCTGCCGGCAGCGATTCCCCACCTGACCCAGGCAGCGCCCCTGGGTCTGACCTTATGGCTCACGTAAGCCTGGACTTGGAAGTGCAGAGTTAAATCCCTGCACAGCTCGAGTTCACTTGTTGTATTTCCATGAGCTGAATGCTCATGGCAGCATGCATGGAGGAAGAGGAGGAGAGGTTTGTGAGAGGGGATTTGGGAAACCCATCTGTGAGGACCTTCACTACCTCACAGCTGTAGAGGCCCAGAGGAGCTGCCTGCACCTGAAGTGCAGCCTGAGGTAAGCACGTGTGGCCCCAAGTTTGGTACCTACTCCAACAACAAAGAGGCTTAGATTGTGCAAAGGGATTAATAAAGTTCAATTTATGGTAAACATGTAATAATTTAAAGGTTAACAAAGTCCTTGCTCAGTAATGAGGACGGCAGCTGCCCACATAAAAATGTTCCCAGGAGTGAGCTGGAGCAGCAGGATGGGCTCTGGGAGGACATGGCCTCTCAGTGTGTGAGCACCAGCACGAGGGTTTAACTGCACCCAGCCCTGGCAGGACAGGACAGAGGTGATGTGGGTGCCCTGGCCCAGGACTGGGCCCCCTCATCTCTTGTTATCTGCTAGAAAAACTCACCTGTGCTGTGCAAGGCAGAATAAGCTCTTCCCAGGGGCTCTGATGCTGCTGAAGGGCCACCTTGACAACACTTTCAGCAAAAGATGCAACATCTGCTCTCCTTTGAAAATTGCATATAAAACCTTTTAGTTGCCAAAGAGTTAAACTTCCCTGAAATGTGAACCATGTGCAAAGTATCCAAATTTGGTTGTAAATCCTGTTTAAGTTTCAAAGCACAGTATTATTGGAGGTTGCAATGGTAACATCAAACAGCCTTGATAAGATCAACAAATTACTAAGTATAATTGTTTGTGCTGGGGTGTGTGCAAGGAGATAAATAGCTCATAAATTAAACACCATTGCCTCAGGGTGAGTCATTCATGGATTCAGAGCTGTCCTGATGCTTGCAAGCAAAAAGTAATTTTCTCTTAGTTCAGTAATTATGCAACTCAAGAAGTAAAGATCAGCAATCAATGCTAGGTGTGCTCACAGAGGTGGAAGGGTACTTCTGCTACTGGAGTTTCCCATTCATTGATTAACAATAAAGGTCTGTTGCTTGTCCCTGTAGTGGGGAATATTCTGACTGAGGTACAATTCTTCAATAAGATAATGAAGACTTGCATTAAAAAAGGGACTAAAAACAGTCTAAGGGTCAGGTTTTGCTGATACAAAATGGCAATACTCTCTTGGCTTCAACAGAGTAGCACTAGTTTATGCTAGTGGAAAATCTGGCCCAAATTATTAAAGAAAATCAACAACCCCCCTGTGATAACTGCTGTTAGTCATCCAGTCGAGTGCCTGTTTCTGAGAGGCACCCGGCACCTCGCTGGCTGCAGCTCCCGTGCTCTCAGGCAGGGTCATTACAGCCCCTTCCTGACTTATTCATCAGACCCTGAGGATCTTGGTCTAATCAGGGTTTTCCTAAGGACAGGGAGCAGTAATGTAATCTGTTATTATAACAACATCATCTTGTTGTTTACTGATGTTTTGCCAGCCATTAAGTATTTTTTCTGCCAAATTCAGATAGAGATCACACTGAGAAATTGTATTTTTTGGAAATGCAGTGTAAGTCTCACAGCTGCTCAGCAACAGTTGCTGCTGGTATAAACTCCCAGTCTTCAGGAGACAACTTCATGTGTAACCTTCTGACCACCTGGATCTTAAATAGCTTTCACCCCACCTGTGGAGTGCTGTGATGGGGGAAGAGCAGTGGGAATCCCAAAAAAGGACGGGAAGCCTGTGACAGTCTTTAGACTTTCCCACACAGACAGCCTGCATCCCTTGACTCTGGGCTCCAATCCAATGGGCCAAATGCAACCATCTGGCTATGCAAACAGGTACAACACAAAGTAAGCAAGGATAGGGATTAATCAAAATTTAAAATAGTTTTTGAAGTCCCTCTTCACTTGTCATGTTAAGGTGAAAAAGTTTATAAAATAACATCTTTACTTCCTGACCAGCAGCCGAAGTCTGACGTCTCCTTTGCTCATTGGGCTTCAGTCATATCTCCAGCGTGGCTGTGTCCAACTTGTGGTCCCCCAGCAGGTTACAGGTGAGTTCAGGGCTGTCCAGAGTCTGGGCTCGTGCCCAAGAAGCACAGCAGTGTGATCTCTCTGCACAGGGCTGTCCCATACAGAGTGCAGGAAGGACTTTTCTCTGGAGCAGGAGTGTCCCTATCTCCATTCCTGTCAGCCACAGTTCCCATCCCTCCTCCCCCAGACTGGGAGCATGTAAGGGGCAAGGCAGAGCTGTGAGGACACTTCTTGCATGGAAAGGGGCTGGAAATCCACACAAGGCATAAATAGGTTTTTCAAGTTCCTACCAAGGGATGGCTGCTATTTAAGTCCAACCGTTGACATATTTGTATTTTTCATAAATAACAGTGGGATCCTGCCCTTAATGTTTGTGGAGCCTTTCACGGAGCAGAGACTTTGACTGTCAGCTCTTCCATGCTTCCCTCACCCATGAAGAGGACTAACAGTGCATCAGGTTTCATCTGAAGATATATAGGAGAGATGGAAACACAACTGGTGTAAAATTACATGTATGAAGTACATCTTCTCCATTAAGTGATGCCTTCTTGCAACATCCCCATCCCTCCACACGCAGCCTGGCTTTTGAAAGTTTGCCTGAGTTTTCTGCAATTTCTACCAACCAGTGGTACGGTCACCTGGCGCTCAGGAGCTTGTCACCAGGTAAGGACACTTCTCCTGTCACAGGCTGCCTTTTATGTGCTGCTTGGCACATAAACCCTTTGCCTTGGGGAGGTTCGTGTCTAAACCCAGTGTGTTGGTTTGAGATGCGCTTGTGGGAAGCATGTGAGGTCAGCCCTGGCTTTGCTGGCAGATGCCATTCTGGGAATGGAAGAGAAATGTTTAATTTATATTTACTATTTAGGAAAAAAGCTGTAAGTGTGCTCTTTTATCCCAAAATAAAAATGCGTTAATGACTGGAGTGTTTAACGCATTGGGGATGTCATTGTTTCCAATTACGTGCTATTCTGATGGGAGAGCACAGATTCTTAGGCTGAATGGAGATTTCTGCTGCAGCTATTTGTGCCTTTTAAAACATTTTCTTTACTACTTTAAGAGAAAACTCTAAAATGGCAATAATGACATATTATTACAAGTAAATTACACTGTAAAATAGCATTAATATTGCGGTTGAAACCTAGAATTTGAAATAAGATGCAAATACTCATTTGCACGCAGCTTTTGTTCTTATCAGAAGCGATTTGGATTAGGAATGAGATGTACTTAGTGCCCGCACTGAGCTAATGCTCAGTCACCAGGTTGTGGCTCAGGCTGTCGAGCTCATCAGTCATGAGCCGCAAAGGCCGGCACAGCCCGGGTGGCAGAGGCACCACGAGGCACCACGCAGCCTCGAGGGAGCGAGGGGCTAGAAACAGCTCAGGAAGAGCCAGTATGTGCAGCAGAGCCTCGGGCTGGGTCTCTGGGGAGGGGCCCATGAGGGCTCCAGGGAGAGAACGTGGCCTCGGGTTTGTCTCCATGGTGGAGGTGGATCTGTACCGCAGCACATGAAACCCACTCTTCTCCCATCTGATGAAGGAGGACTAACAGGAATTAGAAATGATTAATACCGAAGTGGGTTCAAGATAGTAACTGGGGATGTTGCACTTAGGGAGAGAGCTGAACAATTTAATACTCTATTTATGAAAATTGTCCCTAGAGTTTGATGAGCTTGTTCTTTAAAGGTCAAGGTTTCTTAGTCTTATTTTACCCCTCATCCACTCATACAGGAACATTTTTTAAACCCTTAAAGGTCACTTCTTTCTGTACAGAGAAATTTTGCACTGCTGAGGTCTGCAGGAGAGCTCTGTCAGAGGGGTACATAGAAGGGATGGAGTATCAAACTGCATTTAAATGTATTATTTTCTGGGCTGTGTTGACATTAAAGAGTAAGGAAGAAACCATCTTCTCTTCATCTCATTGTAACCCCTTTAAGTAGATTGCTCTGATAGTAGACCTGCATTTCCAAAGGCTTGTTTGCCTCTTACATAGCCTGAGGCAAAGTTTGGGCACATCCATTACCTACCTTTCATTTCATCAGGACCATCAGCAAGGCCCCATGTGATAATGGACCCTAAATCTTCCCATTTTTCCACCCTTCATCCCCAAACAGAATGAACTTCCTCTTCCTCACACCTCAGGCAAGGGCAGCCAGCTTGGTGCCCACCGAGGCAATGTAGTGGCCGTTTGATGGCCATGGGACAAGGGGGGAAGTTCCAGGAATCCAATCACCGTTCTGTTACAACTTTTACTAATTTGTATTCCTATCAGCACAAAAAGTGCTTCTAGCACTTCTTATTTCTGCCAAATTGAATAATACAAAGGGAGGCACAAAATCTGTGTTTGTGGAATAAGCTGGAGTGTCACCAGTATCTCCCGAATGCCTCTTTGCAGCAGTGACATGTCTCTGTTTTTTTTCTTTGCAGTAATTTTACTGTGGCACAAAGAAAATGAACTGCTAGTTGCTGAATCCTGTCTTATACTCCTCATGACCCCACACAGGGAGTTTGGGCCACCAATGGTGTCCACAGGAAACAGAGAGTGGCAGGGCAGGCCAGAAAGTGCTGCTGAGATGCTGCTGGCGTGCTGGATCTGAAAGGTAAGCTCCAGCAAACTTCCTTCTCTACTGGTTAAATGGGGCTAGAGGTCCATGCTGTGGCTGCCCAACTCCTGGTCCTGCAAACAGCCTGTTTACTCCTGCCCTGACCCAGCCTACTGAGCTGGGAAAGAAAATAAAACCTGATTGTAGAGATCCTGCATGCTCCTGACAGCATGGTTGTACTGGCAATGAACTAGCAAAGCCAAGTGGTGTTCTGGCTTGCATGTGCTCTCCTGCTGGCCAGTTCTTCCTTCAGGATCTGCGGTCTTTCTGAGAGGCAAATGAGTTATTTTGCCAAACTGCAGTTTTGAAACATTTTTCAGTTATTCCATGAAGAAGAACATAAAGTGTCATATAAGAAAGCCTCATAAAATATGTTAATTTTCGAAGTGTGCTCCTGGGGAGGTTTGGAAGGGCATTGGCATTATGGCCATTCTGAGATGGGTATGTTCACTCTCAGACTAGTAGTTTTTTAGAAGTATTCTGTACTATTTCTAGCAATCAGTAAAAACATGTTATTTGTATTCCATTTGATGCCTTTACTTGGGAGGAAATACCTTTTAAATGCGTTAGAAAAAAAATATATACCATACCCCCGACAGTCAAGGTAGACACCTTCAAAATGAGACAGCTTATTTCTTTGGGCGCCCAAAGACCAGTTGGTGAGCCCAAAGGCATTTGGTTCCTAAGCCTTGCTGGGGGCCTGGCTGAGGACCCCAGCATCTGGCAAGCATTTTGGTTCCTTTTGGTGCCCCCACCGAGCACTCACCCCCAAGAAACATCCATCTCTTTTCTCATTTTAGTGTGGGATCTACCAAGCAGAAACACCCATTTGTCACACTACTGCTTCCACATGTCCCCTTGGGATGCTGGAAGTGACAACTAGGAACTGGTCTGGGAACAGGGGGAGTAAGAACAAATATCTGTCCTTTGATGCTATTGAAAAAAACCCAAACCTCAACTAAATCAGTTTTAAAAAATGCATTTAATAAGAAAGACATTTAAAAGCACTTTGACAGAGTTACTTCATTATTACAGGAAGCAAAGATGCAGAAATAAGCATGAGGAGTCCTGAGATAGAAGAGAGAAAATGTTGTCTAGTCTTCTGTGCTAACAGCAGAGTGTTTATGTTTCATATCTGAAATAACCAAAAAGGAAGGCAATGTCTCAGGCCAGTTCTGTTATGGTTTGCAGGCAAATGCAACTCTAATCATAGCAATCCCACTGTATTTCATGAAGCTATCCCATGCTTAGAGTTACAGATGTGCCTAAGTCTTTGCTAAAGACAAATAGATTTTTATAAGCAAATGAAGGGTATTCATGCTCTAAATCTTGGTTATCCTGGTGAGTTAGATTGGGGACCAAGGAAGGTTTTCTGGGTGAGAATTAGAATAGTATCTTAATTCTATAAATATTTTTAGCAAATTTGATATTTACCAATGCTCAAATGATGAGTGGGTTATGTGGCAAATGCAGTGAACTATTAAAATGCTTGTGACATAGCCTTGCATATTTAAAGATTCATGGATTTTTTTTCATTGGCTGGGTTTATGAGCCTGCAATACCGACTGTGCGTTTGTGCTTTCCCTTCTTCATAAATCCATGGCAACTTTTCAGAAAAGTTTTAACTACAACATGTCGATGCACTATAAAGGAAAGGTTTATTTTGTATATACCCTCTTTACCTGAGGTCCATGGTTGGACTCTGCATTAGAGCTTCTGGCTCTCATGTGCTCAGTTCATGCTTTTGATCATGCCACTCTTTGCACAAAGCTGGGAGAATTTCTGCTTCATAAAGAAGAAAATACAGACGCCTTTTGATGTCTATAGAAATGCATGTTTGCTCTTATTTTTGAGGCAGGGGAACTTAGGGTTTAACATCTCTGCAGTTTTTCCTAGGTCTCTGTGCAATCAAAGTTTCTGAGGAGGATTTAACGGGGAATAGAAATCATTTGGTTGTGGTGGTAATGGTATACTTGATACATTTTTCTTTAAAGGTTGTACACTGATAAAAATAGTAAGTAACCTAGTCTACTCATAACCGCTTCATCTTTAAGTTCATGCAAGTTTAGGGAGCTGTAAGTGACTAAAAGGTTGAGTGGCTTAAGATTCACTGAGTGATACTGCAAATACAAGGACTGAAATACCAAAGGAGTAAAGGATATATAGACCTTTGCCCATTACATCAAGAAAATGAAAAAGTTAGGAAGGGGGAGGGGGGATTTCTGTGCTACATTTTTCAAGTCCTACTCCAAAAGGGGTAACCAGCCCATTAGTATAGGTGCCAGGAAGCTCGCTTTTGTGACATCTCCCAAACACACCTACTTTCACTGGACCATAGAAAGATCAATCCTGTCTGAAAACCACCCATTACCTAAGATACCTAATTTATATTAGAAGCTCACTAAAAGGCACTGTCTGGCCCCCAACCTTCACTTCCAATGATAAAGAGGATGTTTTACACCATATGTGACACTTAATCAAAACCGATATTCTTTAACAAACCCTTAACCTCTAGCACACAGGAGTCATCTGAGGCCAAGGGACAAGACACAGATCCAGCTCAGGGTGGCATATCCTTTGATTAAGATGATACAGATTTCCCATTTTTATCAGGGTTATGGATTCTGGATATATCCCTTTTTGATTTGTCAGCATTAAATTTCAGGAGAGGTTCAAGCCAAAGGGAGACCAAGACTAGTTCTGTCTTCAACTGTGTATTATGAGATAATTTCTCTGAATCCTCTGCAGTAATGATCCTCAGATCTTCTGATCTTTCTGTAAGCAAGTTTTCCTGGGAACCTGGATTTAAACTATGGCACAAACCTTGCTTGCATCTGGGTCCTTTCTTAAGGAGGAGTATCTAAATACACTTATTCTGTGAGCCCTGAAATAGACCTTTTTTTTTCCTTTCCTCAGGTCTTTTTCAAAGAGGCAAACCTTCAAGTGAGTTCTCTCATGCTCCCTTGGATTTCTGGGGCAGGAGGTTTTACTTACAGAGTATACAGTACTTTAGATGAGGATTGCAAACTTCAGCAGGTTAGACAATTTTCACTGCCGACAGTACATTGGAATCTCAGTATAGTTGACTTCACTACTGGATGATTTTTTTCACCCCTCACTTTTTAAAGTAACCCCTACTTCTAACATTTATATGTGGCTGATGTGGGCTTGGGGAAGTATCTCAAATTCCCTGGCACAGGGGAGTTTTCACTCTTTTTAGTCTAATTTTTAAGTCAGAGTTTAGATTTTGTAGTAGGAGCATGGTTCTCCAGAAATTATTTCTAGTCATTATTCATTGAAAAGAATGTGCTGATTCATTATTAGTGTGTGAAGCTCTTGGAAAGGGTTTTGGTTTTCAGTTGTATGTTTTTAAAACACTGAAACGGCACATCTCTTCTCTGAGGCTGGCTGGAGCACAGCTGATACCAGCTCACTTCTGCTGAGATCATATCCTCATTCAGCACCCAGAAATATTTCTTATTTAGACTGTTTTCATTTTTATGATCATCACTAACAGACTGATAAGAAAAACTCTTTTTGTGAGGAACTGCCTTTTTCCTACTCTTCCAAAGGAGCAAGGGAACCCTTTTCCCTGCATGGAAAAGTCCAGATAATCTACAGATTTCTCTAGCATGAAAAAAAGGACAAGATTTTGCATGACTTTGGGATGCCAGGAAAAAGAGACAAGCAGGAAGCATTGATTCTCAAACCTTTCAGGCTTGTTTTTTGTGTTTTGTTTTGTGTTTGTTTGTTTGTTTGTTTTTTAACACTGTAAAGGAAGAAGGGGCAATCTATATAGGTTATTTTTAAGAAAGAACTTCAGTCTTAGAGAGGGACCTGTAATCATGTTAAATTATCTTTAAAGGCAACTTCTGCTTAGTAAAAGCAAAGCTGAAAGCAAAAATCTGGAGGACTGGTTCTAGTTTATGGCATACCACATACATCAAAGTTCAGTCTTTTATTCTCCTGCACTTTGGTTTTTAAAACTTCATTAATAAAGAGAAGCATAATCAAGGAGAAAGACTTGCATCTCAGCTGCTGTTCCCAGTTCCTTACCCATCTTGACTTCTTAATCAGAAAATTAATTTGGCCTTGAAATCTACTTTTTCTTAAATCTCTTCAGATTTAATCAGTGTTCTGCTGGAAGCAATCTTTCACTTAAGATTTCATAGCAATGTAGCTAGAGAAACCATGTCATTTCCTGCATCAAATACATCAAAGTTGTGTGTGTCGGGTTTTTTTTTAACTAAGTATGTCCTATGCTTCAGTTTCAGTCTCTTAGCTCTAAGGGAAGAGTGTGTTTTATTCCCCATTTCTACTGGGGGTTGAATCTCTTCTACTGCAATGAGGTTTAAAATTAAGAAATTCCCAGGGAAGGAGTAGACCCCTCCTCCTGAGCTGGCAGCAGCACTGGGGCTGGTTTCAGCCATCACCTTCTCTGTGGCACTGTGGTAGGAAGGGGAGCCTCTTCGTGTATTCATCTCATTAGCAGGCAGACTCTGAGTGCTACCACTAACAGTTAACTCTTCCCAAACGTGAGTGCTTTGTGGAAGAAAGGCATAGGTAGCTTCTGAGGAGCCTGAGGTGGGCTAGGTTTTACTTAAGACGGAGAGATGCACAATCTCATAGCAAAGCTGAGTGGGTTTGAAATCATGTCTCAGTGCTGCTCCTTGCAGGAGGACTGGGTCTGCCTGATCCTTGACTTGGGTGTTTAGTTTACTGTTTGTTATGTCCCAGCAAATACTTCCATTCTCCAACAAGATGGGAGGTTAGTTAGTATTTCCAGATTCAAAGCTTGCTTTTGCAGAGATCTGGCTCCAGAGTTCCCAGGAAGAAGGTGCCTCTAGGGCAGGGGAGGAGGGCTGGATTAAAGCATTTAACAGCTCACTCAGGTTAGCTTTACATATGGGGTCAGTTAAAAGCTGTGCAGTCCTGTGGCAAGGTGCCAGGTTTGTGTTTCATTTTAAATTTTAGCTTTTTGAAGAGGCTTGTGAATACTGGGGATGGGCTTTCCTTTTTGGCTTTGTTTTAAACCCAAGATTTGGTCCCAAAGTTAAAGGCATTGTCCTCTGAGGAGGGAACTCTTGCTTGGCTTTGCCACCAAGGTACAAACCCTGTTTCCTACCCCTGCCCACACTGTGGCTTTGGGCTCCCTCTGCTGACCCTCAGCTCAGGAGGGGTCAGGGGGCTTCCCAGGGGCAGGGGGTTCCTCTGAGGCTTTGTTAAACCTGATTTCAGCCCTGTTGAGGATACACAATGGTCCTGGGGCACACCTCACACCACTGGCACACCAGACGCAGGCATCCCAGCCAGGTGGCAGTTGTCCACAATGACCGTCCCATTCATTTATCCTCTGGCTGAGGTCCCAAAAGCTCCCCCAAAAGGTCCCCCTGCTGACTCAGGGATGCGGGACACCACCGTGTTTGGGTCACCCACTTCATCCCAACCATCTTTATCCTGTGGCTGAAAGCAAGTGCTGGGTACCAAGTGTCTGAGTCACCCCTTGCTTGGTGAATGAAGAATTGCTGTGAGGACAGGCCCTTGAAATCAGGTCCCCTTTCTCTGCTTTAGCCCCTGACAGGAGCCAGCAGGATGGCTTTTCTGTACTCTGAAGCTCCTCTCCTTGCCTACACCAAATTCTGGAATATGGGGATTCCTGCATGTCCTCTCCGCTTTGCAAGGCACAAATTAGGAAATGAGTAAAGCACAGCCTGTCTGTTCTAGTGATCACAATAGCGTCCACAGGGCACAGACTTTTGTCTGTGTTCACAAATATTAATAAAAACTCCTCTTCCGTGGTGGCCCAGAAAGAAAGCTGGAGCTCGTTATAGCTTCATGCTCTATGGGAGCTTTAAAAGTAGTGACTACAAGATACCTGGTAAAACTTTAACAACATATAATTAGATCTGAGTTGCCTATTTTCTGAAAAAAATATTGAATTATTTTCCAGTTTTGGCCCTGGGATTAGGTTGCAATATAGAATGCTGAGTGTTTTGAGAAAATTCAGGAGTGAAAATACAAAGCAGCTTGACACAGAGTAACAGTGGGGAAAACAAAAAGGCTGTCTTAAATGCTGGTGGCAGGCCAACATCAGTATTTAGAAATTAAGTCCTAAATCTGATCTGTGGACTAGCAGCAGCTTGCGATGAGTGCTGTGCGGGGCGAGAGGCAGCTCTGGGGTCCCTGTGGAGCCCCAGCTCTCTGCAGGTACCACCTTCAGGCCGACTCCCCTGGCCCCAGGCCAGCAGTGCTGCAAGGCAGGCAGGGCAGCTCCCAGAGGGCAGCTCTGCTCACTTCACCCCAACCTCTGGATGGATTGGAAAAGTGGGGAGAAAAATAAGAAAACTGACGACAGTGTTGTGGAAGGATTAAGACATCTAATGATGCTCACCTTGGCTTTGCTTTCGAAGGAGCTGAGCCCCTGCTCTGCTGGCTGTACCGCACTCCCTGGCTTGCAGGCACACAGGCCCCACAGGCTCCTGTGCATTTGAAGAGGATGAGGATCTTAGGTCTTGCAAAACAGACCAGAAGAACTATTTAGAGCACCCCTGAAATGTATTGTGAGCCCATCTACAGTTGATAGATGTGAGTACTGAGAAGGAATCTAACTCATTCTGTGGGAGACACAAGCTACAGCAGATACTAGGCTACAGAAGTGTGGGAAACTGATGCAAGCAGGTCACTCAGGTGCCTGAAGAGGGACAGTGCTGCCGAGGGCCCTGCACCACTGCATGCCATCAGGCCCTGATGCGAAGTTCCCTGAATCTCCATCACACGTTTCCTTACACTTTCACTGTTAATTGGCACTTTTTACCCATTTTTGCATGTGGAGTGTGTTAGTAGAGGATAGGGTTATTATCAAATTAATTAGGAGCTCCCTCCAATTATTCCTGCTGTGCCTGACAGTCTCTCCCTGATGGACTGATTGGCTACTATAAATTCTCCAGCTTTATATGGCTGAGCAGTGCTCATTGCTGTGCTCCTGGCCCTGTCACCTCCCTGCTGCAGCTGGCAGTGCCTGTGCTGGTTCGCCCCCCTAGAGCCACAAAGCACCCAGGACCCAGCAAGTCCTGGAGCCCAATGGGAGTTGAGATGCTGCTCCAAGAGGTGAGAGGTGGCTGCCCTGGCTCTGTCACAGGGAACTTGGGGACAGTGCCAGCTGGTGAGTGAGCCCTCTCCTTGTACAGCAAGCACAGGTCTTCAGGGTGGTCCTGCACTCTGGCAGGACAGGGGGGTTGGCTTTAGCTGGGGGATGTGCTGGGGGAGGATGTCACAGGATGAGCGGAGTGGTTTATCCCAGCACCAGCATCACTGCCACTGAGGGCAAAGTGACAGTTTCTGGTGTCAGGAACAGCCAGCTGAGGTTCTCGGGCAGGGGACAGGGATTTAGATACTGGGACTTGCAACACAGAAAGCCACAGAAGCAGCTAGAGCCAATCAGGGTGTGGAGATTTGCTTAATTGAGAAATAAGCACATAGTTGTGGGTCAGTGACTACACAGCTGATTGGCTGAGGCTATTTTATTTTGGAATAATTTACAGTTGTTAAATGGATTTGGAAAAGCCTTAATAGTGGTTATTAAACTATTGACTTAGCCTGACGTGTTCAGTGTAGTAATCCATGTTTGTGTTTGTTGCCGTGATGAGGCTGCGGGCGCCGGGCAAGGTGCGGGAGCGCTGCCAGCCCCCGGCAGGGAGCTGCAGGGCTGGGGCCGGGAGGGCAGCGCTGCCCCTGCCAGCCGGGCAGGGCGTCTGCAGAGGGCTGCAGATCCCATCTGGGTCAGAGAGGACGCTTGGCTTCCCCGTAGTTGCAAATTCATTATGTGCATCTTAACGTCAAAAAACCCCTCCTGTACAAAGAGTGGCTTTTTTGCACCTGTGCAGAAGCAGACTCAGTTTTAGCTCATCTTTGCAGCGAGTAACTTCAAGTGCAGTACTTGTCAAAGGGCCTTTTTGCCAGCAGCTGAGAATGTTACATGTTCATTTATCCCACAGTATGAGAAATGTCAGCTAAGGACTACAGAGCACATGGTGTACGATGCTTAGAAGAAATCCCTGCAAATGAACTAAACTCCAACTCATCATGTCTGCTGTCCACATGTGATTTTCAGAGCAATTCTTGTTTTCTTTTGCATGATGGTTAAGAAGGCAGTGGACTGATACTTGAGAGGCAAATGCTGTTTTTTTGCTTTGTTTAACCCCATAAATGTGCATGGTACTAAATGTCGGTCTTGCCTGAAAAGCTGTTCCGTGGGATGGCAGCTCTGTGTTTAGTATGGGGGCTCTGCTAGGAGGAGTGGAGGTCTTGGATGTTTTACAAAAAGTTTGTTTCTCCAAAATGTCTGTTGATGACTGAACTCCAGTAGATATTAACTGTGAAGGAGGAATGCTAAACGGTCAGATTAAAAACAAAAAATAAGTTTAAAAAAATTGTTTTCCCCTCTAGACTTTCACTCCTCATCTCGGCCAATATTATTGTTTCCTTAGTTGTCCAGTTAGCCAGAATTCCTTCTGGGGGAGACAGGATCTACGTTTCTGAAGGAAAACAAATGAATAAACAAACCATAGTGCAGACCCTCTCATCTATCCCTGCTAGTTTTCAAAGCAAAAAACAATTCAAGACTCCTTTAAAACATGATAAAAGGGCAGGGGAGGTCAGAGGCTCGTGGGCTGCCTTTGGAGGTCGACTTTGAGGGCTGCTGCACTGCAGGCAAGGGCTGCAATGTTTTTATTCCCTGTCCTCTCTTAAGATCAACGCTTTGGAAAGGCACCTTCAGTGTGAATGAGTTGCTGGACTGAAAGGGGATTTTTAGGTTGCAGTGGAGAATTAAAAAAAGACCTATACAGTAACAATTACAGAAATGGTGTGAAGCCCACTTTCAGGAGCACTGGTGCGAAGTGCCTGTGTACAGCCAGGTTTCCAGCTTCAGCAAACCCTGATCAGCAATGGGAAACTCCCTGTTGTGGCCCATTTACAGCCAGGACTCCTACACCAGCCCAGGCTGCCTGACACACTTCTTGACATGTCACCAATCACATTACTGCTTTTCCAGCCATTTCACAGGTCAGATAAAACTACTCCTTTTCTGGCAGCATTCCCAAGCTTTCCTGTGTGCTTAGCAATGCAAACTCAAGCAACAGCAGCGACAAAGCCCACGATGTCCCAGTCTGGCTCTGGCACCCAAGCCGTCGCATCTCGATGTGCCCTGGTGATGCAGGAGGTGCCTGTGGTGGGGATGGCAGGTAAGAGCTGGGCACTTTCTGTGGTAGCTTCTGGAACACCAACATTTCTAGGGTCACAAAAAAGTGAGGAAAAGGTGTTTTGTGAGTCAGTGGCAAAAGTGTGCATTTCCTCAGCCCAAGTCCTTTCTCATAGTCATCTCCTGGGAGCTTGGATGAGAACTGAGACTGTGGACTTTGGGAATAGTCTTTGGTTTTATTTATTATTTTTTAATACAGCTGGACATTTTTTCTTCCTTTTGCCTTATTAATAATGCTTGTTAGTAATTAAACTTTAAAAATACCATGTTCTCATTTAAATTGTGCTACAGTTGGTTTTAGTCTTAGAGTTGAAAGATATTTCTGTATTTTATATATGTACTGTATATATATACACGAATACATTCTGTAGATATATATACACACTGCTGCAAGTGGGAGTTGCTGCTTTTCACACGTACTTAGCTATTCAATAGTAAAGAACATGACAGTTTTCTATCACAAAATGAAACGCACACACAAGCTGAGGGGCTCCCTGTATTTCCCAATTCTGTAATGTCATTGTATTTCCCTCCAAGTACTCTGTGGAGCATCCTGTGTGAGGGCACTAATCTAGATAGTTTATGTAAGACTGTGGAAATTCAATTCCAGAAATGAACCTTTGCATCTCTAGTAACAGCTGGAGAGGCTCAGGTCTACTCATCCTGCTCATTAAAGGACACGAGGAATTTGGATTAGATACAGATGGAGCGGGGATTTTGTTAATGACAGAAAGAGAGGCAAACGTTGAGGCATAACTGCCTGAATACAAACACACAATGTCTGTGTACATATTTCTGACTTGAAACTCTGAACACCATAAATATGCTATCATGCAAGAGGCAAAGCATATGCAAAAGTAACAATATCCCATTACCTTTCCAGAAAAAAGACTTTTCATAACTCATTCATACTCCATTGAATAAATGCTAAGATCCACTGCTGGCTGTTAATTATCCTCTACAAAGACCTGGTTATTGTGTTCAGTCTTAGTAAAGGCACAGTTGTTATTGTAGTGTACATAGAGAGAAGGGTACCTGAGGGAGTGGGGAGGAAATATGCTTGTGCAGAATTTTAACAAGGAGAGCTGTATTGCACCAAAGGGATTCACTGGGTGGGATTTTGATATGTGCTTCAGGAAATTAAGCTTTTTCAAGATAAAAACCTTGCTGTGACTCTTTGAATACATATTATCACTCCCTATTTGAAAGACACCAGCCACTTAAAAATTTCTCTCTGTTATTAAAATAAATTTCTAAGGCTACTTTGACTGAATGAGTAGATGGAGGAAACCAGTCTGTTTTTCCCCTGAAGGCTACGACCCTATAATCATATCAAGGTAGGTGTATGCAAGAGTTTGCAAAGCCCACTCATCTTGATGGGGTGTTTGAGGAGCTCTTGGAGGTCACCAGCCAAAGGCAGCACCCTGCTTCTCCGAGCATAGTGGAGGAACTGTGACCTTAGACAGAACCTTTTCCTGCTGGTCCCAGTGCAACAGCACAGTAGAGAAGCAGTTGGAACTGCCCTCTGGGCTGGGTGCAATGCCGAGGCCACTGGGACTCATCAGATTTGAGAAAGAGAAGGTCTGGGTATGAGAGTGACTTCTCCCAGGGAGCCTTGTATCTTCCATGCTGAATTGTTGGAAATGCTGCAGCTGCGTGGCAGGTCCAGGAAAGATCTGCTGAAGCTGTTATTTTAATGGGTGTGCTCCTTCCTGCTTGCCCTCCACTATCTGAATGTCAGGCAGGAGGAGGCAAAGCCTTGTGACATTTGTGTTGCTAAAGTAATTGCTTTTGGTATGAAGTGTGTTGGTGGCTACAGGCTCACATGGGAGGACTAGCCTTGCTCAGAGGTAGCTGTAAGGAAGTCAGTCTCTGTCCCTATTTCTTTTTCTTATTCTGTTTTATGCCTCTCTTCTTCTTGGTTGTGCAGGGACAAGTTCAGAGCTCACACGTTTGGGGTGTTTGTTCCAAATGTGCAAATGTTGAGAAGAGAGAACAAAGTGTGTAACTTTGTGTGGAAATACTGAGAACAAGAAAACAGAATAAACAAAGCTGAAGAAAAGAGAAGTAAAACTTTTGTAAACACCAAGCACAGGTAGGGATGAAGGAAACAGAAGATAACAGGAAAGTGAAACATGAACTTTGGGGGGGGATATAAGAAACCATGAGACACCACAGGATGCTGGCTATGGCTGCCCTCCTCTGCTGGGCCAGTTGAATATGACTCTGGTGGTCCTGCTGTCCCCTGCTTGACTGAATTTGATCAGCAGGGGGTCCTTGCTTTTGCCATCCCTAGTAGCTAATCCAGTATAGCAGTTAAGGAAGCAACACCAGAAGATGTAGTTCACTTATAAGGTACTTGGCTCCTTAACTTGCATTAAAAAGGAAAGGCCTGTGTAGGTTTCCCTCCAGAATCCCAAACTTGGCCTGACTGTAACAGTGAAAATAGATTAATATATCTTCTGCTCAGTTGCATTCTGCATTAAATCCCGTTTGACCTTTGGCAGATACTAATTTTCTTTGCACAACTGAAGTTGAGAATACTAGTGTCAGTTCATGCTCAGAGACTTCCAACTTGTAGCAGCTAGAAACAGTTTGTTAATAACTCTAGATAGTGTGATATGTTGTTTTCTTCACTTCTTTTAACTTCTTTATGAATAAGCTGAGAGATGCCCAAGGCCAGTAGGAGCTGTAGAGCGTCTCTGATGGCTGAACCCATTTGGTTTAAACCTGGTGGTTGCTGCTCAAGTCGTATATGTGAACAAACAGGATCCAAACACATTCCCCCTGTTCACAGCTTGGGATATGCTGCGAGACCATTTTATCCGTAAGTTGTTTTGTTACTAGAAAGATATTTTGCATTTTGGCACATCTCTGGGTTAGAAGGGAAGACTGTAAATATTTGGGGGTTTTAATAGCATTACTACAAACTGCGTAGTATTCTAATAGCTGCTTGCAAAGTTCTTGTTTATTTGGGAGTGACTAGTAAGTATCACATCTTTATAATTTTTCATGTTCAATATTAAAATATCTTGAAAGGATTTTAAAGATTTTTTTTTCCTCTGTTGATTTTTGCGATGAGTCAGAAAATAGTTTTGATGCCCCTTCTTCCTCTGATTTTCTTGACCCCCGTCTGTTGTTCTGCAGCTGGAACAGATGCACACTGCACCTCCTGGGGTCTCACTGGCAGCACAAAGGGAAGACAGCCCTCAGCAAAATTCCATGGGAGGCATGCTGTGCTCCATGGGTAAGGCTGGTGGATCAAAGATGTAAACTAAGAGTATGTGGGGTTTTTCTTCAGTTCCTGCAGGGGGTTAAGACATGCCTTAACTAGATTTACCTTCTAGGAATGCAGTGTCCTCAGTGTGGAAGAACAGTCAGTGGCTGGATTGTATTTATCAGCCTTACACAAAAGGATACAGAAATGAATATGCAGAATGTTGAAAGGCAGAGGGATAAGCTGGCTGGTGTCTAAGGAGTGTATTTGTATTAATGTCTCAGAAGGGCAAGTGTGATAATGTTCAGGTGCTCAGGCAGAGCAGAAGAGCAGGCAGACTGTCAGGGCTCTGACCTGAGGAATGGTGACACTTTGCTTTCCCTCCTCCCCTCCATTTCTTTATTTCACTCAACCAAGCAGCATAACCACCTGGCACTACAGCATTTAAGTGCTGTTTTGCAACAGATGCACACAACAGAGTGCAGGCTTTTCTGGTATCTATGTTGCATCTTGTCAAGGTGACTCTCCTAACCTAAGTGTGCTACTCCCAGCAAACAGCTGCTGTTTTCTTAGACTGGCAGTGCATCTGGACAAGGGAACATTACATCTTTGTTTTGGTTATTTTAATACCTTTGTGTTACTAACAATGATCCTGCTGAGTGCCCCTTCCTCTCTGCCAACAGACTGCTTGACCACAGGCACACCAGGGTAGCCTGTCACACACTGGCTGTGAGCAAGGAGCTCAGGCTGTAGCTGTGTAGCCCTGAAGAGTCTGGTGGTATCTCATGCATCTAGCTTGGTGAGTGAAGGAAAGGTTAGTGTGGCCACCAGGTCCAGCTGTGGGGACATTTTTATTTAATCACATCTCATATATGGCAAGGAGGATCATTGTATTTTTCTGCCGTGTTTTTTCTTTTTTTTTCCCCAACAGTTTTAGATACTTCATGTGGGGAAAATACTATATTTTAAAGAATACATTCTATATTTGGTAATAATTTGAGGCATGAACATGTCTGAAGGAGAAAGACTTTTCAAGCAGCATGCTGCTGGCTCAAAGGTTCCTCAGCAAATTCTGCTGGGCTCTGCCTCTGAGCTGTGCTGCCCTCTTACCAGCCTGAGCCTTGAGGGATCAATTCGGGAACTGCTTGAGAGCCTGCACGATATTCTTCAATGGCCCCTTTCTTCTATGCTAGAAAGGTTGAGGGAAATGTCACAGAGAATTTACAGCTCAGATGGGTGGGTGGCAAGGTTTGAAAAATCTACAGAGATGATTGAGCACTGTTCCACAATGAAACAGTTACTAACACTGCACAGGTGGACTTGGGAAAAAATGTTTTGCTATTTTTTTAAGTACAGCACAACCTTAAAAAAAAGCATGTGGAAAACCAAATCTAATTAATCTCCAGCCAGTATCTTGGCAATAGCATTAACTGGCAAAATATTGGTTATGGCTTCTATTAACATCCAGGCTGAAAAGCTCAAGTTGGCTGTAAGGCCCAGGGGCTGTAATGATATCCTTCCTACTCACAAGTGTGCATGAAATGGTCAAAATGGGAGAGCGTGGGCCAGGCAGCAGCAGGCGCTGTGTGGGCTTTGCAGGATCCTCTGCTTGGATGCTGAAGTGCCCAAGAAGTCACTGAGTTGTTGATTAATTCAGAGCCGCTCCCACCATTAGCATCTTGAGTTGTTTCCCTTCTGCAGCACTGCAGGTGTGTGGTGCAGGCAGAACCTGGGCTGGTGCTGCCTGGGAGCTGCGTCCATAGCTGGCCCACTGCTTCCCAGAATGTTGACTGATGCTGTGTGGCAGCAATTTGCAAATTGTCAAGGCATGCGTATCTGGAAAATCTGCAGCTAGGAAGGAAAAACATTTTCCAAAGAACAGAATGGAGCAGTACCAAATAATTAAGCTCTTACTCAAAACAAAGGGAGACTGTTGTACCATTTTTCTTCTTTGAGGTGGAAAGATGTGAAAGGGAGGATGGACTGAGATCCAAAAAATGGGAATTTAGTGTTTGGTTCTGTCATGACCCCTCAGAAGGTTCTTGAGACTCCGGCATATCTCATTCATGTCTGTGAAACAGGGATAATCCCTCCCATGATCAACAGAGACTATGAGGAGAACATCCTCAACGGACCAAGTCCTCAGATTGGGAGGCAGAGCAGCATTGGAGGGAGTTCTCTGATTTCTATAATGGGCACTGCTGAATTACATAAGCAACAAGCCAGGATTTCAAACAGTTTTGGAGTTGAACAGCATTGGTATCCAACAAAGAATAAATGTTTTATATCAGGAGATAAGGATATTTTGTTTCTCACAGTGTAAACAAGAAAATATTTGTCTTTGTAGATTAGCTGCAGCAATGAAAATACTTTGCATAGTCACTAGTTGGGAGTTCTCAGACTGTTAATACATCCCAAACTGTCTGGTACAGACTGGAACAGGGAGCAGAATTAAATACAAGATACTGGGCAGGTTGAGGCCTTTTCGCTCAGGATACAGCAGGTTATGATGTCTGTGGAATCTCTTCTCTGCTTAAAATCATCATACTGTGGACCTGTGTATCAAATGTGGACAAATGGTAGACAAACGGGTGAGGAAATGGGAGAAAGGAGCATTGGCTCACTGTTGTGTTGGCTGACACTCATTTTTTTTCATGAGCGGCTGTGTCTCTGACCCAGTGGGAAATCATTGACATACTTTAATTCCTATTGATTTCTATGTGACAAACGTAATATCTAACACTTTTCATAGAAGCCGAACTGGGGCTTTTTATGCTGACTTTCACAAATAAATTTCTTCTCCCCATGGAAAGCTGAGAGGCAGATTACAAAGTTTCACAGATCATTTGGAAACCTTTAAAATTGTTGTGGTTGCTTGGTTTTGGGTTTTGGCTTTTTTTTTTTTGTTTTGTTTTGTTTCGTTTTGTTTTTTTTTCCTGTGGACTTAGAAACCTGCCTGAAAATAATGTGACTAAGGAAGCATTCTCTGACTACAGCACTTCCAACCAAGACCATTATTGTGAATTACAGAACTGTGAAGGTCTGAGTCCCAGCAACTCCAAATACAAGCACATGTTTAACTTCGAGTCCATGCAGTCATACTGTCCTGGGGTCTTAACTCCTTAGGGAAGAGTAAATAAGAGTGAGGAGGCTTTCTTCCTCTGGCCTAGAATTAACTTGCAGATTTAATTGACCTGTTTTATTGCAGATGTTTGTTGAATTGTCCTATTGCAGGAATTATCATTCATCCATAAAATAAAATGGCTCCAGTGACTAACTTTGAGTGTCACGTTAAAAAATTATTAGTACTGCCATTTTTCTAAGGTTTTATGATACTGTTCCCCTATACTGTTAAAATGGAAGTCCATCTGTTAAATATTTACCTGTTAGTCAAACACACTGTTCTATCTTCCTTTCTATATCCTTAAGTAATGAATGACAGAGCACAAAAAGGAGGCTACTTGTCAAATTTATTTTAGATGAGTGTAGGAAAAACAGGGACTGACAGGTATAATGTGCTAAATAAAATGGGTATTTTCCCATAAAATTGCAAAATGTAGCTAGTTTAGAAGACTGCAACTTGATTTTATTGCTCCAAGCCTTGGAGTTTCCTATTATTTTGTCAGGTCACTAATATTCTCATGGCAAGAAAAGATTACTAAAAAAAATAATAATTCATTAGAAATATTGCAGGCTAAACTTTCACACATGTAGCAGCAAGAATAATAATGCCACACACATCCCTCTGTCATCCTGTGACAAGACTGGGCACTTCTGCTTTTCTCAGTTAACCTTTTGGGAAGAAGAGGGGAATAGCAGGATTTGGCTGCTGAATTCTTTCATTATCTCTCCTTCCTTTGTGTGGGGTATGAAGGACTGTGAACCAGAGCACTGCTAGACATGACTGTGGCACCCACGCAGCCTAGGTGCAGTGATTGCCTCAGCACCTACGACTGCTGAGCTTGAGAGCCAAGTTTCCATGCTGCGCAACATGAAGAATAAAAAGTTCCTGGATGTTATTTTTAGAGACATGAACATGCCTAGCAAAGGAGGGTCTGGAGTGTGCAGTGCAGAATAGAGGTATAGATGAAACATGAGTTATAATGACTAGGACATAAAAAAGCAGGCAGTCATCCAGAGCGGACTGTGACTGTTGGAGTACCAGAGTTCATCCCCAGATGTGTGACCAATAGGGGATGATGTAAACAGTGTCAGATGTGCCCCAACTGTGAATGCGGAGGAAATGTGACGGAGACAAGAACTACAGTGGGCAAGTGCCATGAAGATGGTGTGTTTTTTGGTACCTCACACAGCACCCTGTTTGGACCCTCTCTCACTTTCAGCTTTCTTTTGGTATCCAAGTGAGATGCCAAAGCCGTGTGGCACTGACCTGTGCGTCTCCTGCAGACCAGCAGAGTCAAAGGCCCTGCACTGCACCAGCAAGGGACAAGAATGCCAAGAAGCCTGACTTACTCCTTCCTCCAGCTGCATGGATACTGCACCTCTATTATGGAAAAATCAGGAAAGTCAACAGGCCCAAGATGTGTATCCCTCACCAAACTTGTGAGAATGGTTAGACAGTTGGACATCAGTGATGTGATAGGTTAGAAAGTGGGATGAAAGGCTTTTTAACAGCACTGACTTTTGCAAACTTAAACAAGACTGAAGTCCTGGCTGGCAGGGCATTAAGTTTTTGTGGTTTTTTTTCCTCCAGTCTCCAGGATTTGAGAACTTGAAGATGCTGTTTTCTCTTTGTCTGGTGTGCTGCATGTGGATCACTGGGACTCTGGTGAGAACAACCTATAGGGTCTTTGAGAACACATTGTGGTCCTTTCCTTCATCTTGGGATTCAGCTCATCCAGGTTTGAGAAATCTATGTGAAAAAAAATAAATAAATAATTTTCTTCTCCAGAGTCAAAGGGCAAAGATTGTGTATGTCTTCAGCCAGACAGCAATGAAATAGAAATCCAGCACAAACCAGTAGTGCCATGATGGATCTGACAGGGCTTGGTGTCCCTTGGGCACTCTCATTTGGATTCTTTTAGGTCTACATAGCTGGAAGCTCTGATTGCAGCTTTTCCTGTGGGTGGGTATTCCTAATATCTTTCATCTTTGCAGCTTTCTTGGTGTTAAAAAAGGTTTTAACTCAAGCTGCAATGGATCTCTTCTCTTACTTAGAAGCCTGTTTTCACGAAATGTATAAGAATGTAACATTTTCAGCCTTTTATTGTTCTGTCAGATGTGGTTAAAATTTGCTACTGTTTGTTCTTGCTCCCTCTCTTGCACAACGTGCAAGTAGGTACATGCACGTATGTGTGCACACATGCGCACACGGAGATGTATTATGCACATGTAGAGATAATAATCTCAAAGCCCTTTTAATTTCTGTAGGAATCCAGGCTAGGAAAAAGGTATTGTAATGCTTTTTCTATGGGAGAGGAAAAGAAGGATGAACTAATTATTTTTTTTCTACACAGCAGATGGAATATTCACTCAACTCTCTGTTAAATGTAACACGTGTTGCTGGAAATCTCGCACTACTATTGTAAAGTAAAAGATGTGGTGGGATTCTTGTCCTGGAACTGCATCCTTGTGCTTATGCACTGCACACACATGCTTTGCCTTCAGTGCCTGAGTGGTCCTGCTGAGGCTGGAGGAATGTGTAGGAAATGTAGGCTTGCTGTTGAGATCCTGTCTCCATTGCATCTCTTGGGAGTGTTGCCACGGAAAGGAAGGCATTTTACCCTTCATTTGTAAGTAATTAAGATGGTAGTGGAGTTTCTGAATTTTCCAACTTTGTGAAAACGAACTAATAGCAATGATCCACTTCAATAATTCAGATATTGACACAAGAGAGAGAAACAATACAGTAAAAATAATTAACTTTTGTTAATTAATGTTTATAAATAGGAAGGACACCTGCAGCAAGTGCAGATGTTGCAAGTAGCATTAGATTGGGATGGCTGTGCAGTAATTCTGAAAAGAAACAGGTCAAAAGGACCAAGAGGGATCTGCAACATGGTCCAAGTAGTGTAAACTATGTCATTGTTACTGAGCTGCTAAAGAGGTGATGAAGATGTGCATTTTAAAAAAATATTTCTATAGCAGCCAGAGGTTAATTACCAGCTTAAAAAATGCCTATTGGTGTTTGTCAGCACCATCAGTGTGTAAATTATTGTCATTTTCAAGCCTCAAATGTGCCTCTTTCAGACTTAGGCTGAAATAGTTTGACAACTCTTTTACTGAGGCATTTCTTAGATAAATTTTAATTAGTATATTTTTTTTCCCCTTCCCTTGTGGCCGTTAAGACTGCTGGAATTGGGGCTGCTTGCCAACACCTTGAGACTTGCCAGCAGGAGCATGGGATGTGGTTTGGACTGTAGCCCCAGACTTCCTTCTCCTAGAGTGACCCACAGACTCTTGCTCATTCTTGCTCTGGGAATGGGACTTCAGACTGAGATTCCTAAAAAATGTCACTTCATCCCTCTAAAAATATTTCCTTTCAGAGAACATAACTCCTGCTATTAAGTTTTCAGTACACATGCATGCATGTATATGATTTGCCAGTCTCCTTCATTTCCACAATGGTCTACTTTTCTATCAGTACTGTTAAAAAGTAAAATGCCAAACTGGGAAAAAGGCAGAACTATGCCAGACAAGAAGGACACAACAGAACATATTCTTTTTTTCTTTCAGGTGAATTTAGCTATGCATCTGTTTGTTTACTTCCATTCCAATTTTGTGATGGGCTATGGAGAAGGATCATTATTACTGCTTCTGCAAGTCATGGTTATGGACTTCTTCCTCTTAACAATTTTTCCAATCTTACCTAAAGGATCTATGATTATTATTATTTTTTTAAATTTCTATAATTAAACCATACGTGAAGTGATGACCTTAAAGGAGAGGAATTTAAGTGCAAACAGGATAATGATGGGGCCCAAAGGCAGGAACTTTGAGGAAGCTTGAAAAGAAGAGGTATGTATTTCTCATGTAAGTGAGATGAAATTAAGTAGTTGGCTATGGTGATTTACCTGCTAAGGGCAAGTTTTTAGCTGTGTATGTATCTGCTTTTTCTGATACCTCTCTCCAAAGGGGAGTGATTAGATGAATTTGTTTCCATTTTGTAAAAGAAACAAATTTTGTTAATGAAAAAAGTTCTTACTTAGAGGGACTAAGCTGCCAATTGAATAAAAAACACCCATTTTTTACATGGAAGATATAATTAATATAATCTTTATTTATTTGTGCAACCACTAAAACCAAAACAGTACAATCTTAATAGGAGAAAAAAACCCTTGTGTGAGTACATAGAAATTATCCTCCTGTCTTAGTCACATAGTTTAACATAAAAAAGAAAAAACAGCAGAAATTAGTTTTCTCTAACATGTTATTAAGGACAGAGCCTGTTTACCAGTCAAATAATAGATGTCCCCATGGAATTTGACAATTTGCAAAATATACAAAAATGTATCATCCAGGGAGAGTTGCAGCTGTAACAAACAAGGAAGAACTTCTGACTAAAAGGGAACATGACTTATTTGTTCTAATGGCTTAAAAAAATTCATAAATACAATGATTAGGCTATAAAAAATGTTTCAGAGGACTGTCATAACACACTTGCATTTGTAGAGCCCGGACAGAGTTTCTGTTGGCCCCATTCCTTGAAGATCTGTCATTTGTGTTGAAGAGTCATGGCCTTTAGAGATTTGTGCACAGACAGGGTTGTTAAGCTACTCATTCACAGGCCCTTCCTCTTACTGTGGCTAGGTTGCCTGTCTCAGACCTCCAGTCAGGTGAAAAAGGTGTCTGGAGCTGGTGTGCTCCTGCTGTGCTGTGCTGTCCATTAGTTTGCTAGGCCTTTCTTTATCCCATCAACAGCTTCCACTGGATGTCAGCAGATCAGTAGAATCAAACGTGCCCCCTCTTAACACCTGGATCCAGGTACCACAGATTTCTCTTTGACCTCTCTTTAATGGAGTTTTTTTCAGAAAGAAACTAGGGTTTTTAGAATTGCTTTCCCATTTAAAAACAGAAAAAAACGCTCTTCTAAAATCCAATTTAACATTTAATAAATATTAGTTGTCTTCTATATGGTTAAACTTGGCTACCACCACACTTGTGCAGCAGATTATACCAATGCCTTGATATTTCAGATGCTCTCAAGTGCTGCTTGTGCTCCTCCAGAGGCTGGGAATCCCAGGCTACTGAAAAGCACTCTACAGACACAGCCAAAAGCAAGTTCCTGTGCAGTTTAGCAAGCTTGACACCCTGAATTAATCTACTTGCTACTTGCTGAAGGGAGTCCTATCACTTCTCATCTGCTCCCACCCATAGAGCCCTGTACCCCATGGCAGCTAGTTTGACTCAATTTAGCTTGCCATGTGGGGAGCAGCATTTTTGCAGGGTTGGTTTTCTGGCAGTTGTGTAAGTTGATTAAATTATGGCAAGGTCGATGAGCTCTTAGGTTGGCTCAGCTTCTTCTGGTCAAACCACACCTACTGCTCAAGCCTGCTCTGACCTTGCAATATTTATGCTGTCATAGCCACGCATCTCTGACTAGGGCAGTGCTTTCTGGAGGATGACAACACCATGCCAGCCAACACCTTTCTCTGACCACTGCTGCTTCCTTGCTGATTTTACACCAGGCAAGGACTCATTTCTCTATTGGTTTCTAAAGGGATGAACTCAAGTTGTGCATCTGTCTCCAACTGCTGAACAGAAATTAAGGATGTCTAGGACTAGTAGCTAGATTCTTCTTTGTTTGCTAAGACTTTAATGAATTGTAAAGGAAGGCTGAAATCCAGAATGAAGTTGAATTCTAGTAAGCTTAGTAAGGACTGTTTCAGAACCTTGAAATTATCTTAAGTTTTTGTTGTGCCAAGTAAATGTTTGGCACTTAGAAATGAAAACATATGGCCCTCCAGATTCTACTGAAATTTTAAACAGATGACTAAAGTAAAAGCAGGTACCTCAAATTCAAAAAGGATACCTCCTCTAAATTGTTGGGTTTTGTGTCTTAGTTACCTTTTTCAGGCATGAGATTTACAGTTAATTCTGCTTGTTGTCCCTTCAGTAAAGGCTGTGTTTTAAGGTAGCTTATTGAATTGAATCCCTACTGATTATTCCATGTTATTTTAAACCCAGCCTTTCAAACTAAAGTGAGTCTGAGTTATCCCAGTGGTACAGAACACGCCGCAGCAGAAAGCATTCCTGCCTGTCTTGTCCAGTTGCATTCTAGGCTTCAGTACAGCAAAACCACCACTTTACAGAGGAACAGAATAACACGGACATGCAGACTGAACTGGACCACATACCAACGACCCTTAAATGATATGTTCCTTTAAATAAATGCAGGGTCACCAGTAGAAGGGACTACTAAAGACAGACATAAGATGTCATAAGTCACAAGTTTAAATGGAGTACACAGACAGAAAAGCCATTTCCAAGTACAGCACTGTAGGGGATGGTAGTTGTGTTAGGTGCTGTACTTCCTTCTGAACTTGCACTGAACTGGTACCCTCACCAGGACTGAGCTTCCAGACTTAAACCAGTGAGATGTAAGTTACAGTGGCCAAATGCAGCATTGAGCTTAAATCCAAACTACAGGGTAGATGTTAGTTTTAGTGTTCTTTCTAATTTGCATCTAATGTGATCTTTCAAAACCTTCCCTGAAGTTTCATCAGAAGCTGGTCGGAATCACTTCCTTTCCTGAACTCTACTGCTACTTATCATAAAGACTGCATCTCACTTTTGAAATAGCTGCATTTCGGTATCTGGTGGAGAGATTCTCATTATTATAGACCAGTGTGGCTTTCTCTGTATCTACACAGCTCAAGTTACATCACACTGTTTTCAGCAAATGGATTGAGAATTCATCCCAGGACCTTCTGTTTCCCACAAGCAGCCTAGAAGCGGGAGGCAAGGGCTTAAAGAGGCAAGGCTCTTTAATAATAAACTGGTCATGGTTAGTTTATTCAGATCACATACTGATACAGTACATCTGGTGGGTAATCTCAAGAAAGAGGAAACAATGGCTGTTCTAATTGGGCATGGAATTCAATCTCTGTGGAGATATCAGCACAGCGCTAACTCAGCAGGAAGACCCAGAACTTCCATCCAGGACAGACACAATGATCTCCCCAAAACACCCAGGATTCTTCCAGTGCAGGTCTTGATGCTAGTATATGGATAAGCAAAAAGCTTCAAATAATGTCTTTTCTAATTTCCTTTTTTTCCTTGATTTTTTTTTCTTTTTTTTGCTTCTCACATGTTCTTAATCTCCACTGGGAAGTTGTAAATAAACACATTTTATTTTTATTACCAATCAGTTTCTATTTAACATTTCTGTCTGAGTCTCTCTTTTATACCTCTTTTTCATAACAGCAGACCTTTTTTGCAACTTTATTGTAATTTATCTTATCTTAAAGTCTTTTTCAAAATAGACTATCAATATTCTATTATGTTTTGCTTCTTTTTTATATGAATTTAATATTACCAACAAAGCATCCCCCTAATTTTAGGTACTTGACCAGAAAAAGTTGCTCCTCAACTAGTGTTGTGAACCCTATTTATATCTGAGTTTTACTGCACTGAAAAACTCTTTTAATATATAAACCAAATCCTATTATTAATACTTCAAATCCTTCTGTCATAAAGTGTTGCAGTTATGTCCCAAGCCTGGAAGCAGATCCATACAGGTAAACTAGCAACAACATCTCACTAAAGTCACAGAGCTCTCAAGATACATCCAATCACAGAAGACTAACTTCACTATTTAGTTTGTCCTAGACAACATAATCTTCCTAAAGCAAAACACCACTGGTGTTTGGCAATATCAGGCTAATTGGCAAGGGCCAGTTTTTTACTGCCATTCTCACCCTCACAGAATATGAACAGGAATTATTTCTCTTACACATCAGTCTTTAAATGAACCACTTCCTCGGTTATCAGAAGTGCAAAGGAATCTAGAATAGTTCTGGTTCCAGGATGACAGCTTATCATCCAACAACTTCAGGTATTGCAAAATTAATGGCAGATTTTATACCAGCTGTAGAAGACTTTTGTTTTTGATACTACAGTATTGTTGATCATGTAAACTTGCATTTTCATTTTTCTCTTAAAACTTGCTTGTGTGTATGTACTGACTCACTTTTAAAGGTTCTTTATTTTTTTACTGGCTAAAAATTATTTCTGACATGATCATCTTATGTCAGAATAAATATGGCTTCTGTTCCTAGTTACAACTTTTTTTTTCCTCAGCTTTTGTTCTGTTATTAAAAGAAAATATATGAATTGCAAAAAAAGCTTCTCCTTTATGAGTATGTTTTTTTATTCTAAAGTAGAATCACAGGAGACTATGTAAGCAAACACAGAATTTTAAAAACAGAAGTGGGGGGTTGTTTTGGTTTTTTTTTACTACCCTGGAAAAAATTGTGACTAACAATTTACTATTTATAATAAACTATTAACTATTTACTATTAAAAGTCATCTGAAGGCACTCTCAACATACTGGCAGAAGCAAATGGGCTTAAAATAAGACTACACATCACACAGCAAGAGCAAACTTCCATTCATAGCAAAGATACTGCAGTCTTCCTCCCTCATAACTTCCTGATACTGAATTAGCATTTTCTCAGTGCATTTTTTCCTGTTCTGTAATAGTTTTTAGGCTAAGCCTGAGCAATTACAGCAAGGTCATAGTGCTGGACTGATTAAAAAGCACTGTTCATTCTCTGCTCTGAAAGGCTCTTGCAAATTCTGACCATATTTCTAGGTTTCCTAGTTACTTCTCCGCAGGTTATCTGTGGAGACAGGTATCTGGGTGGCCTGGGACTTCAAATTCTCACACAACTACAAACGTGTGAGACTATGCTCACTCTATCTCCTAGGTAATTCTCAGTGATAATTACATTGAAGAGCGTAACAGGAAAGGAGGTTTGAGTTCTCCAGTCCCATGCTTTCCAGCCTCATTCAGGTTCCCTCGGACACCACATGAAAGGTAACCAGGAAAAACACCCTTCATCAGAGAAGTCTGCAAGGGAAGGGTCAAGATCACTGCCTCAGCCTACACACTGTCCTGTCACCCTGCACATGCACGGGAGGGACGGGAGGAAAGGCCAAGCTCAAGCTGTTCCCGCTCACAGGAACACTTCACCTTGTTACATGGCACAACAGCGAATCGGGCCCCACTAATAATCATTTCTGTATCATCACATACTTATATAATGCTTTAAACGTTATTTCCTGCCTTAGTTTAGCAATACGAGAGCTCCTGGCTTCCTCTGTGTTGCATAACGCCAGGACGGAGCAGCAAACTGCTGCCCAGGGATTCTCGGCCACGTCCCCTCGACACCACCACACGAGCTGCGGGCTGGTGCCGGGCTGCGAGCGGAGCACGCTGCCGCCCTCCGCACGCCTGTCAAAGGGACGTGGCGTGGTAAAATCTCACTTGCGGCCTTATCCTCGACGAGGTTTATTTTACAGAAGAGGCAAAGGAGCTTTTTAGATTTAGCTCGCCCGGGTCAGCCCGGTGCGAGCCCGCCAGGACTAGCAGGCTTACGCAACGCCGGCGGGCCCGCCACGGAGCTCTGCCCGCCGGGCCGCGCCGCAGGCCGGGATCCCCGCCCCGCGGCACGGCAGGCAGGCCGGGCGGGCTCCGGCAGCCGGTACCGGCGCGGGGCCGCCGCCGAGGCCCTGGCGGGCGGATCGGGCCCCCTGGGGGCCCCGCGCCGACATCTTAGCGCCGGTGCTGGCAGCGCGCAGCTCGGCCGGCGCCGCGGCCGTCGCCAGCTCTGGCAGCCCCGCCAAGGAGGCTTCACAGGCGCACCGCGCTGGCGGGGACACGGGGAGGGGGCCGGGGCAGCCGCCGCGCAGCTGTGCTGCTTCGGAGCCGAGCCCTGCGGCGCGGGAGAGCGGCCAAGCCCCGCGGGCCGCGTCAGCCCGGCGGGAGAACCGCGGCGCCGGGGCCGCTCCCCGCGGCGGGGGCCGCTCGGGCCGGGCCGGAGGAGGCCGCGGGCGCCCGGCGGGTCCCGCTCATTGTTCCCGCACAAGCCCTGGCAAACAGGAAGCCGCCTCGGCATGAGGCGCCCCCCCCGCCCCGGGCGGGTGACTGGCAGGCCGGGCGGCCAATGGGAGCGGCAGCGGCGGCGGGGCGCAGCCAATGAGCGCCCGCGCGCGGGAGGAGGCGGGAGTTCCGGGCTGGCAGGCGGGCGGGCGGGCGGCGGTGTCGGCCGGGCCCCCTCTCCCGCTGCAAGCCCCACCTTTCGGCTTTCCCGCACCGTCAATCAAAATAGGAAAAAAAACCCCGGAGTAGGCTCGGGCCGCCGCCGCCGCTTCAGCCCGTGAGCACAATAAGCATGTCCCCAGCGGCAGCCGCCTAGCCCCAGCCAGCAGGGCCTGTGTGCAAGCCAGCCAGCCCGCCTGCCTGCCTCCCGCCCAGCCAGCCAGCCGGCCGCTCGCACTCACACCATGACCGGTACGTACGCACCGACCGAGCCGCCCTGCGGGGCTCCCTGCTCCTGCTTCGGCCCTGCGCTTCCCCGCTCCGGCCCCGGAGCGTCCGTGTGCGAGCGAGGCGAGAGCGGCACTGAGTGCAGCAGCAGGAGGAGCAGGGGGAGGAGGGAGAAGAGGGGCAGGGGCAGCAGCACGGGGAGGAGGAGGAGGAGGAGGAGGAGGGCTCCGTGCGGGAGGGCGGGGGGAGCGCTGGGGTTAGGGGGGGGGGGGAGAGGGAGGGAGGGAGAGGGAGGGGGGTGATCGCTCCCGTCAGTGACTCTCCCCTCCCCCTCCCCGCTGTGCCCGCAGCTCCCGAGAAGCCCGTGAAACAAGAGGAAATGGCTGCCTTGGACGTGGACAGCAGCAGCCACAGCGAGTATCTCCAGCACGGCAACGGCGCCGCCTCGGCCTCAGCCGGGGCGGCAGCCCCCCAGGTAAGCGCAGGCCCGGCCGGGCGCCCTCCCCCCCCCCCGGGTGACACGTTGTGAGCGGGTGCGGGAGCCGGTGCCGCCGCCGCCGCTTCCTGTGTGCGCGTCTGCGAGGAGCCCGGTCGCTGTCCCGCACTAACCGCCACCCACTTTCTCTCCCTGAACCCGCCCATTGTGGGTAGGACGCTCAGCCGTCACCGCTCGCTCTGCTGGCGGCCACCTGCAGCAAGATCGGCCCGCCGTCGCCGGAGGAGGATGAGGCCGCCGCCGCCGCTGCCTCTCACTCTGCCGGAGCGGTGAGTGCCCGCCCCGCCGCTCTCGCACGGCCTGCCGGGGGGAGAGACAGCACAGCCAGCCAGCCCGCCCGCCCGGGGGGAGGGACGGGACACACGGCACTGCCCGCCCGGGGGGAGGGACGATAGCAGGGCCGACCTGCCAGGAGAGGGGTCCCCGGGCTCCCCTGCCTCTCCAGGAGGAGCCGGGCTCCCGGGAGGAGGAGGGAGCCTCGCTCCCCCCTCCCCCGCCATTGGGAGCGGCGCCTTCATTTACTTTCAAAATCGGGGGGAGGCGGGAAACCTCCCTCCCCAGGCCCTGGCACCGGAGCGGCTCGCTCGGTATCCGGTGAGGCCGGGAGGCATCTCACCTCCACCTGAGCGCGCCCCCGGGACCCTCTCCTTAGCTGCCGGCCTGGAGCCGCGCAGCCGGGCAGGAGCACAAAATGAAGGCTGGCTGTAAGGAAGGATGTAGTTAGAAGTAAAATGGCTGTTTAGAAGCGAACGCGGTGGTGGAAGCTGCTCGCTTCCTGTATCGACGCGGTTTTTTCTAGGTGCAGTCATCATGCGGTCCCTGGTATGGCAGACTGAATTTCTGTCCCTATCTCTCTTGCGTTGCCGGCTCTGAAAAGAGCCTTGGTGACCTTGGGGCCTTGTGTGATGGAGATGGATCTCGAAGACTAGAAATGTATTCGTGTTGAAGCTAGTTTAACCATCTCCATAACGAAAGCGTAATGGAAACTCCTGTGTTCCTTAATTGGCCTAGCTAAACTCTTGTTGACATATGCTTCTAAAGTTGAAAGAGATAGGACATTTTTAGATAACTACTGCCTCAAAATATCACTATATTAAGGGGGACTTCCAAGATACCTTTTAAAATGGCAGGACGTAGTAATTTTTATTTGCCTTAGTCCTTGGGAAATCAGATATAATATATATGTTTTTCCTTTTTCTATACAAAAAGGATTTTAAAGCAAGCAGAAGCAGCTCTTTTTTGCTTTTTAAAGCAAGTCTTGTTTGTTAAACTTGCTGTACCACAGCCTTGTATATTTTTAGGTTTCTGCACATAGGAAAAAAGCCTGCAAAGCATTGTACTGGTGAATGAAGGGGCTTTGGCAAGCTTTTAACAATTGTCAAAACGTTAATCATAATGTTCAGTTCAAGAAATACTCAAGTGCTACACTTCAAACACTTCTAATCTGTACATTTCTGTTTACATGAAAGGACCTGCAGCAAAATAGTTGTCTGAGGTCATGCAACAGGTTGTAGACTAATGACAGAACTTGAAAATATATTAAGATTCTGACCCCCTTTCAGGTGTCCATTTTGCTGAACCTGTTTATTTTCTTATGCAGTACACTTTTAAAAATCTTTCTAGACCTTAAGAGCCTGATACCTCTAAAATTTGTTTCATAATACCAGAAAAGTGAAAAGCACACATGGAAAAATGAATGATGCTTAAATGATAGCTTGCTTTCCTATATCCACCTTAAGGTTGTTCTCATTTCAAAGCTGGAGTTGTGCATCTTGAGGATGGGTTGGTCACTTAGCATGAGCAGTGCTAGGTCTGATGAGGTACTAGAATGGTAGTACAGGACAAACGGTTCTTAAAAATTCAAAATGAGCAAAGCAGTTTTGAAATAGTACTACTTTATTCCTGTCAAATTCATCTGTTGTTATATTTATTTATAAGGGGCTTTTCAGGGCAAGGCAGAAGCAATTCAAGAAAAGCCAAAGTCTTAGTTAAAACTAAATATGGATATAAACTCACTCCTTTTCATACAAGCAGATAGGCTCCTCCTACATATCTACTGTGAGTTAGGTTATAGCATTCTGGTAATTTTTACACTCCTACAGCATAGCTCTTGAATGATGCAGAATATTTTGGGTGGAAACTAAATATAAATTGGAGGAGATACCTACAGTAGCTGGACTAGACACTGGAGTTAATTAAGATGACATTAATAAAGGCAGGGATTGATGTCTGGGAAACATATTCCTTATGAAAAACTGAATACTGAAAGGGTTTTAGTGCAGTGAAGACTTTCATTTTTTTCTGGTTCCCTTATTATATCTTATGGCAGGGAGTAATGGCTGGAAGAGGGAGGGAGGAGCTAAAAAGGCTTGAATTGTGGGTACCTCATAACTCATGCAAAAATGAAACCTATATGCTTGGACATAGACATATTGTCTTCCTCGGATTTGTGATGCTCATCCCTTTCCGAGGAATATAGAGGAATCAGTTTGATATCCATTTATGAATGATGGTGCCTAACATAGTGATGGGGAAGCAGTCCTTTCCCACTATCTTCTATACGTGGACTGCTGAATGTCTGGTAGAGCTCTCAAGCTGTATAAATGGGTAGTAGAAGTTAAATTAGGTGTTTCCTTTTAGAAGCATTTGGTGAGCTTGCATGTATAAGGATAGTGGTGGTGTGGTTTTTTGGGATTATTTTGTTAATGCTTTACTGACATTTGCTTGGTCGGAATTGGCAGGGCTGGAGCCAGTATGCTAGGCTATTATTGCACACTGTTTTCCTGGCTGAAATGGTATGCTGCAGCTGCTCCCAAGAGACCAGGAGTATGATTTAAAAGCAACAGCAACAACAAAACTCCCATAGGAATGCAGGGAATATTGCGTATCTGGGATTTGGGGAAGAGCTAGAGCAAATGTGATTGTGTTTGCTATGATCTGGTTGGCCCTGCTTTGAGTGCAGAGCTTGGACCGGATGACCTTCAGAGGTCCTTTCCAACTGAAATGATTCTATGATTCTATGTTGGTATTTGAATCCAAGCCTGCTGTTTGAGTGGATGCCACTTTATGCCACTGAAAGGCTTAGTGTGGAAATAAAAAGACTAATGAATGTGGCAACTGCTTGGTATGGAAAGCAAATTAAGACCACCATTGATAGAACTAAACTCAACCCTCTTCTCCCTTCTATACTGTCAATGAACTGGGCAGGCTCTCTCTAGTCCACAGGGTTTTCAACTTGACCCAGGATCCTGGTTAGAGTTGTATTTACTTTTGGATGACAAAATACTAGCAGGCATTACTGCTAATCTCATCTTTGTGCGTTAATGGAGATTGCAGTCTTTCAAGCTTAGGCTTTGACACTGATTTATTCTGCTTGTGATCATCCGTCACCAGTGCTTTGTTTTGCTTGCTGGTGTTTGGTTTTAATGTAGATGGCCTTGAGATTGTGGCTTGCTTACCTGAGAATCTTTTCCTCGCTTGCCATACTGCTGTATCCATGGTTGGTTCAACTGCTTGCCATGGGAACTTGCCCTTGAATATTGTTGCCTGTGGGTGTGTATGAAAGGCTTGCTGGGGTGGTATGCACTTCTGCCTGACCTATGACAGCTCATATGTTTTGACCTTTCCAGATGTCTTTCCATCTCTTGGCAACCGGAAGTCTGACAAGTTTTTTTTTTTTCACCGTTTACATTGATTAATAATTCTACTTTAAACTTTCATATTTAGGATTTTTTTTAATTTAGTTTTAAATTCTCTAGTCTCATTCCAGTGGAAACATCTGCAGACATTTTAGCATTAGGTGAAAAGGTGAAGCAAAGCAGAAGGTGGCAGAGCTGTGCATATGGGAGAAAGCAAAAGAGGAAACATTCTAAAATGTAACACTTGGTGGTCATTTGTCTGGTTGTTGCAGGATCAGATGATTGTTTAAGAAGCTACAAAGTTGCGATGATAACCAGTTGTTTATGTTCTCTGGCTTCATTGCAGCAGAAAGCTAAAGACAGTCTTGAACTATCATGCTCCCAAAGGCCACTCTTATGGTTGTGCTGGGCATGGCTGGGGCAGTGAGCAAACAGTGCAAGACTGATGGGAGTGCGGGTAGGAGGGCTGGAAGGCGGGCAAATTACGGAAAGTGGCAGGCTGGCTAACAAAGCTGTTGGCTGTGACAGCTGCCAAAGAATGGGAGCTGTCAGAGATGACTGCTCCAATTGTGGTATGAAGTTGCATCTAGTGCATTGCAGGCTGCACTAATTCTTTAGGGTTGGTGTTTTGTTTTGTTTTTAAGAAAAAAAGCAGAAAGGAATGATTTATTTGTGTTGTTGCTTACCAAGAATAGGTGGAAAACATTTGGAGAGGTTAATAATTAGCAGTGTGGGGAAGATGAATATTGTTTGTCTGCAGCAGACAAGCCATTTGTTTGTATCCTTTACAAATAAATGTTGGAGTGTTAAAAGTCTGCTTGGGCATATCTTGAGCTTTAGAATTGAGTATCAGTGCTTTGCAGAACTTAATGAAAATCTGGAATTTCAGGTTTTTTATGCCACAACATTGCTTCAACCATTTGAGATGAAACTAGCTTAACCTTGGTTTAGGTGGTAATAGTGAAATATGAATTTCATGTTTTCCACTAGGCAAAAATATGGACAAATGTTATGTGTCCGTGCTTAGGTGTGTCAAGTACATCCTTTTCAGCTCTCTGGCCTTTATGGTGGTTTTGAGAAAGCTCAAAGTTATTCTGGTATCCATTTTTCTCCTTTATGGATGGTAATATAGATTCTTGATGCTAAATTTCTGGATAAAAACAGATACACCAGAATGTGTTCAGCCATCATAGGAAAAGGCTTCTTGGTTGTCTTGCCTCTCTCTGTTTTGTAATTTTGCAAAACAGAGAATGGAGTTCCTAACAGAATGTTTCTCCTGCCACTGTCAAGAAGCTCATCTTTTAAAATGTTCTGTGATTTTCACATTCCAATTGTCTTCCTAGTGCTGGATCAGAACCAACTGTAGAAGCTCTTTTACAGGTGCTTTAAGGAAGTTCTTAAAAATTCTGTTAAATTTCTCTTTACAGTTTTAGAGAAAGTAAGAAAATACATGTTTAAAAACACTTTCATTTTTAAAGACACCATGAAAAAAGTTCTCTGATATTTAAACAATAGTAAGAAGTGTAAGATTTCATAGAGCAGTTGAGGCTCTATGAAGTGAGCAGTTCTTCTATGTGAACTGCCTTCTATGAAGCAGCTGAGGTAAGGATCTCTGGAGATGTTCAGGTCCAACCCCCTTGCTCAAAGCAGGGTCGGCAAGAGCAGATTGCTCAGGACTGTGTCTAGTGAGTTTTGAGTATCTCCAAGGATGGAGAGTCTACAGCCTCTCTGGGCAGCCTGTCCCAGTGTTTGATCACATTTATGTTTAAGAAAAGAAAAAAGAAGAAGTTTTTTTTTCCTTATGTTATGGGGGCAGAGTCAAAAGCTTGACTGAAGTAGTGATAAATAATATCCCCTGCCTAAACCCATCTACCAGGCTGGTTGTCTCGTCATAGAAGGTTGTCACATTATGTAATTAAGCATAATTTTCCCTTCCTAAGTCTAGGCTGACTACTTCTGATCACCTTCTGGTTTTTGGATTTTTTTGTGTGTGTGTGTGTCTGTTTTGTTATTGTGTCCCCCCGAGGTTATTTGAAGGTTTTGTGTGGTGTTTTTTTTTTTTTCCCCCAGGTTATTTTTAAGGTTATTTGCTCCATTGCCTTTCCAAAGATCAAGTTGAGGCCTCAGGTCCTGTTTCTTGTCCTTGATGATTTGGTGCAGCCTTCAGCACCTGAGTTGAAGGCACAAGGAAGATTAACCACTTCATGCAAAATTCTAGTTTGGCATGCAGTTATAGAGATTAACATGCATATATAGAGTAATAGACAAGTTTACTTACATACAAACTGGTTAGAAATGTCTCCTTGTTTCCATGTTTCATTCCTTAATACTGCAGCTTTCTTGTTTCTGCTAATGTCAGGGACATTTTATTAACTTAATTTAGACTTCTACTAATTAAAAACAAGCTATTGAAGCTTTGGATCTAGTTGTCCATCGCAAGCAAAAAGATGTAGACATTTATTTAGTGAGGCACAATAAATGTTAAATATGTTCCACTAGGTTGGAATTATCTTTTAAGATAACATTTTTTAGCAGCCCCAGATAATACTTTTTTCACCTGAAGCGTTCTTTGATTCTCTAAACTTTTGATATGGGCAAAGGTATTTCTCTGAATTGAGTGGCTTCATTGGCAGAGGTCTGAAACATGGCACAGAATTAATTTGCCTTAACAGGCAGCTTTGTGTCAGCTGAACCACAGTGACTGATGTTGAACATGTTTTTAACCTATGGCAAATACAAAATAGAATGTATTAGCTCATACCTTAATGAAAGAGTTGAAGCAAGTGCATTTTATCTTGTATTTGTAATGACCTAAGAATGCACATATAGTTTACTGTAGCTTGGTAAACACATGGTATTAAACTCATGCATTATCACCCTAACTCTTTAATAAAACAACAATTTGGATGAGGCAGTGGCCAATCTTGTTCATTAGGTATGTGATTTTTAAATGTTTAGGAGCTCGTGACTCATTATCTATCCACCTTTGCTCATTTTGCTGATGCTTTTGCTCCGGAACTAAATAGGGCAAAAGTGACTTTCTGAAAAGTGCAGCAAAAAGCAGTCCACAATAGACTAGCACAGGCAAACGTTTGGTAGTTCTTTAGCAATAAAATACTGAAGGCTAATAGCATGTGTCTAGTTGATATTTGACATATTGAAATGCAGGTGCATATACCAGTTCTTACTAGGATGTTTCTGCCCTTTCCAGTTTTACTTTGGTGAAAGAGGTTTTATTTTTTTTCAACCCAAGTCCTATTCCCCAACATGCTTTTTAGATCACTGTATTATTTGTCTTGTCTCCTTCCACATTTGACTTACTGTTGTTTTAATTTTCTGTAAATAAATTGGACAAGACAATTAGATTTTTATTTACCATGATTCCTAGTTCTTCAAATATGAGAATTCTGGCTCAGAGTGATCTCTTTATTTTTCATGCTGGAAGTGATACAAAGCTTGTTAAGAGTCAAAAGACAGGCCGAACAGTGGTTGTTGCTTCCACTCTTTGGTGGCACTTGACCTTTCTTCAGGTGGACATATAATTTGATTTTAATTCTTCTTGTGCCTTGTGCTAGCTATTGTCTTTGCCCTATTCTTGTCTCTTTCTCTTGGTTCCTGATACTGCTCCCAGCGAACTCCCCCTTGCTTCCTGTTCTCTCCTCCTTGGCTGAGTAGTGCTAGTGCTGAACTTTCCTCAGAGCTTTGTCCCTTCCTCCTGACTGAAATCGTCCAGCCTTTTCTTAAAGGAGCAGCCTCCACATAACTGCTCATATCAGTTGGTAAGGAAAAAAACCGTTGCTTTATCTCTACACTCTAAGTATTTTTCACAGATGGCTGAAAGACTGCAAACAAACTCTGGTCTATTAGGACTGCTCTGTAAAGATCACTAAGCAAGTGGGCTGCAGATGTTGCTGTTCATCTGTCAGTGGTAGAACTTTGAGTTACTACAACAATGCTTAGCTGCTTGAGGACACGGTGATAGGTTACTACTCTTCTTAGTAGGAAAAGGAATCCAAGAAATACCCTACTAGCTCAGCAGATTTTGAGAAAGGGTGTAACAGACAGGTTGATGACCAGTTGAGGTTAGAGATGATCCTCAAAAGCTCTTTACCGTGCAGGGTTTTTTCATGCTTTAATGCTAGAATTTTGTTAGCTGCCAGATAGCTTCTTGAAAGCCTCGCCCTTTTTTTGCCCCTCCCTCCTCATGATTCATCTGGTAGTGTCTGATAATAGCCAGCTATAGGAGCAACATGTGAATAACAGGCATTTCATGTACTATGTGTAGCAGTAGCTTTATATCCATGTGCACAACTGCCCTAAATTCTTCTATGGACTGACAAATGCATCTCCTAAGAATGGTTCTGTTGAACTAAAACCCTTAGCAGGATTTGAAGGGAGATTTCACTAGATCATGAAAAAGTGAGGAGAGATGTGTGCTCAGCATGAAAAGGGCAAAGGCCATGGAATGGCAATATGGAAATCAACATATGTTTGGGGAGGAGAAGAATAACACAGGTCACTTTTGTATCATGAAGCAGACAGGTTTCCTTTGAACTATTTCTATACTAATTTTTTTTTTTTTGCTTATGGTATTTTGTGATGTTTGCCTATTGCTTTTATGGGTCTTGATACTTTATAAAACCTTCAGTTAATAAGTATTTATATACTAGTGAATTGAGTACTTAAGAAATTTTGGCAGCATTTCAGCAGCTAGTAGCTATTTGTAAACAGTCTTGAACATTAGTATAAAGTTAATGTGGTAGTAGAGAAAAATGGAGTTGTTTTCCTTTTTCTAAATAAGATGGTGTGATGGAATATTGCATATTTTTTTCTAATATAATAAATTTTAAAGTTGAAAGACTAAGGGATTTAAGTGTTCTTTAAATAGAAGTTAATCAATATAAGAGGAAAAAAATGGAATTATTGTTATTCCTTTTTCTCTTTCTGATCCTTTAAGCATTAAGGCTATAAATTAGTTTTGTTCTGGTCATATTTACTAATAAACTACCTGAAAGATTATATATAACCCTAAGGCAAAATAAGGCTGTGATTTTTTTTTTTTTTTAATTTGTAATTGTTATTTGTATAGCTCTTGAGAGGAATTTAGAACCAAGATGTGTGTTTCCTTATTGGAAATGCAGCTTGTCATACACAGTAAAATTATTTTTTTAATAAGTACTCAGACTTAAATTGTGTATTTTTCTTGTGCATGTAAACATTTCATGTTACAGCTCAGAATAGAATAATAAAGTGAAACTAGTTAAGTCCTAGCCTACCCTGTGAAATAAATTCTCTTGGTTGCATGCTGCAGGATTCATTCAGGCTGGCTAAGTCTCAATGCTATGTTAGAGAAGAATAAGGTGTGTGCTCTGTTTTGCATATTGAGTTTTTATTCTAGAGGAAGTCAGAGTGCAGCATCAGAAGAAAGACGTGATACGCTCCAGTAACTTCCCTACCAGGAGTGATCACAGGATCAGTGCAGAAGGACTAACTAGAGCTTTTCTGTCTGTGTCCTGTGAACTCTGCCAAGGAGACAAAATTTGTTTCACAGAGCTGAATGAGTTGAAAGACAATTTACTTATTGCTAAGTATTAAATTATTCCATTGGTTTACTGTAGTGCTGTCAAACAGATAAGGGGACAACTGTTTTAGATTGGTGGTTATTTACAATACCAAGTTGATTGACTACACAAATCTGTGCTAAGCGTTGCAGGATGTTAAATCTAGTTCTTAATATTCTGTCCTGAAAAAGCTTGTTTTGGTAAAGAAATGTAAGCACAATTTACTGAATAAGGAACAAAAGCATACTACATCAGTCCTTAGGTTCTTTTAATCTTTAACTGTCTGGGTTCTGTTCTGAAATGCTGACCTTTTCTGTTGTTCCAACTTAGTGAAGATAGATTTTTAAATTTTTTTTCTCCCCCTAATGGATACATATGACTAATCCAACCGTGGTTTCAGTGTAAAAGTCAGTTTAGAGGCCATCTTTCCTAGTGAAACAGTAACTTGTACAAGCTTATAAATACTAGGACTTTGTATTATGTGTAACTTAAACTGAGGCTCTCCAGTCCTTCCAACCATGTGACGGAGTCACCTCTTAACACTCTCCATACTGGTGAGAATTATACTATGCACATCTATACCGTATATAACATGGAGTCAAAAGGCAGTGGAGCTCCAGGTGACACTGGCTTCGTGGCAGTTCCTCCACTTCTGAGCAATAGATGCTGGACTAGGTAAAGAGTCATAGTTGAGTGCCAGGGTAACATGGTGATGACCAGCTCAACAGCCTCTGCCAGCTCCCTTCCTCCCACAGCCAGGGTGTGGGGTTATTCAGCAGCCCCCACACCAGGATAACCCTGTTGCTGGTCATCTGATGTAGCCATGGCACAGGAGCTGCATTTGACCTGCTTGTGAGACACATGCAGCTCACGAACCACAGGTTGGTTACCCTGACTTGGGCATTAGCTCACTTACAAAATCTGCATTTTGTAGTTCTCTTCCCATTGCTATCGTTCATATGGGGTGCACTTGCATGTTTTCCAGTAGTGTATCAATCTCTAGTGTTGAATTGCATGGATGTTCTAGCATATAGTTTGTATGCCTCTTGTTTTAATTTTGTTGGTTTGGTTTTTTTTCTTCTTCTTTTTATTCAGACAGGGGACTTGTCTTCTGTGCAACTAACAGGAACCCCAAATAGATGGGAAGTCTTGTCTGCAGCTCCTACCACCATAAAGGATGAAGCTGGTAATATAGTACAGATTCCAGGTGCTGCCACAGTAACTTCAAGTGGGCAGTATGTTCTTCCTATTCAGAGTTTGCAAAATCAACAAATCTTTTCTGTTGCACCAGGATCAGACTCATCGAATGGTACTAACGTACAATACCAAGTAATACCCCAGATCCAGACAGCGGATGGTCAGCAAGTTCAACTTGGCTTTGCAGCCTCTTCTGATAATACCAGTATAAATCAAGAAAGTGGTCAAATTCAGATAATTCCTGGCTCTAATCAAACCATCATTGCCTCTGGAACACCTTCGGCTAATATTCAGAATATCTTATCACAGTCTAGTCAAGTCCAGGTTCAGGGAGTTGCAATTGGTGGTTCGTCTTTTCCTGGCCAAGCACAAGTAGTTGCTAACGTCCCTCTTGGACTGCCAGGAAATATTACTTTTGTACCCATCAACAGTGTTGATCTAGATTCTCTGGGACTTGGCAGTGGTTCTCAAACCATGACAGCAGGCATTAATGCAGATGGGCACTTGATAAATACTGGACAGGCCATGGATAGTTCAGAGAATTCTGAAAGGACTGGTGAGCAAGTTTCTCCTGAAATCACAGAAACCGCCACTGATAATGATTTATTTGTGCCAACATCATCTTCATCACAATTGCCTGTGACCATAGACAGTTCTAGTATATTGGAACAAAATGCAAACACCTTGACCACAACTAGTGGTCAAGTTCACAGTTCTGATCTTCAGGGAAATTACATCCAGACATCAGTCTCTGATGACACGCAGGCTCAGAATATTCAGGTCTCCACAGCACAGCCAATTGTACAACACATACAGCTTCAAGAGTCTCAGCAGCCAACCAGTCAAGCCCAGATTGTACAAGGTATTGCGCAACAGACAATCCATGGCGTGCAAGCAAGTCAAAGTATATCTCAACAGGCTCTTCAAAACCTTCAGCTGCAGCTGAATCCTGGAACTTTTTTAATTCAGGCACAAACAGTGACCCCTTCTGGGCAGATAACCTGGCAGACATTTCAAGTGCAAGGAGTTCAGAACTTGCAGAACTTGCAAATTCAAAATGCACCTGGTCAACAAATAACTCTAACCCCTGTACAGACTCTCACTCTTGGTCAAGTTGCAGCAGGTGGAGCGTTGACGTCAACTCCAGTTAGTCTAAGCACTGCTCAATTGCCAAATCTACAGACAGTTACAGTAAACTCTATAGATTCTGCTGGTATTCAGCTGCATCAAGGAGAAAATGCTGGCAGTCCTGCAGGTATTTATTTTACTCTTTTTGCAGAAAATTGTTTTTTATTATAGCATGTGGTTGGTTTGAATGGTGATAATTGTAACATTGTCTTGTGGAAGCCTACAAAATACAGTGGGTTAAACATAGTGATAATAGATTTTATTTGAAACTGCTATTCTGATAAAAACTGCTGTAATGGTAGAGCATAATCCCACCTCACTTCTTTTAGTATAACTGTAACTCCCAACTGGTCATATTAGTTAACAGCACTTCTTATACAGTGTTTATTGGTGCTTCTGAGTCTTTACCATGCAGAAGTTCTGCATACTAAATCGTGGAGGGGGAAATCTGACTATCATCTACCACTCTTAAGTGTCATGAGCATACCCCATTCTTCCCAGTCCTGACTAGGTGAAGTTTTCTTGGAAAATTCCAGTATTTCTGTTCATACAATTTTTTTTTTCCCTGAGAATTTTCAGACCCCCAAGGTGCTGTTACTGATCCACTGTTTTGTTAAATTTAATTCCTACTGATTTAATACCAGTGTAAGTACAATGTACAGAACTCCTGTAAGCAGAAGTGAAATAAGCATGTAAATACCAAAATGGAGGCTGTGCTTAAGAACATCTGTGAATTTCCAGTACTACTTATTTGCATTATGTTTCAGAATGTATAATTGTTAGTAATAAATTTCACTGTGAACAGAGAAGCAAGGCAGTTTTCTTAAAATAGGTATTTCTTAATGTGAGAAAAAATAAACATGCCTGTGCATTCCAAATCTCAGGGCGTAGCTACGTAAAAGATAGAATAAGAGATTCTTGAGGTTGAAGACATTCTGCTATACCAGAAGCCATTTAATTTCATCAGTGCGAGGTTTTAGCCCAGGCTAGTTATGACGAGCAGAGTGAGCAGTAATTTGAGAGGGAACTGTTGCACACGGTAGCTTGCAAATTGCTGTTTTTATAAAATTGTGTGATCTAAGGCTCTGTCTGTTTCATTAAGATACTGAAGCATAAGTGTTTAAGTAAAACATAAATGTTTTGTATTGTATGCCTATTTAAGCATGTGAGAAGAATGCATTGTTAAGTGAAAAATGGCAAGAAGAGCTGCTGGATTGGACTTATTTCAAAAGCCTGCTGATTATAATACTTTTATAGTTATTGATATGGGTACAGTCTGTGTAAGGAAGGTTGCTTTCCCTTTGAAATCTAAAAAAAAAATAATTCAAAATTTTAAGCTGGGGTATTTTTCTAGTTCTATTTGTTTTGGAAAGGACTTCTATATTATGGACTTGCCACAGTGAAGTTACCCAGACCTTGATGAGCTCTTCATTGGCTCGTCAGCAACAGCACCAAACAGAGGAGTGTGCTGCTTGCAGCATTTGCTCTTCTGTGTAATCTTGATTCTTAAATTTTCTATTTCCAATGACCACAGAAAGTCTTGGTTTGTCTCCATCACACCTTGTTACCTATGAGTATAGACATCAGTGACAAAAAGTATGTGTTGTGCAACTATTTGAGAATACAGCTGAACTCACATGTCAGAATCTAACAGTTGGAGAAAGGGTCCTGTGGCAAAAATGAAATACAAGGAGGATGATAACTTATTCATTTCTGACATTTATATTTGGTATAGGATCATGTAGCTAATATTATTGTTTGTGGAGTAACTTAGAAAAAACTTGACAAGAAAGATGGAAAAGGAGAGAGGAACCAAAAGAAAAGACACATGAAAAATAAGTGGAGCCTGCTGTGTGCTCTGTTTATTAGTTTGTCTGTTTACAGGCCTTGAGAGTATTTTAATGGTGGTTCATAATGAAACGAAAGGGAATTCCATCAAGCATTCCCTAACTGTATTTTCCTCTGAGGAATTTCACATGGGAAGGGGAGAGAGTACATGGGATATGTGAAATGTGATTAAATAGGCACAAGCAGTAGATGAACAGCAGAAACTATTGCATGAAGTGAATAGCTATAACACCTGGTTATATAAAGACAAGGTGGAGATGTATATTGACATTTTTCCTACTTGTCTAGGAGTAATAAATAAACTGGAAGGTAGTAAAACTGCCATCCTCTAAATTTGGGGAGAATTTAATTGATTCCTCCTTTCTGTTATAAGAAACTCACTTTTCCAAAGTAATGATCAATGTGACACTGCTTCTAACAGAAGTAGACTGAATTCTCTTGATTGACCTTCAGTGTCTTTTCCATATGCATTTGGTATTTTGTCTCTGTTGAAGTTTTCTGAAATATTTTTCAGTGATGTTCTTCCTCTTCTTATCTATAATCCCTTGCAATATGGTATGGCATCATTTCTTAAGGGAAGAATAAATATGCAGTTAGAAGCAGATAGTGAAATTATAAAAAATATTTTTGCAGTCAAAATATATTGCTCTTCTGATCTGTAAATGAGGAAAAAAAGTTTGGCTTTAAATTGAAAGAGGAAGGTATGTGGAAAGGACAGCAGAATGAGAGATGTTAAAGCTAAAGGGTACTAAAGTGCTGTGAACTACCAACAAGCTCTCATGCAAGATAAGGAGCGTTCCCTGTTTTTCTCTGCCCGCCCCACCTCCCCACCCCCCCACCCCCCCCCCATATAAATAATTTCCTTCCATAACAAATACAGTTGGGCTGTATTTTCTGTTTTCATTTAGGAAAACTTTTCTACCTAAGGCAAAAATAAAAATAACATACTCCTAGTCTTGGGTCAGAGATGTTTGATAGGTCTAAGGTAACATTGATAGGTCTGTTAGCAGTGTAGCTGTGAAAACTGGGTTGCATTTAAGATTTTGGTAGCTACAGCCCATTGTGTGAGAGATGTTCTTCCAAGCCTCACTTCCCAGGAAAACAGCAGAGGACATCATTACTGTTCTTACAAAGGTGTGAGAGGAAAAAATGTCTTTACCTGGGTCCTACATTTTGTTTACATAATTGAATGTAATCACAACCCTAATACACAACTAGTGGCTTTCTCCAGCAAATGTACAGTTTTCTTTGACAAATGTCCAGTAATTAGGTTTTAACCAAAATATCTGCTTTACTAGGTGTACATACACAGAGACTTCCATTACACTGAATAGTTCTGAAAAGTCTTGGCTGAGCTGCTTTTACCTTGGAATGTTTGTTAGAGCTCATATTCCTCCTTGTTGTGCTTAGTGTTGTCTTGTGGTGGTAAAGAGAAGAGTATTGGTTAGTCAGAGCTGAGAAATGCTTTTCAAAACAAAAAGCTACATCAAATAGTATCTCTGTTAAACACTGGCAAAGATGTATTTTCTCACCTGGCTTAGGTCTTCTGGTCTTGAGAGGAGGTTAAACCTAAGAAAGCTGTCTAGTAGGCTACTCCATTTGTTGACGATTTGTAATAAAATACTACATTGTGTGTAACAAAAAGATCCTTTATGCACACAGATCATATTACTCTTTAGCAACTTACCTATTCAGGAAAGTTGTTTATTTTTAGCGACATGTTTATATATTTTTTTTCTTCAAACACTTCATATAAATTAACATTTCTTTTGGAAAAATACAGGGTACTGAAATGTACGAACTTGGTTTTCATGTTTCTGATCTGGCAAGTTTTGTCAACTTGAAAGGATTTTAAGTTACTGTTTTATTTATTTATTTATTTTTAATCTAAAGCCATTGTCCAGACAAAGGAGACTTGACAGTGTTAGCCAAAATCTAATTGTAGTAGTGTCTCAGCTTATTAATTAATATACCGAAACATAATTTTGGATGATTCATTTCCTGAAAAAAGACAATTTTGCCAGGTCTTACCTGTGTTGCTTAATTTTTATAAGATGTTGGATGCATTTTTTTAATTTATACTTCTTTTGACTATTCCAGTAGCATCTGAAGAAACTAGCAAGTGACCTGAAAGAAAGTAGCACTGGTTTGACAAGGGTCTTTCCCAGAAACACTGAGCTGGAAGATTAATTTATTTATAATAGAAAAAAAAATTACAGTTTTTCCAGGTTGGTCTACAGTTGGAATAAAGTCAAAAGGATTATCAAGAGTTGGCTCAAAATGCCACTGCAGAACTGAGGTCTGCATTTCTACGTTGTTCTTCCTAGCTCCTCCTCTGCAGGAACAGACACAGCTACTTATGGACTCATCTTCCAGCCATTGAATCTTGTACACTCATGACTGCTGATCAATTTACACCAGCTGATAGAGAGTGGGAGTGGCTGGCTATTTGTGGTGGGGACTTCATTCAATCCCTGCCAGAACCTGAAGTCTTTATCATGCTGAAGTAATTTAGCTATTCCAAATTTGGCCAAAAAAATTGGTAGACAATTTTCAAGGTAAATAGTTGTACAAGCAACAACTTAACACCTTTCATTTGCTGGTAACTTGTGAGGCTTTGGTCTAACATCTGTGAGGTAAAACAGTCTCACACCCCCCAAAAAATTAAAAATGGAGTATTTACCATTTTACTTGCAGGGATGGTTGTTTCAGTGTTTTAATGCTTCCAGTGGAGTATTGCAGAATGCTGCTTAAAGCACAGCTTTCTTCTGGCATCTAGAACTTTATAAAGAGCTTTGGCTGGTGTCACAACTGAGTACACAGCTCAGTTTTTTCTTTTTCAAGTTCCAGTTTTTAACCTTATTGCGTTTAGTTTCAGTTAAGCAGTTTTTCCTTCTAAGGCATTCTTCATACTAAGCTTTTGAGAAAACAGCATGGTGTTACTATGAAATTGAGTATGATTATTAAAAAAGTCATATGAAATGCATGAAGTAAACTGAAGCAATTATGTAAAGTAAATATTTTAATCTGATAACATCTGTTTTGGGCTATCCCATGTACATTTGAGGCATTTAGTTTGCATGTTGTAAAATCAAAATAGCTGAAAAAAAATCCCCCCACTGCTTTGTTTTTAACATGAAGAATTAAATTGGGAACTCTGACAAATTTAAGATAGAGCAGGAGTTAGAGCTCTTATGTAGTGATATTGTGTAAATAGTTTGCTTTCAACATGCTTAAGTTATATTCCTTATTTTCTAATAATTTTTCAAAGGAAATTAATAAATTGTGGAAGAACGAGGTGATCATGCTTGTATATATTTCACAATCTTGCTTATAAAAGTATATAGTGAATTATATCACTTCAAGTGTAAGAAAGTTTGCATAACTTTAGTCTGATTATTTTTTTCATGCAGTATCTACTGCTGTGGAATAGATTTGCATTTTTTCTTCATATTCTTAAGAAGATTGAATTTTTGCATCCTTTCTCTGTATCTGTACTTTGTGTGCTTTTCTGCTCTGGGTTCCAGAACAGAGCTCAGAGTCTAATTCATTTTCTTGCAGCCAATGGTGGTGAGGTGCAACTTTGTTGTGTGTATGTTACTCTTAAGTGAATATTCTGTCATGTATGCAATTTAGATTCTCAAGCTTAAGGAGGTTAGTCTGAGCTATCTTAGTATCGAATATCTTCAGGATGCTCACAAAAGAATATATTACCCGGTTTCAGGTACTCATTCCTTTTTCATTTTTCAAATACCCTTTTTACAGGATATTCCTGAAGCAAAAGGAAAGCTCTCTTACACCTTTGGGGGTGTGTGGCAAGTATCCATGAAGTGAAAGAGTCAAGGGATTTTATTTCCAGTACTACTTCAACTTAAAAGAAGACTGGAAACTCATCTTCTGTCTTTGTGCAGTCTCAGCACTTCAGGTCCATTGTTTCAGGTTCAGTGCAGTTTTCTTGCCTTTTGAACCTCCTGGCAGGATCACATAGTTTGTTTCTGATCTCTCAAGCTAACTTGTCAGTGCATCTGGCTCATAAAAAGCATCTGAAGTTTCTACCAAGGACAATGGCAGTCTTTTCATAATGCCAGGAGTGCTCACCAGGATTCTGGTTGTGATTGCATTATTGAAGTTAAGGCTGAGTTGTAGATGGGTTGTCTTTTACTGATTTTTAGAAGGCCTTTTTTTTGAAAGGTGGTAATTTTTAAGGTCAAAAGAGGGGAAAACATACATTCAGTGATGTTCTCATTATTGACCATACAAAAGTGCTAGTTTTCAATCTGCATTTAAACTTCAGCCAGTTTTTAATCCCTGTATTCCATGTATATTTTGTACTTAATTTTTCTTAGTCAAAATGTTTTACTGTATCCTAATAAGTCACTTTCTGTGGAGAGCTCTCAAGTATATTCCATCAACAATGAAGTGTCATCACTGATTTAAAAAAAAACAAACCCTACTTTTTAATCTAATTGTTCTCATACTCTCATTTTGAGTAGCATTAATTCTTTCACTACTTCTTTGAGTCTTTGTTTACCCTTTTTCAGTATTATCACAGTGCTAGTTTTTTTCTAACCGACTGGAGCATTCGCATGGTCTGAGGCTTGCAGCATTAAAACTGCAGAGCTCTTCAGCCTCCTCTTAAAATTATAGAATGAAAATTATGCTAATCTGTTGATTTATTAAGTGTTTATTTCAGTAACTATTTTTACATCTTCCTGACATGCTGTCAGTGGGAAGCTTTTCATTCTTATACAGTGATAGGACCATTATTTGGTTTTACCTAAGTACAGAACATAAATACTTACTGCACAGTTCTGCCTGCCTGAACTACTGCAGATAATTCTGTTGTTTGACCCTTGTAGCAGTCTAATAACACTCTTTTATGTATGAATACTTAACCCTGCTACTCACAGAATTCTCTGTATCCACCTGTTTTCATTACCCATTTCTGCCATTCCTGGTTTCTTCTATATCAAGCATGATCAACTCTTCTTCCCCCTTTCTAGTTATCCCCTCTTATATTTTCAACTATGGGAAAAAAGGAAAAAATAAGGGCATGCTGCAGCAGGCAGAACTGTCCATAAGCATCTGAAATCGTGAGAATCTGTAGAAAACACATCTCAAAGAACTGCAGTTACTGTAGGGTAAGTAACTGTTCTTTGATGCATAATATGTGTTGTGGTAGCACTGACTTAAGTACTTTCATGATTTGGATTTTCAAATAATTGGCTTAGAGTAATACATAGGATCATTTGGAAATACAGCATGAAGAGTTTCTTGCAAGGAAAAAAATAATCTATAGCTCTATTTTTAATAGTTTTGCTGGTGCTGCTTATATTCAGCACTGTGAGGTCCTGCTCTTAGACTTGTCCAAAACAGTTGTTTTCCTCAGAAATTCAAGATCTGATTCAGAGCTATTGAAACTAAATTGCAATCTTATGAGTTGATGTTCATAGGTGTTTCAATATGACATTTTGTAGTGTATCTTCTGTTGCCTTGCAGTTTATTATATAATGAAAATGCCTAAATTCACACTTCAGTTTTGGGGAGCAAACCAGAGTAACTCATTCACCTTATTGAGTTTCCTGTCTGAAAGACTTGCGCAGCTGGTCAACTAGCAGGGAGAGTTTAATTAAGATAGTTTACTTTAGGAAGTTAAGTTTAGATGGGAATGAACAATGCCAGTGTCTAAGAATTCTGAACATCTTTATTAAAGCTTCCTCTCAGCCAGAGATTAAAGCAAGACAACTCAAGATACTGAGGCAATGTGGGTTGCACTGTAGAGAAAACTGAAAACCAAATTAATAAGAGAAGATGGAAAGGGGTGGGAAGGGAAGAATCTATTAATATGTGATGCTATGAGGAAATTGATGTGAAGGTATGTGCAGTGCTACTGCAAATCTCTTTTCAGCTTATTTCTGCTTTTCAGATCAGGAACTTGTAAAGTTTAGCTGAGTAGAAAGGCAGAGTGACTTTCAGCATCCAGGAAAAGCAGCTAAACCGGAAGCCTGTAGTTTGGATACAATTACAGGTAGTGCTGACAGTGCCTTTGTATGACATTCTGCAGATGCAGATATATAAAAAAATCTAAGTGATGGCATAGTCCTCAAATGAAACATTTTTGCACCACATCCTCCTCCCTTCTCAATTTATCCCTGCTTCTGTGGCTGTTGGGTAAACTAATAACTTTTCTCATAGATGAAGAAAACAGCTTTTCCTTAAAATCCTAGTTGAAACAGGCCAAGATAGAACATGAAGCTTGACAGATGTACTCATCTGATACATGCTGAAGTAGGTAAATGACCTGGTTGTATCAATCTGATACATGCTGAAGTAGGTAAATGACCTGGTTGTATCAATGGGCAGCAATAATTCTCTCCAAACCATAGTTGAGATGTACTCGAGAATAGTTTTAGCTGCACTTACATCTGCATAGTTTCATCCTGTCTGTTTAGTTTTTCTTCTCTGATCCATCTTAAGCAAATCTCTTAGTTACTGATTTTATTTGCCAAATACACTTAAACTTGCTCTGTACTGTAGGCCGTTCTGGGCTTTCTGTGACTACGAAATAGTACCTTTGGAGCAAAATTGCACACCAAGGTCCTAATTTCCATCCTTTAGAAGAAAGCAAAACCTAAACTAACTGGAACACATGTATGGTTTTCAGAATCTGTAGGCCATTATAAGTAGTCTGTCTGAATTTTCTCTTTATACTTACCTGGCACTAGGTCTTGAGCTTAATTAAGAAGTAAAGGCATATAGAAATTTGAAAGCATGGAAATAAATAGTAAGAAATTATAACCTTCATTTAGCCTGTGTTTGATTGGTAAAAATTAAAAGTTGCCTCTAATTTACCAGTGTTTGCATTAGCTTGTCATGACTTCAGTAATTGTGTAAATTTTTTAGGCCAAATTTTTTGCAGAGTATATGTAGAACCTAGTGTTCTGTCTGTTGAGACTGAACGAGAATGATGCATGTCCAGAGGGAGCACCAAGAGAGAAATGTGGAGTTGTTGCTGTCTATAGGAATTTGCATAATCTCCAATTCCATTGCCCTGTGGAAGACTCTTATCTTTTGCTTTTATCTGTGACTTGAATTTTCTACCTTCATTTTCTTACTGTTGTTTAAATTACAGTGGCACCTTCTCCTCCCCTCTGGCAATAGTGACAGATTTTTCCCTCATCTCTTGAAATAATGTAAGACCTACTTAGAGGGCAACAGCCTCACTGACTTTAAGGACCTTGTTCAGGCCATCAGATTCCCTATGGGATTTGATACAATCCACTCTTCTCTCTGCTACATCCTGCAGAGGTTATCTAAAGAAACACTTAATCTTTTGATATTTCTTCTAATTTTGTTTTATTTAGGGTTTCTTGTCTATAAATTGCCAGTTTACATTGTACTTTTCTGTGTGCCTAGACTAGAAGATGGTCTTTCAGAAGAATACCTAAAGCAATAGCTACACTTTCTGCCCTACCAAGATAACCAGGAAACAGCACAAATTACAAGTGCAGTATTACTTCAACTTCAATTCAGTTTTCCTTTAAAAATAATACTATGAATTATTCTATGTCTACGCAAATTGTTATCTTCTCCAATATCCTCAGCTCTTATGTGTATTTTGTCTGTCTCTCTTTTCTTGTACAAATAATTTCTCCTCCGTGGTAAAACTACAACCAGCTTTTGTGATGATGCAGTTATGGTGGTTGGGAGGGACTGGGAATAGAGAGATACCAATGAAACAAGTAGAAGGAACTTGTCATGAAGGTTTGCAAAGTGGAAGAAACATTGCATGAGTTGAAGGTAGGAAGTCCTGGATATTGGTGTGCAGTAGTAGACATTTTGGATGTCTTTCTATTGTTAGGTGTATCCTTGTTACTAGAGTGTGACTTTGGCATGTCCGTACAACATAAGAAAACATGTTATATGGAATGTTTTGACTTCAGTAGTGAAGTTAGGTCTTGGGAGCACAGATCCATACCCTAATTTGATCCATTCACCTTTGCTAGGATATGTTGGTATCTCTTTTGAAGTATGTGTATGCAGTACTAACTGGTTTTGGCTACTGACTTTACAAACTAGCTCTATGCCAGTGTCTAAAGTTAGTAAGATCATAATTAAGTTATTTTCTTAATACAGTGTTTTATTCTATTAGCATTAATTTTTATTTTAGCTAAAAGCAGAATGTATACAATGTACATTTGATTGGCGAGAGAACTTTGAGTATGGTGTATAGCAAATCCAGTCCTAAAGAACTGTTTGGAGGTTTGAATTGGCTTGTGATGGCAGCCTTACCAACTCCCTGTATTTAAATTCCTATTATGTCCTCAGTTGCAAAAGAGTAAAGGAGACTTTTCCCTTTTTCTAAAGTTGCTGTGAGTGTATTAGTACACTTAATAGTATCCAGTTTGAGAGATCAATTCTGTAAACTCTTTATATGTCAAATGGTGGTTTAATTTTTGCCCATGTAAGAGAATTTTTAATTAAACATGTATATAGAAATTATTATGTATAATAAAATTACTTCAGAGGTGAGTCTCAAAAAATTACTTAATTTTGTAGGATAGGTACTTTGATGGCTAACACAGAAGGCTAGAAGTCACCACAGGGATTTTATAGGCTTTCACATGAAAGGTACTTATGTTGCTCTCTGAATATCGTGAACTTATGGTAACAGTGAAGCTCAGTGTGCAGGTGATCTTAGTGCCAAATGGTACCAGAGGAGTTCTGCTGGATGTTACCATGGGCTTAAAGATCCAGCAGAAGTGAAGGTGCTAGCATCTGGATTCCCACAGCTCAGTCTGTTGTATTTATTCAAGCTTACTTTACAGCATTGGCTTTTGCAGCCAAGCCAGACAAATATTCTAGACTTCCCTGTTTCTGACCTGGAGTTCTCTTCCCAATGCTGTGGTTGTCTAGAAAATTATTTTAACTGTGATAGTTTTCAGCACAGTCTCACAAGTGGCTATACATGTGGAATTAAGAGGAAGACAAACTGAGGTGTTGGGAAAGGCTGGACTGAGACTTTATTAGCACCAAACAAATTGTTACGTGTAGTTACATTTTCTCGAAACAGGTGAATGCTGGTGATTATGTGGGAGGTAGACCAGGTAACTATTACTTTTTATATGTTTTAGCATTAATTTCTTTCCTGATCTTCACTGGGGCTGGATGCTGCTTATGATCTGAGCCAGCACAGTTTCTGTTATAATTTATCATGCAATCCATGCAGCTTTCTTTTCAGACTATAGATGGCTGATGCACTGGGTCACAGGAAGAATTTCAAATGGTCACAGTGCTCAGTTAAGATTTTGTTGTTTGAGTGGGGTTTAAGGATAAAAACCTAAGTTCATTCTACAGAGAAAACAGTCTTTTAAATACATCCAAAAAGACACACAGATTTTAGTTTGAAGCCTTCAACAAAAGAAAAAATAAAACATTGATGGTTTGCTTATTAGTTTGTGCTTTTGGCTAATCATTTTCACTGGAAAAAACAAGTAAACTACTCTGCCGAACAGAAGGAGCTGGGGTTGAGCTTTTTAATGATGATATATAGAAACTCTTTTTGAAAATCAGACTTACAGACTTTTTGCTCATTAGGGATCAAGAATAGTGTCTGAGGGGAAAAATGTTCCTATTAAAATGTAAATTTGTTAAAATAGTGTTGTTTCACAGTGTACTATGATGCTGTACTTAGTTCTTGAATGACATTGAAAGAATTCTCCATAGGGAGAGCTTACACATACTTGCAAATGTCCATCCTATGAGGATAACTTAAGAGGCTTTTTTGCATCCATGAAACTGCAAAAACTGGTTTTGGCTATGAGCTCATCAAAATGTTACAGTGGTTCATGTGTTGCTTACCTCTCTCTAATGCTGAGTAACATTCTTCCCTAAATGTTTTCTTCTCTATGTATAGTGGAAAAGGCATAAATTTGAGGTGAGAAGGAGAAAATGGAATAAAGGTGTGATTTTTTGGTGTGCTTTTTCCTCAAATATCTTGGTCTTAAGTAAAAATCTTTTATTTAATTGATTTCTCGTATTACTTTATATATATCACTGTGCATACTGAAAACTTCTAAAGATCATCAAGAAAGGCTGTTTCTACTGCATGTCACACTAATTGAGAAATCCTGTGGAAATATAAAGGGCTACTTCAGGATCATTTGAAACATACGTTTACATTTTTTCAGCTTCTGTCCAACCTCTTCCTCAGTTTTTCCCAAGTTTCAAGCCAGGAAAATCCTCTGGGTAACAGCATTCCCTACCATGAACTGTTCAAACTTAAAACTTTAATACTTCGTTATAGCTTGTCTTCAGCTTTGAAATGTAAACTTTTTAAATACGTTAAAGGTTAGAAGGGCACAGAAGCAACGTCAGTATGCAGTAAAGGATGTTGACTTTTGACTGACATAGTGCTCTCAGCTGTAAAAAGATTTGATCATCATGGTTTCCTTCTCTCTATTTAATGGGCTACGTATGGATCTGTGTTTGTTCTTTTCCTCAGATATTAGGATTAAAGAAGAGGAGCCTGATCCAGAAGAGTGGCAGCTCAGTGGTGATTCTACACTAAATACCAATGATCTAACACATTTGAGAGTACAGGTGGTAGATGAGGAAGGGGACCAACCACATCAAGAGGGAAAAAGACTGCGACGAGTAGCTTGCACATGTCCCAACTGCAAAGAAGGGGGTGGAAGGTATGTAACATTGTGTCATAGAATGCATGTAATGATGAAAACAAGTGAGTGAGGATAAAAGAAGCTTTAGTTAACAGTGGTTCTCTTCAGTGAGAGAAACTAGCGGCTTATGCAAAAGAGGACTGACACCTTTGTTTCTGGGTTTGTAGATGGACAGGCAGATTATTCCATCCATGATCCCATCCTCTGAGTTACTCCATTGAGATTAATGGGAAAAATCTGGAGTTAGATGCCACCCAGAACAAGTGAGGGGGTAGAACATTGCCCTAAATAATATGAAAATGAAATATTTTAGAATATGCACATCTGTGATTGGCTTCCTATCATATGTCAAGGACTTGATTAAATCCTGTGTTCCTGCATTTCCTCACTGATTGCGCTTTTTTTTCCCCCCACAGTTTGATTGCTTTAGAGTGTTATAAAAATACAGTTATGCCGGTTTTCTTATTCACTGGTTTCCTAAGAAAAACAAGATTTAAATAATAACTCTATATACCAAATTTTGAATTGACTGATTGTTTTCAGTCAGAGTTGGTGGAGATTTGGCTAACAAAAAGGTACTAAGTTCCAATTTGTGTAAAACTTCAGGGCTGCATAGGAAGCTGTGTTTTATTATACTACATCTCATGAAATTATTCTTCAGCTTTTTGTTATTGTATAGATTTTATTCTATTGCAAAACACTTTTAAAAATCCCAGGTATGGATATAAGAGAGGAAGAGAGGATAATAGGCTGCCTTTTTCAAGTGAAAATGTTTTTGGTTTTGTGCTTGATATAATTGTGCAGGAGCTTCTTTCCATATAATAAAATTTGTCCATTTTGACAATAGTTTCTTCTTTAAAATTGAAGTCTTAAAATTGAATTGTAAATTACAGAGTTCTCTTTAAAGAAACTGACGGTGTCCTGTGGCTCTGAGTTCTAAGGGTACTGACTGATTATGTCTATTGGGAAGTCACTTGTGGTTTTTTGCTGTATATTCTAGATACCTTCTTTGCAAGGATGGAGAGGTAATACCTCTAGGCAACTATGCTGAGTAAATACTAAGCGTTAAAGACAGAAACACGCTTGTATATTTACATCACAAATTGCACTGATGGTAATAGCTGCATTTAAGGTTATATAGCATCTTTGTCAACTTCCTTTGGTTAAATACCTATATGTAGTTTATTGAAACCTGACAGAGGCATTTGTAAGTTTTTGATGAACCTTCACTCTGCCATGAAGATATACCCTAAGCACCCTGTATTGAGATTTGCTTCAGTCTGGGAGAAAACTCTGACAATGTGATTTGCACTGGCCATACCCTTAGGAAATGTGGAGTTGTGCTCTATTCCAAACTACAGTGGTTTGAATTTAGAAACATCTTTACTTTAAAACCCTCTTCCTCTTAAGCGGAGTTGCTATAACACCAAATTTTAAAGTCGAAGCCCAAGAGAGAATCTTTTTGAGAGATGGTTTTGATGAAGTCGGTAGAAGGGTGTAGTCTGACTGAAACTCAGGTATGGGAATTTGGGAAAGGGTTTAGATAGAGTTTAGATAGGCAAGAATCTGAAATCAAATATAAAGAAAGGACTGGACACATCAAACATACAAAGCAAGTAGGAAAAGTAGGGCAGGAAGTCGGGATGTGAGAAGTAGGACTGGAATGGAAACAGGATAACGAAGGAGACAATGGCAAGGAAACAGAAAAAGAGTGAAAGTGCCTGCAGTTGCTAGAGCAACTTTCCCGCTGGAATGCAGAATTCATTCAGAGTCTAGCAAAAAGGAGTTAGCCTACTTGGAGGAATATTTTCCTTCTCCCTCTCACACATGTTGATCATGTTCCATAGCTGCTACAGTTACTTGTTTATTTCTATTGCTTAATTCTGAGGTTTGATTTGTCTTTCAACTCTACTGATGACTTGCAGAGGTTCACATAATAGGACATTTGCTTTTGTAAATTTCTTCAGATAGCATTCACAATTCTTAAGATGATGTTAAGGTTGCAAAATTAAAAACTTGGAAGTTGGCAAATACCAAAGTTTAGATGTCCTGGGCAATTTTAATTTGATCCCTTGCACATATGCATTGTGATTTGCTTTCTAATTACATGACTGCATTTTTTTTTTTTTTTCATATGATCCCAGTGCCATTCAGTGGATGGGATGGATGCACAGGGAGTGAATCAGGGCTATGAAATGATTGGCACCTGCTTCACTTATTGCAGAAATTGGAAGGCATTTAGGAAATGAGACACAGGGCTCTGACATTTTGGAGGTGTTTGTCTAGCCACCGCACCTTTTCCACTGCAGAAGTACTGAGTTCATTGCTGTTATGAAGCTGATTGAGCTGAATTGTGAACATCTACAGTAGTCTAAGAAAATATGCTTCTGCTGTATTGAAATTGACACCTTAGGCTGGAGAGAGTTTGACAGTTTTGGCCTCGATCTCTTTCTTCCTCATATTTGGATGTATGAAATGATTGTACTAGTTAAAGTTCACTACACTGCAGTGTTGCAAGATGATAAATTCTTTAATATTTGTGAGTTACTTGGACATTGTAAGTGTTGTGTATGATTGTGATGAGGAAAAAAAAACCTGGGAAGAGAATAATTCTGTATTTAAAACAGTAACAAGTAAGACAAGAAAAGCACATTAAATCAGTATGAAAAAGGTGAATAGAGTTTCAGTCAGTGAATACTACCCCTCTTGTGCTCTGAATGGGATAGGAGAAGGTAGTACGTGGCTTCACATATTCAGACTTAGGCATAATATCACCTTTCACATAATCTTAGTTTTGGCATTTTTTGTCTTTTCTGTTTTCTGGTTGCAAAAGCAAGCTGAGGGGTTCTCTTCTGTTTTTTATTGGGTTTTTTGTTGGCTTTTTTGACTCTCGGTACAGACTTGAACAACATTGCAGTCTTCAAAATATTTTTATTTGTTCCAGTCCTGTGAAATAGGAAGCCACTATTATCTTTACCGTGGCTGGGGGGAAGGTGGAGAGGGAAGAGGATGATGTATTAGATGTGTACATTACAACCTTAAAGCCTCAAGCTGATATAGTGAATAGGGGCTAAGCAAGTTGAGAGACATAGAGGTATGTATCTCAAAGGGTGACTCTGATCCCAAATAAACTGTATCAGGCTTCTAGTTAGGGTGTCTGAAGTTAGGTGGAAAGTTCACCTTCCTCTCAGTTACATTTGGAGATTTCACCCTCCTCTCAATTACGTCTGGAATTACATTGAGTTGTAACTACTACTGTCTGGATGTATAGCAGAACAGTGCTTCTGAGTACCGCTTCAGGTACGTAACTCTAAATATTCTTAAAATAACTAGTAAGTGTATATTTTACCCTTGAAATACTTGGTGTTTTCCTGGAAGTATTGCTGGAATGAAAACCCAGTTTCTCAGAGGGTGAAGGTATCCTCTACTGAAATCATTGTGTTCTGCACAGTTACTGAGAAATGTGGTTTACAGTCTTTATAAAGATAAAATGAACTATGAAAATAGTTAAATATTAAGGGATTTGAAGACTTCAGCCAAGGAGTAGGCCTGAGTTGTATCCTTTTGCTCAATGATGATAGTTATTGGCCAGTGCAGCAAGGAAGGCCTCTTAGCATGATGTGTTAGGGCATAGGGCCAGACTGTCACAGCTGCAAAGCATCCAGATAGAATTTGGCTCATATCCAGTCAGCTTAGAGCACACATGAAGCAAACATGCAGATGCCTACATGAAGCTGTGTAGAATAAAACCACATAGTTACTCATTCACAGTAGTCTTGTAGATTTCACTCTGTGAATCCTTAACTTTCCCTCACTTCAAACTTCTGAGTCTGCTAAGGAATTCTGTCACCAATTAGGTGAGGTGCTTAGAATTACATATGCTACACCACCTACGCACAGTAAATTGACCACTAGTTGAACCTTGGTTTCCTTCAGTCTAGACTAAAGGTGCAATTAAGCAAATAAGTGTCACATTTATAGGTTGGAACCTGATGATCTTTAAGGTCCCTTGCAACCTTAACCATTCTATGATTCTGTGTGCTGTATCATGCAAAGTTACAAAATATTTGTACTGGTTATTGTGGAGTGGATGACTATGGTATATTTGGAGGTGTGAGGATGAAACACCAAATGCAAAAAATATTCTACATAAAGAAATACATTCTCAAATGCAGAAATACAGTTTGTTATAATAAGCCCGGACTGAGCACTTGTTAGGGTTACATGGAGTTGGACAAACAATCAAAGACACGCAATAGCAGGATCCTGTGGAGAATTTTTTCAGTTACCAAGACTATATAATAGAAAAGAGTCATGGGTGTTCCTTTGCCTTGCAACACAGTTGCTGGATGCCTTGAGCCACCAGAGGACCTGAGGAAAAGCTGTCTAGAACTGAATCATTAGATGAAGGTGAACTTGGAGCCTGAGAACTGTGGAACTGGTTGCAGTAAGGCAAAAGGCAGAATACAGAAAATTTCCTCCTTGGAGTTCAGGGAGCTGAGTGCTTTGGTTTGTTAGATGAATGCCACTGAACTGTGACAGGTACCTGGAGTTTGGTGTGGTGGCCTAGCTGTCTGTGCAGGCTGAGAAACTAGAAGAGAAAGGGGGAAATATATTGACATTTTACGAAATGCCTTAGAAATTGGCTGAATGTTCAAAACTTGTGAACATTGGACTTTTGTGTAGTTGGCATAGTACAAAATTAAATGCCTGTCATTACAGTTAATTTTGCATCTTGGCTTGAGGGAAGACCATGGAAGAGTGTGAACCTAACAGTTTAGATGGAGAACAGGCTGTGAAAAATGGATGTTTCAGATGAGGTTGGAGATGTAAAAAAGGCAATGTTTGTCCTTATCCAAAGAAGTGGTCTTTTGGGACATTTGAAAAAGGAAAATTAAGTTAAAAGTATTCTTGCCAAGTAACAGTGAAGGAAGATGTCAGGTCAGATGTCAGAATTTTTTCCATTAAATTTATAAACAAACTGGATAAAGGCAAACTGTGAGGCTATGGATTGAGGGGTGGCAATAAAACAAAAGAAATTAGATAAGCAGAATATCTTCTGTCACCAAACCCATAGGCCTGTATGAGTCTACTGCTACACAGCAGGGTCAAAAGCCTTCTGGGCTCTCTACTTCTTCTGCCACTGTATTTGTTCTGAAGTCAATACCTCCATTGTCATGACAAAATTAGTATGTAAAAGTGATAGGTTTTTTTTTTTTTCTTCTGAGACAAAATCATTAATGAAGCACTGTGAAGATTGCTCTATTTGGGACTTCCTTTAAATGTTTTTTGGGACTTAATTTTTTTTAATCTCTTAATTTTTCTGGACTGTCTGGAATGTTTTAGGTGCATATGTGCGTAGGCTGGAATTCCCCCTAGATGCTGTGAGTTTTTAGAGTAAGTTTATTTCCATACCTGTTCAGAAATCCTTGCTTCAAGTGCTAGCTCCATAAGTGTATACACATATTTACACTGAACTCTCGTTAGATATAAAACAGAATTATTCTCTCTCTAGATGCAGAGATGAAAATCTAGGTCTAATAGTTGCTTGGCAAATCCTTCAGCCACTGGACTGTTAAGTGGAAGTTGAACATCTAATTTAAGGAAAAAATTTGCCCTGTGGAGGCAACTGAAAATTGTATAATCAGTCATGGAGGATGGAGTACCCAAGACTGTGATTTCAGAATCTACTTAAGGTGTTCTAAGTTAACATTGCTGATGAATAAGGTGGCCTGATGCTTGGCTGCATTTTCTAGTCTCCTCCCTTGTGCCAGCATTTACCATTCATATAGCTGTGTTGTCAGCCAGACCTATTCCCTGGAGTGCCCCTTTCAGAAGTAGCAAACACTTGAATTGTCTAAAATCAATTATGATGCCCTGTGGTGGTCAGACTGATCTCTTTCTCTAGGTCTTTAGAGGCTTTTACCTTTCTCTGGCAATTTTATTAATAAAAAGGGGGGAGAAAAAAAAAATTAGGCTGTTGTGTTAGGTGCTTCACCTGAATCAATCACCCACCATTTCAGTGAGGCAGCGTCTTATAATAGGCATCAAGCTGAGGAGTCTGGAATACACTATCTGTGAATTATGTGTTCATTTTGATAGATTTTTTTTTTTTCCTGAATTACCAATAAATTAATTTAAATGTGTCAGGAAAATCAGCTGTTTCACTGACACTACTTTTAGTGGAAATACTCAGGTTACTATGCTTTTCCTCCAGCCCTAAGCTGCTTCTAAGGTTTCCCCAAGATGCCAAAAGTCCCATCTGTTCTCCTCCCAGTTGCCAAAATCTCCAATTTCTGTTTTGGCAGTTGCAGTCGTTTGTGTTTTTCTTTGCCAGAACTGTCTTTGGTATGGTAAAAACTGAAACTGGAAGAAATTTACAATATGGGCACTTCAAACTGCTGTAATGACTGGATTTCCAACTGTATTTCCAACTTCATATACTGGTATACTTGCTAAAGACTAGACTTCCATCATTTGGATATCACATGCAGTTGAATTTATGGTTTGTTGCAGAAGCAGGATCCCATTATAAAATTTCGTTTCAGCTTCTTATGGAGGGTACTGGACTCTGTGTTTTAAACAAAAATGGGAAGCTGCTCAGGTTTGTTTGGAAACCTATTGGTATATGTAACCCTACTGACATGTGTGATCAATATGGAGGAGGAATGTGTTAGAATGAATAACTTCCTTTTTTTTTTTTTTTTTTTTTAAACAGAGGCTCCAACTTGGGAAAAAAGAAGCAACACATTTGTCACATACCAGGATGTGGCAAAGTCTATGGGAAAACTTCACATTTGAGAGCTCATCTCCGCTGGCATTCTGGAGAGCGTCCATTTGTTTGCACTTGGATGTTCTGTGGCAAAAGGTTCACTCGCAGCGATGAGCTCCAGCGACACCGAAGAACGCACACAGGTTTTCAGTCTTTAATTCTGGTGCATTTAACTGAAGGAGGGTAGTGGAGAGGGCCTGGATAAGTAATTTTTAAGAGGAGAATGGATCTTTGTGTTTGTTTGATTTTAATGTAGTGTGACTTTTCTAAAATCGGCTAAAACTTAGAGCTATGTGTACACTTTGGTTTCTTTAGTAGGTCTGAGGAGGAAAAACAGCTACCTTTTTTGATTGAAGACTGACATTTAAACTAATATTTAATATAGTTTTATCAGGATACTTCTGTTCAGGTTCAGCAGTTAAATTCATTGTATGAAGCAGATTAGAACTGTTGTTCCATCTTAAAACTTTAATATTTCTCTCATCTTAAAAAAGAAAAATAAAAAGTCAGAGCTAGATGTCCAACAGATTAGTTATCATCCACAAAATCAATGAAAAGCATGTGATGGTGCATCATTCTACATCTTCCAGTTTCATGGTTAGACAACTCATTAGGAACTCGAGGTTCACGTTTCTCCTTTTGTCTAATACAAAGAAAATAGTTTAATCTAGGACTTCTACCTTTTCAAGGAGCAGTTTGCTTCAAACCTGTTTCCTGTATTTCTATTTTCCTACAAACTGAACCCACCATTACTTTCTAGAATGTTCAACTGCTTAGAAGAGAGATCAGACTAGAGACCTCCAGAGGTCACTTCAGTCTTGAATTACACGATGATCTTGTCTGTCAGTCTCAAATATGGTTCTGCAGGAGCTCATACAGTCTTCCCTGTCCATCGTTTGGCAGGTTTTGTTCTCCTTTTAGGTTATTTGTTGGCAATAATTGCAGTGAAGCTTAGGAGCCTGAGGATTGAGATGGCAATGTTCTTTAGCTTGCCTGAAAGATCTCCCTAAACTCATCGAGACACAGAAAAATAAATCAATCCAGCATGATAAACTTGTGTGTTAAATGTCTAGACATGTATACAAATCCCTTAACACACAAGTTTATCATGTTGGATTGCTTTTTTCGTCAGTATAGATGTTGTTAGAATTCTGACTCTTGAAGGCAGAAAGTTATTTCATGTTTTGGTGTACATTTGGTATTTTTTATGTTGTTGAAAACATTTTTTTTCTTCATATCTTCTATGACAGGTGAGAAGAAATTTGTCTGTCCAGAATGTTCAAAACGCTTCATGAGAAGTGACCACCTTGCCAAACACATTAAAACACATCAGAATAAAAAAGGTATTCACTCTAGCAGTACAGTGCTGGCATCAGTAGAAGCAACACCTGATGATACTTTGATTACTGCAGGAGGAACAACACTTATCCTTGCAAATATTCAACAAGGTTCTGTTTCAGGAATAGGAACTGTTAATACATCTGGCACCAGCAATCAGGATATTCTTACCAACACTGAAATACCTTTACAGCTTGTCACAGTTTCGGGAAACGAGACAATGGAGTAAATATTACACAAGATACCTATTAATTGTGGTTATTTTTATACAGTAGTGAGAAGAATATTGTTCCTAAGTTCTTAGATATCTTTTTATTGATGTGCAAAAATTTTTGGATTGACAGTAACTTGGTTATACATGACACTGAAATGCCTTACTTTGTATGATATTCCATAGTATATTAAAATGGTAAAATTGCATGGGTTTTGTAGGTACTTTTGGAATCTAGAAGAAATGAAATTTTACCAAGTTATATTAAAAAAAAAAAAAAAAAAGAATTTAACGATGGAAATGGTAGTCTAACCAAATGCATCAATCCTGTGTGGTTTAGTGTAAAAAAAATGAGAACATGTTGGTATTTATCTATTGTAAGATAAAAAGTTGATGGGTGAAAAGAAATCATGTTATGATAAAAGAAATTTTGTAATTTTCTTGATGACTGGAATTTTTATTACGCATAACTGACAAATCAAGTTTCCAAGCAAATGTTACATAGTATAGGCTTTACTTAGCTCATCAACTTGTCATTTTGAAGCTAATTATTTTAATTAGGTTAACTATGTACAATATTTTAAGCATTACTCTTGTAAGATTTTGAAAACTACGTTTTAACATGGAACTCTAGGGATAGTCACCTTTTGAATCCTATTGAAAAGCCATGTTTAAGATTTAATTTGCCAAAATGATGTCTTGCTAATATCCTTTCAATAACCAAGGTGGGTAATATAACCAATGTTTAAAAAGCTTAAAATGTTAAAAAAAATCAATATGTATAGGTTGAGGCATTTGGGTGGTAAGGCAAATGTTATAGTGAAGTATATCCCTTCTTTTGAACATTGGAGGACCAAAAATAAGGTATATTGCGTCTCAGCAGTGATTTTTATCAAATTCTTTTCCAAGAAACATCTGTTTGCCAGGGCCTTAAAAGCCATCTTGTAAATTACGAGTAAAATATAACATATGCAAATAAAACAGAAAAATCACTTCCATAATGACAGTACTCCCAAATATATGGATATAGTCATAGTGAACTAGGGATTTTATGAGGTTTTTATTTGTTTGTTGTTTAGTTTTTGGTTAGTCAATCTGCATTTAAATATCAGCCATCTTTCCTTTTTTGCTTCTTCCCTTAAAAATTGTATGTATCCAGTACATTTAACTGATAAACATATATGTTTTTTATTATGCTGAATTTTCTTTTTATTTTTTAATTACTGTTTATATTTTCAATTATAGAAAAATGTACAAAATCAAGTTATATAGCCAGTCTGTAAGTGCTATACCATTTTCAAAAAAATGTACAACAATAATTACTGCAGTTCACCTATTTACAAACATTTGGAAATCTGTTCATTTGTTATTCTTAAAACCACCTCAAATTTAAAGGCTACCTTATTGTACGTTTAAAGTGTATTATAACAGTGTGGTAGTTAATAAAACACTATTTTTTTTTCTTTTGACTTGAGTTTACTGTACTTCTTGTTAACCAACAATGTATAATTTCATAATGCATCTTGATAGCCTGAGATGCATTATTACTTTGTGCTAGTTGGTGGGATGTAGAAGTGGTGTTTCCTTTCCTTATGGGCAAGGTGATGCTAATACACCATCTCCTTGCTCTTGGAAAAAAACCCACCTGTATATGCACAGACATGCATGTATTTTATACTGTGTTGGTATAAAACTGGTAACTTTTTTGATCATAAGCTGAGCAGGGCATGGCAGAAGTGTAGGAAACATATCCTGTAGAATATGAAAATAAAGTTTTGTTTACATTCCCTGACATACATGTGCCACAATACAGAGTCTTGATGGGGAGCTGTGGCTAAAAGGGATAATGGCCTTTTGCTTAAAGCATAGGAAGGAAGAATAAGTAAAAGAGGGAAAAATGTCAGAAAATACAACTGGAAAGGCAAGGTGATAGGTTTAGAGGGAGTGTGAAAGACCAGTGAGAACTGTGAGATGAAAGAGAGTGATGATTGTATATGATGCGATGATAAAAGTGAAAAGCTTGTTTGTGAAGTAAGTCTTGAAGCATCAAATGGCCAGAAGACCAGAATAATTTGTGATAAGCCATGTGGAATTCAGCCTAGAAAAGAGAGAACTGGGAAAAGTTATGAAGGGAAGATTTTCTGCTTTTGCTGTTCAATGGAAAAATACTAATTTAAATCTTTTGTGATTCAGAGTAACAGGAATTGTTTGGTACAGGAGAAAGGAGGTTCATTCACTGTCAGCTTTATCTTTTGTTTAGCAAAATAAGAGAGTTAAATTGATTGGGAAGACACAAGAGCAGCAGCTTGGGACAGAAGACAGTTCTGTGTAGACTTGCACCATTTGATAGTTGTCAGTATTTTAACATACTGTGGATCCACTTCCTCTCCAGGTATTAGTGCATTATTTTAAGAGGCAGGGAAGAGGGTTACTTTTTAAATGGAGCTGCTTTTCAATATAAAAGTTTTATGGCATAACAATTTCACTGATGTGCGTCTGTGGATTAAGGTGTTTTCATGCCAATGGTTTTGATGCCTCATTGCTGAAAATGAGATTGCTTAATTTCTCAGAATTTTAGTGCTTGTTACATCACATGGTTACTTTAAATAATGTTTAGGTGGCACAATTTTTCAAAAGGATATGTTGTTGTTAGGAAGCTTCAGAAGGTAGAAGTTTTGGAAAAAAGTAACTCAAATGATCAGGAAAAGGCCTGGTGGAAAGCCTGCAGTACGAGGGCTGTCTGCCTAATGGCTCACAGCCTTATTGTTTGTGTTATTTGAGAATGCTGCTGCATGTGTTCACATGTTGTATGATAGTGAGTTTTGAAAGATCTCTGTTCACCTCCAGGGCAAAGGTTCACAAGCCCAAGTATAACATCTTTGATATATCTAAGATTGTTGCTGCCTCATGACTTGCTACCCTGGTCACTCTGAGAACTCATATGATACCAAGACAAAATTGTGCACTCTGTAGAGGGCTTTTTGAGTTTATCTGTCAATCAGTTCTTCATGGATCCCTGATGATGGTTTCTTGGTGTGCTTCTTGCTTCTTATTAGCGTGATCTGTAGCATTTTACACATTTTCACGTCAGGCTTCGTCACTTGTATAGTTTCTTGGTACAGTAGGCTTTAGATCCTTGGGTGGTTTCTATCTCTTGCAGTCTGATGTGATTGCTAATTAAGAAGACCTTAAAACTGGTTCTGCAAGTGAGCATAAGCAGCCCGTGTTGTCAATTTCAACAGTCAGAGTACTTACTTTCTCTAAGCCTGTACATACACTTGCTATAATCTATTCTTAGACTCATTCCTGAATGAACTAATGATTGGATCCTTGCAAGTTACAAACAGCTACCAATTCTTACAGAGAACAAGATATTTTAATCATGGCTAATTACCAGGCCAAGGGGCAGTATGACTAAGGAGAATGATAATATCACTGAAATACTTGTGAGGAGCAGGATTTCTGATTGGAAGATCCAGATTTCACTCTGGGAAGGGATTCCATAGAGCTCTTCTTTTGGCTTTTCTGAACATGAAAGAAATACCAGGTTTTGATTTGAGGCATTTTGATTTGCTGGAATCACTAAGATAAGCATTGCTCATGGCTTCAGGAAAGCTCTGATGTGTTCTGTAACAAGTGGCTCTGAGTGTCAGGGAATGAAGGAATGGAGCCAATAGTCAAGTGTCAAGTGGTTGTTGGTTCCTTTAAGTAAAAAAACTGTTGGGATAGGTGGTTCTCTTTCCTCCAGCTTTTTGCTACCAAATTACTACCAAAAATGTGGAACATGCACTGTAGAACAGGGCTGACATGGCTGACAGATCTTACCTGGCAGATGATATCCTGTGAAAAGGCTACCTCTGTTTGATGCTCCAGAATTGCTGTTCATTACTACTTCAGTGTATTCTGGTACATCTTTCCTATAACCTGTGTCTGCAGGACATCTGCTAGAATTTTATTCAGATGTGTCTATATTTTATGCAGTCTCAAGTAGTGCTCCAGATGGGGTCAGTACTTTATCACAAGTATCTGTGACCACTTACTAGTAGTGAAAAAGTGGTCTGTTGGGAGCCTTTTGCCTTTCTTGTCCACATTATGCCAGTCTTTCCCAATTCCTGAGATGTCCACGAATCCACAGGTAGAAAAAAATGGAAGAAGCTCTTGGGTGTGATGTTGGGGTTTTGCAGCAGATTCACATTGTACCTTTGCTTAGAATGTGCTACATGTAATTTTCACAGTCTTGGCCTTTGTGTTTGGAAAATATTTATAAAATGTCTACATAATGTTTTAGGTACACAATACATGATGTACTGTGTTATATATAAGAATTAGGTACACTTTTCTGTGTTTATGTGTGGGAGGGAGGTAATGTGTTATTTGAAGATTCTTTATTTTCACCCAGAAGTCAGAAATGTTGCTGCTAGTGAAAACCTGTCCTTCCTCTCACTGGTGTCTGCTATCTCTGACAGTGAAATCTAGATACAGACTATGTATAGTAAATCCCATAGCTCGGTGGCCATTAAGACCTGAAATTGCCCTTACAAAGAAATGTTAAGGTTTGCATATTTTGAAATTAAGGAAGACCTAAAGTCTGCAAATTAATAATACACACCTCTTTGATCACTGGCAGAGGAAGACCTTGTACTACCCTTAGTCTTGCTACTAGACAGGAATCGTAACCATTTTCCACGTTACAGGGGTGCTGGTAGTTTTCCCCAGTTTGGTCTGTGTTTCTGCAAGATTGTATCAAAAAGAAACATTTTATACAAGGTGTTCTACATATGTTTCCATCTTTAATCTTATAAGTAAGAAAAGCCATTTCTGACTCAAGCCAGAGAGCCTTTATGTAACTCTAGAGCTTGTTTTCACATCTTGTCCCTGACCAAGCCCCTGTCTGGACAAGCTGGTACACATTCTCAAGCCCTATTGTTGCTGAGTTGGCAGAAGAATGCTCTGAAAACTAGCTGAAAATTTTCAAATATCTATGATTGGTTGATAAGTGGTATCATATGGTCCAATACATCTTTCTCCAGAAAGATCTTTCAGGTAAGGACCTCAAGGCCTCTGAGAAGAAAGGAACCATCAGAAAGATGATCAAGCTGGGTTCCAAAAATAGACAAAAATATTACTGAAATCATGTTAACCAAAGGAGTCTCTGACTCTCATATGCTGGGCCACCCAACCACCCAGAATTCTTAGGTTCTCCCTCCTGTTTCTATAGAACTTACTCCCTTATGAAAGCTTTTCACAGAATTTTATCTGTAATTTGTGCACAAAACCCACAAACAGCTACTTCATCACAGATGCTTCCTAACAGAATTTTTTTCCTGCATCAGGTTTTGTTTGTCAAATCAAAACACACACTTAGGAAATAGCAGTCCACTCCATTATGTGGCAAGCAACCATCACTGCTGGTAAGAAATGTAGAGGTTTGAAGGGAAAATCACTGGGTTTCTGTGCATGTGTTCACCCTGTGGTGGAGACATCACAATGATGTTTCTGATGGGACTGATCTATGTGTATGGGCTAAATTGTTCCTGATTACTCTCTGCCTAGGCTACTGCATGAGTCATTACCAGGACACAGGGAAGGTAGCTGAACACAAAAAAATCTTACTGCTTCTGCAAGTTTTGGACACTTCGGTCTGTGATCCATTTTTTTTTCTGGTACTAGAGGCTGGTTCTGGTACTACAGCTAGTATGGCTGGAAGGTTTATTTGTGAAAACTGGCTCCTGAAAGGTAAGAAGCCATGTCTTGTATTGTTAGCTTGACTACAAGGTGCTGAGCACAAGCTAATCTGGCACAACTGTATACCTTACTCTGTAAGCCTTGAATCCCTGTTGGCACCTGTGCCACAGCCTTACATAAAGAAGCATTTGATGTCCAAGTGCGGATGGAGCAAGCACATGGCTGTATGGCAGTGCTTCACTGTATTTTTCAAGAGCAGCAGTGAGAAGTGGGTAAGAAGAGCTGAGGTAAGTGAGCTGGTAACAAGCAGCTTGTTAGTAACACACTGAACACATGGGTAATAGAAGACTGCTCTTGTGGCACAGCTTATGGGCTGGTAGGAAGCCTTGTGAACCAGACAACCAAGTGGAAAGAGGTAGGAACAGATAGATTGGACAAGTGACTTGCAGCAGGGCTGCAGAAGGCTGTGGCAACACATGATGGTAAGAGTTGATGGAATTTATGGGGTTTAATCCCTGGTATGTCCCCCACAAAACCTTTTGTCCAGGTTCACAGGTGTGAATGGAATTCAGGGAGGCTGTAAGTGGATCAGATGAGATGCAATAAAGCGAGGAAAGGGGGCTTGAAAGTAAAATCTGAGTGCTGCATAAAGCTTTCCACCATTCATTATGCTTTCATAGCAGTCCTTGCTGCCTTTTGGTTCTTTACTGCTTTGTGCACCGCTTTCCTGTCATAATTCTCCTGCCAGGTCACCAGATGCCATAAACCCAGCAAGAGAGCACGTGCTAGGCTGAGCTTTGCCATAGATAAGCGTTATTGCTTGAGGACTGCTAAGCTTCTGTCTGGCAACATGCACTGTTGAAGGCATTTAAGGCAGAGAGAACAGCTGTGAATTAAGATTGTGCTGTGAACTTCTGCTTGCGTGGCGTGTAGGCTGAATATTGTCCTTTCATTTTAAATACAGGGATACCACAGTTTAGGAACTGGATTGAAAATTAAGTATGAAAGGGTGGTCAGGGGGAGGGAGGGTGGGGCTGGTCCTTTTGCATGTTGACTTTATTTGTTATCTGAAGAAAGGGGGGTTTTTTGCCTGCTGTTTTGAGCTGCTCTACACGGCTCCTTGGCTGTCCAAGGCCGCTGCCTCTGGCCTGCGATGGCTGCACGGGGCCAGGCCCTGAGGGGCTGCTCATGCCAGGTGAAGGACCCGCAGTCCTCCACACACCTCCACAGCCCTGTGGCTCCCTGGGCTCAGCTCCGCTGCGTTTGCCTCCACAGGCATGCAAAAAACACAGAGCGTGATTCAAGAAACTTAGTTTATTTTGGAGACCAGTCCAAAGGGCTGGCGCAGGTCCCGCCTGCAGCGGGGGCTCCGCGGCCTTGCGGCGCTGCGGGCACCGGGGCCCCGGGCTCCCCCCGCCCCTTCGCCTGTGTCGGGGCACAAGTGGCGTGTGGGGCTGAGGAGAGAGGGGTGAGCAGCGGGGTGTGTGGGTCTGGCAGGGATGTGGGCCAAGGCTGTAAGCGTATGGTGCTGGGCTTTGTATTTAAGTGATGTTTGGTCAGTGCTGGGCTTTGTTTTTATGTGATGTTTGGTCAGCGTGCTGCCGTGCCAGAGAGAAGTGAGGGGGGTCACTGAGGCTGTGAGGGGGTGTCTTTACGCAGGTCAGTGCCTTATGTTCTTGGCTTAAATCCATGATTCTGCCTGGGGTTATTTGTGCCAAAGCTGCCATCTGAGATAACAAGATTTAATCGTAATTTTTCCATGTATATTTGTAGATTTTTTTACTAAATGTATTGTGTTCTCAATACATGATTACTTAAAGCTTTAAATACTTCCAAAGGGGCTATTCAAGTCTTTTCTGTAAATAACACACCTTAAAAAATTCTATCAATACTTAATGTCATTTTGGGACTTCCCTTGCATTTCCTTAAGAAAAAAAATTACTCAAACACCCCCCATCAGTATTTATCTGAAGAATTAAAATTGTACTGCTTTCTGTTGTGGTAATTAGCTTTTTTACATGTCCAATTATGTATTTGCTCATCTGAGATTTGGAGCAGGAGGTTTTTTATGGCTTCCCTGGAAGTATTAACAGTCTTCAGAGGAAATAATAGCTGTGAGAAGTATTTCAAATGCAGAAGGATTGGAGGACCTGGCATATTTTTTACAGTTTTCCTTCTCGGTATGTGTATGATACCGAACACTAGTGAATGGGAATACAGAGCAATTGTGGATGAGCTCTGACTTCAGGAGCAGAGTAAGGGAGGTGAACTGTCACCTCCCAGTGTTAATCCTCTCACTGCCTTCGTTTTCAGCCTCACTTAACACATGCCTCTTCTGCAGCTCTCCAAATTACTTAGAAGCCCCTTTTCTCCTCCTACCTCTTCAAGCAAGAGTGACAGATGTTTCCTGTCTTTGGGGTAGAATGGTCGAAAGTTTATTCCATCCTGCTTAGGAGAGAGACAGTGTGGAAAAAAACAGAGGATCCTGCTCTTGAATATTGGACATGTAAAAAAATAGGATAAAGAGTTAACTGTGGCCTAATGCCACTGTGAGGAACCTTTACATCTGTGAATGTTAAGTAACATAAAAGAGCTATTTGTGAATGTCTCTTGTCCAATTATTGCATTGGTTTTCAAATCCATGTAAGAGTGTATTATCCCATCTATATAATTTCCTACAATAAAGCCTGTACAACTAGAAAACAAACCCTGATTCTCAGTTTTATAAAAAAAATAATAAAATATACACATTCATAAATAATTTATGACTTAAAAACAGGTTTTATGCTTTTGTTTTGGTAAGACTCACATCTGCTTTTATGACACAAGTGAGAGATTGCCACAGTAAAGCTCAGCTCAGTGTTACGCTACAAAAAATTAGTCAGGTGAAATATTTGTATGATTTTGAGTAAGGGCTGTACATTTTCTCCCAATGTTCATGACCTTTTTCATACTTTAGAAACAGGCTAGTTTTGAAGTTCAACACGAGATACTACAAGAAGATTGCAGATTTCAGGACCAGAGCATGTAAACAGCAACAAACCAAAGTTATATAAATTATTACAACAAAATGATTTTAAAAATCAATAAAATTGTGTAAGTTAAAAAAAAAAGCAAACCAAACAACAAAACAAACAGCAACCACCAAAACCCCCACACATTTGAGAAATAAAATATAAACAGTTTTCAACCTGAATATTTAAAGACTGATGTGTGCATGCAAAATGTGGTTTGTTTTTCAAACACACTGTTCAGTACGTATTGGTGATCTCTGCAATTTAAAATGACATTTCTAATGAGCCTGTGCTTAATCTAAGGGACACTTGAAATAGCAGTATCAGGTAAAGATTGCAGATGTAAAAAGTTTTCCACTCTTTTCTTGTTTAGTTTCTGTGTTTGGCAGCAGAGTTTATGATCTGTCAATTTTGTGTGTACAGAAGATTTTTGCATAGCAGACAAGTGAAATGTGGCCCTGCAATCCCAAGACTTCAAAAACAGGCTGAGATACAGTATTTGATGCTTATCAGGTAATGTGGGGCTTCACCGTTTGTAAAAGAAATCTCGTATCCTTCAATAGATATCCTTTGTATATGTAAACTTATTAAGGCAAAAAAGTATTATTGGTTGTTATCTTAGATTCTTATTTCTTGGAGCATGAAAGTTTTGCACATTCTGAGGAAGATGAAGGTAGTGAAAGGGTCCAAGGCTAATTGCAAGCAAGCATCTGGGCTAGGAGAACATGCTTTCCTGCTTCTCTTCAGCCAGGTAAGCATAAATACTTACATGAAACTGTTTAACTGTTTATTCCCATGCTTTTTCTCTCTCATTCTTTTAATTGCAAGAAAGACTACAGGAAGCATTCTAATGGCACTCTTAAACATCTACCCATTTAATTAGTTATCTCAAAGATTGTTGTGGAATCTTGTCCCCCTTGATGTTCAGTAGATGCAGAATTTCTTTCAAGGTGTTAATCTGAGACAGCTGCTTTAATGAGAAGCATCTGCTGCATTTGGGTCAGAAGCAGACTTCTTCTGCCAGTCACCTCTCTGTCTAAACACTTTATTTCTCTGTCCCCTCCCTGTTATTTCTCTCATTGTTTTATCTCTCTGGAGTTTTTCCTCTCTCCATGTTACAGAAAGTACAAAGTTTATAATTTTAGCCTTTCAGTGCAATTTTTAGTTCTTAGACATAAATAATGTTGCTCAATACATTACTGACTTTTGCTAGACTCCTCGATACAATTTCTGCTGTTGCTATCCAGAATTTCACCACATTCTGGATTAGTTGTCTCTCCCATTTTAAAAGGCTCTTGAACATCAGAATATGATGTGAATGTGAGAGCATATTTGAGAATGTCATGGTTCCAAATGTGTAGTTTATACTACTGAAAACCCAAGTATCATCTGAGAGAGATCAGAATCCATCTCAGACTAAGCCTGGCTCTCAAAGTACTCAACCATATGAAATGGCCACTATTTGAATGTTGTCATCATCTGTGAAAAGAGGGATGGCTTTGACTGCCACAAACACTGTGGTTGGAAATTTGTTAAATAAATAAAGCTGTATAGAGGAAGAGAGGAGTACTGGATACAAAGGCAGCCCAAAAAAAGCAAACTTGAGCTGTCAGTTTAGAAATCTGCTAATTACTGTTGCAGAATGGGACTATTTCTGAAACCCTGAAAGCACAATTAGAGGTACAGCAAGCAAATAATAGATTCATTACTGCTTCTGGAAATAATATATTGCTGAAATGGAGGCTCACACAGAACAGAATGAAAAATCAGGAAAATTCACCATGATAGCAAAACTCTTAATTCAAAGTAATTCATATAAGAATCCCAGTCTTCCCAGAGGAAGAAGGAAAAAACCTCCAAGAATTCTGTATTATTATTGAGAGGGAAATAATGTTGATAAGTAAGTACTTTTCTTTATAATTTTAAATTCCTTATCTAAGATGTTGGGGGTTTTTTGTTTGTTTTGTGTTTGTTGTTGCTGTTTTGTTTGGTTGGTTGGGTTTTTCCTTGGGTTGGGTTTTTTTTTGTTGGCTTTCTTTTGCTTTTTGTTTTTCTTTTTCTTCTCCCGCTCTATCCCCATTGTCTCTATCTTAGATTCAATTATGTTCTGACTTCTTGCACTCAGTTTGGCCTTGCTGGAAAGAGGCCTGGTCAGCCCACACATCTATTACAGAGATCCAGTTAGACTGGAGTGGGGACAAAAAGCAAAAATCTTCTGACTGAACCTTTTTTTAGGGCATGCAGAATAGACTTTGAAAGAAAAGGTGGAGCTACCTGAAAAACAGTGTTTCTTCTGAGAACACTGATTGGGGGAATGCCTATAAAATATAATGAGAGAAAAAAACCACAACAACCTAGCAGCTTTATCTCTGGCAGGGAAAATGGGGAAAAGAAGCTGATAGAAACAAATTATTAGATGAAATAAATAAATAAATAAATAAATAAATATATATATATGTATTTGGCAAAGAAGCAGAGGAACACAGATTCTAAAAGAACCCTCAAGCAGATTACTATCCTTAGAGGCCAATTAAACCTGAATCAGTCAGGAAAGACAGAAAGAGCTTTCTTCAGGCTTAATGAAAATTCGTATCAGGCAAAATAAAGCCCTGAGATTATTGGCATATAAGGAGTAGAATGCTAAGAGAAACAAGCTAGCTTGGCTATTAACAACACCAGGGTGGTATTTACATTTAAAACAAAATATATTTTTAAGGTCTTTGAAGGCTTTCTGTGTCCATCTGTATATTAACAAAAAATCAGCTCCAGCTGACAAAATAATGTATGTAACGAAGCAAATATGCCCCCGGGTTCCAGCTTCCCAAATCACCATTTGAAGCCATCTGAATAAGAAAAAGTGAGAAAATATCTTAAGATATTTCTGAGCCAGCTATCTCAGAAATCAGGTCTTTTAAATACTTCTGGACGCCTTACTTAGAAACTTGTAATAGTCATCACTGTACTTTCAAGGACTGATCAGCTTTTGCTTTTGGAAATTTATACATTGCTTTGCAAGAGCTTGCCAAATAATTTCTGTTAAATGTCATTGTTCTACAAGGTATAGAAGGACATAATCATCACCCTAAACCTAGCATATAGTAAGGGCACCAGTTAGCCAACATGGAAAAGAGAAGAGAGACCAAGTTATGGCTCTTGCCCTGTCTCCCCGTACCTTGGACTTCCTGCAGTCATTGCAGGCTATTTTACTAGCATACCAATTTCCGTTAAAATAATTTGAGTAGGATATTAATGTTTTCAGTTTCCCCGTAAATGTCCCTAAAGAGTCAAATAGAAAAATAAATGTGAAAGATTTGTAAATCAGGATTTAAATCAATACTCTTGTTCTAATTCCAACTTTTCAGACATAATTTTAACATCTTCAAATTAAGTAAAGTCCTAAAACCCCTTGTGACTTCCATCTTAGCTGTCTTGAAAGTCATAGTCTAGGTTGGTAGACACTACTGGCTCTCTTCTTTCCCAAGGTATTCATACCATAGTGAAAGTGTCAAATGGACTCTGAATTTAGTAAGCTTAAGAGACAGCATCCAAAAAAATCTAAAAACCTCAAATTACAAAAGACAAAAGGAACCAAGGAATAGTTTATACTTGATCTAGAAATAAATATCCACATTTGATTCCATATGTCATTTATTAGCTTCCTTAGAGACAAAGAAAAGCCTCTGGGTATGGGGTCAGTCGAGTAGTTGTCATCCACAGGCTCTTTTTTTGTGTTTTGCATAGGATTTCCCATATTTTCTCACTGTTGCTTTCAGAATTCAACTGCAAAATTTTGAAACATCCCTGAACCGATTCCTGCATCTTTTCCCTTTTCCTTGTTTTCTACATGTATCTGTTGTACTTGCTATGGGTATACAATGCTCTAATTACTTCCCCTGCTCTACAGTTCCTGATGCTCTTAGAAGTAATATATAATTTAAAAGCTGTTTTTAATAAATTGAAAATGTAGGTATATATTGCTGGATACAAGTAAAAATTCAAAATGGGAAAGTATTTTATTTGTTGCTCTATTTCGCTATAGTTAAAAATGCTATTCCAATACTTTTTCCTTTATTTTTCCTTTATTGATAGAGACTCTATGTTGATGATCACCAAAACCTTGCTATCCATAATAATTGAGGCTGTTTCTCAAACTGTCTATTTATAGAGCTCTGAATCAGCTTTTTTTTTTTTTTTTTTTTTTTTTTAGCTGCTGGCTTGCCATCTGTAAATACCTTCAGTAAGATGCAAGCCAACGTTATCACTCATGAATATTTTACTTCCACCACCAAGTGCTTTTGCATGTAGGAATTTGACAGAGTACATTAGTCCTGCAATAAGGTATATTAGCTAATGACTTTGTAATATGAACTGCATATGTCACAAAAGAGAACATGCAGAATATAAATTGACTCTTCATATGTGAAAAGCTGGAATGCAAGGGGGGTTTAAATGGATGCTACCAAGTTTTCTTGGCCTCTGTGTAGGCATTCTAGACCTCTTAGTGCTAAGAGATTTCTTTCAGGAGTGTCAGTATTCTCCCTCCACCATTTCCTAGATTCATAATTTAGAACCTCAGTTATTTCCCTGTGTTTGGTTTAATGACAGGTTCTACTTGATGTTCTTTCCAACTGAAACAGTCACAGTGGCTGGCCACATGCAGTGCCTGAGGATGTGAAAATGTATATTGGAAAGCAGCAAAGTAAAGAAATCTTCTTGAAGAATTAATGGCAGTAAGAACTTACTCTTCTACTAATAAGTGGGAACCATGTATGGAGCTGAAGAATAAGGACTTGTACTGGGTGCAGTATCTGAGTATCATTATAAACCACAGCATCTGGGGACAGAAATGGATGACATGATGACATATATTAAATTCTCATAATACTTTTTTATTTAGCTAAATGAAATAAAAATAAGTTTTTTTTCTTTTCATAAAGAAGCTGTAGGGTTTTTTCCTTGACTTTATTGTCATGATGATGGATGACAACAGTACCAAGACTGTGTCTGCTATAGTATCATATTATAAAGATACCAAGGCAGAAACTTTCCTATAGAACTAAAATGAGAAGGTGTGTATCAATAAATATATGCATATATATTAAGAATATATAGAAAGTATATATGTAAGACTTGGGAGACAAAGACTAATTTTGTTTCCTAAGATACAAATTTGACTAATGCTAAAGATGTGTTTATAGTTTATTTTTATATTCTCATTAGAATTAAAATACCAAGTGGTTGCAAAATATCCAGATCCAGAACAGGTAATTATTTTATCTTATTCACCACTCCAGAATTTCAGTGTTTGCCTTCAAAGGAAGACATTTGGGTCTTGTTTGTTTTACTCTGCAATCTAAATGGTTCACCTTTCTTTTAGGCCTCATCACAGAGCTGCGTAAACACAATGTGACAAAGTTGCTTGGCAAAAAGGAAGAAGTAGAGGAAGACAGTAAGTACTTAGCAAGGAGATGCAAGGGTTAACGCCTGGGACCGTAGAACAGCTGGAATATGTTAGTTTTACAGGAAGGCATCCCAGAGAAGGGAGTGTGAACTGCCAGCAGGTGGCTGGGAATGGCTGAATAGCTCAGTGGTTGGACTGGAAGAGAGTTCTGGCTGTTACTGTGATGACTCCACCAATTTCAGCAAAAGCCTGCTTTTCTTTACAACAGCAGATTTTGTCAAAGCCCATTGGCCCCTATCTGTTTTGACACAGGTTTTGTTTATTGTATCTCTTAAAGCTTTACCTTATTCTTTCTCCAATGAGGGAAAGAGGGCTGGTTGAGTGCTAGATGGGCTTCAAAGTGTGAGATGCTTATGTATCCCTTGGAGGGACTGTCTCCAAGTCAAGCAGACACTGCTTCCTTAAAAGAAACTGTAAGCAGGCAAGTGCTGGAGAAAGGTCTGCTGGGGTTTTTCTCCCTTCTGCAGTAAGGAAAGCTAAGCTGGCAGAGACTGCTGCTCTTACCACAGTGATGCTTTGCTGTGGTGTGCACTACCAGTCTATGCTCTCCAGAAGTCCTAGTCATAAAGTGGCCTTTGCTCTGGGTAGCACTACACAAACACAAGAGGCTGTCCCTGGCTCAAAGACCTTGTATTGTTGGTGTAAAATGAGAGATGACAGCAGGTGGACATGGAGACAGAGAAGCAGAAGGCCCTAATGACAGTGCAGGTCAGGGAGCATAACAGCAGTTTTCTCAGCATTTAATTGGCATGGTGGTAAAAGAGTTCGAAGGAAGGATTTGAAGATAAGAGGATCCTGCACAGGTAATTCTGAAAAGCTCCTCCCAAGTGTGAAACGCAGTGTAGGATAATGTGTATGTGTTCTTATTTGACAATCTAACAGGGTGGAATTTGGCAGGATTGGAAGAAAAAATACTAGAATAACAAAGAAGTGAGAGCTCAGAGAGGACTTTTCTCTATATGAATGCGTGGGAAAATTTTACCTCGTGCACTAAGCGGCAAGGCTCTGTATCAGTTGTATAGAGATATTAGGAGAGGATCTATAGAGAAATCTTAATTTGAAGATGATGTCTGGGTTATATGTTTGAGCGATGGGCAGGATGGCAATACTATCCACTGTGGATAGGACAGGAGACCTTGTGCAAGGTTTACTTGGACAGAAAGAGGGCTCAGGAGACTAACAGCTCTATTTCAGTTAGTCATCCAGAGGGAGATGTCAGAGAATAGATGAGAATGTATGTACACAAAGATGCAAGTGTTGGGGGACTGAGGTAATTTGTGTTGGCATGTGTGCACTAGAGGGATTTATGTTTGAAGTCAGAAGTGGTAATGTCTGGGGTGTGGGGTGATGGGTGAAGGTGTACGATTAGAGATATATGTGGACAGGAGAGCACAAGGAAACTAAATACCTGAAAGAGAGCTGGCAAGCTGGAGGGCACAGTCACAGGGATTTTTCCATACACCTCTTGCAAAAGCAATCAGCTATTAGAAGTAAAAAGAAAATGTTAAACCTTAAGTCAAGAAAGAACAGGGCATCAAGAAAGAACAGGGCATCAAGAAGGGCATTGCTGACTGTTGCTGAGTGAGTTGGGGGCTGGTGTACCTCAGAAAAAATTTAGGCAGAAAAGAGAAAAGCAACCTTAGAAAGTACATACCAACATCATATGAAGGTGAGCATACTGAGGGTTGGTGGTAGTTAGAAAAAAGTTCAACAGAGATCATGAGAGGATTTTCTTAAAAATAGGAGATCTTAAAATTTGAAGGAACAAGCTGCAGCTAGAAATCCAATTCCCTCATAACTGAATCACTGGTCACTAATGTAGTCTTCTATATTTCTTTACATAGTTATATCCCTGCTGTTATATTTTGTCATGTCTTTGTTACTTTCCCAGAGTAGTATATAAAATGTTTCAGATTTGTGCTGAAACTCAGCATCTATGAATCTTAATGTTTTGCTAGTAATAAATCCACTTTTTTCCAGTTTTTTATATTCTTGTAAGTGGACTGAAGAACTGACATCAGAGAATTTACAAAAGTGTTCAATAGATAATATAGTTAAGAATTGATAGTTATTTTCATTACAACTAGCCCAAATTTTTGTTCCAAGATACATTCAATTTAAACTATAGCACTGTACTGCAATGAAACTACTAATCCTGTAGACGCATTGACTATCTTATGTTTTAAGAAAAGATTCAGTACAACACGCTTTCTAAGAAAATAATCCAGTGACCTACTACAAAATAATTTTGGCAAATGCAAATTTGGCAAATTAGAAGTTGCTTGGCATTTCAGATAAAACAAAATACTGCTTTATACTCATGTATAGATAATGAACTGGCAGTCTGCATAGGAGCTTTTTTGACAGTAAGATAATAAACACTGACATGGATAAATTGCCATGAGTTGAACAAAAAAAAAATCCCCTGTCAAATTATCATTTTTATAAGGATGATGTATTTAGTTATAAGGAAAACAAATGTGATGACTGCTCCTTGCAGCAGTAATTTTGCTGTCCAGGATGACAGAGTTAGTTCTGAGAAACTTTTTAATTGTTTTATCCACATAATGGCTTACTGTTCACTTTTATGTCACTGGACAAGGAAATAATCTTAACAACAAAAGCTAGATTTCATACCAGAGGTACCAATTTTACCTTTAATTCTTTATTTGTGGCAGCACAAATGAGAATAATTGTATAGCATGATGACTGGCACAGTGGGATTCATATTGCCCATGTCTTTGAGCTGGATAGAAGCCAGTACAGAGAATATGTACACATACATGACTTGGGATTAATATGAAAGCATTTGCAGGAGCCCTGATAGTGTGGCTATCCAAAATATTTTCCCTGAACAGTTCAGAGGGGCTGAAAAAGAGAACTAGTTTCACTGTAGTTGGCCAGGATTCCCCTCAATGTCTCAGCAGATGCTTGTTGCATAACTGCCACATTTCTCCCTGAGCACAGTTGCATGAGTCAGAGCTTCATTCCCAAATGTATCAATCTCTTGGAGCCATTCAGGTGGGGAGACAGTGGCTGGATGATGGAGCCACATCAGCATTTTGTGTAGTGTTGGAAACAGATCTGCTTGAGTCATTGTTTGCTAGCTTGGTTAGGTTTGCCTAAGTCTTCACAGTTTCACTGGTCATCCATAAACTAAGTGCACGATGCGGGCAAACAGACTGTGCTTGTGTGTTTGTCTCAGGATTTTGTGAGCAGCACTACATCAAACAAAAAGCAATGACTTGAAGTGCTTAGCCTGCTGGTCACACAATTGCACCGAATCTATCATGTTTTTATCACAGTTAAAAAGTTGAAAGTTATGGATGGTCATACAGATCATAAGATAATAAGATTACCCTAGTTTCAAAACCTTATCTTAACAATTAAGGAAGGTAAGAGGCATTGTTGTTGTTATTATTATTTTAATACAGTGTATACTCATTTGGAAACACAGGAGAATATTTTGGGTTGTATATGAAGAAAATGTATATATTTTGACATCTTGTTTCACTAGTTTTCAGATATTTTTCTCAAAACCCAGAGATGATTATATTTATTTATTTTAATTTAGAAAAATGTGTTTTGTCTATATAATACCTGTCTTCGTTTTTGGTAATGTAAGAAGCTGAAGAGACCAACCAATTTCTTTGTCCTTCAAAATGTAACATTGCTTCTGAAACTTTCCAACACTGAACATTTCACTGATCTCCTTTTCTCTGCCATCTGTCTGATCTGGCCTCTTTCCAAACAATACTGCTTTCCCAGCGGATATGGTTATCCTGGTACAAGAATTTTCAGTCAGGGTAAGAAAAATTCACATTGTGTTCAGTTGTTTCTTTGATAGTGCATATAAATATTGCATGGCCTTGTACAGTTACAGTTTGTAGATTCTGAGGTACACATTTCTGCTTGTCAGAAATTCTGACTTGTGCTCTGTTTTGCTGAAAACTTGATGTTGAGTGTTAAAAACATTAATTTTTTCTGACATTGTTCTGTGACAGTTTGTTTATTTTGACTATTACTTTATTACAGTTCCTGCATAACCTTCAAAAATGGATTTTTTTGAAATTTGTTTGGCTGGTTAAATAAAGGTCAAGTTCCAGATTATACACAGCATTGCGGAAGTGCTAATTCAACATTTTGGAAACAGGTATATTATCTTAGAAGTTCAACATGAAATGTCTTAGGAAATATAGCATATTTTAGAAGTTGAGCACTTAGTCATGTGTCATTTAATGGACTGTGGAGTTTGGCACAAAATCGCTAATCTCTTCTTGACCAATGTCTTAAGAATTTTAGACTTATTTGAATTATATCTTGTGGTCAAATATTTAGGTATTGCATCGTATCTAAGGGCATCAACAGAGGAATTACATCCCATAGATCTAAGAAAATGCAATGCATCATTAAAAATACATATGAAAAGCATTGTATTTTTACATGCACAAATGCATTAACTGTTGAAAAGGTGGAGAGGTCTCATTTCCCCTTCTTTATGCTGAATCACTTTCATGCTAGTAATTAAATAGTGCATTTTATAGTGAGCAATTGTAATAAAAACCCGTCAGACACTGACAACTTCCTTTAAGAGACACATATTACATTATATTCTGAACTATTTAGATAATCTCTGAATAGTGATAGAATTTCTTGTTGAACAGTTAACTCTGTGTATCCCAGAACACTTCACACACAGTATTTTTATTTCTTCTTTCTCTTTTTTATTTTTCTTTTTTTTCTTATTTTTTCTTCCTTTTTATTTTTTTCTTTTCTCTTCTTTTTGTTTTGTTTTGTTTTCTTCTTTTTTCCTCCTTCCTTCTTTTTCCCTACTGTATCCACCCGTACAGTTAAGGGAGAACACTACCCTTTTTTTCTTTGAGAGAGGGATGTTTTAGGTTATCTCTAGTCCTGGTTTCAATAAGTGATTTTTACCCGTTCAATTGAGAGGGATCCTTTAACTCTCAGGACCTATTCCTGTTTCAGAGTCACTTACAAATAAAAAAAAAAAATATAAAAAAATCTTAACTAGGAGTTTGAAACAACTGGCTTCTCATGCAGCCAGCTTCAGGGTTACTCTGAATCCTGTGCATGCTGGACAAGACATGGGAGTTCAGTCAATGGTCTGAGGCTACGCGTGGAGGGTAGTTCAAAGGCATCAGCACGATTTAAGTCTTCTCTAAACCATAACTTGAAGACTTGTATTTCATTTACACAGAGACCCTTTCCCAGTGCCCTGGCAGTATTAATGTTGCATTTGCTTAGCCTGTTCTGAACTGGAATTGGGGGACCAGTGCATGTAAACCTGTGTTCCTCTTTTGACCTGTGCTGATACACTGAAAGAATGGTAGGTAAGTGGGAAAAGGAGATCCAGGAGTGGCTGAAATCACAGCAGCTAAGAACAACAATTTCGCTACAAAGGCAGATATGATCCATAAAACTCATATGTTAAATATCTTCCTACTGAGTCTCTACCTTGACAATTTAAACCGGTCTCCCAGGAGAAATAGAAAATAAAATTAATTTTCTCTTTTTCAACTGGAAATATAGAAGGTATATTTTGTGCACCAGTGTAAATTTCTATAACACAAAAGATGTCCCACCTCTTTTGATTTTTGAATGTATTCAGTATATAAAGCAGTTTGCAGTTTACTATTTTTTCCTATAAGTTATTAATATACTAACTGAAAGATATATATATATATATATATATATATATTTTTTTTTTTTTTTTTTTTTTCCCCCCCCAGTGATTGGCATTGAGTGTAATAACCAGCTGGAATTGTATCTGGATTCTATTTTGTGCAATTGTGATATTAGTTTACTGTGTTTTCTTTAGTAAACAGACACTCGGCACCTACCCTGTAGTGCAGGGTGTAGTTTTACAACCAGATTATATTTATTACTCTGGAAAACTATTTGGAAAAAAGCTCCAGACTCTTAACATGCATGAAAATGAACATATTCTCATGTAAATTCCTCAAGAGGAAGCTGACAGAATTAACAAGTATGAAAACAGCAAGTCTGCTCACTTGACTAAAGTTCGCCCAAAGGCTGGGAAGCAGCTGAATTACTGGGTAATATTAATACCTTGTTTTTACTGTGAAACAGATGTACACTGCCAGATATTTTTCCTGTGGCAAAAGAAACCAAACCCAAAACCAAACCAAAACAAAAACTTTGCATGTTATATATGCTAGATAAAAACAGGATGTGATCAGTTCCAAACTTCAGCTAGCAACTTTGCAATCAATTCCTGTAAGATGAGAATCAGGCCTTGTGTTTAGTAAGAGATTCACTGTTATTTAATTACATGAATGTGTTCAGAAAAAGTCTTGCCAACCAGAAAGTGGAAACAAATAGGATGGTGATAGTGTTTTGTTGCAAGCATTGTTTTTTGGATTAGCACTGTTAACCCTGAGCCCTTTTCTTGCAGACACATAACTTGGTTGCTAAAAATAGGCTTATGTGTGGAATTTATTTAACAGAGGTTTGGATAGATATTTTTGGAGAGGGGAAAATCTGTTTCATAGTACTTGTAAAAAATGCAAAATGTTTTCCAATGCTGTTGCTTTTGTAGGGTTTTAGTTTCCAAACTAATCTGAGAAGCTATTAGTCTGTAGCATTGGACTTATCTCATTGTTCTGTTGTTTCTGGCAGTGCTTAGACCACCATCGTGCCAAATTCCAAGGGGAAGTGGTGGCTGGAGGACAATTACTGTTAGCAGTTCCTGTCATACTGCGCCTCAAACTTGGGTGAATATACTTGCTTCATGAAGACTCTGTGTGTGAGAACTACCTTTTGCACATAAGGTATTCTTGTAGTAGAATATATGCTCCACGGTAGCAATAATAATATCCTCAGAACTGTATTCTGAATGGTCTTGTTTCCCTGTGCTTTTTCTTCCCATGTCAGCATCACTGCTGTTGAGTGTCTATAGAGCAGAGCTGCAATGTGACCCACAGTGTCTCTTTCTCCCATGCTTTTTGTTGCCCGCTGAATTAGGCTGAGGTGCTTCAGCAAGGCTAGTGTACCTCCTAAAACTTGACCATGCAACTGCATCATTCCAAATGCTGCAACTTTCACATATGAATGGTCCCTTCAAAGTCAGAAGAAGCACTCAGGCTAAAGCTCAGCATATAGGTCAGCACTTTTAGTCCGTCTTCCCCTTTTGAAAATGACTATGTTGGTTTGTGCTTTGAAATGCTGAGAGGGAAGCCCCTCCCACACCCAGAGACACCCACAAAAATATTCTGAATAGCAAGGGCAGCAGAACATGTTAGTCACGCTACCCTTGCACTACCCAGACATCTGTGAAAATTTCATGCTTCTGTGAGCAGATTCTCCAAAGGGCGGAATTTCCCTGTACATCTTTCAGGGAATATTTCACTGAAATATTTCACTGAAAAACTTATCAGTTTTCCCATCCTGTGCCTTTTTGTTGTGTTTCCAGTTGCCCTTGGTATTAAAAAAAAAAAAAGAAAGAAAAGAAATTATAATTAAAAAAAAAGACAAATTATAATGTGTAAACAACAGGAGTGGGCAGGCTTAAGTTGACAAAAAGCAAGAAAATCAGACTGGTTGTAAATCTGGAAATGCTGTTCTCAGCTCCTAGCGTGTGCAGGAAATGCAGCACATATGGCACATGGAATCACCTGGAGCTAGGCCTCTTTTGTTGCACCTTGGCACAGGAGAGCAGGAACAAAGCAGAGATGCAGATTTTAACCCTCAGTTGTCTGGTGTCTGGTAAGAATCAGCTTAAGCCTATGCTTACACTTGGCTTCCAGATCATGAATATAAGATGTTAAAAATAGAATCATTACTGAATGATCTCTCTGTACTTAAATGTGGTTGGTAGTGAATTTTTTTGATTAAAGAGTTTTGAAATCATTCTTTCTAGGGTTTAAGAACATATGAATGTAATTGTACCATTTCTTATATAAAAGTTGAATTTTATTGTAATGACAATTCATTTATGATGCGCTTCACAAAAGCTGTTTCTGATATTATGCTTTTAAGTGAGCCTCAGTGTGCCTTACAGTCATTAATGAATCAGACTTTAGATAAAGACAGTGTAAGTATGGCAGCGTATCATTATACAGGGGAGTAGACTGAAGCATGAGGATGCAAATATTTACTACACCTTGCACAATGTTGAGGAAAAGAGAGCTCTAAGGGTAGAATGATGTTTTTTACTGTTCATAGTGTACCCATCATAAAAAGAATATTTGAAAAATTTAAACCATTCCTGACTTTTGCTCAATGTTGGCAAACATTTTTGTCAGGAAAAAATGAAAGCAAATTTTAAAATAAGAACATCTGATATCGTGTGTTTGGACACAGGTTTCTCTGGTTTTTTTGTTTGTTTTAAAGCTGAGTTACTCTGTTTTGAGAAACTAAAACCTAAAAGGTTTCTGCTCTTTTTTTCCCCCTGGCATAATACTTTTCATTTATTTGGAAAGAAAAGAAGGATAACAATCTTCTGAATAAAAGAAAATACTTTCATGTTGATGCCAATGCATGCTTTTTTGAAACAGGAGATCATCCTCAGAAGCCCAAATGCTGCTGCTTCTGCTACTCTTCCAGCTCTAGAAATTTGTTTAATTTACTCAGCTTACTCTACCTCAGATCTCCTTGATACCACTCAGTACATACCCTGAATGTCACAGTAGTGCATGTGCATCTCTGGTTAGTTTTTCTGTCAAGATCTATATGTTTTTCTGTATTTTATGCACTTCTAGGAAATAGTAATAATAAAAAAGTATTCATTATTATACATCAAGCTGTGAAGAACAAAACAATTTTTACTTGTTTATTTTACAGTGATATCATCGCTATCACAGGCTGATATTGAACAGCTACATGATTAACTGCAGTGTTATCTTTTGAAATACAAAAGTGTAAGATTTCAAGCTTATGGTAATAATTATATGTATTTTTAGAAACAGAAATGAGCTTATGCAGAGATTTTGAAAACAGACCTAGGAGAAGGAATGGAAAATGTCCAATAAAGAGTATGCATTCAGATGTTTTAAGAATGCTTTTTATACTTTAAATATGACAATTCCTCAGAGCTCTAGAAAATGGGAAATTTGTTAAACAGTGGAAATTTGCCTGTACATCAGTATTTTCTTGGTTTGATGAAAGTTTTGAAATGTCTCTGTATATTGGGGTAGTGTAATCAAATTCATACTCAAATCTGTATACAAAATTAAATGCAATTTTACATTTTACCTTTATAAAAAACAGTGGGCTTAGAAAATAGTGCAGCTTATGCTGCATGAATTGTCAGAAAAACAATGTATTTTTTTCAGTGGAGACAAGGGAAGCCAGGCTCTTTTGTCTTTTATCAAAATTGTCCCATATTAATATTGTTGCTACAGTCAGTTTTCAAAAAATACCATTAGTACAGTAAAATTTATTTCAAAGTTATCAGGAAAGAATAGTTAACTACAAGCAACCAAGTCAAGCTATTTCTGCTGGCACAGACTGATTTTACCAGTCACAAGTTCTTCTGAGCTCTGGACAGAAGGCAACATCAGTCTGAAAGCTCCAAAGCTGTTTTAGTGCTTCTTTTTTCCTCAGCTAATACACACTGTGACAAGATGGGGTTTTTGGACCAAAGCTGGCTTGCATTTGGCTGCCCTCAAGCAGAGTGCAGAAGAACTGGTATCTGGAAATCAAACACAGTTGGATTTTCAGTTAACGTGTTTCAGAGAAGACTTAAATTCTTGGGTCTGACCCCAGCCTCTGTGGTCTCACATTTGTGTCTGTACTGAGCTTGTGACCTGGTGTAAAGTAATCCCCTCTTCAGCAGGATAATGTAATTTTATTCAAGTCATGATCAGGTTTGCATTCTATAACACTCACCTCTTTTGCTTTTCTCGTTTGCTATTAGATTTATATTTTTTAAATGTCTGCCTGGATTAACAAAAATTAATTTTGAGTTTTGAAAGCTTAATGGAGTTATTAAAAAGTTATTGAAGTTACCAATTTATTGAAATTTCCCATTTGAAATACCAGTGGAAGAGTGGGGGAAAGATTCTCAGAGAAGGCACTCTCTGAAGGGGGCCATTATGTGACAAATACATGCCTTTGGATGCCTGCAAATTCCTGACTGGGTGCCCTATTTTTTATAGGATAAGAAGGTACAGGGAGGAGGTTGCTAACACTGGTGCTATTTTACCAATGGCACCAAAGTCAACATTTTGTAGCTAGCCCAAGGTGTTTACTAAGTGGGCATTTATTTTTGGGGTTGTCTTTTAAGCAAACACACCTTTTTCTTGTGTAAAAAAGGAGACGACATCTGCCAGTGTTAGTGGCACATGAAAGCCACTGACAGTGACCGAAGTAACTTTTGCTGAAGTCACCAAAATGAAACATTATATTGGTGAAAGAGGATAGAAAAAGCTTTGATGTCTCAAGCACTTCTGCTATTCCCTAAAGCTTTTCACATCAGCTACTGACCTTCTCAGTTGGAGAAAACAGCGACTGGGAGACAAAGAGGAAAGATGTTCAATGCATTCAGTCCAAAGCTGCATGTGCATTGGAAGGCAAAAACAGGAAAGTAAACACAGCCCACTGGATTACAACAGGTTAGTAAATACAAATGTTGTGACATTTCTGTAGAGCTCTGTCTGTAGAGGCAACTGTTACATGCATTGTATCATAGTGTTTTATTATATTTATTATATTTTATGAAGTTATATGTCCTTTTTTAGTTTGCTTTTCTTACAGAAGTTGTTTGAAGTTGGTGAACAATAGCACTGAGGGACATCAAAGTTTAAAAAACTAAGGAAAAGAAGTGTTACAATGCAGTCATTATCAGGCTGGGATCTGGTGCTTTTGGCTTCTTGTGTGCATTCAGAATACCATCTTGTGGCCTAGATGTCCTGTGGTTGTACCTGGCAACAGTGCTGGGAATCAGGACACTGATTCCATGAATTTGGTGGCAAAGCTCCCACTGAACTTAGTAGGAGGGAGAGGAAGGCTCAGTTACTAGCTTTTATCAAGCACAATGAGATACTGATGAAATTGTTTGTGTCAATCGGAATTGTTTTTGTTTGTTACAAATGATCCCTTAGAAGAGGAGAGGGAACATAAATGAATTATTTATTTAACATCAAGTTGCTGAAATTTAGGCAGCATGTTGTAAGTACAAAATTGCTTTTTACTAGAGCATTGTCATAATAATTTTCTTTTACTTTCAGCTTGTCCTCTTCAACTTCCTGTGTTTGTTTTGTTTTTTACCAATGCAAAATAGTAATGCCACCTTTCTGTTGGCAAGATACACTAGTGTCAGTAGTAAAAGAAGTGTTGACATGGAAGAGCAAATTACTGTGGACAACCATTACTGAACTATTCTAAATTACTTCTTTTTGACTATCACAAGCATGGACCGGCAGATAAATTCCACTCATTCACTTTCATAGAAACTTTTTTTTTCTGCAGAGAATTTGAGAGGAGGAAACCATATTTTGCTATTTGCTATTTTCGAAGTATTTTATTGTCGGTGTCCTGTTTGAGAGTTCTGTAAAATGGAGGAACATTTTCTTAAAACCAGAATTCTTCCTCAAGTAGAAGGCTAATGCAGTTTTCTAACACAAAGAGCACAGTGCTTAGTTTTTCATTTTCTGAAAGATGGAAATAAATATTTCTGGTTTATTTATATTTTCATTTAAGAACAAAATCTTAATTTGGTTTTCTCACTATGATTAACTCATATATGATGCTTTAGTCATCAATCCTGTATCATCACTGTCTCATTGTATTCTAGTGAGCCCTTACACTGATTTTAGCCAGGCTACATTCAATGCTTGATCATATGTGAATTGACACAACAGCCTGCAGCCTATTTTGATTCCTTTTATTTGGTAGATTTTCTTGCCTATGCAAGTTGTAATAATTCCTATGAAGCTGTCACAATCTGTTCTATCAAAATTACTTACAGATCCTGTTGTTCAGGGATCATTGAAATGATATATCACTGTGGTCTCTCTTGTTAATGTGTGCTTAGGGAGTCCTTCATTTACACAATAGACTTATTCAATTTTTGGTGAAATGTGATTATTACTCTCACACAGAAGGCACATGCTCAATCTGGATGCAGCTTGCTTATTTTTTAAGCAAACAGTAAAAAATCCTTATCTTTCTGTGAGTGGTGACACGGATTAGGGAGTCAAGCCACAAAAATCTACTTTTAACCTTACAAACTAATTGCCTTTACCTTTCAATTTGAAGTAGTGATGATTTCGCATAGCACTGGACTGTTAGTAAGGCTGCCAAGAGGTCCAGCTGCCACAAAGGCAGATCAAGGCATGACTGATGGCTCAGGGTGACTGGAAATCATGGGAAGATGATTGGGAAGTAACCCTAGGTCTACACAGCTGACTTCCTCTCTTCATTAGCTCAGCTGTGCTTGTTACATTCTCTGTTATGCAGCAGCAGAAGTATGGTTAGAGTGGTCCAGTACTAGTTGTAGAGCAGCATATGAGAAGATTTTAAACACACAAATGTGTGAAAGTATCAGACACTTTGAAAACTGTAGGCAAAATCTAACCAGTTTTTATCCACAGCGTTTTCATTCATCCCTTTTTAAGGACAATAGCAATTTGATGTTTAAAACTTTTTCTTGCTCAGATGCTCCTTTGATGCTATTACCTTGGTTATAATGGCATTTCTTGGTCAGTACACTGGGCTGTAACTGAGTAGTGGTGGGGTAAGGATCTGAAACTGAGGCAGAAAAACAAAGAAAAAAATTCTAGGTGTAATACTGCCAACATTTGTTTCTGTCATTCCCTCTAATGGGACTGGTAAAAGCAGTAGGCTATATTGCCTAAGTAATAGTTCATGAGGTTGAGCCCTATGCTTGAGTCAGGAGCCTCTTAGACTATGAGCATGTGGGAGAACAAGGAATGAGGGATGCAGAGAGGTCTTAGGACTGCTTTTTTCTTAAGTTCAACAACTGGTATCAGGGCTGCTGGCTGCCCTCTGTGCAGTGTCTGTTATTCAGAGCTTTGTATTCTCAGTTGTACTTTTGACTTCAACTGGGCATGTGAAACAGTATACCTTAGAGAAAGAAACTAAGTAAATGGATTGTATCATTCAATTTCAGGGGATTTATTCACCCTGTCTTGTACTTTTTACTTACATGAATAATCTTTATTTACACATTCTTAATGTGAATGGGATTACTTGCAGTAGTGTTAATGTGAGTGGCAGGTACAGGATTAGTTTCTATATTTGTCAGTGGTGCCAAAAGTGATAGGATATACAGTAATTTGGACAGAATTTCAATTATAATCTGAAATTAAAGAGCTTTATTTTGGAACATTTGCTCTGAATAGCAAGTATTGATACTTGTAATTGAATCCTGAGGTAGAACTTTCCATGTATTTGTAATGCAGGAAGTTCTGTCATTATGAGAGATTCGCTTGGCAGATTGAATGGTCACAGTTTAGGAACAATATTAAATCCTGCATTCCAAGAGTAAAAAGGACTGGCATCTGCTTCTAAGGTAAAATATTTAATCTATTTCATATCTCAAAATTCTATTGTCTGAAATTAGTAGACTGAGAAACATTTTTATAAATATTTGATTATGTGTTGTGATTAATTTTCATTAGAATTGTGCTTTGTTAGGACCACTTGATGAGGCAGGCCCTGATGCTGAAAAATGCTTCAGGCAGATATCCAATGAAAACTTAGCTGCCTTGAGCAATTTTCAGGACTTGGAGCTAAAATTTGACAGTGTAAATAAGGATGGCAGAATGAAAATAAATCATGCTGCAGCTAGCCTGTTTTCCACACCTCCAGGTTTGGTGGTGTTTTTTGGGTTTGTGGGTTTTATGGTTTGTTTTTCTTTTGTACTTGTATAGATCAATTGATGTATATTTGGTTTGTGTGCAGGTTTTAGCCTTCATATAATTAAATAAAAAATGTTGGGAAATTAATATTTTGCAAATATTCTTTTTTCAATGGCCCCAAATTTTGTTGCTAGATAAATGCTCTCAAATTTTATATAAAGCTTTCTTTCACATGGAGTAAATGTCTTCTCTTTAAAGAGGAGAAAGTGGGGAAAGAAAATCTGAAATATAAGGACAAATTAGATATATCTCCTCAGCTCCAACTGAGGGCCAAAATCAATGCTAATAACTAAAAATCTGTTTACAACACAATGTTGCAGTAGTTTGAAGGGAAGATGTGTATCATATCAGTCATTCTGGTTGTAAGTCAGTTTATATGCAGGGATATATGGTGTCCCTGACTCTTTGGCTAAGAAGCAATGGTAGACAGTGAATGTAATCTTGTTGTTTGCTCACAGTAAGTGATACTGTACCTGATACCTCTTTGAAGCAGAAAATGACAGAAAGTTTGTGGATTAAAGTACTTCAGACTTTTTGGAATCTGATTCCTCTTACCCAATGCCAGTGTCCTTACTGATCTGGGAAGGTGACTCGGGGATCTGTCAACACCTTGGTCTTTTGCTCTGTGGGTTGTATTCAGGACCACAGCAGCAGTTGGCTGCCAGTATATTTTGATTAAAAAATCCTTCCATTATTTTTTTTCCTTTGAAATTACATAAAGGATAATCACAATCTGGCCCCAAATAACGACTTCACATTCTCATTTATGCTGAGTATTTCTAATGTTCAGTACAAAAATACCCAGGTTTGGAGAAACTGCCTTTGGAGATATGTGAAGAAGGTGGAAGAAAAGGACAATTTTTTTAGATGACAAAAGTGTGATGGTGGATATTAGTCTTGTTGGAAAAAATACAAGATTAAGATATAGATGAAGGGGTATAAGCCTAAAAGTTCACCTGTTATTCTTAGTTATATCAGACAGTCTGTAAGAATACGTTCCTTTTTCCAGACAAAACCTCTTTGCCTTGTAGCTGTAGACACCCTGGCTATTAGTTAAGGTAAAAACTGTGGAAGAATAAGGAAATAATTAATGAAAAATTACAGAAATACTTTGACATTCTAGTAAAAATCAGATTTTCAGTTGAATGTACAATAGGCACTCTGCTAGAGTTAGATAATTGTCTTAGAGTCATTAATAGCTCAAGTTAAAAGAGAAGATTTAGGAAATTGAGATTGATAGGTCCAAATATTGAAATGAAGAACACAATTTGCATATTTTTGATGGCAGACTCATTCATTATTCAAGATATGTGCTCATCTGCAATAGAAGAGAGAAGACCAGTGAAGGCTGCAACAATAAAAGCAAGGGCAAATTTTGGCCATGACACAAGGGGAAATGACTAATCTTTCTTAACTTGTTCTGAATCTGAATATGCAGAGCTCAAAAACTCTTATTTTGTCCGTCAGATATTGAAAGTCATAATAATTCCAGATCAAAAAAAGCAGAAAAAAGCTTTTAAAACATTTTCCTTCTAAATACATTATTCTAAATTATTGAAGAAAGGTACAAAACCCAAATTTTACCCACCAGACCCTGTCTTTTCAGAGCTGCCAGGGAGTTAGTCAAGGAGTTCACATTAAGTCAGTAGGAGTTACTAAAATCAGTGGCACTTGTAGACCTTGATCTCATGCAAACTCTGGAAAATTTAAAGAAAATAACAGTCAAAATAGTGGGGAAAATTATAAAGTGTCAGAGTAGATATAAGTAAATGAGCCAAATTATCTAACAATATTAAAGATATGATAGAAAACAGAACACGAACAGAAAAGAGATGGGTGAATACACTGAGTTATGTAAGACTCTAAGGCAGAATTTGTAGGGTTTCAGAAAATACAATTTATTGAGGAACTGAAGGAAAATGGAAGGAAAGCCATCAGGTATAATTGCTGTGAGGAACAGCTTCCTGCTGAGACAGAAAAGGTTTACCATCAGCACTGTTCAAATGCTTCCCAACAAGCACAACAAACATAAAAGTAGATTCATCACAAAATCAAGAGATAGGAGGAGCTTGTATAAGTGTACAAACATACCACATGTAATGGAGAAGACACAGAACAAAGGGAAAAGTGGGAAGGAGAACATGGGAGAAAATGGACATTGTATTGTGGTTGAGGAGGAAAGCAGATGATTGGTAGGAGATGGCTGACTGAGGAACACGGGAGGCATATATTCTTGAATAAGTGTGATTCTGATGAAAGTAATTGGCACAAGGAGAAGATAACTCTTTATGACATGGATTTTTTATCTAGCAGATATGTTCAGCAAAATACCTCACTAGTCCCATAAAAAGTATTACAGTAAAACATGGGACTTTCTTTGATGTAAATGTTGTAAGGTCAAATTCTGTTTAATCCACTTCTGATATATAAGATTTCAAACCTGTGGCAGGAAGTTTCAGAAGAAAGAGAGGGCATTACCACCTACATTCCTTTTAGTTTTACAAAATACAGGTGCTTGTGACCCTTGTAAAATCTAACCCAAACAAAAATGGATAAAAGCTCTCTCCTCAAAAGCTGATGTGTAGAAATGGTCTTCCAGGGAGGCAAGCAAATAAATAAAAAGAGAGAGCTGTTGATAAAAATCTCTTCGCAAACATTAAAAAGAAGACAAGATTTGCAGTGCTTATGAAGAATGATAAAGTTAAATGTCACCAGAAGAAGCTCACTAGCTGTTCATATCTGAGCAATGACTAAAGTGAATAGAAGCATTTTATTTTATGCCTACAATGAGACTAGGCCATAATCTCAGACTCTAGAGCAAAACCAAAGGTAATTGAAGACAAAGTATTTAGTCTTAAGACTTAGACAATGGAATGCACTGCCAAATGAAGGCATTAATTGTTAAAGCTTTTCAGATCTAAGAAAAATGTCCTCTTTCAAGGAAATTTAGAAACAATAAAGTCAATGTAGTTGTTACAGCAGGGAAAAAACTTAGATGTCGCAATGAAACTTCCAATTTTTATGGATGCTCTATTAACAGAACCATTGAAGAGACATAAAGAACCAAGACATGATATTGCACAAATAGTAAATGGACAGTGCTTAAACCAGTTGAATTGTGAATTGCTTCTAGGTCACATACCTAATTCCTGTGACATCTTGTTTAGAAAAATTAACTGTTGAATGAAGCTGGTTTATGCCATAAAGAGCATATTTAGGAGCAGTGTTTCACAGGTTGTCAAAATTGATGTAATACATGGGCCATCTTTGCCAGCTGTGTAGCAATTCAGAAGCACATTTTGGTGTCATTGAGAGACTGCATAAGCTCTCTAAGCTAATGACCTTTCTAGCATATGAGAGTAAAAGATTCTGCTCTGAGTACAAAGCAAAAGAAGGTACAATAAACTCCAGAACAGTTTACCAGAAGGACAAACAGCAGGAGAACACAGGTAAAGGATTTGAATAGATGCCAAAAACTAGAAGGCACAACAGAGATAAATAAAATATGCAGCGAAGATACAATATAATAAAATACTGTAATTTGGGCTGTCAACATGAGTGTATTGAGTTCAGAGTGGAACAAGTGTGTTAACTGTTATGGGATATTTAACCACAAACTACCAGAAACCGTGGTTGCTTCTGTTAATACATATTCAAATACAGCAAACATATTATTGGGGAAAATTACATGTCATGCACATATATAAAATCACACTGTAAACTTTTTTGTTGTATGTTTTGAATTTGTCCACAAGGCATCTGCAACTTGTCTTTTGCAGACTTGACTTCTGAAGAAGTGGCAGCTTCAGTGCTGTTTCTCACAGTAGTATGAAAGAAATAACTACATTTACACAGTAAGAAGACTTATTTAGGACTGTGAGTATTCCCATGAACAAACTGGATTGTCACAAACTGAACAAGCATTTGCACAAAAGTTAAGAATTTCCTGGGTGCTCTAATAGCATTTTTTCCAAGTGATGCTAACTGAAAGGTGCAACCGTATCAGAGGAAAAAAAATATTGTCATCTCAGTCCATCAATATCTCCAAAATTATTTGGGTATGTGGAGAAACTATGACCAATGACTGTCCAGTGCTTTAGAACAACTCTTCTGTTTTCTGCTAGAATGGTTTCCTTGTGCCACTGGCTTTTTGACCTGTTGTAGTGTAAGAGCTACTGAGGATAATGTCTAAAAAATTATGGATTCCTGGCCAATGCTGCTTGTGAGGCTGCAGCACTGTTTCCCAATGCTACTTCAAAGTGCTTCCTCACATTTATAGGCCACTGTTCCATTGTCCTGTGTTTTGGAATGGTCTACAATGGTTAATGCAAGTTAGAGTGTTTTGCCATCCTCCTCCAAGTACTTGATATCTTCCTAAAAGGTGCTTTTTGGGCATGTTGTCTAGTCTGATTTCCAGTGGTACAAGATACCAGCCTTTCATGATTCCAGCCAGCATTCTTAACTGTCTCTCAGACCACTCCTACAAACTGAGAAAAAATATTTTATTCCAATACTTAGTTATAGAATTAATATATCTATTTATATATATATATACACACACATAAACCCAATTATATTTTCTTCTATGTTCCTTTTTTTTCATTTATCTAAAGCTACCTAGATTTTTCTATTATTTTTGTTTTTCTGTTTCAATGTTAGTGGTGTTTTTTTAAATGTGCTCGCATCATTCAGCTCTTAATAGTGTCTTCCTCAATGCCATTACATTTCATGCAAGATGTTACTCTTGCATATAAAAAGGCAATAAATGTAACTGTAAAACAGAATTTTATGTACAGTTCCTAATGCAATTCCTCGTTTACTTTTGAAGAAAAAAATCCTCACAACTAATTAGTAAAATAGTTAGAAGTTCTTTTCAGGCAACAAAATAACTTCTAGAGAAAATGCAGGCTTTGGAGTAAGTTGTTTTATAATAAAACTGCAGTTCTTTATTTATTGTTCAATGACTTTTCTGCAAATTTGCAGATATTTAGTAATCTACTGGAAAGGCTTGCTACCGGTTCCAGCTTTTATCCCAATTTTGCTGTTGTTCTGTCAATGTTTGATGGGGAAATTACCTGCTTCCTCTGTAGATCTTTCACAACTGAAGACTGTAAGTAGGGAAAATGTCTCCTCTTTTATTAATTTTATGTTAACTATTATTTATATTTTTATCAGTAATTTAATTAGCTTTTAATTTATTAATTTCAACAACTGAATGTATCTAATTATTATAAGTAATTATTTTTCCTCACATCTATATTTTATTTGTATTAGTGTTTGATATAAGTTTTAAGTGACCAACTATATATTTTCAATTGTATTTCTTATATTCCTTACTTTTTTATATGCAGTCTCAGGAACATGGTAGTTTTCTTTGCCTATTTTCTGGATTATACCTACTGATTTTCTCATACCATTGACCACATGCTGTATTTTCATAGTTGAGTTCCAAGGACTTCTTTTATTTTCTGCTGTGCAGTGTTTTTAGCAATATTACTGTTCTGTAAGTGCATAATTGTGAATCTTTCACATGCTAACAAGAGGAGCATTTTAAATTATTTTTTTCCTGTCCATTTTCACATCTTGGTGATAGAAATTAAAAATCTTTCCTCCTTGAAAGAAACATAAAGTTGCTTAGAACAGTGTCTTCATTTTCAAGCCAGCAGTCACTAAGGTACAAGAGATAAAACTTTGTAGGGTTAATAATTCCATTTCCAAAGTAATCAGTAAGTAAGGAAACATGTATTTCCACACATACTGAAATTATCCAAATGGTTTAGGAGAAAGCTGAACAGAATACAAAATACACCTGCAGTGGATTTTTGCTGATCTTCTCAATATGCTGCCATGGCTTTTGGAATGTTTTTAATTTTTATGCATTGTCAGATTTCGCACTTTTGACTTCTATAGAAACCAAAATCAGAATTCTTGAAATGTCATGAGACAGTTTCTCATTGTATTTGTAGCTTGATTACAAGCAAATTTTGTGAGAATTTCATTATTTAGTTAGTTCTGAGGATATTTACTGTACCATTGCAGGATTTATGGTATTTTGCCAGTCCTTCTGGCCAATATGCAGGCTTTGGAAGCTAAGTATTTTTAAATTTACTGTTTACTGATCAAGTTTGTAATGCTACTTATTGCCTGTGTGGAAATGAGACACTCGTACTTAAGAGTATTGCAGATCACTTCTCCCTGCATTAGGATTTGAAAAAGGAGAAACTGTAAAACAGAACTTGACAGAATAGCAAGAGTAGCAGGAAACAGGGAGACTTTAAAAGGCAGGTGCTTTTGTGAACAAAAACACAAGTTCTGGAGGCTGCCAAAATGTTCATGAGAAATTTAAAAATACTTGAAATCTGAACACTTTCTCATTTTATTTCATTGAAATTTAAATTATACTAAATGAACATGCAGATGTTCAGAATTTTTTTTCTTTTTTTTCCCACAACCAAATTACCTTCTGATGAAATTCAGTGAAAGCAAAACACTTAAAGGGTAAAATAACATTAGACAAAAATTTGACAGGCCGCATGCAGTTATCTAGAATCCCAATGGAAAATAATTGCAGCAGAGATTGCACAGACATGCAAGAAAGCAAGCTGATGTAGCCAGCGACATTCCAGTTCTATTTCCTGTCTCTAAAAGCTTGAATTTGCATATCATTATATAAGCAATTACAGGTATACTTGGACATAGCATACTTTTTCATTTTTACAAACTGTTCCATGAACATTGAATTTTCTTTCCTGATTTCTCTGATTTCTGCCAGGATCAAATGGAAGAGAGGGAAACTGCTTCACAAAATGTGAAGAGACTTATTCTCTGTATGAAACATCTAAAGAAGCAATTGGCTATTTTGGCAGCTACAGCAGAAATAGGATTTCAGAATGCTCTTTATCTTAAAGGTCAAGATCTGCATGGTAACAAACCACCAAGCAGGCAAATCATGAGGTCAGACAGATCTTTTCCTCCTCATGGACCTTGGGACTATAGGACAGTGTCCTTCTTTGTGTTTGCAGCCCACTGTTTGAGTGTCATCCTTGTGTTTATTGCTGAAGTTTTGCCAAAAGAACACCCTGCAGTTCTCCAGGCTTTGGAAATGCATTTTTCTTTTTGTGGGCTATCAGAAAAGTCACTGGGATTCTTAAACAATAGGTGGACTTGCCTGCAGCCAGCAAAAGGCCTAGTTCTTTCTGCATTGGTGGTATTTCAGAGCGGGAATGAAAGCATCTCTTTGGAGCACTCTAAACTCCTGTCACCCAATGTGACTTATCCCAGGAAGCCCTTCACTATTCTGTCCAGAGACAAGAGTGCTTTGTATCGGAAGCCGCTATCTCTTTAAGAGCTCATTTGATGTTTTATGTGCAGCTTGTACAATGGTAAAACTGGCAGTCTATCATCATAAATGTTTCTGTTTATTTAAGTTAAGGAATGGATGTGATGCAATTTATAAAAACATGCCAGTGACTGCAGGCAGTTTAAAATGGTGTCTGGAGCTATGAGAGGCTTCTCAGGCACAGAACACGTATTAAGCACATCAATCATCTCTAAGTATTGCTGTAAAACATTGTAAAATGGGGCTTAAAACTCTTCAGGCACTTTCTGAAGTTATAGCCACATTGTGTACTTAGAAATGACATTGAGGTGAAATGTCTTTTGTCTCTGTAGAATTTTACATATAAAGGAAACAAATGCTATTTTGAAAAAATGTGAACAAGTACTGGAATGGATGGATTGCTATAATGAAATGGCTTTCTGCTAGACACAGGACCTATGCCCTCTCTGTATCTCAGACCTTAATGTAATCTGTCTCTGGAATTTGGAAGGTATGAAGTTAATTTAATCAGAAAGTAACACATTAGTAAATTACACTGTATGATATTAAGGACTTGTAAAAGTTGTTTTAGCAGTTCAGTTTCATTGTAAAAATTATCTTTCATATATAAGATGAAATACACGCGTATGAGATAAGCACAGGCTATTCTGACACATTTTGTTTACACTGAAAACCAGACTCTCTACTAATGTAATAATAGGATGCATGCTCTGCTGATTTTATAACAAGGTTGAATTCACTGAAAACCTGGCAGTAGATGTTTTTAAAGCTACAAGTTTGAGTACATTTGGTTTTAATTCTTTTTATTTCCAAGGGGAAAGATCAATGTTTTTTTTAAGCGTAACAGGTAAAAACTTGGTTTTAGTACAATTGATTTATCAGTGTTTCTTGACTAAATAGACTGAAAAAAAAGAAGGAAGGAACCAGGTTAAAAATATTCCTGATGACATTAGAAAGAATAAGTTTTTCTTAATTTCCTTATGCGGCAAATTTAGCTGTAATTACAAAGTTGTGCCAGAGGGTGCAGAAGACTATGCTGCAAAGAGAAGTAGAATACGTAAGTAGGAGACTTTTGACAACTGATGCCTGCCTGAATTGGCAGGGTTCTGAGGCAGTAATGAGGAGACAGGGAGACCTGGTTTAAAATGTGGATGAGAGAATCTGGATATTCAAGCATAATGTAAAATTGGATGTTGCAAAGATAGAGACTAACCCCTTTTTTGTTAGGAAAATAATGACAGAAATCCTTTATTCTGTTTGGGAAAAAAAAATAAAATGTTCAACCTATGGAGTATGATTCAGAAGCAGGCAAAAAGATCCACCAGATAGTCTACATTATAGTAGGCCCAGTAAATATTTTGTCCTAGCAGTAGATCGCTAAATAGGTGTAAACACTTAGGAAAACCAGGATTAAGTAAAAGCTAAAACTGTGTTCAAATATTTGCGCTTGCTGATGCAAATCTAACTCCAAGGGGGAAACAGCTTTCAGTAATTAGTTCCAGATGTACTTGTAAAAGTTACAGTGAAAAGGTAATTATGTCGTAAATAGTGGGAATGCTTCTCCTCATCAAAGTGAGAGTTCCTTTATTCCTGGCCTGATCAGTTAGCTGGGATAAGAGATCCACACTGGGAAGAGCAACTCTAAACCTCTGTTACTGATTCTCTAAATTACTCTTTCCAGGACAATCAGTATTTGCTCCAGGCAGATCCTCTTTCTGATGAATGGAAACTCTACACTGGAGGCATAGACCACATGATTGTAGATGGGCTGTTCAAAGCTATCAAGTGCTCTCTTCAGCCTCTGAGAGAAAATGCTGAGACAACATTTAAAATCCACTCCTTTATTTGAAGTGCAGCTTATTTTTAATAGCAGAGAAACAACTTTTAATCCTTCTTTGGACCTAATGTCAATGGCAATTTGTGTTATATTATGGAGGGAAAAATCAAAAACATCTATGATACTGCATCATCTGTAGACAGATTTGTCAAATACTTTGGAAAAGACTGTTTTCAGATATAATTACTTTTGCTACTTTTTCTTTATTTAAAAACTGTCACAACTGACTTTTCCTATAGCCTATAGTTGTTTTCCCAGACAAGTCACCCCTATCCAGTGGTTTATGCCAAGTAGGATAATATCTGAAGAGAGGCTGTGAGGCTTTTTCCTGTCTGTTCACTGTGAGCTGTCATATTCTGCTCTCCTTAACCTCTGCTTCCCTTGTTTTAGGAATGCATCCAGTCATTTCCATCAGCCACCAGCACACATTCTTTGAATTATATCAGCTAACTGTTTTTAACTTCTTCTTGTTAATTTGGCCAGTTGAAAGTGCCTTTCTAATACACACTGAAGTCTGCAGCTGGATGGACTGACTGCAAAGCTGGGTCATGAATTTGCCTTCTACTTTTGCTTGTGTATTATGCACAGGCTGTCTTTGCCTTTACAGTGCAAGTTTTACTGAGCATTTGGCATCAAATGACTTCTGCAGCTGGGTATTTCCAGGCTGGGTATTTCTCAAGAACTGTTTGTTTCTTTATGATTACTGGTTGAATGTTTGCTTTCTTGGTGCCTCAATCTCATCAGCACGCCTGATCCTGTTTCTGCTCCCAGCTCCCTAAGTACTGCTGAGCTTAGGTATCCACATACATAATCCACAACACTTTCCTTCTCTATAAGATAGGAGGGTATGTCCACAGACACAAACCAAAAGTAGTTTGTGAATTGCAGTGAAACACATTTTTCTAGAGATCCATGTTCATGCAAGTTTTTTTGCAAGACTATTTTTTCCAGATGAGCAGGACATGCAAAATCTTTATGCAATTTGTTCTTTTTACAGTTTTTTTAATATGAGATTGAAGCAAGTATCAATAAATAAATATCAAAATATCACAGTTTGTCCAGGGAAAAATTGATTAACTGTAAATTGGTTACACAGTATAATAGTGAAAAGTAAACAAAGAAGGGTAAAATAACAGTTGAGAAAAGAAGAGACATTGATAGAACAGGAGAGGATGCAAAGAAAGAAGCTGTGGAAACAATGAGGTGAGGAGACAGCAAGGAAAAAGGTGGTAGAGGACAGGAGCAAATAGACAGTCTGCTCAGAAACCTGGTTCCTAAAGCTCTTTTGGCTTCTGTCAGCTTTATTTTTCTCCAGACTTCGTGGATACTGATTCCACAGTACTCAGTAGCAAGGATATGAAGGTTTACTAGCACTGCCTATTGAGCAGAAAGGAGGATTTACCTGTTCATTAAGAGTCTGTCACTGCTGGGCTGGCTCTTTCTAATCTAGGACCATAAAGTGGAAACAAAGATTCTAAACGGTGTTCTCAGACACACAGAAATGTGTTTGCTTAATCTGTGCTCTATGGATGTTGAATTTCCTTTCTTCTCTCTCCTCCAGGTGATGCAGTCTATGAAAATGGAAACTGTTGCGTTATTTCTAATAGGCAACAGGTTGTATTTGTAAACTGTGCTTCACTGTTACCCGTAGAAGCAGGAAGGGCCCCCGGTTTTGACTATGGGCTTGAGTGCTTCTATTACCTTTGGCAGCAAAAGAATATCTTCAACCCTGGTGTCAGAAAGGATGGGGTTTGTGAGCCTCACTGAACTCTCTACTAGCCATAGCAGTCCAGCCAGTGGTAATGTTTTCATCATCTCTCCGCAGGATTATAAATCTGTTCAGGGGCTGAAGAAACCTCTTGGTGAAGATACCTGGACTCAAGATTCCAGTATTTTGAACTCTACTGGAAAGTGACACTGACGGTCATAAGGATCTGAATCATAAGTGTTGTAAGTTTAATCGACATGATGGAAGATATGAGTGGTAACAAGTGCAGTATTTTGTGGCTGGCTAATGACAGTAGGTACCTTGAATTTTTTATGTTAGTATGATGTGTGAATCAGAAATTCTAATAGAATCATAGAATCATAGAATCATAGAATCCTAGGGGTTGGAAGGGACCTCGAAAGATCATCTAGTCCAACCCCCCCGCCAGAGCAGGGTCACCTAGAGTACATCACACAGGAACGCATCCAGGTGGGTTTTGAATGTCTCCAGAGAAGGAGACTCCACAACCTCTCTGGGCAGCCTGTTCCAGTGCTCTGTCACTCTCACAGTAAAAAAAATTTTTCGGATATTCACCTTGAACCTCCTATGCTCCAATTTGATCCCATTACCCCTTGTCCTATCACTGGTCATCACTGAGAAGAGCCTAACTCCATCTCCCTGACACTCACCCCTTACATATTTGTAAACATTGATGAGGTCACCCCTCAGCCTCCTCTTCTCCAAGCTAAAGAGACCCAGCTCCCTCAACCTTTCCTTATAAGGGAGATGTTCCACTCCCTTAATCATCTTAGTAGCTCTGCGCTGGACTCTTTCCAGCAGTTGCCTGTCCTTCTTGAACTGAGGGGCCCAGAACTGGACACAATACTCCAGATGCGGCCTCACCAATGCAGAATAGAGGGGGAGGAGAACCTCTCTTGACCGACTAACCACACCCTTTCTAATGCACCCCAGGATGCCATTGGCCTTCTTGGCCACAAGGGCACATTGCTGGCTCATGGTCATCCTCCTGTCTACCAGGACCCCCAGGTCTCTTTCACCTACACTGCTCTCCAGCAGGTCAGCCCCCAACCTATACTGGGACATCGTGTTTTTCTTCCCCAAATGCAAAACTCTACACTTGCCCTTGTTGAATTTCATCATGTTTCTCCCCGCCCAACTCTCCAGCCTGTCTAAGTCTCTCTGAATGGCAGCACAGCCTTCTGGTGTGTCAGCCACTCCTCCCAGCTTGGTGTCATCAGCAAACTTGCTGAGGGTACATTCTATACCCTCATCCAGGTCGTTGATGAAGATGTTGAACAACACCGGTCCCAGTACCGACCCCTGAGGGACTCCACTGGTCACACACCTCCAACCAGATTCTGCCCCTTTGACTACAACTCTCTGAGTCCTTCCCATCAACCAGTTCCTAATCCACCTCACTACCTGATCACCAAACCCATACCTGATCAACTTATCTACAAGGATGCTGTGGGAGACGGTGTCAAATGCCTTACTGAATATATAATATATAATACTTGAGGCATATGTATCCAAGTCACTTCCTATTAACTTTTTTCCTAGGAACAGACTGGAAACTTGCTGCCAACTGACAAGTCATTGCTATCAGTAGAATATCTTGGGTCTTGGTGTGTGACTTGGCTTTAAGGACATCTTTTCTTTTTTCGACTAAATCTTTGCCTCCACTGCTTTTTCACTTCCAGGGATTCATTTAGTGTGATGTACATCAGATGGAAGAAAGAAGTCAAGTAGCTATGAAGAAGAGGAACTTGGTCATTGTTTAGGTTTTGCAGCAACACTTTAACAAATAGTGATACTTAATGGATGGATGACAAAATGGTATGTGTGAAGCCGTTTCTGCTCTGTGGACAATGTCTTAGAAAAAAGAGCTGAACTTCTAGGAAAGTTACAAGCTTCCAAAATGTTCACAAGACTTAGTGCATTCTAATGAATATGTATTTCAATTTCTGCAGAAATGTCTTTACTTTTCTTTCTTGAGCCTATTAAGGAAGTATAAATAATTACATTATTTTGTTGATTTTTTTAAAATCTAGTGTTCATTATGTTTGTTTGTTTTCTTTAGGGCAAATATTCTAAAGAAATCAGTGAATATTAAAACAAGATTTTTTAAATAGTTGTTTTGAATCAACTTGACCATAAGCTTTTTCAATATAATTGGTTAGTTTAATTTTAAAATGGTCCTGAATTTTAAAGCTCAGGTTTAGGCAAGCTTCTCTGGCTTCTGTTAGATTGAAAAATGGCTGTGTATGATATTCTGAAGATCTGTTGTCTGCTGGAAGAGCTCTTTGAAATTAATGGCAATCTTTGAGTCTTCTAAAAGATGGATGTAGACCACAGTGTGGTACCCATCCCCTCAGACCCCACCTGAAATTATTTCCTGCTGTCAGACAGCAAGTCCCTGCCCCTGATTCTGCAGCACTGAGAGCTTGAGTAGGGTTATTACTTGGACCACATGCAGTAGATGCAGAAAAGGAAGAGACAGTCAAGTGTTAATGAGTCCATGATATTACTGAGGAACATCTTGTCATATGTGTGAACTGCATTTCTCTCTTGTTTAGAAAGGGAAAAAAAAGAGCCCACCAACCAAACCTCAACACAATGCTTCTGTGTTTGATTTGATTGCATTTACTTGTTCATTAATATAATTTCTGAATGTGGTTTTCCTGAAGTTTTCAGATGCTCTCTGGGAATTAACACAGCATTTTCTTACATGGCATGTTATTAGTGCTACTGAATGGAGAGACTCACTCATTAAACCTGAGACAGGTTTGACCAAAAGTGTGAGGAGTAGAGTGCAGAGCTCTGGGTGAAATAATAGGACATCCAATGTCTGTATAGGACCAGGAATCTGTAGATGACATTCTCGAAGTCTTAAAACTGACCTCTTGAGAATAAGTAGATAGCAGCTGCCGGAATCAGGTGTGAGGATCCTATGCAGAACCAGAGCTAAGGATTCAACATAGCATCGATAGGAGTTTGGCATCTATTTAAATAGGAGCAAGAAGAAAAATAACTGTAAATTATATATGTAATTTTTTTAAACTGTTTACCTTGGACACTTTTTTACTGAATATTTTTTTAAACACAGAATGAGAAACATGGCACTTCAGGACTGGATTTAGTGGGCACAGTGGTGTTGGGTTGATGGTTGGACCTGAGTATTTTAGATGTCTTTTCCAACCTTAATGATTCTATGATTCTGTGAATTCTAAAATAAATACTCTGTTGACTTCATTTGGTCTAGAATGGGGACATTGTAGATTTTTCCTAATGTTGTCAAGTTTCATTCAAGAGACTAAATAAGAAGTGTTTATCAATACTATACCAGCATTATCCTAGGAATCAATGAAAACATTTAGGAGAAGAACTTATTTGTCAGTGAGAGGTAGTATTTTCACCCAAGTACTCATAGAATAAAGGCAGTTTTTAGCTATGGACCTCCTTTATTAATGAAGCATAGATTTTAAGGCCAGACAGGATCATTAGTTTTTGTGGCCTGCCTTCCACAGAACATGATTTCCATGTTGCACACACATGTCCTAGAAGGCACACCTGGAAAATTTTACTTTTATTTTTGTGTTTGTGCTTGCATTTCAGTTAAACCTGAAATGCAGATGCACTGTTGTAACACAGGCTCCTCTAAAGTCCCTGGGTCTAAGAGCAAAACTGATACACACAAAAAGGAGCACATGGCTCAAATAACCAAAGATTCTTAATCAGGGCGTTCAGAGTGGGATGTGAGGTACAGTGGACTTAACCCAGTGTCTGATGTACAGCAGAACCTTGGTCTTTTTTTTTCTCTCACATTCCAGATAAATGCATGAGACATGGGATAATCCACTGCTGCATTTTGTTATATACATATTCTTAAATAGAAACTGTTGAAAGGTTAGTTCCATCTACTGCCACACTGGCACAAATATAATTTTTGAAACATTAACATTTTCTGGTTAAATTAAAATTTCTTTTCCAACTGATCATAGCTAAGAAACTCAGAGGGTACATTTGATTTTATTTTTCAAAAATAAGGCCTGGCAAACAGCTACTGAAAATGTCTCCATTCTCCCTCTGTCCCTGAAATTAGAAGGGTTTTCTGTGCATAGCCTGTGGTGGGTTAAATCGTGATCCTGTAAAAATCTACAGAATAGTCTTAATTTTGCAGGATCAGGGTATTCCTTGATTTGTGTAGGTAGGTGAAGTAATTAGCAGTTTAATTACTTTGCTTATGTGCAAAGTGTTAGGGTTCTCAGTCCACTAATAGGCCTTTAATGGTCCTGCCCATCCCCACCTGGGGGTTCCACCTCATGCCCTGGTGACTCCCCTTTAGGTCAGCCCTGGCCCTTCAGTCTCTCTTTGAACTTCATGGTAGGTGTGCCTGTCTTCAAGCCTGCTTTTGGCCCTGACTCCTTGGTGGACCCAGACCTGTGCTCTAGAAAGCTATGTCCTAGTTGTGCTTTCCTGGATACAGACCCCAATGGATGTATGCTGTTGCATGTCCCTGTTTCTGTTCCTCTTACCCCTCCTGGCTGTACCTCCTTGAGGGACCCAGGAGCTGGTTCATTGCTGGCTGCATCTGGGGCTATTGATGCATCCAGTTACAAGCACCTGCCTCTGCTGCCATGCTTAAGGCCCTGTGGGACTGTGCCTTCAGTTGGTGAGGGTATTGTCTGTTCTGAGGTGACCTTCTGCTCCTGGCTTGCCTTCCCTTGGGAAGCTGCCAGCCCTTACTGCTCCCTGGTGAGTATATGTCTACTTGCACACAGAGGTGCAGAAATGATCTCAGATGGTACATGCAAACTGAAGAACATCTTCTTGAAAATTTGAGTCATGCTCTTTAATGTAACTTTAATTAGGAAAGTGTGATCAGACCAAAAGATGAAGCAGTAAAAATAGCACCATTATAGTACTGGACTGTTTTAGTTTGTAAAACACTAGTTCTTTATGAATCGGAGCTTCACTTTCAACCTGTTTTTTCTGAATGACTTAAAGTGTTTCTGTAGTTATTTTTTTTTCAGAGCATGATTTGCAGAAAGGGTAAAGACTTACACTGCATATGAAAATGGGGATGTTTTCCAAATAATTTATTTACTTATATATACTTATAAATGGTGTTTCATTGTGTTCTTATTTATGAATGCACTGTCAGAGAACTGCTACTGTTCATTATATTTCTAGCCCACTAGCTTCAAGTAGTGACTGGAAACCTTGTTGAGCAATATGACTTGCAATGAGGTTCAGCTGTGTCACAGAATTGTGGAATTATGTGGAATGAGAGTCAAAGTAAATACAAATTTTTGCAAAAGCCTTATGTAATTTTTCTAAAGAAACAAAAAATCCCCGTTTATCTGTGTATAGTTGCCTTTAAACTAGTGTCTAATTATGTGAGTGAGTCCTTGTCCTTATTCAACCACACTTGTGGCTGACCTTTTTGTCAGCAACAGGTTTATCTTGGAGTGCAGAAGAGTCTTCAGGATGCCTAAAAGCAGTGTAAGAATATGACTTTTAAAGCAAAATCACTTAACATCATGTTTGGAACTTACTAATATGTTCAGTTGTCACTACGTGCATTTTTGCACTCTTCTTATGAGTGGGTCTAAGTAATAACGTATTTATCAAGCTATTTTATAGCAAGTTTCATCAGTGGGGTGTTGGTTTGTTGTTTGGTTTTGGTTGGTTTTTTTTTTCATGTTGCTGAGGTTTATTTCCAAATTTAATATACATAAACATTGTCTAACTAGAAAAGGCAGGGTATTGTAAACAAAGTGTGATCTTTCACATAAATTACATTTTGCAAATTACCCTGAGTCATAAATCCATGTTTGTCACAGCATAAGGTCATAGGGAAGGAATGTCACAAAGGTAACTGATGTTTTTCAAAGAAAGGAAAAAGTGGGGGTGGGGAGGAGGGTAGAGGGGGAGGATGAAAGTATGTGTATGTGTGTTTCTCTGTGGGGAGAGTTGTTGGCTCTGCAAAATTACAAACAATATCTACTTGTAATGTTGTTAGGATTCCCTGAAAAGTGGAAGAATCTTTAAAAGATTGCCTTCACTGTAAAGCATGAAGTGGGACCTCTGTGGTCCAAAGAAGTGTCTGTTATCAGAATAAAATGTGTACTTTTGGAGGTGAGATCAGTTCTGTGCTCTGAACCGAATGATTTTTCGTTTTTTGTTCTGATAACAAGCTGGTGGCAAGCTTCACTGAACTGAGAAATTGTAAACTCTTAGAAAAGGCTGTCTAAAGATAACAATTCAATGTTTCTCAGTAATGTATTCTGGATGAATCTGATAATTTAAAGCCCACTCCACCAAAATGGGAGTGATGCTTGTGTCCTCTTTATCTTCAATTATGTCTAATCTGTTTCTAATTCGAACACGGTGCTGCTGTTGTCAGATCAAATATAGATTTAGAATGTTTTATGCTTCTCCACTGGGAATATTTCAAATGTATGCAGGCTGCCTGTCAGAGCTGTACTGACTGAATCTAATGAAGTTTTAGGTAAATTTAAAGGAAATAAGAGTCCTTAAAAATGAAGTGATTCATAGTTCATGAGATGGAACATATTTAACGAATGGCAGCTAAGGAAAGCTATGGAACAGTCTCCATGGATTACCTGCTTAACATCTAAGGAGCCCTAATTCAATAAATAAGTTGTGTCTTTCAGGTTAAACAGCATGGTTTTAGAAACAGATTTTTAAAAAGTAATCTTTAGGGTTGATGGTCAAGTTTCTTTCCATTATATGGATAAGTTAAGAATAACCATTATTTTATGAACTGTTATGACATACCTGTTCTTGTCAATGGCTTGGATCAGAGTTTACAGTCAAAATAAAAATGGCATCAACATTATTTATCAAGGTATATTCCTGAGTATTCCACAACATGAGAATGAGAAATGTAAACCAAGGAGCTTTCCCAACTAGAAATGAATTTTAGAGAGAGAGTAACTACTGAGTAAATTGCATTTTGAACGCTCATTCTTATGACCTCTCCCTTGAGGAAGGTTTCACAAGTTTCACCTTAAAGTCAGCAACTGATTAATTATTTTAAAATGTGTTTTTCTCTTCCGTGATCAAGAGCTAAATGAAGAATTCATCTGCACTCTTTCAAAAATCTGTTGATGAAATATCGAAATTATTCGAAAATATACTCTAATTGCATGCTGGTTATGAACTTGAGACCTAAGCTAGAAGTGTATTTTTTTTTTATTAGTGATTTCTCCTTGTCCTTTGATTTGTCACTGGAGTGTTGCTTTGGCATGTGAGGGTCAGTGACTACTGAATAGATCAAAGTACAGGGATAAAGGGCAATATAAGTGTGTGATGTGGTGGGGTTTTTCCTTACTTTGGGTTTTAGGGGGTATTGGGGTTGGGAGTTGTTTTGTGTCTGATTTTTTGTGCTATGGTTCATATCTTTATTCAGACTGCTGGGGTCCTGTACCAATCTTCTGTGTTATACACAGGCACAGGTGCTAGTGGTAAATCAGCTGGTGAATCTGGAATATGGAAGGAATCTACTGCAGGTGCACTCAGCAGAAGGGTCATTCACAGATACTGGTTCTGCATTTGAAGGAGAAACCTTTCTCTATATATGTTCCCTGTGGGTTGGCTAATGCTGACTCACTCCACCCTAAGACAGGAACATAAGGCAACCCGAGCATGTGGCTTATCAGGCTATAGATGCTGCCCTCTTGTTGCTCTTTGGTCCTACCTTTGAGAAATTCTGAAAATACTAAGAGAAGCCAACACCCAAAGGGTGGTGAGGAGTCACTGTGTCCTCACTCTTTTGCATACTTCTTCAGTGGGAGAGGTGTCTCTGTGTTCTTCTAGCGTGAGGTGCTCCGACAGGGGATATGCCTAGCAGGAGCAATTCATCAAGACTACAGCCAAATGTTAACGTCTTTCTTTCTTGGATTCCCTTAGAAACCAGAATGGAGTTGGCATGATTTGCTTGAAATGCTATGTCATTGCCAGATAAGCATAGTAACTGAATTACTTTTGTAGAATACAAACCTATCACATATGTGTGGAACAGCTTTGTTTCCTGTGGCTGAGAGGTAGCTATGATAAAGGCACTGCCAAGAGTCTCCAACAGAAGTCATTGCAACTTTTGGTGGTAGGAACATTGTGCCTCCTAGAAGAAAGAACAGCTAGCACCTCTGACTAAACACTTCAATATGGGTCTTATTTCCTTTCTTTTGTTCTAGGACCATACAGTCATCCTTCTTTTAAAAATGATGACCTACCTTCCCTACTTGCTTTTCCACTAGGACAACTAGTAATGACAAAAACGCATGGAAAAAGTGAAGAGGATAATTTTCTGGACAAAGCATAAAACATTCTCACAGTGAGTATCAAGGTACTGGTAGATAATTGAAGACAAAGCCTTCTCTCTGTGCAGAGTCATCAAGGTACTGCAAAGCTCAGGCTGAGCTGAAAGTGCTTCCAACTACATCTTTCTGAAGTGCTCAAAGCAGATTAGAGGTGGCTGAAAAAGTTTTTTGTTGATGCCATTTCACTAAAGCCTGTGTGTCATATACGACCTTTCAAGTCTAAGGCATCTCCTGAAATGGGGAAAAAGAGGTAGTCATCCTGCTCACTTAAGGAAAGAGAAGAAAGTATCACCAAAGAGGAAAAGATTGAGAATTTCAGGTGTTATTGTTCAGTTTTGCTGAATTTAAAGACCCCTTGGATGGTTAGTATAGGAGGAGTAGAGGGGAAAAGACGCTTGGAAACTTATTACACCACTTCAGTTCCTTTTGCTTTCTTGTAATACTGCTTGCTTTTATAAAGCACCCCATTATCTCATTTGAGTAAGAGTGTATTTTAAAGTACAGCTCTTATTTATGAACATGTAAGCAAAAATTATTGCAAAGCAGACAAAATAAGAAAAAAGAGACGCAGGGTAAACACATCAAAATACTGTTTGATGCTGTTTCTCCAATGATCCTATAATTTTCAGTATTTTTTTTCTTTTAACCTTTTGAAGAACTAGAGTTCTGAACCACAATTGTAAGCATTCCACAAAGAAATTGGAAAGAAAAGCTTTTCTTTCCTTCTACTCTTGCCTTGCCTCTATGTGTGTTAACATATGTTGCATGAATACATATATTTTTAATAGTTAAATGAAAGAATGTAGACTTCAGTAAAGGAATCTGTTTTCAAAATAAAGTCCTTAAGTTTTTACTGTAATTTTCACCTTGCTTAGATTTGCAAGAGCTATAATGGAAATAAACATAGAATTCCTTTATAAAAAGGAATCTGTTGATAGCATTTCCAAAAAATAATCCCAAATCCTACTCACTTGAAAAAAAATTTACTACCACTTGGCCTGGAAAAGCAATGTCATGAGAGAGTGTCAAATAATTCTGAATGTCTTTACACTTTCATATGGAAAAAACAAATGCTGAAGAATTAAAAACAAAGTTTCAAAAGTACAAGTAGCTGGTAATCCAGGAGCCTGACTCTTAGGCTGCCAGATTTGTGCAATTGGTTTCCTCTGAAATGAAAGGGAATTGGTCATAACCTGTCTCTTCAGAACAGAACTTGGATCATTGTCTTCTATCATGATGGGTCCAGACAGAAAAGAACTATAACAAGCTGGATTTGGTTCAAAGTTCCAAAGGGCTGGGGTATGTGGAGCCCTATGTAGCTGTGGGGTTTTTTTTGTGTGGTTTTTTTTGGTTTTGTTTTTGTTGGGGTTTTTTTTGTCTTTTTTGTTTATTTGTGTTTGTTTGTGTTTTTTTGTTTGTGGTTTGGTTTTTTTGGTTTTTTTTGTGGTTTTTTTGTTTTGGTTTGGTTTGGTTTTTTTTGAGATATAGTACCAAAATTTGTATTAACTTTGCCTACAGCAAGCTGCCATTTTAGCATATTGCCTGGTACAAGAGCCAGGAAAGCCTCCTGGAGGGCACAAAGGGCTGCTTTTGAGGTTTTTAGTTCCTCTTCTGTGAGAGAACCTTTTTCCTCTTTTTAGCACATTATAAGAGAGAGTTGATGGAACAGGCTCTATCAGCTGATATATGATTTGGGCTAGTCATCTGGGCCATGGAGAGGCCAGCACTGAACTGACTGGAGCTGTCATCTTTTCTGAAGTCATTCTGAAACAGTTCAATTCCATGCTTAACCAAGTGAGCCTGGTCTTGCCCTAAACGACAAAACAATTGAGAGAGTTTTGAATCAGGAACTTTGTATTTCCAAATTATGCCAAGGCCCAGATCCAGACTTCTATATTTGTGTTGGCATTCTCTTTTCTTAAAGAGAGGCCAGCACTGAACTGACTTGAGCTGTCATCTTTTCTGAAGTCATTCTGAAACAGTTCAATTCCATGCTTAACCAAGTGAGCCTGGTCTTGCCCTAAACAACAAAACAATTGAGAGAGTTTTGAATCAGGAACTTTGTATTTCCAAATTATGCCAAGGCCCAGATCCAGACTTCTATATTTGTGTTGGCATTCTCTTTTCTTAAAGGGGAATTATTGGCATCTCTGCTTCTCCATGAAGCTTCTTCAGGAACTCTGCCCCCATGCAGGGATGTTGTTGTCCTCAGTATCTCTGAGACTGACATGTTTTTCTCATGTTAAAATAGAAGGATCCAAGTATCAGGTGGCAGCAAGACAGTTTGTAGCCTTCTATAAATTAGCAGGTGGAATTAAGGACAGTTATTGACACCTGAACTAGTAATTGTAAACTGTGTTTACAGTCAATGGAGAGAAATGAGGACTCTCTGAGTGCAGTTCATGTGATCTAGTTAGATATGACCCTTAGGACAGGATGGGTTACATGCTATGCACTGCTGACTCTTAACTAGTTCTCCATTGTAAAATGAACTGTTTCTAAGCAGATTTTTTCATCACCTTAGCTAACTAGCTTAACATAAGACAGCATAACTTTCTCCTGATGAAGATAAGCTTAAACATCCATGTGCAGATTTGGACTATATTTATTAACATTCATGTAATAGACTTGAACTGCTGTAAACTTTTATCCCTTTTCTCATGTGAAAAGCTTGTGCATTTCTGTACCTAGTGAGAATCCAGTCATGACTGAAAACCACTGAAGAGTTGCTTGTTCAAGTATTTTATTTATAATAGAGCAGCATAAAACAGTGTTCATCTGTAGTATGGCTACAGTTCTCAGCCTTTGGTGTTGCCTTGGATCTGTCTTCTAGTGCCAAATACACAAATTGGTTTGCTCTGTTATTTACCTGGAAGAATCTAGTTTGATTGGTTTCCTCAGCAGTGGTCTCATTCACTGCAGTGTTAAGCAGCAAAGTGGATGAAAGTCAGAATGCTTTTCTTCATATTTAGTAGATAGGATGGGCTAATAATCAGTAACTTTTCAATACTGTGTTCTAAGTGATGGGAGTACCTCTGCTACTTTATAAAATGACATAAACAAATCCACTTGCCTAAGTGTGTGACACACTGGGGATAAAAATTGACTACACGAATAATGAGAAAAATAATTCTGAAAAGGAATAACTTTCCCAGATTTTACCCTATATCTTGTCTAATCCAAGCAGCTTCTAAAAATTAGTTTCCATAGGTATATATATAGCAATTAACCTCTAACTAAACAAATGAATAAACAAGCAAACAATACATTTGGAGCCTCAGAAGATGGATTTGTTTAAATGAAGTAGTCTAATGTTCATAATTCTGCAAACCTGTTATCTTCTAATGTCGTATTGTATTTGAAATATTCCCACTTGTCTGCCACTTCTGTTGTTAAGTTGGAGAGCTGGCTGTCCAGGTCGAAGATCATCTGCTTTGTCTTACTTTTGTATTAACTTGCAGGTTTCATGATTTTAAAAGTGTGTGTGTGGAAAAAATAATCTGTATATGTCTAAATATGTACATACTTATACCCTTGTTTACAGTGATGTAGTTGAAGTGTCCAGCAGTTCCCTGTGAAGTGCAGACAGTGAGCAGACCTTCGTTTATTTGCAGAGGAAAGATTCCATCATCAGCACATTGCAGGGACCGGGAATTCACAATCCCCTATCAGCTTTATGCATTACTGACCTCCACAGGCATTTTAAGGGAAGGCACAGCAGGAAGAGATGAAGGTCAGTACAGAAAGTGTTATTCCTTTTGCAGAGAAGAAACGTGTAATTAATTGTTGTCTGACAGTATTTTTGCATATAAGGCTTGGTTGCTCTTCCTAGGAAAATTGTCTATCTGTCCTATCAAACCCTGACACTATCCATATGAATTTATTTCTTATTTCAATCTAAGGTCACTGATAAGGATCACTGTCAAGTTCTGTTGGGTCCATGTCACCACTGTACCTCAAAAGTAGAGCTGTGATCATGTCATAATATTCTGCTGCTATGTCCAGATCAAGACACAATTGTGTGCATTACTCTTGCTCACTGGTTTGTGCAAACTGTTTGTGTGTATGAAACACAGGTTTGGAGATGTGATTGAATGCCTTCCTGCCCTTCTCCAACAGCTGGATTTGATATGTTTACTTCATGTGTCGCATAGAATTTATTAATAATTAAGCAAAGTACTGGGATGCTTTTTAACATTTAACTTTTTACATCTTGAATATGAAAAGGTTCTGCCTCGCCTTATCTAAAGGACATTAGCACTACTAAAATTAAAGTGAGGGGAGTCAGTGTTTTCTTCAGCATCCCGATTAAGACTACAGGAAACATAGGAAATCCTTGGAGCAGAGGCAGATGTTTGAATGAACATCCAGGGAAAGTTTGAATGTGTAAAATTCTTTACATACAACAAGTTTTTAGCTGGGTAATAGAAAAAATAGTTCTTAAATCTTAGTGAATTTCTGCATGCTTCTCTAACTGCAATTACATTACCTTCAAAATGTTAAGATTTTCTGATGTTGAGGGTGATTTAATGGTGACTAAGGGTCAGAAGGTGTAGACCCCAGCTTCCAATGACAATGAGCACCAGGCAGCCATTCTGTGGAGTTGCAGACAGTAGCATCGACCATGGTACAAAGTGGGATGCTGGAGAGATGGCCTGACTGTTGAAGGATTCCTGCAAGTTTCTACATGTATGATTTGAACTGGAAACACTGACTTACAGTGCAAAAATCTTGTGGAAGGGACAAATTTTTGAAATTCAATTTTCAGGGCAGAATATATTGTTTTGACTGGACAAACTGATGGAATGAAGTTAATCTTCTGAATATGCTTTTAATCCACAAATCTTGTAGCATCTTTCAAAAAAAATCAATATAATCGGTGCCTGTATGATAGTGTGAAGCTAATTCAGCAAGTTTTAGGTGAGCTTTTAAGTGTTTATGGCCACAGATAAGTGACTTTTCAGCAATAAAGTAAGAAAGACATAAGCACTGATACAAAAGGAAAAAAAAAAGTGCACACTTTCTGAGGATTGTGCAGTAGGAAAAGAAGGCTTTAAGTGACTGAAGAGCATTGCGTTTTCCAAGCATGCTACTACCATGTGTTGCCACAAGAAATTGTCTGGCTTGATTCCCAGGCCTGCAGCTCAGTTCTTGGACAGAATCAGGAAATAGCTCAGAAGTATGGGGGTATCTCATAAACAGAACAGGCTCGGGCACAGAACAGGCTTAGCACATGTGCAGTGAGTGTGGCTGGGGAAGGAACTTTGAATTATGCAGTTCATGTTTTTGCTCAAGTATTCTGAACCTACGAACTCTGTTCTCAAGTAGTTTAAGAAACAATCTGAATTTTTTCTGTCTGTGAACCATACAGTATTACAAGCTTGGACTTCAGACTTAGTTCAACATGCCTTGCAAAATAAGAACTAGTAGCTCATTATCATAAGCCTCCTTTGGATAGAAGTGCATTAGTCGTGTCTGCACGAATAAGCAATGAAGAGTAGTGAGAAGAAAAAGCCTCACACGATACCGTGTGCGCCCACAGTGTCACACGGTCTGCTTCAATTTGTACCTTTTCAGTATCTGACAGTGAATGATAACATTATTGCAATGGTATTTACTGGCACTGCTGGAGTAGGGGATGTGTCATTTTTTCTTTTCTGAATTGTTGTGCATGGCTGCAAGAAGTGCCCGAGGCTGAAGTGCATTTCAGAGGTTGTCAAGGAGGAAACAAAGTGTTTTTTTCACTCTTTTTTATGAAATTTGGCAAATCAATTTGAACTTGGAGAGTTTCCAAATCTAAATGCATGGTATTATGGATTTGGATGGGTAACATAGCTCCTGGTGGGGATAAGGTTCTCACAGTGTCTTTCAGAAAATAATACAACTGTCCTTTGTTTTCCTCTGTATTTTCTTTAGCCTAAAGAAAGGAGGTTTCAAAATGGCCATTTATAATCCCTTAGAAGAATAACTTTTGCAGCAGTCCTATTTTATAACATAAGAACTATGAAAACCAGTCCTTGGATGGATTATACCAGAATCCTGTCTATTGACTTATAGTTTATGATTAAATCACTAATCTGGCTTCCAGCTTCACTTGTATTTGTTTGGAATGACAGGAGTTCCTTTCAGTGGTCACCACAGATTTCTTTTTTCACAAGCCTTTCCTCAGAGGTAATTGCAGCTATACACAATCCATTCAGTCTCCAGGAGAGGACAAAATTTATTTTAATGTCCATGAGAGCACAGTTACCTCAGAGGTGAAGGTATTGTTCTGGAAGAGTAACAAAAGCTCCCTCTGTTCTGATGGAACAGAGTGCCTGACAAGATTAGGAAGCAAGAGTTCTTCTGGATTTTTATTTAAATTTTAAAAAATGAACCAACTGTTGTTGTGTTTGTTTAAATACATGTTGATCTAAGCTTAAACTCATTTTCAAAAGAACCCAGATCTTTTGTAAAGCATATTTCTAATTGGATTCTGTTAGTTTTAGTATCTTGTACAGTAATGATTTTGCCCTTGTAACAGAATAGCAGTAACAGTACATGGGAGTATTGCAGCTAAATTTTTTTTAATGAGAATTTGAGATACCTGAGATTGACCTGAGGTTTTGAATTTTATGAATCCTTAGTCCCAAAGGAAGCCATGTGTTTCTGACTGTCAGGGGGACTTCCGCATTCTAATCCACAGATTTACGTGTGGGAGATACTTACAATTCTAGTTATACATCTTGTTCAGGTGCCCTCTATGACTGTTTTCATAGGAAGTAAATTCTCAGGAATGAGATCACTTGATATTGGTGTAGAGCACCCACATGAGTTACTTAAAGTGGCAATACTGCAACATTGTTTGTTGAATACGTATTCCAGGTGATTTTTCCGGATACGATGTTCAAGTGAGAACTTTATTTTCTGCATTAATACTGTCAGAGGAGCAGTTCTGTTAAAAGATCCATTTTATTTGCAATCATTGTTTATAATAAAGCACGGAAATAATGTATACTTTCACTTTCAATTTCCCTGACTATCTAACATTTACTTTTCTTTGAGGTTTTTGAGATAGATTCATCCCCAAAAAAAGCAGGAACGGATTTTATGACTGTAAGAGAGATACACCTGCTTACCTCAGCTTTGAAATACAGTGCTTTCTTTTTTATTACTTTCAGCCTTCTCATAAACTAATGCTACTGAAAAGGCATTGTATAGGAGTGAACTGGTTCATATTTCTGGAATTTTGATGCTTTTGAACCATGTTTTAAACTTTGAAAACAAAGAAAGAATCAAATCCATGAAGCTTAGGAAGGATTCTTTCCTTATAAGAAACAGAATTGTAGCACAAAGAACACAAATCCTCTTAGATTAAATTTCAGTATCAGTAGATTTCAAATTTTGAAACTCATATGGTTGCATTTGTGTGCCATATATTTTCATACATAAATATTCACCTGCTGATGAGTTGGAAACCTTCCTTCTATTTTCAGTTGCCTCAGGCTTTGCTTAGAATGTTGTAAGAGCTGTTTGTTTATTTTTAAAATTTTATAGACAAGTATTAAAGATTGGATGAAAACGCCATGGAAACAAATAAATGTTGAACACATGGAGATGGAGCTCAGAAGATTTGCAAATGTGATCATTTCCCTAATGAACGGTGTTTTGCTACTTGAAATAATCTCTCCTGTTCTGAGTACTATGCATTATGTAGGAGCCTGTAGCTTGTTAAATTCCCTTCATTAGAGGGTTTTTGAACTCAAAAGGAATTCAAAAATTGGGGAAACAAGTATTACAAGATTGAACTCCCAAATCTCAAAGTACTTCTGAAAATATCCTTCTGAGTTAATTTTTTCTTTGGTAACCAGGAAATTACCCAGCTGGCTTTCACGTGAGATTCAGAATTCAAACTCCAAGATGCATTCACTAGCCTGCTTGCTTCTTCATTGCTCCTGTCTTTTTGCTCACAGCTGTCTACTGCATAAGGAATGGAGACCTGTCAAAGCAGCATGGACCTGGGATGTCTGTTTCTTTTAAATTTGTGGTTAAGCATCTGAAAAGAGCCGAAGTTCAAGAAACTAACTTGCTTATAATTCAGAACCCAGCGATTGTGAACACAATAATCTCTATGCTGTGGCTTTGCAGAATTTTGGATACCTTTATTCCTGACTTGTTTATGCCTTATTTCAAAGGCAAACTTTGTAAGAAATTGTGAATAACACACTGAAGGACTTTTTAATTCTTCAGCTGGGCAGAGCATCTGCAAGAAAAACAGAAAAGTGTAGCTAAAACAGTAGGAGAAATGGCAGTAGAAAAGGTAAATGCAGACAATGATGAATGTTAAATAATTCCTTATGAGGCTTAAATAGCTACTTCAGCTTTTCTGGTATTTCACAGAAACCTGTGGAGATCAAACAAACCTGGAAAGTTATGAGTCTTTCTTGATCCCTATTGTGTAGATGCTTCTCTGCTGAAAATTTTAGAGACCCAAGAAGATGATGTGGTAAGGGTTTATTTCATTGTTCTTCTAGATTTTTTAAAGAAAATATTTGTATTTCCTTTTTCATGCATACTGCTGGAAAAGGCAAAGTCAACTGGTAAAAGGTCTTCCTCTGTTTCCTGATGTTACTGAGCGAAGTATGTTAAATACCTTATGTATGGACAGAAGTATTTATTCACTGATTTCAGATGGCTGTAGCTCAGGTCTGTAATGTATGTAGGGGTTATTGTTTTGGTAAGACTTGAAGTGTCTTCACTTTGCTTTTATTTTCTTTCCAGTTCAGTTCTAAGGATGACTTATAAGAATGGGAGATGATCTGGACACGTCAATAATCCAGAATCTGTTAGATGCCTCTGTACTCATACAACATCTTTTAAACTGAACTAGAAAAAATAAAAATAAAAATAGTGTTATGGGAATGTGAATGATCGGAGTGAAAGAAGTGCTAAGCATAGAAGAAACAAGTGTAGAAGGTAATCATCCTTTCCTATCTTCAAAATTTCTGCTTAGATTGGATACTGATATTAACTCAAATATGCCATTGGTCGATTGTCCAAACATCAAAAAGTAGTAAATCAATATAGATTAAAGAAAAATTCTAGCTTCATCTTCCATCATTATTTGTATATGTAAGCAGCTATCACCTTAGTTTAAGGCTGTTTATTAATACCTTTCAGTATAACTTGTATTTTGGCATTTGTTCTTCGGAAGAGAGTACTTTAGAGAGTAATTGGCTTCATGTTAATCTGTTTTCCGTTCTCTTCCAGTACCATAAAAACATAATTATGAATATTTGTGCAAACTCAATCAGTATCATTACACCTATATTACATCTTCACCTCTTCTCTCAGGAACAATGGAATTGCACCATCAGCTAGTCCATAGTCTCAGTAATTTCAGGATCTTAACATGGTGATATGTAGTCTACACTTCTCAGCTCTCCAGCCTCCAGCTGAAAACAAACATTTCTATTTATGTATGTAGATCCAAAATTTAATTAATCTAAAGGTAATATATAGAGAACAGTACTAAAATTGGTTGCTGGTTTTACTTCTAGTAACATCGATTCAGCTAGAAATACTCCAGTTTTTCTTTGTAGGGGGTTCTTATACTGTTATCTGCAGTTTCTTCAGCTTTCTTTGTCTATAGACTCTCGTCAAAAGAATTTTGAGGAAGAATTAATAAAAAGAAAATACTTATTCCTCCAGAAAAAGAAATTTTGATCCTTTGGGAGACCCTGTCTCTGTTTTTCTTAAGCACTTGTTTTCCTGTCTCACTAGTGCACTCAAGTGTCTGATCTATAGGCTAATTTAAGATATTCTAAGAGGAAATTAAGAAAAGTCACCTTGTATCCTCCTAAACTTTCATTCCTGCCTCAGCAAGTGAGTTATTCACACACAGAGCTCATACGTTTGTCTGAGCCCAAGTAGCAAAGGGTGTGGAGAGAAGGTGGATGGGTTGGGTTTTACTGGTTTTTTTTCAGAGATTTTTACTTTTAAAAGTAAATGGCTAATTTAATGTTTTCAGTAAAATGCAGGTTGCCTGAGAGAATAATACAAAGTCTTACCCATACAAAACTGCCGGTCAGTCAACTATAGTGTCATCTTTCTCATGCTGCTTGGCTAGTGGTTTTGACCTTGGTGTGAATGGATCATTCACGCAAGTGATGAGAGTTAATTTAGTCTTCATAATAGCCCAGAGCTCAACCTTTTCAGAACTGAGATTGTTCCACTGATGCCAAATTATAGGCAATCACTGAGTAATAGGAAGTGATCCACTGCTGTGTCTTTGGATGTAGGCCACAAAAATAATTCTTTTCATACTGGTAGGAAACACTGTAAATTCAGTCAGTGCTGTACATGGCAAGGTGTATAAGCCATGTTACTGTGTAAACAGTATACTCAGCAAAAATAAAGTTAAGGGATATTTATCCCATTTTTTGTTCCATAGCTGTCTCCTCCTTTAAGGAAACTCCTCAAGTTCCAATTGAAGTGAAATCTCCATAAAATTTTACCTCTTGGGTTCACAAACTTTTATATGCCTATTGTTAGAACTTAGGGAGGGAGGCATGATTCAGGACAAGCATACCAAAAATGTGTTATTTTCATCCTGCTCTCTATAAATTAATGCAAGGTTCATATGCCACTCTGCAATGGTAACAAAGAAAGCAAAACTGTTGTCAGCAGTCTGACTTTCTGAGCACAGATCTGCACCACTGCTAGATATTTTTGTGGCTTAAAAAAAAGTGGAAATCCCTTGTCATAATAACAGGACCAAAATGTGAAGCAAGACTTTTTAGCCAAATAAGACTGGGGGAAAAGAGCAGAAGGCAAGGTTTTTATTCATAACGAGCCCATGTTCTAAGCAGGCAGATTACAGTGTATTTTACAAGATGGAGGTTTTGCACAGTGTAACTCAAACTCAGAGCCTAGGGGTTAGAATAAAGGTTGGTCTATCCTCCAGGGTGCAGAACTGCAGCCATCTGGGCAGCATGGGTTTCAGGTCTGAATATTTTGTATTTTGCCAGGGAGCGGGTCTGGCAAGGCAAATCTTCAGAAGCAACAGGCCAAAGTCTGTGATGTTACTAATATTTTGTTTTCCTATAAATTACTTCTATAACATGTTAGAGAAAATACTATTTACACTAGGTAGAATATTGGCTGAAGGAACTCTCTGCAACTTTCAGCAAAAAAATCACAGAAATTGTTGCAGCACCTGAGGGTAAGTAAAAAAATCAGTGGTTATTTGACCATTCAACACGAATGTTTTGACAGATATTGAGAAGTCGTGATCTGAGAATATTGGAATTTCCTTCAAGAATCTGGAAGAATGGTTGGAAATAATGAAAATAATGCAAAAGACCACAAGTAGGTATGTAACCTCTTATGCACAAAATGTATTAAAATGGTATAAAAATTTTAAGAGGAGTAAATCAAATCTGTAACATGTTAGTAGCTTACAAAATTTAAATGCAAAATTTAGTGATCTCTAGAAGACACTACACTACTTGTCACTCTATCAATCTACTAAGAATGTTTGTTTGAAATGCTGTTTCTTGAGAAAGTGTAAACTTTCCTCTGTTGTCCAAGGTGTGGGACTCTGCATGAATCAGCTTTGCAAAATCAAGGCCTGGTGTTTTTGGCAGGCTCTGTCAGAAAGGCTTGCCTTGCAACCATTTAATAAGCAGACTTGTGCTTATTGTTAATTCAGTACCAAGTGAACTTGAGAAGGACTTTTCCAGTGTTCCTACCCCCCTCCCTCTCCCCTGCTCCCCAAAAGACCCAAACAAATGTGTTGTTTTGTTTTGTTTTGTTCAGAATCATCGCTTTTTAAAGTAAGCTCTCTAGGTGCCTTGGAATAAATAAAATGCATAGTGACTGCCAGTGGCTTCCAGGGCCATGAAAGCAGGTGCTCTGGGACACCATTTCAGTGTCACCATTCCCATCAGGATAGGGAACTACATAGCAGTTTGATGAAGAAGGCTGTTCAGGGATTCCTCTTTTCATGTTCCTCTGACACAAAGAAGACATCATGTGCAAGGCAGTCAGGTCCCATATAGTTTTTTTCCCCCTCCCCATCTATTTACTGTAGTAAACATGACATTGTACTGTGACTACTTTGGAAACTGTTTTAAAGTATCTGTGTGATACTTTAAATATCTAGTAGCTTTATCCTGTGTATGGTTTCAGACTAGCATTCCAAGTGCAGTACCACATTAGTATTTAGCTGTTCTGAAGTCAAGTTCTGGGCACCAGCTGAAAAGTATATTTCTATTATTAAGGGATCAAATTAAAATTGTAAGAAAACAACTCCATTATTAGTTTGCAAAAGTTATTTGCTTTGATTAAAAGCACCAATAAATGTGCCTTGGTTCTGTTACTGCTCCATTTAGCACTTGACATATAATAGTGTGGGTTTTTTTCTCCACAGTGTAATATCTCCATTGAAATATAATTATTTTGCAGATTGCTCAACTGAATGCCCTTATAAACATGCTGCTAGGGGAACTCACCGCTGGTGATCATCAGAACATCATGACAATATGTGGAATTGATGTACATGCAAGGGATGTTGCAGCCACGCTCAGAGCACAGAAGGCAATTTGTTGCAGAGCAATTACACTAATGCTTTTTTAAAAGCATAAAATAAGAAAAAATTCATTTGTTGAAAAGATATTCTGGTAGGTTATGTATGGCAATGACAGAATATTTTGATTCAATCAATTTTTGTCCTTTCATATTTTTTTCTTTAAAGGTAAGACATTACATTTACCAGTTGAAAAATTACCATTTAAAAATATATAGATATTTTGTCCAAATGTTTAAAGACATCCATTAAAAACCCATGCTGTAATCTGACAGCAGGTTTCTCATTAATTTGCCTCCAATTACTGTTCTGTTCACAATTAATAGAAATCCTCACATTTATTGCAGATAGCTTGAAAGTTTAATATGTACAAAATATAAACCAGCAATTGTGTTATGTTTCCAAACAGCATTCTCATTTTTATTTTTTATAAATAGGTTTTGTTTTCCTCTCAATATCTGAGGTGGAGTTTGTACTGTTACCTCTTCCCATGTCTGACTTCTGCGCTGCCGGCGCTTATTCATAGTGATTTGCTACTCTGTCTTTAGACCTCGGCCACTCAGGAAGCAGGTGGCAAGGGACACGGGGCAATGTCTGCTCCCTTACGCATGGCTAGGTAGGTGAGAGAGAGCTGTTGTGTATTCCATTCCTCCTCTCTGCAACCAGCTCCAGGCAAGGGATGGTTCTGGTCTTCAGAGCCCTTGGTTTGAATGGGAAGCTTCATTCCAGAACCTTGGGCTTTACTTGTTACTCATGAGGAATAACAAGGGAGAAGAGAGAAACTGTGTACGTATGAGTTGAAAGTGTAGTATATCTCTTAATCCATCCATCCTATATAGCTCATTATCCTTCTATATGTTGCAGTTTTACATATTTGCTCATACTAAAATCCACCTTTTGGCAACACATGGCTGCCAAGAGCAAGAATTGCTCCACATCCCTCATTTCCAAAAACCCTCCCAGCCCCATGGTGGTAGGGAGTTTAGCATAGTAATCCTTTGCTTTATTGTAAATAATAATTTTGCTGTAGGGCAGACACACGGTATTGAGGTTTCTCAGAAATCCAATCTTTACATAAGTGAACTAAATAAACAGTGCAAGATATAGTCCACAGTAAGCTCATGAAAGTAAAAATTGTTTTACTTGAAAGAATAAAATAGAAAAAAGCCACTGTAAATTATAGTAGCGTGTCATGAAACCTCCTTGTCCAGGACAATGGTTTCTCAGCCTTGTTAACTGTTATTCTGTAAAACTGGGGGGGGGCGGAAAGGAAAGAAAAAAAAAGAAAAAAAATAGAACAAAACACAAAAAAAATCCCCAACAAAAACCCACCCTCAACATTTACAGTTGCTGAAAAAAATCCATTCTACTGAGCATAATCACTTTGTTGTGGTGTGGTACATAATAGCAGTTGCATCGAAAATTTGCAGCAATTTAAAATATTCTTTTCACTGAAATTGTTTATCCACATTGCCAAAGCCTTTAAGGAAGTACTGATGTTTTTCATATTGTCAGGAGCAGCTGTTTCTATCTGCTGTGGCTGCCTAACTGCTAACTAGGCAGATGGCACACAGTAGCTGAGGTGTGTGTGTTGTATATGGGACCAACTTTTCTGGCTTACAGGAAGCACAGCTGCCATGCTATTATGATGATGATGATCCTTATGTATTTCAGACATGGGAGGCTTTACATAGAGCTGCATGCTTTGAAGGGGTGATTAGGGTCTTTAGTACACTGAATAAGTACTTAAATAATCAAACTGACAAGCTGCATGGAAATATGGAATCCCTATTAATTAGAATTTTGAGTAGAGATCGGGGTGGGGGGCTCTGTAAAATCCAAGTAAAAATCTTTGCCACAGATACATGCTATAACATATTGAGATGGTTGTGAGTAAAGAGTACTTCAACAACTACTAGATACAAATAGGTTAATGAATGAATAAATGTGCTTAACATCATTAACTCTGGTCGGTTATTTAAAGAACATGCTGAAGAAATATTGGACAGTTAAAACTAGAGAAGACCTCAGACTTTCACTTTGGTTGACAGAAACTTGTTCCATAGAATATCAAAAACAGCAATACTTTTTCCCTGTGTCTCACTTGTAGTAATTAACATATTGACATCTGCTTTTTTCTTCTAAATAACTACTTCCTTAAATTCTTGTGTAGGGTGATACACTGTAAGAGAGCTGGAGGGGGTAGGAAGGTGTGGCTGAGGCTTAAGGAAGCAATGAAATGTTGACCAGATGCTACATTTCCTGTTGATTTGAGGTGTTAGTTCATTAGATGACTAATCAAAACCATGTGCTCTGCTAACAAACCATTTCATCCCCTGAGTGCTAGAGCATGCACATGCTGTTCCCAACTAATTAGGAACCACATCAAGTCAGTGAAGTCTTTTCTTGACATACATAGGTGGTAGAAGAGGTTGTCTGAGAATTGGTGTGTTTGTTATTGTTTGTGTCTTCACATAACTCAGCTAAAAATATCTTAGCCAGAAACATGGAATCACTGTATCTTTTTAGTGTTTTGACCATGTTTATAAGAGCTAGAAGAGTTTATGTTCCATAAACTGCTGTAGACTTGTTACAGAGTAAGAAAAAAAAAGAAAATTAACTGGGACACAATCAGGTTGAGGTGTCCGTGTTTCAGAAGCCCCATCTCTAGTCTTTTTTGTGTAAAGGAAGAGCTCAAGGTATTGAGCAGATATGGAGATGATTCATTATTTTAGCCCTATGTTAAGAGTTGTAGCTATGTGAAGTAGAGTGGGCAATATTGCATCAACAGTGCTTATGTTGCACTACTACTAGCAAAAATGTCCACCTCCAAAGCTTACAGCAAGGTTTGCTCTCCATGGCAATAGAAATGACCTAATGCAATCCTATTCTGCAGTATATTCCAAATAGCTATAACCCTAAAAGCATGAACAAATATAACAAGAAATTAGAATTACAGTTGTGAAAAATGTTTGTTTTTTCATTATCTGAAAAAATTTCTGGTGAGCTTGATCAGGAAGCCGTGATGGATAATTTTTTTTTTTTTTTTAATGCTAGTCATCTTAATAGAGGATGTAGCTTATATACAATGTTATCACTCTTTAAAATAATTTCATAATTTTAGAAATAGTTATAAGAAAAATAACTTTGTTGCAAATGATAAAAAACAGCTGATGAGAAAAGGTGGAATTTTGGTCACTTAGATTTCGCCAAATGTGAAGAAAGAAATACAATCAGTTATAGCTTAGTAAAGGTCTGAGATCAATGTGTTGGAGAGGTGTACAAGAACAAACAAATGAGGACGAGTCATGGAGAGGAAGGCAGAAAGAGCATCTTAATCAGGAGAGGACAAAAGAAATAGCCAGATTCCTCAGAATCCAATGGATGCAGACCTGCAAGGAAAGTGCAAGGTGAACAGTTTATAGCAATAGCAAGAAAAACCACAGGGTTAGAGGATCATGTGGAGATGGTCACAGAAGAAAGCCAAAGTACCACAGTGCAAAGGGAAAAGGTTTTCAGAAAGTCACAGATATCAGAAAGCATTTGGAAGACAATCACAAAGGTGAAGAAGATGAAGATCAAGGGCGGAGAAGAGGACTAATGAGCCTGGGAGACTTAAAGGAAGCAAGGAGAACCACTGGTGTCTGCTAGAGTGGGAGATGAAAGAACACAAATTGATAAAAAGGAGAAGGGATTTCTTCTAGCAGGTGAAAAATATCATTGTATAGTAAGTAAAGAAATCTGTCTTGTTTTAGCCCAGAAAAAGCTGGTGGGGCAAAATGAAAACAGAGAAATAGGTGAGAATTCCTCATGAGCATTTATATGTGGTAAGAAAAGAGGAGAAATTCATATTGTTATATTTGCAGGGAATGCTGGCACACCATGTTCCTGGGTAAGATGGCTTTGTTGTTGGAGAGTTGGGGAATCAGCACTATGGATGGAATTATGGAATGAAAACAAGTGTATGTGTGGTGGAATTTTCTTATGGAGCATCACAATCAAAATGGCACTGTCTTTCTAAGCCCGTTTCTGCTCTCCCTTCTCTAACTTCCGTTAATCTTTCGTGACTACAACTGAATGCATAAACAGAGTACACTTAAAACATTTTAATTTTATGTGTGTGAAATATTTTGTAATTCTGCTAATGATATTCAGCGTCCTTTTGTGGATCTTCAAAGTAACTCTTACTCAGGTTAGTTACAAAATATAGAGGAAAAATATCAGCACCAGATTACATCCATCTAAGGCTTTGGTCTGTATTCCTTGTGCTATTTAAAAAGGTGAGTCTACTTGTACACTAGCTAAAGTGAGAAAATAAAAAATCTGATAAAACTGTAATTTAACTGATAGCAGACATTCCCCATCTTCTGACTTGAGATGCTCTGCCGTTCTAACTAAGCAAAAAGATCTTACCTTTGCAATAATTTATCTGGATCATCTCACCTTTACTGAAAATTTTATTAACCCTAATTACTGAAAGAACCATGATTCAGAGCATGCTCTCACCTATCCTGAAGTCAATAATTTTAAGAAGGTCAAGACAAGGAGACCTTATTTCTGATGATTGTCTCTCTATGTATCCACTTCATCAAGGGATATGAAGCAACATCCTCCTGCTAAAGTGGAATGTGGAGAGAAGGAAGATGATGTTTTTGAAGAAGCTCAGGACTCCAAGTAGAGGCAAAGCTATCAAGGCCAAAGTATCTACTTCTCTGCCACAGGTAATAGTAAAGGCCTTTTTAAAAATATTTTGTTAAAGAGGTGGTATAGCAGATGATTAGGCACTTTTTTGCTCAGATACTTCTGTACTGTTAATCGGTAGTTTCTCAAACAAGCTCTCCTTTTATTCCTATTTCAGATTCTCTTGTAGTGATAGACTGAGAAGATATGGTTTTCACTCATACCTGATTGAATGAAGCCCTTTGAATAGTCTCTGCACTCACTTTGCTGTGAATTTGGTTCAGAATTTTTAAAATAGAAATGAGATTTCAATATACAGGCAGATCTTAAGTCAATATCAGTAGGAACCATGCTGCACCAGTGATACTTAGATTCTTGCCTCAAATTTGTGCTTATTAAGGAATCACATTTTTTTCTCAGCTGTGATCATCTGAAAAATTAAAATACATTATGACTTTAAAGTGGTAGAGAATGCTTAAGGTGCATTTTTTCACATATCAATCTAGATGTCATTTAAATTGACTCTTTGCTTTTTGTTGTAACGAGGATAGAAAATGTCTGCATGTGTGCCAGTGTTCACCAGTTCAGCAGGAAATATCTCATTTCAGTGACCCTCTGTTTTTCTTCAAGGCAATATTAAAGAAAATGGCAGATCAAAACAGAAACAGATATTATATTAACCAGTGCATGACTAAGAGACGAGTGTTGCAAGTGTGGCATTCTGACTTTAACCTAGCAAAAAGTTTTAGCCTGTCATTGGTTTTATGCACCAAACTCTGGGAAAGAACTTAGGGTAAAAAAAACAACCAACCAAACAACAAAACCAACAAAAAACTCCACAAACTCAGCCAGAGTAATTCGCAATTTTTTTGAGGAAACCATCTATTTTGGCATGAAGCCTGCTCTGGGAGAGGCTCCTGTGCCTTGCCCGAGTGTGTAAGGCTTTTCCTCAGGAAGTCTTCATGTTTCCTCTTGGGCCAGATGAGCCAGGAGATCAAAGGCATAGTCTCACACACTTCCCTAGTGATGCTTTGTCTTTCAGTAGTAATTTCTGTATTGAATGTTGTTGGGTTTTTTGGGTGGACATGGATTGCAGACACATTAATTAAGTGCTAGATTTCCCAGTAATATATATTATGGTATTTTAACTGAAGTCATATTTTTCAGCTGATGAAAGTAGTGTTCTGCAGAAACTTCTGAAATGTTGACTGTGCTTGTATGAAGTCACTCTCATTAGAGTAATTCCAAAGAAAACAAACAAACTGCACCTCAGTTATTTCACTGCTTACTACTGGTGCATTGTCAATCATAGTTGTTACTCCAAATTTACCACCTACAATAGCAAACCATAGGAAAGAGTAGACTATAGCAAATAAATTATTTGTTTGGAGTCATGGGGACTGAAATATCTCAATAGTTTTTATCTTTTTTGGTTTTTTTAAAAGCTAAGCAGCCAGTAGAGTTAGAAGCACACAGAATCCATGTGCCATATACATACAAATGTTCAGGGTTTTCTCTTGGTTTTATTTATTCAATGTAACAAGAGCTTTGTGAAGCCAATAAGGGCAGTGTTCAGGACATATGCGATTGGTATATTTTGACAATGAGGTAATAAAATCAGACTGTAACAGTGCACTTTGCTCTATAAACCTGTTTTTTGAGTTTAAACAATGCTATTCCACACTCCTTTAAGAGACTTTTCCATTTCCTAGTTACACTGTGCTCTAAAATTCTGCAAAAAAAAAAGGTAAGATGACCATAATAGCTATTTTCTTCCTTCAAATGTTTTGTTTTATTTAATGGACACCACCCTAGTTCAGTAAGTCAGTTATAATTATTTTCCCTTCTAGGGCCAGAAGACTGGCCCAGCAAATATTTGAGTATCTTGTTGATGTCTGTGGTCAGCAGGAGGCAAGGAAGAAAATCTATTGACAGAATAACTCACAGGTATTCATTTTCAAGAGCTAAGCATGAGCTAGTAATCACTGATTTTTATAAATCAACTGGAGAAAGAAGAACTTTATTCTACAGCAGGAATAAAACTTAAAGCACACCTGATACAAGCTGGCCAATAGCACCAGAAACAAAAGCAGATGAGTAGTAAGTTGCTACTGAAAACTTGAACCCTGTTCATCTGAGGGGCAACATGTGGCAGAGATCACAACTACTGAGGTAGTGATTTAGTCTTGTTCTGTACCCTTCCAGTCTATATTGGTAGGTTGCATTGTTTTAAAGTTCTCATGTTGATTGATGTTAGAGAACAGATATGTAGTTGTGATTAATCTAGTGCAGTTTTTGCCCATTTGGTACTTTCTAATTTGTGAAAATCAATTGTTTGGGAAGCATATGTGAATCTTCAGTAGTTAGCTGTGTCATGTAACTTCAGTTCTGATTTACACTGAAGTGATAAAGACTTTCTGCAGGCATATGAAATATAGAATCATAGAACAGATTTGATTTGAAGGGATCTTAAAGATCACCTAGTTCCAACCCCCCTGCATGGGCAGGGACATCTTCCACTAGACCAGGTCATTTAAAGCTCCATCCAACCTGTCCAAACATAGACCAAATCTCACCACTTGTCTGTGAGCCCTGCTGAAACATGAAAACAGAACGGACGAGGTGATCTCTGATATCTGTCTTTTCAGCCATTCAGAGAGACTAGTTTACAAAGTAGTGTATTCAACTAAGATTACGTAAAAATCCAGCAACCTGCCAGCGATTAGTGAATTGTTAAAAAATATGGCAGTATTGCAACCTGCAACTATCTCACACTGATACTGCTTTTGAAAGGAGACAAACTACAAAGAAATTTTCATGAAAGTTTTACTTGTAATATTTTTGAAATGAAATATTTGTGTCAGCCTGTTTTCCCTTAGCTGTAACATTATTTAGTAATTCTGCAGTAAGGCTAGAATTCAGTGGGTTCTGACAGCACAAAGAAGCACTTGGAGAAACATTTTATGCTGACTTTCATTTGGCTAGCATTCATGTAGTATCCCTGGCTTTATGCCACAGATTTTTTTGCTCCATATTTCTCAGATAATGAAGAAGGGGCAAAAGGAGGAGTGCTTTATTCTCTAATGAAGAGACAGAGAAGTTATTTTGCTCAGGTCAATGATAAAATTATATCCTATGTACCTGAAGCTTTCTATCAGTTTAGAATAAGTACACTTGACAAGCAAGTCACACTTCCATGTCCTTAGTTTTTATGTTCTGAACAGGGGAGGCTGTTGTCATCATGGTGCTGAAGTCAGCTGAACCAGATTCTTTCATCTGCTGATGCTTTGGTCCTCAGTATCAAAAATATTAAATTTTTTATAGCAATTTTATTTATTTAATTGCCAGTATGGCAATTGCAACACTTTTATATTTATTTATCAAAAATAATTTATATAATATACAGAAGGGCTGGCAAATTAAATTTTGTAGTGAATAACAAACTGTAGGTACCAGGCTGATTGTCTCAATATCAGCAGCCTGAGGGAAAGTAATGGAACAGTTATCAAATACTGATTTGAAAGGAAGGGAAATGCCAATACAGAAAGACTTTAGGTCAGACCAAAAGTACAACCTTTTTGTCTTTAGTGTCCTAGAGCTGAATATTTAGAGGAAGTTTAGGGAAAATGTTGTCATTGATGATAACTCTGGGAACTCTTTGCAGCATCCCACAGTCATACAGATTGTCTCATGAAGCATGGGGATTGGTACTCCTTATGTGCTTGTGACCTAGCTGGAGCTGCTGCACATACAGTGTGCAGAATGGGGTCCTGAGGGTCTTCAAAGGTAAAGTAGACAGTGCTATGCAATGAAGATATAGTGATTGTTTGTAATATATTAAAATATGCTAGACAAGTAGAACTGATCACGAGAGCACCATGATGTGTAACTAAAGGGCACAAGAGTGATGTCTCATACAAGCACAAATTATTCAGAGACCAAAATGCCGTTAAAACTCATCACTGGTCCTGGCCTAGGGAGGTTACACTCTTTGTATCAGATTTAAAATCAGACTGAAATACATAATGACACATAATGTGTCATTAGCAAAAAGGGAAGTGTGATATTGTATACAATCCTGCCATTACTTGCTGATTTTTCTTTACATAATTAATTCAGGAATAGTCTGATTAATTATATACTCTTAATTTATATATTCAGTGTTGCTGATGAGATTATGTATGTTGTATTACTGTAAGAAGGGAGTTGTATTACATCTGAATCTAACACAATGCAATAATTGATTTCCTTATTTTACTGGGTTATGATATAAGTCATTATACAACATTAGAACTGCTTTGATAGATGATGATTTATCTTGTTCTACTAATTGTTTTCATTTTAAAAATTTTTGAATTAAATTAAACAACCTTCTTTCTGGACTCTTACTTGTTTTTCTTAGCTGAGAAGATTAAAAGTAACTGTCATAAGCTGTGATATAGGAAGTCTCACATCCACCAAATAAAAATGTAGATCTACTTTAAGCAGAGGACATGTGGTCAGACATGAAAATAAGAATGCATAATTTTATGGTAAACCTTATAACACTAGGAATATGCAAGAGGCATAAAACACCACTAAATGAAGTGAGATGAAAACAGGAAGGCCATGCTGTTCTGGCCTGCCCAGTACAAGAAAGACATGGACATATTGGAGCAAGTCCAGTGGAGTCATAGAGATGGTCAAAGGATTGGGGCATCTGACATGAGGAGGGGCTGAGAGAGCTGGGACTGTTGAACCTTGAGAAAAGAAGGCTCAGGGTAGATGGAGCCAGACTCTTCTCAATAGTACTCAGTTACAAGGATGACAGCCTGCTCCAACTGATCTGCTTCAAGCAGGGCGTTTGGATTAGAAGAGCTTCAGGAGTTTTTTCCAACCTCAGCTGTTTTGTCATTCTATGTTTCTGTCTGTGATGTGTGAAGTTATGTCAGGTCTGACACATGAGGTGGGACCTTGCTCTTTATGAAAGTAATGGGCACTATAAGTTCATTTTAAGGTTGAACTCAATAATCTTAAGAGTCTTTTCCAACCTAAATGATTCTATGAGTTCTATGCTTCTTTGTATCTCTGGGGGATAGCTTTCTCTGAAAGGCAGGCTACTTCACCATCTTTCTAGAGTAGCATGTTTCCAAAGTAAGTGCCTTGAAAGGCACAATGGAACCCTCCTTTGAAGACACACTCCCTAGTTACCACCTCACAGTGAGTAAGTATCCCTCTGTCTGTCACTGGTCAGAAGAGATGCAACGTGCCATTAGAGTTTTTCTGCTGACAGAGTTACCCTTCTAACATATGTAGCAACAAAAGTACCTTTAGTATTTTCCAAAATCTCTATGAATCAAATGAACTATGTTTAGAATACTTGACAAAAAAGTCTTTTTGGTTTTTAACATTGCTACTTTGAAGTATCTATAAAGGTTTACGCCAAGCTGAAATCTAGGAATGCTTTTATAAGCTTGGGTAAATTTCAGCGGATGAACTTTCTGTTGTGGTACTTTAAGTCAAGACATGACAACATTGTATTTGGCCAAAGAATAAAGTTAAATCAGAAATAAAGTGATTTTTCAGGTTTACTTTTATGTTATCTTATAGTACAGTAACCAATTTCTGATTTTTTAGGTGAGACTACTGAATTGAATATGGCAGATTATCATAGCAGTAAACACTAAAATAAGAGGTCTTCCAGAAAATATCAAAGCTCTTTTTTGGTGGATGTAAAACAACTTCTTTCTTTTTTTCTTTTTTCTTTTTTTTTTTTTCATTTCTGAATTATGGCATTAGGTCTTAAAGCTACCACTAATAAGCATATGCTAAATTCAGATTTTGAAGCCTTTCACTTTTTGATGTATCATTCTTCTAGAAAAGCACAGAGGCTTCCTGTTTTGAAAATTGTCTTGGTATAAAATCAGTCTTTTGTGCTTATCAAATTGTGAGACACTTCTGGTCTTTTAATCTAAGATAGGAAAATGTTAATTGATCTGTGAACTACTAATGGGGTTTTCTTAATCTTGTCTTTGTTATTGCAGGTATTACCAATTTGTTCCCTGCACATTTTAAAGTCTGAAAAGATCCAAGTTCGAAGATAACTGTTAAACATTCCTATTGCTCATAGGGATTAATTTGTCAATTAATTTTATGTTGTCATTAAGCCAGTAATGCTTTTGATTGATCTCTGGTTTAGGCACAAATACTCATAATCAACATAGTGAGAGGATGGTGGCAGTACAACCTCATCTCACATATTCATGTTTTCTTTGCACTCTGCAAAGCTTATACAGTAGTGATTTCAGACTTCTATGTGAAATAGTGTTGACAGCAGAAGAGCTGCAAATTCAAGGAGACCTGAGAAAAAGTTAATCTGTCTTTACCCATCTGAATGGGTGCTGGAGGAAAAAAATTAAACTGGTAATGTTGCTGTTAGGCAAGCATTATTAAGGAATTTTAGGGGCAGGGCAGTATCTATTAGAAAAGGACTATAGAGGGTTCCCAGCATATTCAGTAGCAGGAATGTGAGGAATACTCTTGGCATTGTACTTGAATGCCAGCAGCAGTAAAAGAGAAAGCAGGCAAGTCATTAGTGTACACTCCTGTATGAGCTCAGGTCTTGATTATCTCTTTCCAGTGCCTTCAGAGAGCAGAGGAATGAAGGCTGCTAAAAGACCTGTCCTTTCTAAGAAAGCTGGGTTGCATAATTTTATGGGTTTACCTGTCCTTTTCCAAAGGGACAAATGGCACCACTTCTCCAGTCCCTCTCCTCACTAGTCTTTCTCTTCTTTCCCTTTCCCAAAACTGTCAATTTTTTTAAGTACAACACTTTTAAAGTCCTTCCTGGCACAAAGAGTCAAGCATGTCTGCTTGTGTGAGGGGACTGGGACCCTCTTGCTTCCTGACATAGGTAACTTCCTGAAGTAGCTGTGGAGAACAAGAAGGCTCTGCTTATATTGTCCCTTCCTTACAAAAATTCTTCTGGTCTCAGTGAAATGCAGTGTTAAATTCTACCAGGCTGTACTTGGTTCAAGCTTTGTGTTGTGCTTTTCACCTGAGTGCTCAGGGCCAAATTCAGAGCCAATATACTCAGGTGCATCTCCTTACTAAATCAAGCTGTTCTGCTCACTGAAAGTCTGATTTTGGTGTAAGGCCATTGGCCTTACGACTGCATGAGTGCCAGTTTCCTATGCATGTGTAGCATCTGATGCTCAGATGAGGACATCATGTCAGGCGTGTGTAATCATAACAGTGTTTATTTCTTTTACTCAAAATGTACCCCCTTCATGACAAATGTATGTAAATGCCAAGGTAAATTTAACATTTGACAAGATAGTTGGCTATGTTTAATTTTATTAACAGATTAGTCAACTCATTCTCCTCAAAGTAATATGTGAATAGTAGATACATGTAAGATTAGCATAATTTTTTCATTCAACATTTGTTCTGTAGGGTTTTTGATTACATTATTTTAATTAAGCAATAAGCCTTGACAAGCACAGGATTTCATGGTGAGTATAGCACTCCTCACAAGGTATTATAAAGCATATGGATGAAAGCTGAATTATGTTAACCATTCAAAATGTACATTAATAATCAGTCTAGACTGTCTAGAGTGTCCTTTGGCTTCTTTAATGATACATTATATATATTATTGAATAAGGGAAGCATTTGCTGGTCATAGTCATCAGGGCCAAGACTTTTTTCTAGGCCAGTGAGAAAGCTCCATTTGTGTTCTCAAAGCCTTCTGTGCTGTCTCTAGGATTAGCTTGCTCGTGACAGCAAACCCCAAAGCAAAACAAAAGAACCCAAACAAAACAGAAAAAAAAAAAAGGACAAACCCCAAAACAAACAAACAAACAAAAACAAAACAAAACCAAACAAAAAAACCAGAAACAAACACCCAAAGCAGAAATGCTTTGTGTATAACTTATTTTGTATCTGGTTACACCAGCCTTAAGATATGAAGTAATAAAATGGTGAGGATAACAAATGCCTGTTTTTTTCAACATTACGTATGGCTGGTTATGACAACATTTAAGTAATTATGTATTTCTTTTGTGCTTTCTTGTATTAGATGCAAAGTAACTTGGATTTCTATGACCAGGGTCTCAAAGTGATTAAATGCCTTGATTGGGATTGTGCTCCTCAAATGAAGACACTGGAATAAATAAACATGGAGCTTAGGAGTCTGTGTTGGGTTTTGATATTACTTTGTGGATATTCAAATAGAGAAGAGGAGATTATCATTTCCGGACCTATGAGCAGGTTTTTGTCATAGCTTTGCTAAATCCTCACTATTTCATAAAGTAGTTAATTTTTGTTGTTGGTTACTATGTGGTTTACTAGTTCTACCTATTTGTAACAATCATGTAACATTTTTATGTTGAATGTAAACTATTTTAGGAGAACCTTCCAGATTTTCTAGACGAACAGTCTAGACCTCAAGAGTGGGATGGGCAAAGACCAAGCATTAGCTTGAAATTCCTTACAGAGTCTACATAAGACTTCAATATTAGAGAGCTAGCTTGGTCTTTCTTTTTGAGGAGGTCTCAGCATTCTGAATTCTAGAATGTATACTGCCACCAGATGTGATGTGTTATATGTGACAAAGGAGGGGGCTGAACCAGAACTGAAGTCCTTTGAGAGACTGAAAACTCCGGTCTGGATCTAGATGGAACAGAAATAAGAAAGTGGTTATTCTCAGGATCTGAATATTGATGCTTCAACCAATAAAAAAACTTCAGAAGAATTACTGATTTAATCAGTCTTAGTCTATTCATTAGCATCAGAATCTTGACTCCTATTTGGAGAAAACAAAACTTTGATCCCAGTTTGTTTCTTGTATTAATATTAGTAGTGAGTATGAATGTGAATTTGCTGTTTCTACACACCAAAAGGTAATGAGAGTGCCATAAAATAGGGTTAAAAAAAAAAGTCATGAGATTTGATAAGCATTCATGCATTTTATCTGACTTGGGGCACTGAATCCACAGAAACATTGGCTTTTACACATAATTTTCTCATTCACAAAATAAAGTAATTACATCCTGGGATAAATGCACTGGCGTTGAATATACAGTACCCAGACTATGTCACTACAGATAGCAGATTGAGTTTAACTAGCCATATGGATTATAATTGTCTAAGTATGATTAATTCATAATGTTTGTTAATTTTATGCCTTATATTATGGTTTGTTATTATAATGTCAGTCTTTTCTCTTTCTTTGTTTCTTTTTAATCTAGCTTTTGATGAGAGCCCTCAAGGGATTTTAATCCTACTATGATACTAACTAATGATCTCTTTATATTCCTGGGTCTCATCAATAGCTTGTTCCCCTTGCTCGAAGTTTCATGGAAAAGGGTTCTGAAGTTAGAACAGATGGTGCATCAGTCCATTGCAGAACTCTGTTTGCAGCCTGAGGAAAACTTTATATTGAAGGTGGAAATAATGGTTTTCTGCTTAGCTTATTGTAAATTTTAAATGGGGTGATTGAAGACTATAATGATCATTGTTTTTTGATGCCTATGAGTTTCAACATCTGGCTAATGCCTTTACTAGCTGTAACAGTAAGAAAAGGCACTATAGGGTTTTCTGCTTCTTTCTCTTGAATAGATTATAGCATGTATATATATGTTTATACATACACACACATATATGATTGTGTGCATATGGAAGCATATATACTTTACATATGCAAACTCATGTCTATATTAATATCTGATTTGCACAATAGTGAAATGTAATGTTTCATAATAATATAACATCTTTCATGCCAACACTTGATTTTCTTTTTTCATTACCTGAGTTTGATTTCTACTTTAACAATTGGCATTCTTTTAAATTGCCTTTTATCTACTCTTGCCTAGAGACGCAAGCCAGATTTTATATTGGACTGATATCAATCTTCCTCACAGATGCAATGAAATCCATAGCAACACCCACAAATTAAAGTTTCACGCATTAATTTCCTTTGCAGGGAAATAGTAATAGTGGCATTAAATGCTCATTCATCAGTAAAATAAAAACACTCTGCCCATTCCAATGTTGTTAAGCACCCTAAACAGACTTGGATGTGAGATCTATATATTGCTGCACTGATCACCAAGACACATGAAGGATAAATCAATACATAGAAAAGCATCTTGTGGCTTGGTGAGCAATCTTTCTCGTCCACACCTGTCTATAGTGCTGGCTAGTCATGCCTCTGTGCCTTCCCCAAGCATTGCTGTTTTGTCTCACATGATGGTTGCAATGACTGAGATAATTAGCAGAGTTGTTAATGTTTCAAATTACTTGATGACAGACTCAGAGAATACTGAGTAGCTGGAAATTTGTACTTGGCTGCCTGAGCTTCTCAATGGGAAGCAACCAAAGAGGAAGAGTGTCAAAAGTACTGGAAGAGGGATGGTCAGTGTTTCCAGTATGAATAACATGAAATCCAGAACAAGGTCATGCTAGGCTTGAATTGTCCTGGTATCTGCTGACCCAGTAACAGACTACCAGATAGGGAGAGAGATGATAGCAGTCTGCAACACAGTAAGACCCTTATTAGGTTTTTCATACTCTTTGCCCTCTTACTTTCTCCCACCTTTTTCTTTACTTTTTTACCACTGGTTTATGACTAGCATCTGAAGGGTTTATTTGGCCTGCTCCCCACCAGGCATACAGCTCACCCTTCTGTCTGCCATCCGTACTTGCTTATTCAGGCTGCTAGTTATGGAAACTCTAAGCTGTTTTTTATTTTGCAGGGACTTCCTGAGAAAATTTATTATGCATTCAATGATTGGTTTTGTGTATCTTCATCTCACCTAGGATCAGAGACCTCTATGATTCAATCAATGTCCAAGGCAAGCTTGGACATCTCCAAGCATATTCTTCAGTTCTGGTAAGTCAGACCTTGTGGTATGATGGCAGACAGCCTTTGCTGCATGGGTTTACTATACTGAGTGCTGTTAACACGCATGGCTGTACTGTATAAGATCACAGCATTTTATTGAAATTGCAATAGAGATGTCTGCCTTACATCAGGAAGATAGAAGCATTACATTACTTAAGATCTGCCTTTATTTACTAGTGTTTAGAACACATTGAGGTTCCTTTTTGGCTCTTATATAGATGACTTGAAATTGATCCAAAATGAGCACAGCTGCAATGAACAGGTTTGAGCAGTTACTTCTTTGAGGGGACTGTGTAAACTTAATTATAATTCTTTGCTAGGCACATCTGTAAATGTTGTGTCAGCAATAGTCCAACCTTTTCTAGATAAATAAAGCGAATCTGAGAATTTGCACTCCTATACATCAGTCACTTCTTCCTGAAGTAGCTTAGTTTAAATCTCTGGGAAGGAGACAATTTTTCTTTGTACATATTACTTCTCCCCTTTAAGAAAATCTCCAGAATAATTCAGGAGTGGGGAAGGAATTAAAACTCTTTTTCTTTTACAGTTTTTAGTGTTATAGGGCTGTTTGTAAAATGAATCTGTCTGTGTCAGATTATCAGTAATCTTTAATTTTAAAATCCTATGACTTTCAGTTCTCACAGTTAGAAACACTTCTGTTTGTGACACAGTCTTTGTGGTTGGAAATGCTGGAATGGGGAAAAGTCAGGTAAAATACATTATCTTTTCAAATACCCTCCGAGAAGACCTGCTTTTCTTGCTAATTGCTTGGGATTTTTTTAAGGGACATATTTTAATAAAACAACGTATATTGCAAGTTCAATACTTAAAAAACATTAGCAGTATAACATCAGAGTAGACCAACAGGTTCTATGACTCACAGTGTGGACCCTAGGTAAGTTGAATAAAAATGATATATTATGCAAATGCTGGGGTTTCCATATAGAAGCAAAAAGGTGTAATGTTGCCCATATTTGTCCATTTTCCTTACATCTCATTTAGGCACCAGTCCATGCTTTGTTTAATTTATCATTCCATTTTTCTGTTCTTTTGTTGTTTATTAAGCAAAACCCTTATAAACAAATACTACCAGCAGAGAAAATATGTTAGAATACATGTAAAGTATCATGAGTTCAGTGATAACCTTCTAAATTTATTTTTTTAAGCCTCTCTACTTGTATTTTCTGAACATGAATGAATCACAAGCAGTGAACTTATTTCCAACTCATTTCCAGATAAAGATAAAATGTAGCTATGCAGTGGAATTTTTCTGGTTATTTGAGACAAAATATGCTGCATAAAACCTATATCAACATGGAGTTATGTCATTGTGGAGTGATGTTAGCCTTAAGACTGTCAACACAGGAACATATTGGGGTTTCTTCATCCTTCAGTGGAGAAGTGTGTAATATCTTCAGGTTAAACTGGATAAACGAATCATGGAGATATTACATGGTTATGGCTATCAGGAATCAACCTTCTGACATCAACTGAAAGGCCTGTTTTTATCAACTGTGAATAAAATACTGTCACAGTACATGATAACCCAAAATAGATTGTGCTTCGTGGTGATGTTGACCATATTCAACTGAATCACTGAACAGTTGTGAATGACAGTGAGGTCAGTGGATTGTTTCACTAGTACTTCTGTGTGATGCACTCTTTACATGAGTTTTACAAACACCTTCTCTTCATATTGGTGTAATCAAAGGAAGCGTAATCATGATCAGAATGCAATACAGGAATAATTACATGTAGAAAAATGATACGTATCATGCAATATAAGAGATTTTCCAATGCATGGAGCAATCAAATTCTTAGCTTTAAAACCTTCACTTGTATGGTAGATCTCAAAATGGGAATTCTTCTCTCTCTACATGTATGTTTGGTGTTTCCTGTGAGGTGCCTGTCATTTTAACAAAAGTGACATGCAGAGTAAAGTGGAAAGGTCCTGTTTCAACCTGGGAAGAGGGTGTGGCAGACAGCTGAATTGTTCCGTATTTTCTGTGATATCTTAATTGATTAGACGATCACCTTTATCCACCATAGAAAGACTGTCTTTCTTTACCGTGGATACAACAGCAGGAGAGCAAACTGTTGGAATTGATATACTTTGTTGCTTATCTGAAAGGAGATTTTTTGCCCTAATTTTGCACAATAGTAGAAACTTCCTTTAAATCCCATTTTCCTAACCAGCACCTAGAATAGCTCTTGTTGTTAGATTCTAAGGGCTCTATTGTGGCTTTTAAGCCAGAGCCCACAGTAGGGGTTGTGGAGGGATGCACCACCCCCAAGACATTCCTATAGGGCTTGTACTTGAGGACAAATCTGATGATAGAATTTAAAAATGGGACAGACCATTGTAGATCATCCAGTCCTCCCATTTGCCAGCACAGGATTTTCCCTCCCAGATATTCTTAATGCATTGTTCAGTGTAAAAGTCTCAACTCTGGGAGTTTCCAAAGCTTTGCTTGGAAAATTTTTGCCTCTTCTTTTCCCTCAGAAGTAGGAGGACACAGCAGCGGCCATGACCATATCTTTTAATATATATCTGTGTGTAGTTTGGAGTGGCTTCTGCCTGCTGGCTGGTGTGAATAGGGGTACAACTTTTCCCTTTACGGTCTCCAGATTATTTAAATATACTACATGATTTATGTACCCTAGGAGGAGATTTGTGACTGCCTTAAACCATCACCTGTCCTTTAATGAATGTCTCAGATTTTGTAAAGTGTGATCTAAAGTGTAATTGCTCAGCTCTATAATACAGTGAAGTTAATTTGTGATTCAGGCAGAAAATTTTGTCCTAATTTTCTGGGTGGTGATTACTCTCCCAACCAGTGAAATTGGCTTGAATGTTCCAGTGCATTTTGTTTATTGCTTAAAGGCTGATAAAACTCCCATGTATTATTTCTTTTTTGGGGAATAATAATAGTGCATTCTTCAGTCTTGGTAACTGTTGATGTTTCAGTCTTCCAGAAGGATTTTGTAAGATTTCAATAATCACATACTTTGCAATACTATTGTAAGTGCTACTGGAAAACAGACACTGGATTTTCACATGTAATTCAAATCTTTAGTCTAGATGAGACCCTAGACCTGCAGAAATTATCTTCTGCTTAACATTGCTATACGTAAGCAAAGCTGTCAGATTTATAAAGATCAACTCAGAACTTTATGAATCTATGGGATGAACACATTAACACTTAAGGATGTTGGGATTAGCACTTCAGTGTCTATGAAGTCTCTACTGACTTTGAGTTAGTGTTATGAGTAGTGTAAATGGGACTCTGTTCTGCAGGAAGAAGTGGGGGAAATCAGCGATGTACAAAACCTGCCAGTAGTTACTATTAATAGTCATAGAAAAACCTGAAGGCTCCATCAAGATTGAATTTCCATTGATGTATTTGCCAGTGTTCTTTGAGAATCAGTATTTGAAACAATATGGAATCTTTAATCCATGTGATTGGAGTTTAATGTAGAGCAAATAGTTTAAGGATTTTTTTCCCCCCTTTTAGAATAACAGTTTTAAATCCTACTTGTCCATGTTCTTCAGTGGCAAAAAAAAAAAAAAAATATTGTCTAACAGAGGACTAGCAAAGAAAATCTTTTGTGGCAAAGAAAACTATATAAATAGAGGAGGTAGAAGCAGAGGAAAATCTACTTAAAATAGAAAATGTCTGGTTCCCTTGATCCCATGATATGCAGTAGACCTGAGAAATCATCAAGATCTCTTCTTTTAGTGCATACTGTGAAGGATGTGAAGGGCATAAGGATTTATTTGCTCAACGGACAAAATGTGTTCTACAAGAAAAAAAAATAATGTTTCACCTGGGCACTCAGTGAACCTTGTTCAAACAAACATTACAGCTACTTCAAAAGAAGTGGTTGGCCAGGACAATGAGTTCTTGGGTTTTTTTGGTTAGGTTCTACGAGTACCAGGTAATGAAGGTATCTAACGCAGACTTCCAGGGCTTGAAATTAGCCATTTTTTAACAGTAACTTTAGCTACAGTATCTAGAGGTGACACTGTCTACGTGAATACACCTGACTTAGGCTGGAATCCATAAAGAAAGCTACCAGATTAGTGACAGCATCAGGCTAGCTTACTACAAAATAATTATTTACTTGTAGATGCAAAGGTACTTTCCATAGACTTAAGGCAGAAAGATCAGGGTTTAATATGTAGAGTTCTTTGCCAGTTTAATTAGCTGTCATCTGGCTTTCTAATAGTTTCAGAATCTGATTTTACATATTCCCATTTGATTGTTGTGATGCATGAAGAGAAGCACAAAAGAGCTCCTCTTCCAAAAGACAGGTGAATTTGAGAGCTGTTCTTAACAGATGTTTTCCATCCACATCGTTGTCCTGCTTCATTTTCACTTTAACTTTCCAGGTAGAGAAAGTGCATGGAGCACTGTATGATTCCTGAACAGATTTTATCTCCAAAACATCTTTCAGATTGTGCGGCTATCCACTTCCCATGAGGTAAGGCAAAAGCTTAATGTTTCTAATGGCCTGGTTGTAAACATATAGGTGCGTTTTCTTTTCTGTGAGATGGCAGCACAGACAGGATGGTCCTCTACCTGTATATTTTGCAGTTTACATATAATTTATTTACTTTTTTTCAAAATATTTTTAAAACCATATGTAGCTACATTTCCCAGCAGTTCCTTTGCTACATTTTGCACACTTCTGTTCACCCCTGCAGTGACTTCATGGGCTTTCTGCCATCTGTCATTGTTCCTTTATTCTAATGTACAGTGCAGTCTCACATAATTTATGACTTTGCCTGATATTTATTAGACAGACAGGATTATTGCCCACAGATGGCTATGGTTCACAGCCAGAGGCGTCTTCACAGAACTAGCAGGAAGAGAGTTATCCTTGTGACCACGTGACATCTACTGTAAGCTAATTTTAGCACTGGGTTTCTCTTGATAAGCTAAAATGAAATGAGAACTGTGGATCAAATTTATTCTTGCAGCAACTGATGCAGTTCCATTGACTTTTGTTGAGCCATACCTGCATGTCAGGTGTGAAATTAGCCCTCCATTTTTTTTCATTAGGAATATGAAATATACGAGAGCACATTTTAACTGCAGTGCATGTGTGCAGCTACAAATAGTTCTGGTCTTGAAGCTTTATCTTTGGAACAGAAACAACAGAAAAGATTTATCAAGTCATACAGTTGTTGCCGGTAGATGACATTGTCTGCCAGCTTTACATTTTCTGTGCTTCTTTTTATGGGCCACTGGAGTCACATACTCTGTCACTCACAGTGTGAGACTCAGAACATTTCTTTGGCAAAGTCAGGAAGACTGGCGTGTTGAAAGTGAGCCAGCACAGTCAGGTGGTTTCATTTGTACCCGAATTTGAGACTAGTTCTTGCAGTGGATAGGACATGAAAATTGTATGTTTTTGCTGTGTTTGATTGCTAGTGAACTGGTTGCTGCTGGTAAATTTCAGTCATCTCACTGGTAACAAATACACTGAGCTGAATCAGTGCCTTTTCTAATCTTTGAGGATTCTGTTTGGTAAAACGCAGCCTAAAGCAGGTCTGTGTAATGACACTGAAACTACCAATGCAGAGAATAAAGTGCAGATTTCCTTGCCTTAGACTGAAGCAGAAATTCCCAGCCTCCAGATTGCAATCTATGGGGAGTTTATTAGCAGTTGGGTTTGGGAGTGAATGGCACTTCAAACAGAAGCCATCTGTAGTACGCATTAGGAGATTCTACTGGAGAGCTAGGAACAGAAGCAGGCATAGGAACATGCTGCAAAGAGCTAGGTGTCCTTTTCATTCCACTGGGAAGTCAATGAGAATTAGGAGCACAGAGCACTTTCAGTTTTATGCAATTCAGGAATGCCATATGTAGTTAAATATAATAAACTAAAAGAGTAAATATGCTAGGTGAACTTCTGCCATCTGATTCAAAAGCAGAGTTATGGCATCTATAGAAGTTCCCACTATTTGTCACTACTTCTCTTGTTATTATGTCAAAGATGTTGGTGAAGGTTATTTTTAATGTTTCACTTTTCTGGATTTACACAAAGCTGCAGTGACACTTGCAAAGAGCAAATCTTACCATCCTCTCTGACATGTACGTTCCTTATATTTTGACAGTGCAACTTTAAAATCATTACTCCCATTCCTCAAAAATGACACAGTAAGAGCAGAATTTCCTTTGTGCTGCTTACTGTCCAGCCTGGTTTTCAGAGGTCCTTGTTACAGATGAGAGAAGTGAAAGGTAAAGACAGCATGCCTGCATATGGAGCATTTGCGGCTGTTTGCTTTGCCAGTGTGAACTCAACACTATTTGGCCCTTCTACAGTCATTGCTGTTGGGCTTGGTATAGAAAAGAATGCAGTAGATATCCTGCTGAAGGCTACAAAGCACTGTGCCAATGTATGATTGTGTCAGTGCGTCTAAAAACAAGTTCACTTCTTCAGGTGCTATGCCTGCAGGATTTGACCCTAGAGGAAAGTATCTCCTCACTCTTTACCACCACCATTTCCAGAAGACACAGGCTAATTTCAGGTTTGACACATCAAGGCACAGAAAAGAGTCACTGACACAGCAGGTGCACTTAAATATAACTGTCTAATTATACTGTGATGCAAGTTTGCTCTCCAGAAACTAAATGCACAGTGCCATGGGAAGCTTGGTATATGCCTGTTATGCTGAACATGTTGAACAGGAAAGCAGTCTTCAGCAGTCAGGCACATTTCATGTATGAAATACTGAAAATCATGGTATGGTAAATATCCAAATCATTCCCATTCTTTATCAAGTATGCACACTGGGATTTCCCTTCTGCACACTTGGGGGACTGCAACACGTATGCAACTTGTTACAGAGAAAAATAACTTCTAAAACTTGAATGGGTATGTTAAGGTCTGATTTCAAGCTTATTTCTTTAGTTTGTATTTGTAAATTTTGCAACAGAATTTCTGAAACAGTTTGAAATCCAGGACAGTAACAGTAGAAGATAACACAGCAGTGCTATTCTGCAGTTGCTGTTTGTCTAATTCTGGCACACAGGAAAGGTCACGGCCTGTTGGCTAACTCTAAGCAGAGCATGGGCCTGCTAGTGTGCAAGGGGGGTGAGGTGGATAGGTTACTAACATGGTCCTGGCTTGAGGGCATGCTTCAGTGACAGGAGGGTTTTCTTGCCCTTCCCACATGCCTTATAGCGAAATTCTTTTTTCTTTTTCAATGGACAGTTCTGACCTGGACTAATGATCCTTTATCTCTGCTCAGCTGGTAAAGTCTAGGCAAGAAAACAAATGTAGAGAGATGGGAGATTCTAAAAATATTATCTTAACCAATAATCAGAGAATTGCTACTGATGCAGAAAACCTGAGTAGTAAATAACAGTTACTGTCTCTTAAATATATAATATTATTTATTAATCTATTTTCATGGTGAAGTACAGGCATTCACAACCTTGCCTCACATGCCAAATGCTACTGACTAAAATTGCAGTTGGTCTCTCCTTTCCATCTTCTTTTGAGTGTCCAGTTCAAACTTCCTCATGTTTTCCAGTTTTACTGTAAATTCAGCCTTCTAGGGTTTTCTCTTGACACCAACCACATCTGTATTTAGGTACTAGGGTTGACTGCAAAGTTAACATTTTCAGAATTGCAGTAATTGCACCCAATAACCAAAAAATGTTTTGAGAGAATACATATTGCCCAGTCATTACAAAATCCACAATATTTGCTTAGCACTCTCTGAAATACCCCTGCTATTTATTCTAGAAATAAAATGTTGCTGTAATGTACACATTCAGTCTTAGATTATTTAATTAACGACTCTACCTTTAAATGCCATCTTCTCTCAGCTGTGATGGAGAAAAGCTGTTTGTTTTGAGCACAAAAGGAAACACTTATTGAATGACAAAACGGATATTCAAAGCAATTCAGAACAAAGACAGTGAACATGGCAGAACAAAGAAGAAGAACATTAATGGTGAATATTTTTAATATCTGAATTTGAGATCTATCTTCAGTGAAATACTGTGGTGCTCTTACATAAATCAACCAGACAGAAATTACAAAGTGACAGGTGTGACTCATGCTCTCACTTGTACATCCAGCCAAAAATACAAAGCAGGGCAAATCCCTTCATTTCTTGTTTTCCAATACTGTTTCTGGCTCCCAGCATCACTTCACAATCACCACCCTGCCAAGAGCTGCTTCCATCAGCAGTCCCTAAAAAGTCACATATGCAGAAACCATTCATCAACCCCAAGCTTATCTTATACAGGTTTTTTTAAGGGATGCATCAATCCTGTCTCATTTTTGTTGCCCATATTACTTCATACACTCGCTCTCCAAGGTTCTGCAGTTATCCCTAGCCAGTGCTTAGGCCACAAGTTATCTGGAGTCAAGATACTTCATTTGGATGAGAAAAAGGTTTTCAACTGTTTTTTTCATGTTAGTCATATTCTTAACAGTCTATCCTGGAAAATCTACAGAGCTGCAAAAATGGATTTCTTTATGAGCAAGAAATACAACAGATGGTTGTTATGTGACCTGGTACAGGTTCTGGGCCAAGGATTTATACTGATGTCTTTATGGTGGTACATTTTTCTCCTTTATGTTCAGGGTTATTTTCCCTCCATTAAATATTGCTATTGCTTTACTGACATCAGTTTCTTAGAAATTATCTTTTGATTTGTCAGGATTTTGTTGCAGATTACTACAGATCCTTCCCAAATTTGTCTACAGTATTGCTGTGCCAAGATTTTCAGAGTCTCCAAAGAATTTCTCAAATTTTGTTGCTTAGAAAATGGTGATTTGCAGGTCATGTTAGAAACGTCCTTTTCTATGCATCTTGTAAATATTTAGAAAATAATTATATACTCCACAGTATTTACTTTTGTTGCTTATCCCTATCTGGTGGGACTGCATACAGCCAAAGAGGAGAATAACCCCAGCCATCTTTCTGAGAACGGTTATGTATGAGGCAGAATTCTTCTGAAGTTCAAAAAAAACCTCTAGGGAATCCTCTTTTTTTTTCTTCCTGGAAGAAAGCACTGCACTGCTCTTCACAGGTTGCTGGTTCTACCCATAGCCACTAGAAGGCCTAATCACCTTGAAACCCTGTAGGATCCTCAGCACCTGCTGCTTTACAGAACAGTGAGTACATTTCTTCTTGCAGAATGGATCCATCCTTTTCATTGCTTGGCAGTCTTCCTCCTCAACCCTTCAAACAAATACCATTGTGTCCTGGTGAAAGACATTAGAGGGGTGCTGTAGCCTTCACCCTTCCAAATGACTGTCAGAGCTGTCTCTACAGAGCTCCCCTCCGTCACGCTGGAGGGCTTATTCTAGGATAAAAATGCTTCCTCCTCACATAGTTGGGAAAAAGCAGCCACTCATAATTTAGTGTTTTGGGTCATATGATTCTTGGTTCCTTAGAAACTGAGTTCACTCCAAGGACAACACCCTTTTGTTCCTGATGTTGAGTACTACACCTTTCTGCACCCTCCCCTCCTCTTAAGGGGAGAGCAGAGGTGAATTCTCAAGGAAAAGTACTGATTATTACATTTTAATTGAACTAAAAAATTCTGCAGGAGTTTAAAGCAGGTTGCTGGCACTGTTCAGATGGAGGGAAGGCTGCAGTTGATCAGATCCAGCCTGATCAGTAATGCTAATGGAAAATGGTAGGAATTACTATCTAGAGAGGTTTGGGAAAATATCATTAGATCAAACTGCCAGAAAATTTTGTGCAAACATGCTGGTATTTCAATTTATAATGAGTTTGAGAGCAACTCACTGAGTTTCTTTTGAAATTTTTTTTTATTAAATGGTTCAGGTGTGAAGAAGAGAAGGCAGAAGTAAACCCAAAGCTTTCTGAATGGTGTACAAACTTGAGCTGCAAATTCAGATCTGGTCCAACTTCAGAATTCTTGAAAGTTGTCCTCTCTGAATCCAGGCATTTGGTTTAGGTGCTCAAAGTATTTCTAGCAGATTTAGTGTGGGCTTAATTAGGAGCAGTTTTTTTTTTTTTTATGAAAGAAGAATATGAAGTTGAATTTTTATTTATTTTATAATAAATCCTATGTCATATTGGACAAACCAAATCCAGGGGACTAGGGCTATGGATTTACCCACATAATTAATAGGAAGACTTTTATTTTGCTACAGTGAGCTTTTATGTGGGAAAAATGACAAATTCAAAGACTGTCTCGTAGCCCTTGGGCACACAAATCCCAGCTCTGAGTTTGGGAACATAACTTTTTTTCCATTGATCACTTAGTAAAGCATCTTAGAATCATAGAGTGGTTTGGGTTGGAAGTGACCTTAAAGATACTCTAGTTCCAACACCCCTGCACGGGCAGGGATACCTCCCACTAGACCAGGTTGCTCAGAGCCTCATCTAACCTTCTCTTGCACACTTCCTGGGATGGAGTTTCCACAACTTCCCTGGGCAACTTGTTCCATAGCCTCACCACCCTCACACTAAATAATTTCTTTCTAATGTCCAACCTACATCTCCCCTCTTCCAGTTTTAACCCATTACCCCTTGTCCTCTCACTACAAGCTCTTGTAAAAAGTTCCTCCTCAGCTTTGTAGCATTGTAAAATTTATTAATTGTGAAAGCTTAAAAATGGCATTACACTGCTGGATGTTTATCATTATTGTTGCTCTTACATTATCTTTGTATTATTGTTAATAAAACGTTTGTGAGGACTTAAAGCTTCTCTATTGTTTTTCTGAGTAGTTTTGAACAACCAACAAGAATGTTGCAGCTAGACAATTCTTTCTATTCCTATTCCCCTCCTTCCCTCTTTTTATAAATTGGGAGTTTTTATCCTTCCCCACCTCACTCCCACCCAAGGGAACCCACATCTTAAGGTGCAAAATGCTTCTGAGAGTTTAGTAAGAGACATATCGTTCTTCCCATTGGGCTTCAGTTATTTATTTTTTTATTTAGTTTGGTGCATAGTAGCATGTGGACCACCACTGGTCTGGATTAATTATTAATTCACAAACTAAAATGAGAGGGTTTTATGTGCAAGCACTGTCCGTTCTTGGAGGTCTGTGCTTATTCATAGTTGGATTTTGACATTTTTGTTGATTGTGGTTTTTTAAATTTTTGTTTGAAATAGGAAGTGAAATGAAAGAAACTATGATCACGGAAATTTTTGCCAGCAGCAAAACCAGAAGGCACAGAGACTTCAGACATGCACGTCTTTTCTCCAGTTTTAAAAAACACATTTCAGACCAAAGCAAGTCAAAGAAGTTTGAGGTAAGTCTGACAACAGTATTTAACTTCTGCATATGAGGCAGAGCCTGTGGCCATTTCAAGCTTGCTCATTTCTATTGCTACACACCAAAAAAATATTTATAAAAAGTAACACGTCTTTTGTTCAGCTTATGCCCTGTTTCCTAGCTAATTGATTATTTAATAGAATTTAATAACTGATGAAGCAAAGAAAAAAGAGCAAGACAATTTATTTCCTTCTCATTCACTTCCTCAACCTTATATAAGTTTACTCCAGGCATTGGCTCAGTCAGTACCTAAAATGCATTTCTCCTTGGGCTGGAAAGCAAAAGCTATTCTGATGGAAAGCACTATGGAGATATTTGCTGCAGGCACTAGGGAAACAGCGACACAGCACAGAGTTATTCACTTCTCAGTGTGGGCCACATCAATCCCAAGCAGTGAGTGCTCATTTCCTTAGTGAAAAATGGCAGTCCAGGAACGATGCATTTAGCATATTGGGGATATAAGTATAATGTTAAGTTACAACATTGTTTTCTGCAGTTTGTGGGAATTTATGACATTTTTAATATAAATTCTGGGCTTTTATACCTCTGCAAAGTGTGGCGCCAAATAAATTTTCTGCCTGAAATATTATGATCTGTTATGGCATGATATTGTAGTGAGAAAGTAATGTGGTGCTACCTGTAGGCTGTGCAAGAACTAACAGAGCTACCTTTTTTTTTTTCAGTTTTTTAATTATTACTTTTCAGTTCCTGAAGAGTTGTGCTATTCTTGACTCTTGAGTTGATATGCAGATAGAAAAATGGTGGGCTGAAGTGAAAGCATAAAAAACAGCTGCAAAATCTACATCTGGCAAAATCTTTAAGTATGCAAAGAATTGGGAGATAACTACTTATGGACTAGAAAAGCTGACGGAGGAAACAAAAGAGACTATGCAAACTCTTCAGACCACCCTTTATTTGATTTGATTTATGTGATTAAATATAGCTAGGATTGGGCTTGAGAGACAACTAAGTACCTGTAGGCAATTTGTGAATATGTCAACAGAGCCTGGGCTGTGAGCCCTGGTTTCCTCTTCACTCAGAGATTGAATTGTTTGCCCGAGTTTCATCTCACATGCTCCACCCTAACCTCCTCCACACACAGCTGTGAAGGGAGCAGGCTGCCATCACTGGGAGCTCAAGGATCTTGCTCCTGCCAGCAGTCTCTCGATGGAACTGCTTCAGGCAATGAAATTCCCCTTTCCACACCCTACCCGCCTTGACAGTTCTCACCTTGGATGTGCCCTCAGATCTGTTTCCCACCCTTTGCCTCCTTTCATTCTCCAGCACAGCTGATGGGTGGCCACAAGCCCTGTGTCCTGCTGGCTGCCTGGAAGGGAACAATCCTCTTGCTCCACTTCTGCCATGTGGAGGCCAAGATACAGGAACCATAGTAAAGCAGTGTGACATGGAGGCCTGAATAGAGTTGAGTCACTATCTCTCTACTCTGTCTACTTTGCCTCTGTTCCTCCTGTCAGGAAATATTTAGATGGCCTTTTCCTAAGGGGCCAGGGGATTTATGTAAGCAATGTGCCAGAAAGCTCATTTAAGCCTCTGAATCCTATATACTGTGTAAAAGATTGTCTGTCTAAGATTTGGTGAGGACATCTTTGTACTCTGTGCAGGAGGGAGTTGAAGGGCACCCATTGGGTAGGGAGCTGTGCACCCAGGGATCCATTCACTGTCAGGGCTCCTTTGCTGAGTGGAAATGGTGGAAAAGTGTTTTGCTGTGCTGGTGTAAGGCCTTCAACTTGGAGACAAGTGTTCTGCAGGCGATCAGTCATGTTCCCATGGATTAGTAGGGAGAAACACCTCAGAGGCTGGGAGAGGACTATCAGCTGGAAAGGACAGGCACCTGGAAAGCCAAAGCATGTGCAGCAGCATTCAGCACCCAGCATTTGTCCCTGTGCTCTCACAGGGACAACCCACCACAGCATCAGGAAACCCCACCTTCTCTAGTGCTACCCTGGAAATTCAGGTCATACTTTGTGTTTTATTCCCACACATTGTATTTTCCAGATCTACTTTGACATCCTTCCAGTTCCTTGGGAACTTCCATTTCTATATGCATTTATTCTTTCCAGCCATCCATAAAGGCAACCTTGGTTGATCTTTCTTTTAATTTCTGATGGACACAAGGTTCCCCGAAGAACCTGTCTCTGCTGTCCCTGAGAAAATCTTACAGACACATTAAGGCAATCTGCCTTTTCACTGGGGACCTGATTACTAAAGATGTGCTATCACTAGTATGCCAATTTTATTTGTATTAAAACACCTCAACTTTGTAGTTAGGTAAATTGTGCTGAATTCAGAGAGGATATTTTAAGCCTAAACATTTATTCAGTAGCTTTGATTTAGTCTCTTCATAATTTACTTGTTTGCAAGAATTATCTGTTCTGTATCCACCTGGAGCTTATATTTTATTTTTTGATCTAAAATTTGGCTAAAAGAAAAACCCTCAAGGTTGACAAGGACTAGGATTGACAGAACTATGGCTCTTTGAAATCCCTGTTGTCCATTTAAATTTTAATGTTTCTATCATTTGTTCCTCAGTGTAAATTAACAGCCATGGCAGTGTGTTGGGTTTCTTTTCTGAAGTCAAGACTTTAAATTTAATTCAATAGCCTAGATTTACAGCTATTCTATATTTCACAAGGCAGAATCAATAATGTGACTGAAGTGAAGAAGATAAAAATTTATGGTATCTTGCAATTTAATGGTTGAAAAGATGCAATTGGAGAGATCATAAATTGTGAAGGAGTTTATGCTTCATTGCTCCTGATTCAGTGCTTGCTGTTAGAATTTGATTTGTGACTATTCACAAGGTGTGATTAATGGTGTGATCGATGCTTGCTTCAGTGCAGTAAAGCAGTTGTAATGCTCTTCATTAGAATAAATAAAATAAATTGACTGAAGCTTTATAAAAACTGTGTAACATTTAAAATCTAAAATGTCAATTTTTTTTCCTGTTACAATTTAGGTTTCTTCAGGCAGTTTCCACCTACATCACATCATTCATTGTCATTCTCTTTGGATATTATAGAAATCCATGTGGGTTTGGGTTAGCTTTATGCAAAGCTCAGTGAAGAGGGAAAAAAAAAAAGGAGTTGAATAGGGCTGACTAGAGTCTAAGATTTTCTGGTGGCTGTGTTTTGCCATCCTGCAAATGTACATTTATTCTCCTGTAACATATGCAAGTTTAAAGGAATCAAGGCAGAAAATGACTCTTCCATACACAGCTCTACTAAAAACAATAAAAATTAATAACTTTCATTGTTTTTAAATGGGATGGATGTATGATCGGCACCCTAGCAGAGACAATTAAGATAAAGGGGGTTTTTTTGAGCAGCATTTTTTTTGTTTAAGTATGTTCATTACATAATCCAATGCTGTCTCACAGTATGCTCTGATACAGGCAGGGGAATATAAGAATACTGCAACAGCCGTGAAAGGCAGTAGAATGTAATGATTTTGATGTTGTCATTTGGAGAATTGAGCTCCAGGAGATGCAAACAAGAAATAGGGTAGAGAATGCTCAAGGATGCCTTGTACGTGTCAGTCAATTCCCCTGCAGTATGTGGATAATTTTGAAGTTTAAACAGGTTGTGTAAAACCTGGGGAGTGAAGAAATTGTACCATGAAATGTAGGAAAAATTCTAGTGTGGTTTCAGTCTTGTTTGCTTTTGTTTGCCTCTTTGAGAGATAAGCCTTGCAATTAACTGGAAAAGTTTCTTAGATTTCCACTGTGCTCTCTTGCTCTGATTTTCCTCAGTGTCCTTTGTCATAATGTCTGTAGAGAATTCAGGTTTGTGTTTGATTTTAAGAGGAACCATAGGAAATCTAAAGCTACTAGACAACAAGGCACCATTTTAAAAACAGCTGTGAACTAAATATTTCCTATAATTTATGTATCTTAAAATATGCTGTAGTAACTCCAGGTGTCAATGATCATGCATTTGCTGCTTGGAAATGCAAAGAGAATGAAAAAACACAAGGAAACTACAAGTGGTTTTGAAACATATAGCTGTGTCAAATTAGTGTTTCTATTATTGCACACAGTATTTACAGACTAGCAGTTGTCGCTTCACAAAAAAAAAAAAAGAAAAAATAATCTTAAGACAGATCATATTCTGTCTGTCAGCAGTCTGGCAGAGATTCAGATATTAACTGCAACACGTTCTGACAGTAAACACATAGTAAGACTATAATGTAAGTAGATAAGATTTTCTTTTGTAGATTTTTTGCTCCCTCACTGTCAATTGAAAAGCCGGTAATTCACACAAGCAAATGAGTTTCTGTGACTCATAAAAACTGGGTTTGGTAAGAACAGAGACAATGTAGCTGCAGCCGCAGCCCCCAGAGGATTACAGCTGAAAGATCCCAAGATCCACAAGGCTTTGGCAGGCAGGGAGGCACAGTTACACCAGCCAGTGGAGTTTACTTGGTGAGTTTGCTAGTCACAGCTGTATTTGCCATGAGGTCTTTCTCCAAAATCATATGCCAAATTTGCTGCAGTGTCCCTTCCACCTTTTCTTTAGACCTGTACCATATCAATTTGGCTTTTGTGTCATTCTTGTCAATGGAGGAAGCCACACTCAATTATAAGTTCAAGAAAGGGTGCTATGAGAGGATTTCTTTGGGGTTTTTTTACTTACTTTCAATTATTAAAAAATTTAATTTCTGTTAAGTTGGTATGTTTGCAGTTATTTAGGCAGTTTGCAGATACATTCAGCCAGAAACACATGAGCAGCATATAAATAGGTTTTGTTACAAGGCTGATCACTTCACTATGAGGGTAGAGCCTTGTTTATTCAAATGTGGCATGCAGGAAGGCAGTGGCTCAGATTAGGTCAGATACTTGAAGCAATACCAGACAGACAGAGCAATACCATGTGAGGGGTTTGGGAGGCTGAGCTATCAGGGCTTCACCTGACAGAGGAAGCTTTTGGGAAATAGGAGAGGTTGTGAATTGAATAGCTCATCCACACTGCCTTTCACAACAGACTTTTATTTTTAATTTTATTTTATTCTATTTTATTTTTCCAATGAATGTCTTTCTGCAGTCTAAGATCAGGACAGTTCATGCATTCTATTTATTTTTCCTCTTGATGGAAAGTTATTGTTTCTTGTCCAGACAAACATATTTTCTCCTTGTTTGGTATCTTCTGCAAATACTGGCTTCTCTCCTGTTCAGATATGTGGTGAATATTTAAAAGCACCATAAAACGCTCAGTGCTTGCAGTTGAGGTCTGCAAACAATTTCAAGTTACAGACAGAAAAACCGAAGCAAGGCACAACTCACTCAAAGCCCTATACTTTGAGCATGTTTGCAGATGCTAATTTCCTTATGTTCAATGCTGCATCCTGTCCAGTGGGCAATTCCAGCATGGAGAAAATCATACTTCTCTACCTCCTTGCTTTTTGAAGGAGATGTTGGCTCTACTAGTAGTAACCAGCAGATGCTGCTGAAGAGCATTAGTTCTAAACCTACTCTCACAATAAAGGGATACCTTTATTTATTCCTGGTTTGCTGTTGTAAATTTGAAGTGGGCTGACAGGATCTATTTCTTTGTTTCCTAGGAGAGAGCACAGCTTTGGCCAGGTGCAGGTGTGTCATTAGGTTCATGTCATTCCTGTTTGGTGCTTGTAGCTTTCGTGAGAGATATTGCTACTAGTAAATGATCCTACTATTACCTTCTGCTGAAGTTCATCTCCAACAATTTGTAAAAAAATTATTGCAGAACTGTGTTTTGTATGTGTGGATTTAGGTGGTTTTGGGTTGTTTTGTTGTTTTTAGGGTTTTTTGTTTGGAGTTTTTCTGGTTGTTTGTTTGTTGTGGTTTGTTGTTGGTTTTGGTGTTTGGGTTTTTTGTGATTTGTTTGTTTTACTAACCAGTAGAATATAATAGAAAAAGAAAGCATTACAATACTGAAACCCTTCCTCCATAGCTACTGGTTCAATGACAGGAGGATGTTGCTGTCAGCGACAGGGTTGTAGGAAACATGGTTAGAGGAGAACAGATGTATCCATGTAGTAGTGCCCCAGGTAAATATTTACGCATTGCCACACTTCAGCTAACTCACTACAATCACTGTTGTTCACTCTTATATTGGTTTGTGGGTGTATAGAACAGAACAACTCATCTGAATAGTCATATTCATATGAAGTGGAGGCTTCTAGACATGGAGTGCTACTCCTTTCAGGAGGGAAAAAAAACAACCAACCTAACTACATTTATTTCTTTTACTTACCTGTTATTTTATAAATACTTTTTTCCCCCAAGGGAAGGCAGGGTTAAAAAGCTAAACTGCCTGCTTCACTTAAATGTCCAGCCAGCAAAGATTAAGGACATAGAGAAAGAGAGTAAGGCTGAGATGTCTTACAAGGTCAGTTTGATATCTAGGTTAGAGGAGCAGTAAGGCTCTCAGTGTTAACACGGAGGTGCAGAATTCAGAGATGAATTCCCTCCCCTGCCCTTAATTCAGTACTGGACTTTAGCTGTAGAGTCTCACACTGAGGAAACTACTTTTTCCAGAGTTCTGCAGTCTCATACATTTCAGTAGTAAGACAATGTTTCTCATGTTCTCTTTCTTTTCTGTAATCTAAGTTAATTACTAGGTGTTAATTTATTTCTATTTCATAAAAAAGAATCTTCTGTCAACTCTTTTCAAGTGGCTGTGGACTTCTACTCTCTCTTTATTATTTAGCTAAATTCTTTTTTTCATCTTCCCTATTAAACCAGCCCAATCCCCTGAGTATAGACTTTCCTTTTCTTCTGACTTGCTTTTGTATGACGATGTCATTCGAAGTAAACATTTCTAGACACCAATAGAAGGGGAATGTTGTTTTCCTGCTCCATTATAAGATTCAGTTCTGTAACATGGCCCCAGATCACATCAGCCAAAGTGGTCATTTACATATTGGCTTTTAATAGCAACGATCCTTTACCCAGAAAATTTCTAATCATGTCTTCTGCTAGAACTGCACACCTTCCTGTTTGCTGCTACTTCAGATAGCAAGGAGCATTACAGAACAGCATATGAATGTAATTAGAAAATTCTACTCTGTCTTTCCCTTGCTATTGCCAGTTTTTTTACTGGTTTTGAATGTCTATGTCTAGTGTCTAGCAGTTTCTTCTAGATCCCTCACAGTTCATTAGGGGCTTGCTCAATTTATTAGGAACCAATCATGCATTCATACCTTCTTCCATCTGAAGTGCACTTTTAAATGTTAGACTACACACTAATCAAGTTGAACATAATAATGAGAGCACGTTCACATTGTTAAGGTAAATGACCCAATGCATTCATAGTGAAGACATATTTGAACTACAGTTTGTGATTTTCATTGCAATATTGAACATTCTGGGCAACTCAGAATTGTGTTGTTTTGTGGCAGTTTTGCAAATACGTTATTACACTGCTGGCAGAAGTTTGGTCATTTCCTTGCTGCTTTGTGATAAACTAAGTGCCATTAAGTGGGGAGGATTGTATCATGTAGATTTCTTCCTATAAATTAGACTAATAATGCATGAATGGAACATACACCTTTACAGACATGCATCTTTACGCTTACTACAGCAGTGAATGGTGCATCAGGCTGATCTTGATACTATGCATCTCTTCTCAAGGAAGGCAGTAGGTATTTATTATCAACTTCAGTGTTATTAACACAGGATCCGAAGCTGGCAAGTGAAGCTAAAGAAAACAAGTTAATGAATAATTTGGAGGTAGGAATATGGGAGGTAGTAAATTAATTTTAAGAATTTTCTTCTGCATGTTTAATGGGGCACATTCTAGGATTTGGACATTTTACTTTTTTTCATTCCCCAGAAAGGGAAATAAATTCTTTTATGTAGATCTTAAAATTCTGATGAAGAACCTAAACTCTGCTTGTGCTGTCTAAGGCTTTCTGTTCCAGGATTTCTGCATGAGAAAAGGAAGAAGTTTACATGAGTAAATTTGTGGATCATATTCCAACAGAGCAAGTATATATGAAGGTGAAGCAAGAGCAAGGTCATCTAGTGAACCTGGGTAATGACAGCACTGAATATTAGCAGACATCAGTTACCATAATGTGTTCTCAAGGTCCCAGTGTTGTTTACTTCCTGGACCCAGCACGCACAGGCTGCTCTGTCTGCGTGTACTTTGCAGGTAAAGCAGAAATCACTGTTTTCACCCTGTCTTCCTTCTGGTGAGCAGGAGAGTTCCCAGGGCAATGGAATTCTTTGTCCTGCTGCTTCTTCATAACATGATTTATAACTGAACATTTTCTCCTGTGGACACTTAAATTAGAATTCATTTGCCTAGTGTCAATAGAGCTACATATACCTCTAGGAAACCACATGCCAGCATGTGAGTGAAGTGGCTACCTTTCTGCTGTTCCTCCTAAGTGGGCCAGAATTTTCCACATTCTGAAGGAAAAGTTTCCACTCCCAGAGATATATCCATACTGGAGACCTGTCATTGCTGACATTTGACTATTATGAATTTCTGTGCATCAGTTATGGCTCTCAGCATGAAGCTGAGGTGTGCTTTTAAGTCATTGTTCCTGTTTTCAAAGCTATAGTTTCACTTCAGAGTAAAATTCTAGACTAATCATCCCTCCTCTAAAGTCACATGGGCAATTACGCATTAAAGACAAAAATTTGGTCAAAGCTTTGGCAGCTTTTTTCAGGGCAGGGAAGAGGATGAAAGAAAAGGGCAGAGTTCTTGGAAAAATCCAAGCCGTGTAGCCAAAGTCTGTAAGCAACACTTCTCAGGGCAAGTGTGTATCCTTCTGCTTTGGTCCCCACATCTTTCACCTTGGGATGTCTGGAAAGCAGCACCCTGCTGCTTAGGGCATTAGCAATAAGAAAACTTTCACTCTTAGATCATCATTGTATTGGTTAGAGCACAGTGGCCAAAATGTTTACACTAGCTGTTTCTTATATTTTGCATGGCTTATGTCTCACTTACTAGTACACATTTTATTACATTTTGCTTTTTTGTTTTTCTAAGTACTATAATTTACAACATAATATCATTGGTTTTTATTATTTCATCTGTACCACTCACGTTTCCTTATGTAAAGTAAGCAGTGAAAATCAGGCACCTTGTCCAAACTCTCAAGGATATTTATGTCTCCAAAATCTAAACTGGAGGAGGCAAATGGAAAAATTGCAATTTTTTGCAATTGAAACAAGCTTAACATCTTGGAAAGCACTGGAAAGCCAAACCAAATTCACAGTCAGGAGGAAGGGAGCACATGGAAACTCAGATGTGAACTCTGTATGTCAGTAAATGTTAGCTAACTCAGCTGAGGTGAAAGGATTTGTGCAGCAAAGAAAAATAATTTGTTTTGTGATATTTTTCCAAGAGAAAGGCAGAGTACATCGCCTGGCTGTACTTCATCTCCCTCTTACAGATAAGGCAGTGCCATGCACTGTGTGAGCCCCTGCAGTGCTGTCAATGAGCCACATGTTCATGTGGCTTCTGCAGACTGGCTGGGACTGAAGGGTGCTTTCAAATATTAGGATGTGCTGCTTTGGCTTAATGCATCTGATCCCTTTGCTATAGGTCAGAGAAAATCCTAATGAGAGAAGAGCTACTTCTGATGACCATATGACATGTTATGGTAGGAAAGGTACATTTTCTAGTGGTTCTTGTATTAAATAGGAGAACAGCAAGTTTCACAGTTTTACTCAAGCTAACACCACACAGTCTGATGCATCTCTTTTCTCTGCTATTTTATCTGTGTTTTCCTTTCTAAAGTTCTTCTCATTGCTTTTGGCAGTCTTCTCACTGTTAGTAGTTTAGAAAAATTACAGCTGCTGCTTTTAAAAAAGGACAAACTGATCAGTGAACCACTACAATGAAAAAAGTTCAAGAAGCATCTGAGTTCTAATGTACAATTTCAAACATATGTTGAGAACTTCTATTTAATTTTTCAACCAAATTTTTAATCCGTGTGTTGACTGCTAAGGCCAAGATTTTCTAACACAATTTTTGGTGAAAAATTTTTTTCTGACAAGAAATTATTTAATTTCAAGGGTCTTGCAATAGTTTTGACTTTTATTTAAAGAAAAGAAAAGAAGAAATTCAATGCCATCCCAAATACTTTGGTAGAAAATTGAGATATGTACATTTGAAATTGCCACCAGAGTAGCTTTAGCTGGTGCCCTGATCTCTTCAGTGGTTCCTTGCTAATTTTTAGCATGTGCTGCCATGTCACGTTCACTCTAACAGAAGATGGAATCTAAGCAGTGATTCTGGTTTGGGGGAAGAATAATAATGAGACTAAGCATCACAGCAGTCGAGCTTTTTCCAAAATGCAGGGCATGCTCAAGTGTAACATTGTATTCTTTGTCTCCATTATGGGGCCCTTCTGTTTTAAGTACTTTCCACGTTCCTCCTTTTCCCTCTCTCTGCTTTTTCTCAGACTACTGTGGCTTGCCTTTTTCTAAATGGACGCTGCTTTTTTGAAATTTGTTGTTTCTTAGTGGGAATTGACTTCATTAAGTCTTTGGGTTTCAGTGCCACTTTCTGTCATAGCGTCAGCTTCTGTAGTTGGGTGCCCAACTCTACCTTGACATTGCTGCAGAGTCTCTAAGATCTCCAATGAACTGTTAAATGTGAGGGGTTTTTTTGGCAGGATCTGTTTTGACAAGTATTCTGACAACCACAACATCTGCAGAGGACCCTGTCATGTTCTGCATTCTTGCTGGATATTGACTATCCTGAAGTGTGTGAGTTCAGGTTGGCATTCGTGTGGAAAATGCCATGGATCCCTCTGTAGGGACATGAGGAACCACTTAAAACACAGACCTTGCAGGAGGGATGACTCGTACCAGGTGACAAAGGGGCTTTAGCTATCCCACAATTAATCTCTGCAATAGACTCAGCACAGTCTGCTTCTGCAAGTGAGGGTTTGTTCCCACACCAGAAAAATCACTACCTCCTAGGTACCCTGTATCTTAGGTTTGAACTTCTGGGTTTCTCTTCTCCCTCTCCAAACATTTCCTCTCAACCCCTTTAAACAAGATATCTCTGCCCTGCTGCTTTCCCTTTTTCCTAATATCCTTTTTGCTGACTGGCAGGGATAGCAGACTCCTGCAGCTGCTCAGTCCTTCCCAGACTGGACCCTTTCTAGATTGTCAGCAAACTGTGCTTTTGTGGAAAAACTCTGTGTCTCCTGGGCACTTTAGTACTGAGCTACAACAAGGATCAGACTGAGTTGGCACTGAAGGACAGGATGGCAGCTTACTTCTCTTCTCCTGCACACCCTTAGGAAAAAGCAAAACCAAAGGGGAAACACCCATGCCTTGAAAGGATGCATGTGATAAGTGGAAGGGAGCATGTGCAAGTTGCCCACACATGCAGTTTGCATGTACTGACATCCTGCTCCTCTCTGCATTTCTTGCCCGCTCTTGTCCCAAGACATACACTGTATTTGCCAGACTTGGGCTGGAGGTGAGCAGCAATCAACCAGCTGAATGATTGCGTAACAAACCCAAACGCTGTCTGCCAGATGCTATCCAATGTGACCTGGTTACAGCCTCTGCCACTGGTCCACCATGTCCTTCTTGTGTAATTCCCGAAGCTGCTTTCTTTCTGCTGAGAGGCTCCGAGGCTGTGCCAGAGCTAACTGAAATTTCCCTTACCTGGTGCATGGCTCAAGCTTCTGTGTAGGAAATCCAGGACAAAATGAGCTAGATGACAAGTGTTGCAGACACCGAGGTATGTGATGCAAATAGATATGTGCCACTGCACATACATGCAGCTTTTCTTTCTGAAGTCTGGTCCCCTTAAATGCCTTGTACGTATTAGAGGCCTTGCTGAGTAGGTGTGCCATGCTGCCAGCTTTATGATTGCAATGAGAAAACTGCTGGCAAAACCCCAAGGCAGAGGAGAGAGATGTCCCCATCCTTCTTCTTTCCCTTCGCCTCCTTCCCTCCTCTTGCAGTACACATCCAGGCACTGCTGCACTCACCCATGAATGTGTGATGTTGTTAGGCTGCAACCTGGGCCCACGTATTATAGCCAAGGTCAGATGATAAACTTTAGTGCCTCTTAGGAGAGGTGTTGCATGTCATCTTTACTACCAAAGGGTTCACACTGGAAAGAAATTAACTTGTAGTGGCAACAAGGATTAATTCACTTTGGATATTTTGGTTTTGGGTTTTTTTAAAAAATATTTGTCCATACTACATGTCTCCCTTCATCAATCTCTTACCTCCTTTTTATTTTAGTCTATTTAGCATTTCCTCAGGGTTTCCCTCTCTTGTTGTTTTTCTGGTTATTTTCCTTCTTTCATTTTATTATTTCTCAAGAAAAAATTTCCCCTGGACAGGTGGAACTCAAGGTCTTGTTTCTAGATGACTCTGTGAGGAAATGTCAGTGCTCCAGATTAGAATTTTGCAGTCTAAACCAATATTTACCAATGCTGAACTCCCTAATGGCCTTGCAGGTCTCTTATCAGCACATTCTGAGGTTCTGTAGAGAAGGGGGAAAGGAGGAATTAATTTACTTTCCTTTTAAAAATACCATGGACTTCTCCAGCTCCCCACCCTCTTTTTCCCTTCCTTTGCACTTGAGGCAGCACTCCTGTATGATCTCATTGCTGGGCCTGACAGCTCCATTGAAAGACAATGACAGAACTGTGGGGCATGGTAAATGCGAAGTTCTTTGGCACAGAAAATCAGACTGTAACATCACATTTGTCTCTTTACTTGATAAATATGATACATTTGTTGCTGGGTGAGTGCTTTGTTCTGAAAGATCCAACTGGCTCCTGGCCTGCATTCGTATCACTCATGTGGTGACTAACTAGGCATTTTTAATGCTTAATAAAAATGCTTGTTTATTATATGGGCTGTATAGGATTGATGATACAATTTTTCTGATGCTGTTGAGCTACTCAAGTTTTGCACATAAGGTATTGTAATCTTTTAGCACCTTTCATTGCTTTGGTTTAATAATTTGACAGTTTTAAGCATCTCTCAGGTATTTTCTGTTTGGTGATATCAAAGAAAGATTTCCTTCTTATCTCAGAGGATAATCTTCTCCATGAAGGTCTGCAAGGAGATCCTGGTAGAAGGCCTCTGGCAAATTATCTTTCCGTATTCCTATGTTGTCTCATCTGGAAAGTGAGTATCTCTGCTTTGTAGCTTTTGGTAGAGAAAATTTCCATCAAATTCTTTCACTTTTCAGAAGTATCACGGGTAATTTCAAGGTTTGCTGCTAGTATTTTCCATAATAATCTACACCAGGAAAGCCAAGTAGTTTGATTCCTCAAGGCAGTACCAGTTGAGTTGGTGTGAACCCTCACAGTGCCCAGTGAGTCTTCAGAACAATGCAGTGAAGGCTGGCTAACTAGCCAGGTCAGCTGGGTTGTTCTGTAATCAGCTTGGCTAGTGTTGATTGTGCAGTCTCTGCATCATGCTCAATTGTGTGGTATAAGCGTGCCCTCTAGCACCTTGTTTTCCTTCTCCTTTTTTTTCCGTTGTCAGTTTTTTGACAGAAATAGATGCCATGTTGAATGTATTCTGGGGAAAAAAAAAAAAGAAAGAAGAAAAAAAAAAAAACACAAAAAAAAAAACCCACACCATTTTTAAGCCATGCCACTTACCAAGCCAGAACTGTAGAGGAAATATTTTGCAATAATTTGCAAGTGGAAGCCGGTTGCAGCCTTAGCTCAAAGGTGCTGTCATCTGTCAGAATGAAATAGTTGTGTTTATGTAGAACCATACACCCAAGGCCCTCAATGTTAAGACTATTAAGCCACATAAAACCCCAGTGAGGGACCTAATAATAGCATATCTGTTATGCAGATGGAGGAGATAAAACTGAGTTAAATTACTTGCCCAAGAAATCACTATCTGTTACTGGCAAGAGCAAGAATTGAACTAATTGACCCCATCTTTCAGAACCTGGTTTAATCCCAAGACAATTCTGCTTCTTCATCCACAACTTTTTCACTCACAGCTTATTTTAACATGTTTTAAACAACCAGGTAACTGTGATGTGTCTGAATTATGTGGAGTGTTTTCTGATATAAAAACCCACATCTAACATATTAAGCACATTCATTTTTCTCTCTGGCTCCTCCAGTTCATAGGTTCATCTAAATGATAAGGCATTATGAAGCCCTATATTTTATTTTTCATTTGAAGATTTGGAGAGAACAATTTTTTTCTTCCCTCACCACCTCACAAGATTGTAATTTTATCCACTACACAAGCCAACTTCATACCTCATTTCTGCCATTGATATGGCTATTTTCTACAATGTGAATGAAGTACCTGGCACGATAAATATTGAAGTGTATCTGCAGTTTCATTTTCACATACAATTGACACTTTTCAAAGAATAAAACCATTGCTGTAGTATTTACTAAATGTCCCTATTTTAATTCTGATCTTCTTGAATAGCATTTCAATACAGCAAGCAATTCAGCATAATTTCTCTTCGTTTCTGACCATGTTATATTATTTCAAAATAATCATGCAGTAGTAGAATGAGTAATGTTTATGGGATACCATTCATATTGGAAAATGTGCATATAGATATTGCAATAATTCTAATATTATATTTCACTATTCTTTCAGTGACAGGAAAATGCACTATTCTACTACACTGAGTTACAAATGCAATACAACATAATCTTGCTGAAATACCTGTTTACATTTTAGTTTTGCAATGTTATTAATCCTTCAGTATTACCAAAAGATTAATATCAAGTCTGTGTATTCTTAAATGCCATGTATTTCCACTTTTATTACTTTCCCTATTAATTTCCTTTCTGTAATGTTAATCTGCTATAGTAAAAACATGGAAGTATAGTGATTTATATCAGTGTTTGAATGCTTCTAACAGTCTAACAAGCTTTCTTTTGCTAATAATGTAGAGGTATTTCTGCATCTTGTCTTTGCAAATAGGCTGTCTTCATATTGCTGAGACAGTTTACTTGCACTCTACTTTAGCTGACTTTCTGGAGAAAGGGGAATCAGTTACTCTGGTTAGAAAGGCTGAAGTTGGGAAAGAGGTCCTTCTGTCTGCCAAGGTTATTGAACTGTCACAAGATTATGCAATGGCCCAAGTCCCTTGTAATTACTCTACAATTTGTCCTGGCCTTCAGTGTCTATAGCTGTAACATTCCCTACATTTCAAGCAGCTTGTTTCTTTCTCAAAGCTTTGTTATGCACCACTTAAGAAGAAGAATAATCAATGGAACCACTTCTAAGCAGTACTGATGGAAAAAAAATATTTTAAAAATCAGGACAAAAATCCTTATACCACATGCACAGCCTCTGAGTAACTCAGCTCAATTAATGATAAATGCTAATTCTTCAATAGAAATGCTGTCAATTCTGATAGAATTTTTGACATCCTCTGCACCTATCCTTGATCAAACTGAGACACATTTTTTAGAAGAGCAAATCACTTATTTAATGCCATATAGCTATCACTCATTGTCATAATGTGAAAAGTGAAATGACTATTTTCCTGCTATAAACTGTTAGTTCCATAACCTACACTTCAAAAGGGAGGGAGAGATAATTGCAATTACAGGAATTTTAGCATACTGGCTATTTAATTTTGAGTTGTTGGATATGAGCAGAGAATACTGTGATACACAGGTTTATTGTCGCTGCTTTTATGCTAATGACATTTTAAAATAATAGCTATTATTTGTGTATATCTTGCAGTTCTGCAGTGCCATGGCTGAGCCAGGTAAAATTAATTTCAGATATTCCTAGGCAGAATTTGCTCAAGCAAGAAACTAACAAAAAAATATATGGAATAATGGGCAAGGATGACTGTCAATGGCTAGGAAATATGTAACTCCTGGAATCTGTAAATCCTGGTTTGGCATCCTCTCTGTTACCAGTGAAAAATGAGTTGAAGAACCCACATAACTTGATGAGGTTTGGAGGACCTTCTGCATTCACAAAGCAAACACGGCAGAAAAGGCAAAACACAGAAGGACATTTCCTAGATGGAGTTAGATTTTTCAACTCCTCTGTGTCCACATCCTACTGGGAAAACTTATTCTTGCACTTCTTGTGCTGCACAGTTCAGCATTGTGAAAAACAGAAAAGGGGATTTTCTTTTTGACTTTGTAGACTGGCACCCTTTCTCTAAATGCACTTAAAGGCAGAGAAATGAACACAGGCCAGGAATATTCGTTTTTACCAAGGTTTGAAACAACAGAAAGTATTAATATGCTAAAAACTGTGTAAGTGTTTGAAGTTATGTTTGTGGTAACCTCTTCTGATTATTAATCATGAGCTATTACAGATACATAATAAGTAACATCACCCATGATTTCAGTTAATTGTATCTGACCATGTTAATTTTGGTCAGGAGAGAGGAAGCAATTAATTTGAATTACTACCCAAAAAACCTGACATTTAGGCTCTGAAGCAGTTGGTTTTTGAGCAGTTGGGTCAGGTAAATCCCATGGGTTGTCTCCTAGGAGGCCTTGAACTTAAAATGGAACACCTGCTTTGGATATTTATAGGCCTGAGGCATTGTCTTAGCATTTACTGTAACAGCATCTACTCTGTTGGCAGGTGTTTTCACCAACACTTGGAAGAGAAAACTGAGAGAAATTACACTCCTTTGGGCTTTTAAAGGTAATTAATTTCACTGGTGATTTTAATATTCCAGATACTAATGCCTGTTCTATTTAGCTTCATGCTCTAATCCAGTAATGCCTTGACTACAGACATCAGTAAAAGTTCTAGTAGTTTTCAGTTGATTCTGTTTATTTAATAAGATCCTTAGTGGTGTTTGTCTCCACTTCTGTTATTAGGATTTGCTTAGGATTTTTGGTGGTGTAAGAACCAGCCTTTGAATTAGTCTGTAATATTTGGAGTACCTGAGATGTTAGAGAAAGGAAGACATGGGATATTGTTTTCTTGCCTGAGACTGCAGAGTGGGAGGAGAAGTGAAAAACCTTTAGAAGAAAATTAACTTACCATAAAAGCCATTAGTTCCTTGTAAGCTGGAGGTAGACTGTGGAACCTTTAGCTTGTGCAGTAGCTCTAAGGCCTCTGGTTCCTCACCTGCTATCTGCTTGTGAAAATGTTTTTTTACAAGGAAACCTCACAGGGAAAATTTCAGCATAAAAGGAGCATGTGGGAAAACTGCAGTAACCTCAGAGCCCAGCAGGATTTGTGTAGGTTCCCTATTGCTACCAGTGGCGATTTCTGTTACGATCTTTCTTCATGGTCCTTGGGTCCCTGAGAACTCCCACCTGATGTGGGAGTCACAAAGCTGTGAAAGAAAGAGCAAGACCAGTGTGCAGAAGGAGAATCTCCACAAGAGTACAAGGGAGATGTTATCATGCTTGCCATAGAACACAAGTGAAGCTGTCTAGAGATAAGTTCTCTGGTCACTGACAGATGTGCTTATGCATTGTTGTATGTCCAAATCATGGCCAGTGTATCTGAGGAAAAAATCTCTTTCTGGAGTTCACATGCACAGATCTAGGCATATAGGCTCAAAGGGAAATGTAGGTTCCTAAAGGCTCCATATTATTTTGCAAGAGAATTGGTTAATGTTGACTACTTCTTGCACTCAGGCAAAATATTTTTAAAACAAAAATAATGTTTTAATGTTTTAGAAAGCCCCTTGCTGTGCTGAAAGGTTCCAAGAAGTGCTAAACGATAACTAGTGCAGCCAAGACACAGCACCACTGCAGAGTGAGCAAAGGAAACAAGCAATGGATGCAGAGCCTTAGGGTGGGAAATGTATTTTCAGACATTGTTCCTGACTTCCTATAGCCCACCCTTTGTCAAGGCAAGGGCAAGATATTTCCTGTCTAGTTTAGAAGGGTTAGGAATGCTGTTTGCTAAGGGCAGTATAGTATTTGGCTGTTGTTTTGTCAGAGTTTTGGTTACATCAAATATTTTGGGACTGCCTGAATGAAAGGGAAAAACAAGAGTTGTTGCAATTTCTTTCCCAAAAGCTCAACTGTCTACTCAGGTGTGGGAGGTTCTCGTTAACTTTTTCCCTGAAAGGCTTTAAAGGATATGTCCAGGAACTACAAGTCACCATTGTGCACCCTGTTAAAGTTTCCAAAATGTTGGGGAAGATAGGAGATGGATCAAGGAAGATGCCCTTAGTCTGTCCTTTCCAGTTATTTCACTTCTTACAAGACCTGTATGTCTGAAGGAAAAGGGACTAAGCATGACTGAGAGGTTAGAGTCATTATTTTAGGATGCAACTCTGTGAATCTAGAATCCTCTGGGGTTTTTTAACTAGGAGATTAACAGTTTTCTAACCTGATTTTTTTTTTTTTTCCTATTGTCAAAAACAGCCCAACAGCCAGACTTGCAGTAATATGCTATGGCACTTCACATTTTACTATGTGAAAGTATTTCTTTTACTAACACAAATTTATTCCTGGAATCCTTCTGGATTCGCACTGAAGCAAAACCATACACATACTCTTTATTTTTTTTGTGTGTGTGTGTGTATATACATCCTCTCTCTCTTTTAATATTATCTGCTACAGATTCAGGATTTCTTTTCATAAAGCTGAGTTTTCCCATAGATGGGGAAAATGTTATTGACCTAATTTGCAGGATAGAAAACAAAGAGCCACAAAGTTAAAGTAGCTGCCATTGATAATCCCCTGCAACATGACGTGTGACAGAAGAGAAACCAGAAGTTTGGCTCTGTGAGTTTTAAGAAAAGCTCTGGTAGAGCACTCTCACAGCTGTGATATAATAGAGCACTCAGTGCAGTGGAAAGTTAGGGGTGACAAGCTGCGCTAACCCATAGGTAAATTAGTAAGCAGAGTTATTTTCAGCCCACTACCAACTAATATGTGGGTCAGAGGAGATATGCTGTAGAATATAGGCAGAAACGTGCATTTTGTGGGACGAAAGGGTAGATTGTTGCTGGCTGACCTGCAGTTAGGCAAAGAAGTTAGCCCTTAACTTGGAGAGGCTGACTGCTGGGGTTTTTTTTCCTGTGTGGAAGATATTCTAAATCTACAAATATATTTTGGTGAGAGGAGGCCAAATATGGGCCTGTCAACTTTGACATATGCCTTAAAAGATTTCAAATGATAGAAACAGTGTGTAAGAGAGTTGTAACAAAGGAGAGGTTTTCAGTTCTTTTAACAGAGAGCTACATAATCACACTTTCTTCCAGAAGCATTCAGTGTGAAGATCTGTCAATAGAAATCTCAAACTGTGAATATACAATTGAGCTTTATTATCCTTTTGTTATTTTGTAACTACATAGGTATGACAGACAGAAACTGATTTTAAAAGAAATTCACAATCGTCAGTGTGACACATGCTGGAATTTTTTCAGTAAATCAGCATCTTTGGATAGGTGTGCCAAATTCCACATTTTAACAAAATGTTTTTGCTCATGGTAACACTCAAGCTCTTAATTTAAAGAGAATGAACATCCTAACATTTTTTTACAACATTGCACAGCAGACAGATGGTGCACTGTCTCGCACAGAACAGACATGGAACAACACAGTTGTAAGTGCCAGATAAAAGGTGCTGAGGGAATGGAGTACATAGGGAAACCTTCAGTTAGACCTGTTGCCAAGGCATCCCCAGGAGCCCACATAGGCAAATGAGCACTGCATTGTAAAACGAGAATTACACATAAGACATCACAGTTCTCCTCAAAAGTCCTCTGACTCTATAAGGAGTGCAATGGAAGAGTATGCAGTGGTCTCTAAACCTTCATACACCTGCAGAACTATTTGTCTGTCTTTGTGTCCTAAGGACTTACGGTGCTGCTCTTCTTGGCAGACCCTGGAAACCTGCCATGCACATGGCAGAGCGATATGGAAGACTCTAGTGAACTTCATAGTTCTGTCTTTCATGGGAGATGAAGGGAGCAAAACTCTGCGTGAGGGAGAATTTTTTAAAAGGTTTAACTTCATTATTAATTTGTTTCAGAGTTTCGGGGAGAGTGTGTTGTCTGTCTTTTGTCTGCCAGACCAAGGGAGCTGTTTGTGGCAGTCGCACAGCAGAAATGTTTTTCCCGCCTTGTGTCGAACCTTGGCTGCCACTGCCCTGCTCAGCCTCAGGGCTTTCCATTTTTAAGGCAGTTAGGGTTTGAATTCCAAACACAGACAAAATGTCTGCTAAGATGTGTGTATGACAAAAATTCACCTCACCAGGCACTACACTTTTCTGCAACCTTGTTTCTCCGCCATATTTATTACAGTCTACTACAGGAAACAGCAATTTGGTTCCCTTAATCCCGTTTCTGACAGACTCATGCACAAATCCTCCGGCAGAGCCATACACCTGTGACTGAGCTGGCTGAGCAGCAAAGCAGAGAGAGGGCTGAGATCAGCTCCCTAAACAACTAGATGGCACTGAGTGACAGCTTGTTTGTGTATTGAGTGATGTGCAGGATCTGGTTCAAAATCTCACAATGGAATCGCTGCTCTGTGACAGTAACTGTAATGTACTTCAATTCAGTCCCCCTACAGGAGCAACAAAGGCCACAAAATCCACCACAAGTGTGCTTAGCTTCAAAAAGAGCAACTCTGTGAAAACAGGGAAACCTACTAAAAAGAAGCTAAAATGGGCCGTTAAAAGAATTAAATCCTTCCAGGGAGCAGGAAGATCACTGAGCTAAGGGCACAGCAGCAGAGCAATGCCCCATCCTTTAAGAAAGACTTCAGAAGAGTAAAAGGAGACTGGCATGGCTAATCAGCAAAGGAAAGAAAGCTACTAGAAATCAGAAGGACCATTCAGAAGACCGAAGTTATGTTCAAACAAAGCAAGCAGGAAGGAGTGTAAACTAAAGACTGAATATAAAACTCCAATCAGTTTAGCCAAAAGAGTTTATGGAGTAACTAGTTTCAGGGATTAAAATTTTCACTAAACTTATTTTCAATCACACTTAATGACCAGCATACAAAACAACTGAGAGGAAAAGGCTTTCCAGGGAAGCTAATTTTTTGTGCTGATGTTTGCTGTGAGTAAAACTGGGGCTATTGCCACAGGGATATTTTTTGTGGGGAGAGAGGGGACATCCGCAAAGATGTGCCTAAAATTGAAGAAACTGAGGAAGGAACAACAGTACTAAAATACAGAATGAACTAACAGTACCAAAGGACAGAATTAATAGTAATAAACAGTAATAAGCAGTTTGCACCCAAAACGTCTGAAGGCTGATACAGCTGGGTCTGTCTGCCAAATCAGTTGGGAGTACTTTGAACAGCAGGCATGAGAATGGTCTGACTGATGTAGTCTGCTTGGGCATCCAACAGGCTTTTGACAAAATCTCACACTAAAGGCTTTTACAGAAATTAAACAGCCACAACACAAAAGAGCTGCCACATGGCTGAATAACTGGCTAAGAAAGTGAGAAACATAGAATAAGAGTAACTGGCTGGTTCTCGCAGTGGAGGAGAGGTTACCAGAGGGGATCCACAGGGAGATCCATGCTGTTTAAAGAGATATGTAAGATACTTGGAAGGAGGGGTAAATAACAAAGTGACAGAGATTGGTGATGGTGTAAAGTTCTTCCAGGTGGTAATCATGTTAACCAGCTGTGAAGAACTGCCTAAGTGATTGGGTAACAAAATTACCCAGATGAAACTCGATGTAGACAAATGTAAAGCCCATGTACATTGGCAAAAACAAGCCTTCATGGAGAAGATGATGGGCTCTGAACTGATAATAATCATAAAAGAGCTAGAGCTTAGGGTGATGGTAAATAGTTTCATAAAAACATCAGCTCAGTGCTCGGCAGCAGTCAAAAAAAAAGAAAAAAGCAAATCTATTGTTAGAGTTATTACAGAAGGAATAAACAGAAAACACAGTTATTCCATCTGGAAGGCTGCTATGTTATGTGTATAGACAAAGCACAACCAAATCAGAAGATCTCTTGAGCAGAAAATATTTGGAGACTATGAGAGTATTAGGGGGTAAATATAATATGTGCTTGTGTTGGTTTTATTCTCCTTAGGTGGCTGCTGCTGACCACATACCATTTTGGATGAATCCTTGCTCTGAACTGGTATGGCTGGTTATACGTTTTTGTGCCATCACAGGTAATTACATGTGCAAATTTTTGACATCTAGATAGTTGTGACTTATGTTGCTAAATTAAATAATGTTTTTTTGGAGAAGATCAACTATCAAAAGCAAGATTATTGTCTAAGTACTAAAATAATACCGTGGCATTTTATAATTATTGTCTCTTAATATTCTCCTATAAGCTGGCTTCTAATCAAGAGATTCAGTGTTGGTTGTGAGAGTCAGGACAGAGTGGCATCCTGACTGCAAGGGCAGTGTTTCGGTGGGCAGGTTCAGCTGGTGTTTCAACCATTCATTCATCCTGTTGCACAAGAGGTTCAAGGTCAGTTCCACTTCTTTTCACCTACTAATAACAGCTGAAGTTAAGAGAACTAATTAGGCTGAAGTGCAGGAGTTCTTTAATCTTTCATAGCAGACCTTGTGCTTGGCTAACATTTTGCAACGTTAGATTCATTTCTTGCTTATATTTGAACTGGTGGCTCTAAAATATGTTCTGCATGATTTCCTTGCCTTGCATTGAGTTCTTTTCTAAGCAGTGATTTTACCTGTGTAGTTTTAATATCCTTTCATACCTGGAAATATGTAATTTTTTTAGATTGTGTTTGCATATTTACCTAAACCATCTTTCCAATGTTTGTGGTGTTGTCTGTATTGTCTGTATTTGAACTTGTCAAAATTTTTTTTCTAATGGATAGTATTGAGAAACACACATCTAAAAGCTTCTCATACTGCTTCATTTCACTGTAGAGAATCAAAGTTCTGATACACTGCATATATTTGTATATTTTAAATTTAGGTTGATTATGGATGCTGTAGACATGATTTCATTTGAAAATGCTGACTGATCAAAAGTGTTATTTCTGCAAAAGTGTATAAGCTTTATAAAATTCTGTTTAGCTTCATACATGGGGTTTTTTTTAACTTTCCAATTTACAGGTAGATCTTTTTCTTTTGTATGGAAGTGTTCTGCAAATGAGGGATTCTGTGATTTGACCAGTTTTATCTGAGCTGCACGAGGGGAAAAAAGAACATCATCAGCTAATTTTTCTGAGTGCTCTGTTTTTAAATGTCTGTTAAAAAGACCAGAAAGGTGTTAATAATAGAATTATAATTGGATTGATCCAAGATAAAGGATCAATATGCTACTTTTCCAAAGGAATTTAACAACTGTATTACAGTTTCCCTTTGCCTGATACTCCACTAAGCTGTGCTATCTGCCTTTTTTTTTTTTTTTTTTTTTTAAACAACATTCAGACTCAGAACTAGCCCAATTTGATTAAACATACACAGATTATTAGACATTCTGGAATGAAAACAGCTGCAAAGGAGCACACTGCCCTGAAGTCTGGCTCATTTGGCAGGTTTCATACTAGCTTGATAGTAATTATGATCTCCATCGAGTGCGACAGGGAGTGAATAAGATATTTAACATTATGCGCTTTGGCTGTGAAAACCTTTTCAACTTGGGCTTTCAATTTCTGGGTTTCAGTGTTATTAAAATATTTATGTGGGCATATTTTAAAAGAAATAATTATCGTTTTCTCCACATACACTATTTTTTATTTAATCTCTCAGAGGTTTGCTGTCTGCTTCCCAGAGATGGATGCTCTAACCACCATATAGAACAGGACCATAAACATCCTCTTCCAGAACCCAAGCTGCAATTACAGTGTAGTGAAATCTATCGTCTCATTCATATCAGATGCAATCTGTCTGTATCAGAAAATGACCCAGAACTCTCAGTCACCCACAGTGACTGGATCCAATTATGTTTTTAATTTAAGATATTTGATGTGTATATTTCAGGTAATACAGGTCTTGTATGTATTAATTGCTCTTTCTCTTTACTAAACATTATAGATTCTTGTATTATTAATTTAACACTTGTTTTCTAACATCTCTAGTCTAGCTCAGTGGAGAGTTCCCTGAGTATACATGTATAGGCTCTGTCAATACTCAAAGTAACTATCATGCCTGAATATTATTTAAATTATGTAATACCATTTTCTTATGATGGCCCACCAGAAAGAATGCAGGATTCTTGGGCAGTGAGGATCTCAGCCATAAGATACCTGGAGTGTTGTAATTACCAGGAGAGAAGTGCTTAAAAATCTGAGGATACAACTCTCCTATAAACCTGAAAGTTATCTTAAGCTCTAAAGGGGAAAAGGTACAACGAGAATACATTTGATCATGTTTCACATACTTTTGCATCTGATTTTATCGGGTGTGAAACTCCTTTCAAAGTTTTTGTTGGTGTTGGTTTTAACTACTATTTTAAAAATTGTAGTGCTTTACTTAACAGTCATGATCTTATTCCTAGGTTTCTGATGTATGAAGCTTCTAGTTAAAACTTAAAAATTGAGTATTTTCTAGATATGTTTACTAGATCTAATAGCAGATATCAAGTGTCTGATTTCTTGTGCCTTTCCAAGTCACTTCTCCTTGGAAGAGGGGAGGAGTAGGAATGAGATGGTAAAACCAATTTTTTGGAATACTGGAGTCATGCCTTCAATCCAGTCAAGAGCATGAACATGATAGATAGCTTTGGAGAAATGTGGAGGCCAAAATACAGACATGTTGCAATAAACATTTTTTAGAAGTTCCAAATTTTGGCACCCATGACAAGCTTGCCACATGATGAAGAAATTAGGTTTGGGTTCCAGGGTGCTCTAAAATTGAATGTGAAGAGTTCTGGTTCCCACATAACAGGGTTGTTCCCCCGTTGAAGGCAGCTCACATGAATCTTATATGATATCTCTCCAGTATGCTGCAGTCTCTGAAGGAGACACCTAATAGATGAAGCCTGACACAGCAAAGGACAAAATTTGGGCTCTGGTTTAAAGCTGCCATCTTCCTCTTTCTTTCTGTTTTGTTTTGTTTTGTTTGTTTAACCAACAAACTAACACACAACCCATAGTGACAGCCTTCTCCTCCCTGCCAGTTTTGTAATGCTGCAGCCATGTGCTGTGCTTTCATTCATGGCAAGTACACAGACAACAGTTCCCCTGCGCCTATTCCACATCCTTGCAGAGCCGACTGCAGGGAGGGAGGAGCATGCAGGGTGCTGAGGAGTCACTGCGTGTTTCATTCATCGGCCCTTTGCAAGCCCCCATTCAACCACTGCCATGACAGTTATCTTTTCAAATATGAATGATCCTCCCATTTCATTCTGCTGCCTTGTGCCCACAAAGTTTGACAGCAACTCTCTAGAAAAAGCACTCTCAGCCCAATTCCTGTACTGCCTGTTGTGTGCTGCAGGCAGAAGGTGAAGAGGAGGGGGGAAGGAAATCAGGGGATTTCCTGAACATCCTGAACATACCTTTAAAAAAAAAATAATAATTACAAAATAACAACATTTGGCAACCTAGTGATCCTGCCATTACTGTTTTGTTTGTTTGTTTTATTTTAATGAGCTGGTTTGGTTTTAGTTTAGCCTTCTTATCTGGGTTAGCTTTTGTCAAATGTAGCTGCCACTTTCTGTATGAATGAGAACATTTTTAGTACTGTAGATCAAGCTGGCACAAAGTGAGCAGTAGTGTCACACCATCAGCAGGTGCGTGGGAGACAGCAGCAATTCAGGAAGCCTAAAAGAGTGCATGTGAGGTTGACAAAAAGGAGTCAATGCTATAAAAGGCATATTAAAAAATTTTCTGGTTGTAAGTGGCATTGCTGGGACAACTGTGCTGTTGAGAGCATCATTTGTTTTTCTATACTTCAGCAGTTCCTGATCCTTTGTATGTTATCTGTAAGTTTTGAAGAAAATTTCCTTTTTTCAATGCATTTGGATATATTAATCTTTGGATTGAGGTCAGAGTTTTACCCATAGTTCCTGAGAGCTGCTTATTTACCATCTGTTTAGAAGCAAGGAGGAGAGCAGGATGTCAATGTCTAGAATCTCATAATACAGATGGATCAAACGGTCACTGCAAAAATAAGAGAATTTTCACCAGAAATACCTCAATAATGAAAAAATTTCAAAATAAAATATCGCAGTAGTTCTATGTGATAGGCATAAAAATAGATAAATGACACTTAATTAGCTTCTACATTAATATGACAGTGCTAGGGGAGGTATGGTTCGTGAGCCATCTGCTCACCAAAGACCTATTAACAATTTTGCTGGATTTAGTCAGAAGTATCAGGGTAACTTCATACTGCAAAACCCCAGTGAGTGCATTTGTATGAGCACTTTGTGGCAGAGAGATTTTAATCTGCCAGTTCCTGAAAATGAATGCAACATTCTTGAAGAAACTACACTAGGGCCGGCACTCTGGGTGAAATCCTGAAGACAGGAGAAACATTTTCATTGCCTTTAACAAGGCCAGAATTTGTTGACTGATAACAACCAGTGAGAAAATGGAGAGTTGCAGTAGAAAAGTGGTTAAGGGTTAATGAAAGGTACCCAAAAGGGTCGTGCTGAAGAACACATCAAAAACATGGGAAAAGTGTCTTAGGCAATCTCAAGTCTGATGTGCTGTTTATAATGCTGGTGCAGTCATCTGGTATTCAGCTTCTCAGGGTAATCTATGATGGGAGTGAAGTTGGGAAAAATACAGAAAAGAGGCAATCTAGAAAGAAGTTGTTTTAAACAGAAGCTGGGCCTCCAGCAGGGTGGAGTCAGGCTTTCCCAAAGAGAAAGAGGTGTGTCAGAGATAAATAAAATGAGATTACAACAAAGATGAAACTCATAGAAAGAGGGTGAATGGGAAGGGCTCACCATACCCAAGGCAAACACACAACCTCATTATATAACTTCTTTTACAACAGCTCATTAATTGCCCATTAAAGATAGATACTGTGGGAAGTAAATGTACATGTTTTGGTGACCCAAGAATGCATATGGCTGACCAAAATGTTTTAGTTTCTAAGGAGAGATTGACAGTATCATGTATAAGGAAAAAAAATGATGTGTTTGAATGAAAATGTTTTTGCAGGGAACACTTTTACCAACCCAGTGATATATAGATGCTTATTGACTTGGTCATTTTATGGCTACATTAAATCATCCTGTATTTGCTCAGTTTAATATACAGAGAAAAAGATAAAGAACCTTTTAACAAAATCTCATCCATGCTGCAGGAGGTACTTTGATGTGTGCTTCTTAACGTTAGTTAAGTTGAATCTGTTTGTATCTGCCCTGTTTTATGCTGTATTATTTTCTAAGCATTAGAAAAAACGGAAAGGATGTCATAGTATTTAAGCTGTATGCTTTACAGATTAATTGTTTATTACAGAAAATTTTCTTTAAATTCTGTTCCTGGTCTCAATTGACGTAATTTCAACGTAATAGAAAAGACCATAAAAACAAAATCATTGCAGTCAGAAGTCGTATTCTGTCTTCTGTTTTACTTGAAGAAACATACTTATTCAAATTTCTCCTTCATAAGGAGGCTATTTACCTTTTTTCTGTTTGGATGCTACCACCTTATGGTTGTATGCCATGGTGAAGACTAGGAGAATATTAGGAATCAATAGAGAATACACTGAAGTAGAGTTTACTCCAAGGAAAGCACAGTAAAAGACCATGAAATTATATATAAATAGAATTAAATGCCTAGGAAAAATAATCTTGTGATATTTGAGTGAATTCATCTCCATCCAGAAAAGCAGCTGAAATAAAAACTATCACCAAAATCTGCATTACATTTTATACCCTTTTCAACTGTCTCGAGAGAGAAGACTCAGGCCAAGAGACCTTGAAGCTAGACTTCTAGAAATGGCATGCTGCCAGAGTCTGATGGAAAAACATAAAACACTGTCTAATACTGGTTCTCTACCTTACAGGATCATTCCAGATTTCACAGGTGGACATACACATATACAAAGGATAACATTGTGATAAAGGGTTAATATGCCAGGTGAATGCATGTTTATATCTCTATATTGTTACCACGAGGGTGTTGATGAGCATATATTTATCTATAAGCCATTAATTTACTGCCACTTTGTTTATGGTGTTGGAGAACCTTGTTACTTTCCAGTATCTGATTGGGAGAAGCTGACCAGAATTTTAACATAATCTTTGGAGCACTACAATGAGCTTCATGCTGCAATGAACCATGTTCTGTTTGAAGATGCCATCCAGCACACGTAAGTTTCCTTACTTTTGGTAGGTATAATAGGTGCTTTAGCAAAGATAAGTCATTGAAGTGCAAGTTCTTTTAAAGATGACCTGCAAGAATATTAAAAATAACCTTATAGCTTTAGAGATACGTGCTGAGTGCCTCACATGACCAGGCTAAGCCAGGTATTTTGCAGAGTTTTAATACAAAATGTAACAATTTTTGCTTCTAATGCTTCCAAGAAGTCTTCACCCAATATGAATTCTTGGCTCCTGCTTAGTGTGACCCACAGGCCTGCTGGTGGTCACGTCAAATCTGCTATAGACTCCTGAGGCAGACTGTGGATTGACCCATCAGGATATTTTAAAACTCATTATTACAATGTTACAGTGGTTTCAAACATTTTGTACTTTATGTGGATAGGTAGTTAAGGATATATTGATAAAGAGTCTCTGCATCTTAGAAACCTACAGAGAGCTTTTGGAAAGAGATTTATTTAATGCTCTTACGCTAGCCCCACATTTTGCAAAGGGGCCACATGATGGATGAGCTGTCATCTGCTTAATATGTTCCAAGAGGTTACCCCATACAGGAGCAGTTACTCTTGTGCAGTTAGAATTTGGAGGGTTTTGCAAATAAAATTAAAAGGGTAGATGGGGAGAGAAAAAGGAGTTTATATGTAAAATTGCTAAATCTTCTTTTAGGGGAGTTTTTGAGAAATACCTTCCATGTTTCTAAATCTGACAAGTGCTTGATAAAATGGTTTTTATTCCTGTTCCTATACAGATTTTATTTTTGTTCTGGGGTGCCAACTTCAGTACCAATTCAGTTCAGTTCATTTTAATTATTTATTAAAATATTCCACAAAATTTCCTAGGCAGTCATTATGTTATTTAATTAAGGATTGTTCCTATAAGCAGGTATTTCCACGCTCATTTGTCAGAACAAACTGCTCCTTGCTGTTGCTGGGTGTTCACTTATAGCATTCTACATGGTTTGAACTGTAAAATGGCCTCAGTCAGACTTGTTTTGTATATAGTATTTCACCCTCTGTTTCTCATGCAAATTTAAATTGATAGCAGCTTTGAATTGCTGTAGGGTGGTAACTCAAAATCTGCACCTCTCCCTTTTCACAGGAAGATTAAGAAAGTATTTCTTTTCATATTGGCTCCTTCCTTTTGTCTCCTGAAGCCTAAGCTGACTTTACAAATTTAAATAATATTTCTTATCACAAAAACCTTGGTACCAAAAAAAACCTCTTTATAGTATTTTCAAGAAGGTCATTAGATTTATCTTGATACTGAAGTGAAAATGGTAAAGAACCCCCAGGAAATATGTACAGGCTTCATCCACTAGGACCCAGAGCAGAAAGCAAATTAGCTCTTTATCTTGTTTGGATTTTTGTTAATCAAGAAAAATGCACTTAATTACTCTGACAGGAAGCAGTGCATGTAGAAACTGAACTGAGCTTGAGGCCAGATGTTGTGCTCCTTCTCTGTAAAAAGAAGAGAACCTTCTCAATTACAGTAGCTGGAAGAACTTGTTATTTTATCCAGATAAGAATTTCAATAAGTCACATAAGAAAAACTTCTCCTTTCACGGTTATAAGTGTTTGTTTTGTTTTAGCAACTTAAACTTCTTTTTTTCCACCTCAAAAACTACAAAAGCAGAGAGTTGGGCAATAGAACTGTGCCTCTTGTTGAGATTCAGGCAACACTGGTGCTAACCAGAAACTGGTGTCTTCCTCTAACTGTACTTCAAAGTAGTCTTAGGGCTATTTATTCAAGATGAAAACAGAATAGCCCAGTTGCTTATGAACAGAGAGAGGCAGAAACTAAGCAGGTTAGCTTCTAGGTAGAGTGCTGCTGACACATATCTTACTTCAGGTTAGTGTTAAGGTGGAGAGTAGAGCTTTGTGATGGTGCCTACAGTTTCCCAGCAATGGGAGAGTGTTTGCTTTTCAGAAGCCATGACTCTAGTGAAGTTGTGTGTAGGCAGTGGGATTAAACTTCAACAGCAGATTGTAGAGCTTCTTCTCCCCATCATTGTAGAGGCTGTAAATTTTGACTCTGAAATACTACTGGGTGAATTGTCTGGTTTCATATGTAGGCTGCTCTTTTGAGTGCTTTCCACAGGTAAGTCATGTCAGAAAACAAACAAAAAAGGCACCTCACCACATCTGTGCATATTTTCTTGTCTGCTGTTTTCTTTTTTCTTTTCCTCAGTCTTTGTAAGGAATGCTAATATAGCTTTCATGTTTATGTTGTTTGGGCTGCAAAAACTTGGCCACTTACCCCAAGTTCAGACCAATGTCAGCAACCAATGATGCAAGTTCCCAACAGACAGCTGGGGCCTGTGTTAAATGCCACGCAGCCCAGGCAGGAGATGAAGGCTGGGGTGCTGAGGGAAGCACTGTGAGAGGCAGCAGATCCCAGCTCTTGGCTCTATAAATCTCCCTGCCAGCTGGGAAACCTCAGCCTCACAGACAGGTTGGTATGGTACCAGCCAACTGACTAGGTGAAACCTAAATGGCTTAGAAACAAGGTCTGCTGCCTCTTACTGAGTTCCTGCTATCACAGTTTATCTGTGATTTAGGAAAGAAGCGTATAATCTTTCCAATTGCCCTTTAACAGTTGTCAGCTCCTTGTTTACATCATTTCATGCAACAGACTAGCTTTTGTCCTAAGATGATGGGGCATTGTTTCTAATTCGCTCAGTATGTTCCTCAGAATCAAATTCTTCAAGTCCATGGGATCTGCATTACAGAGAAATTTAACTTAATGTATCATGTAGTAACAGGTAGCTAACATTACTTAATTTATTGGAAATTCATTGAAAATAATGGCAAGTTTACCCCATTTTGACTGACAAAAAAAAACCCCAAAACTTTCTTGAAATATATGGTCACTGAAACTACAGTGGCATTAATAGATTTCTAAATTATTATTTTTACATTAATAGAAAGGCTCCAAAGATTGATCCTTTACTGGGGATATGCCTATAACTGTAGAAAGTAAAGTATGTATTTTACATTTACTGTGCATAATAAAATGTAGTAGATTAAAGAATATTATGTAATGAGGTCCAGAATATCAGAAATGAAAGCTGCAGAGAAAAGATTTTCTGGTGTAATCAGAAGCAAAAATCTGTAATCAAAAAGTTTGCTTTCGTATGTCTGACAGGTGATAGTCTCTCTCACAGCATTATGCTGAAGGCAATGCTGATTCAAGACTGATTCTTCTTTTCTTTTAGTATATTTGTCTATTTGTTAGTTTCATTTTCGAATCGGGTACATACATGGTTTCTATTTAATCTCTTGCATATGAAATATAGCCTCTTTGATATGTAGTAATAAAGCAAATTTTCACTCTAAAAAACCCAGACGAATGGCAACAAAAGTATCTTGTGTTGGTTTTGAGGAATTTCTGAACAACATAAGCTAGGCTTCCAGGGATTCTGGGCTCTTTGCTCTGAAGCTGGTAATCACTCAGTTTCTTGGCTTGATACTATTTTAAAATTTTCAAAATATTTTTGTTATCTCAAAACTAACTCCTCTGCTCCATCTTTGGAAACTTGAAAGGGTGTGATTTTTATTAGTAAGCAAAATTTGTCCTTTTTGAAGAAGAAAATGTCTGATAAAATCGCAATCCTGATTTTCTATCTGCTCTAACCTGCTCTAGATACAGGATAAATTATAGACTTCAGGTATATAAGTTTTCAGACAGTCTGAACGTGCTTTCAGACCTTTCTCTTACTATTTTAGGCCTTGGATTTGAGCTTTGACCACAGACAATTTAAAAAGAAACAAAAAAGAAAGGGAGAAAGAAAGGGAGAAAGGGAGAAAGAAAGTGAAAATCTTAATAGCAAAAATTTAAAAAACACCGGAAGTAGCCTTACAGCAGACCTTTAAGCATGCTGGATGCCATATACTTTTATGGGATTGTGAGATGATTCTCATATGCAGAATGGGCCCAAAGAAGGCTTGACCTGAGGAGATGGGACTGTCTGTGCAGTTTAATAAAAACATGCTCCCTCTTTTTTTTTTTTTTTTTTTTTTCCTGCTGCATTTTTTAATTTACCTTCTCAAAGAAAGAACAGGGACAGACTTTGTCCTAATAGTAATTTGTATTTATCTTCCTGTCTCTGAAATTTTAACTTTCATTCACGTGCCTGCAAAGCTGATGATTTCTGTGAAGTTTCCAAGAGTGGCTTTAATATGGCAATCTTCATGGCAGGATAGCACTTTGTGCAGAACCCCATGCTTAGAGGACAGAATTGGAAGATAGTGGCTGAAACTATTAGAGGAAGGCATTAGTCCACAATAACAACAAAGAAATGGCATAGAAAATATAAAATCTTGTCCAGTTGCAGTATGCATTTTCTTATTTGCTCTCTGCTTCCAAAATACTGTCTTAGTGTAAAAGAGCATTAACATTATTTACCAGCTTTAACTTTGGACCAGTGAGAGCAGCTGAGAATTACATGTGCATGAGCCATGTTTGTGCCTCCTATATGTATACAGCTATATGATACAGACAGCCAGAATTCCTGTGAAACCTGTGTTCTCAAGGAAAAAAAAACCCACCACATCATCAGTCCTTGCAGATATACAGACAATACACAGGCACCCATTAAAACTGCTCACTTAGAAGGCGGCTGTATCCTGGCATCTGCATTATTCAAGATCATGGCTTTACTGACTGACAGTCCTCTCTAGCTCAGGTTTTCTCTCAGTATTCTTCAAGCCCGCTCTTATTGCCAGCTTTGAGTTTGAAACTGAAGAATAAAGGTACTTCTCTATTTGATAGTTTCAGCAGGCAGACATTGCAAGTATTCCATTATATTTATCTAGATACAAAAATACAAATTATACTCATTTACCGTATCATATGAAAGATCATTCAATCCTGCAGCTGAATCAGAAAAATCTTACTGTATCAATGATTTGATTTATAAACTCAGTAGTGGCTCTTTTTTGCAAATTGTGTACAAAAAAAATTATATATAGTGTATATATCAACTCAAGTTTTACCATTATAATCAAGATCATTTTGATGCTTATTTCTTCTTTTTACTGCCCCCCCCCTCCCCCAAGCAGGAGTGTTTTAGTGCTTTTCTTTCGTTCTGTCTCGTTGTTGTCTGCAAGTCCTGCATTTTACTAGGAAATGTAATGATCCTAGAAGAAAATGTTAGTGATAGAAAGTAGTTCATTATTATATAAGGGCAAACAATATAGTTTTATAGTGTAATCAGCAAGCTGCTCTGAAAACAAAATGCTTGCTCACGTTTTTGGGTAGCAGTCCCTGTCTTTGTGACAATGGCTGCAGCTTCCCATTGTTAATTGCGTGCTGCCCCCTAGGGATCCCTGCCCGGCCGCTGCCTCCCGCCCGCGGGACCCAGGGCTTCTGAGCGCCTGCCTTTCGCATGGGCAGCTCTGCTCTCCTCTTTGCCTTCTTTGACCTTGATGGTAACTTTTAATTTCTTCCTATTTCAGCTAAAATGACGAGTTGCTTTTTAATTCCTTCCAGGTTAGTTCTGTTGTTTGTTTTTTGGTTGGGTTTTTTTGGTGATTCGGTGGGGGGATGTGGGGTGTTTGTTTTGTGGAGTTTTTTTGTTGGTTTTGTTTGTTTGTATGTTTTGTGTTTTTTTGGTTTTTTAAGTTGATTGTTAGTATCTGTGGGTTTACAGCATTCTGTGTATTCTCAGTGCATGCTTATTTGGTCTTATGCATGAAGTTTTCGCTGCATTATTTGAATGTGATGGTAACATTTTTAAACAGTCTTTTTTAGGAGATGGGTTTTCTTTTTATTTTTTGTTAAAAATTAACTATGTTAATTTCCTTCTCAGAGAAGTTCTGAAAGAAGGAAGCTGGAAACTCCAGTGTTTTACACAGATGTCAGATACCTGATGAGTGATTTCTTATGCTGATTGATGACACGGTTATTTCAGGTAAGTAATAATAAACATAATGCAAACAGGGTAAGGATGTTTCCTTTTACATTGCTCACATAGTTGAAATGAGATGTCCACAGAAAGTTTTTGTCAGAGGAGAGAAGGATTTTGCCAAAGGTATTTATGATCAAAACAGTTCAGAAATAAAAAATGACGAAATGAGCAAAGAGCAGTAGGTTTTGAATAGGCTTCATCAGCAGAGGGGAGAGGTCATCTGGGAAGATTAGTTATAGGAGCTATTAAATCACCTCTGTGACACTGTTAGAAGAAGCTGCTTAACATAATCATGTGCAATCAGTAAAAATGCTGTTTATTATAAAACGTTTTTGATTTTCATATTTGATATTGTTATGTAAGAAGGTGTGGTGTAAGCCCATACATGTTTTCCCGGTCCAAATTACCACCGTTAATGATTTGCGGTGCTTTTCCTGACAACTTTCAAAGCAAAACCTATTTTCACTAACATATGTAAAGGCTTGCATGTAAGTTTTTCTTTATAGTGTAGTTGTAGACACTTGCAACTGATAACAGTGTTTATGTGTCAACTAGTCCTACATCCTCTGCTTCTGTCTGAGGCTTATTATGCTTCTTAATTACACAATGCTAGCCATGTCTTTGAAGTGCTTATCATTTAGTGGTAAGAATCTACAAAAAGGGATTGTCTAGTAATCTTGTCTCTTCAGTTTGCAGTTAGACTGCTCTACGCATGTTTTGATCTCATGTTTGATGAGGACTAGTTTGAATATCTGAAAGTGATGTAATCAGTTTTTTTTGGCATAAGTTTTGGTATAAATTGGTATCTTGAAAGATACCATTTTATAGTTTTCCTTTAGTTTCCCTTTACTCTGCATCATAATCCTGTGAGGATACATGTTCTTGTTCTATCACCATGAACAATATCTAGATTGCCTAAAAAAATCCCCATCTTTTACATTCAATATGGATGTGGAAAGTGTTTTACAAGTGGAACTGGGCCAGAGTTGCCCAGTGAAATGTCTGGATGCCATCTGGTCCTGTGGGTGCAAGGGCAGAACTCAAAAGTATCTGGAGACTTAGCCAGAGGGGAGAGAGTAGTACCTACTGTGTTAGCTCTGGCCTTATTTTTGTTTATAGTGTTAGACCTCTGGCAGAAAAGGAAACTAATTTATGGTGTTCTATATTCCAGCTCTGGGAAGGCAGGAATCTCTCTAAAGAGCCAGGATAAGGTGTATGAAGCATTGTTAGTCACTGTCTTTCTTCACTATAACGCTGCTCATTATTTCAGTGGAATTATTTTCGCCTAGGACTTAGATATAGCTTAATTTCAGGTCTTTTCTTATATTACAATATAAATTAAATCTGTGTATATTACAATTTTACAGCCTACAGAGTAGTGTATGAAATCTCCAGAAAGCTGCTAAATCAAGAACAAGAATTTATATGCGAACTTCACTGTATGCTGCAGTAAATTCTCTTGAGCCAACCCACTCACCCCAACACCAGTGGTCACGTTCTTCCTCTTGCTGATCTCTTTGCCTCGAGCCATATATCAAGTAGTGACATATTGTTGGGACGCTTTGTCAAGCACCCTTAAATTTCAGTTACTGATCTTAACTGGGACGCTCACAAAGCACAATAAATTTCCGGATAAGCTGAGTCAACAAGGGGATGGCAAAGTATTTAAAAATCAGTAAACTTCACTTAGCCTTAACTGTTGTACTGCTTCCCATGCAATATACTCTTGTACCAAGCCCCTTCTAGCAAGCTACCAAATTGCAGAAGACATTGATTTCCACCATCAAGTCTGTACTCTCACTTTTTAATTATTTTCTAAAGTCCACCTTGTCCATAAAAAGTATTATCAGGTCAGAAATGTAGAACTGTATTTCTAAATTTTTACTTCCTCATTATGTCTTCTTTTGGTTATACTCAAAATATTCCTACACATTTGTTTCACCTGTTTTTTGGTGATTTATTAGATGCTTTAGCATGTATTAGGTCTTTCTTTTCCCCTCCTTATCTGGCAGCCAGAAAGAGCTAGAATGAGGTACAAGTGCTAGTAGAGTACATGCTTTTGGAAAGCATTTTGGAAAATAGAATATATTGAAACCTTCTATAATGAATCCTTGTTTGCCAGAAAAAATACTCAACCATGCCAAAAAATTATCTGTGAGGGATAAGCACTTTTCTACCTCCTTCTTTCCTCCCCCATTCCCCATTTGTGTTGCTTGGAAGAGGAGAGGAAAAACGGCACAGATGCAGGCAGTGCTGCACAAAGAGTATATATGGACATTTCAGTCACTGATATTTCCCCATTTTCTGATGCTAATGTAAGATATGTTGGGTTTGCATTTATAATTAAGATGAACAGATGGTGCAGACTTAGTTTAAAGTAATACTGTACATCCATTAAAATAATCTCTGCTGACAGTGATTCTTCACTATAGCAAGACTTAATTGCATATACAACACATATACATCAGAAAGAGCTCGGTCTTTAGCCATTTGCTGCATTAGGACAATATTAAGACAGACGTCACCAAAACAGGATTTGTCCTGCAGATTTCTAAGAGTAACAGATGCATCTCTGGTGACAATATTGGGTTGCTTTAATTAACGAACACTTTATGAATAAAGAAAGCATAATTTCTGAAAATATATGATATTTCTCTTTAAAAAGCACCCATGTTTTGAGGAAGTGTGGCGGAAGTAAATTTTTAACAGATCAGTTTGAAGTTACACTCTTTCTCCCATGGAGAAGTACACATAATTTGTAGTGTGCTTTGGCAAGCTGTAGAAGTGTGTGTCTTTGTGGACTGCATTTATGTTTTAAGTTAGGTATGTTCTTAAGAGTCTGAGTGAAGCAAGTCTTTCAGCTGATATGAAGCAGGAGCAGATCTCTGCATGTGTTCATTTTTCCACAGAAATGATACAAAATATTTTGCAAATTGTTTATATATGGGTTATGTAAAAATAAAACACTGGATTTTCACCTTAAGATCTATACTTCACATGAAATGGAAATTCAGGTTATATCTTCAAAGTGAGTATCCATCCTTCACCAGTTTTATAGAACAGCAGAAGAGATGTTAAGCAACAACAGTTATTTTTCACTAAAGACGTCAGTTACAGAGGTGGTTACATGTTTATAACTCAACTCCTTTCTATTCACTTCTTGTCTTGCCTACCATCCCACATTGGTAGCTATTTTCTATGACAATAAAATTTACTGAACTCTTACCTCCAAGGTAAGGTTAAGCAAAAATATCTCCCTTCCCCCAAGCTTCTTATTTAAGGACATAAATTTTACTATCGTTGTGATCACCAAAAATGAAGTGTAATTAGAGTTTGATGAACATTTTTGCAAGTTTTTTAAACCAAAATACATTTCCTAATCTGTCGAAATGATCAGCAAAGTTATTGTATAGTGGCTGAACAGTACTCAACTGAGAAAAACAGTTGGCCCCACTAGTTTCACAAAATCAGTGAACCCCCATCCTTTGTTGTGTACTTCCATCTGTTGCAGACCTGGGCTCCGTGTTCTCTGCTCCTTAGTGGTTGTCACTGTCCATGAGAATTCCTTGGAGACTGTGTTGTGTGATACTTTGGTTTATTCCTTAATTTTTTTTCCTGTGAAAGTTCTGCTTTGTTTAAAAATATTTAGTTATTTGTTGAAGCAAGAACTTGAACCCTGAGGTCCCATTTTTCACATGAGTACCTCAAACCTCAGGTTAGCAAGTAATTTTTGCTGTCTCTCAGAATATTTAAATATATTAAAACAGGTGGAATAGCACCAGCAGGAGAGATTGAGAGAGTCTTTATCCCAGAATATGAAAACTCTGTAATATGGTGGTTAAACATTCTTCCAGGAGATGCTGTTCAAAACCCTTCAGGCAGAAGAAGGAAGATCTAAAATTAATTTGAACAGAAATTTTGGGTTGGAAAAGGATACAGTTTGGCAGCCAAACTGACAAAGTTTTTCATTTGCATAGACTTCATTCTGGTGACAAAATTAAGACGAATAGTCTTGTAAATATGACTGAGGCATATGGGTAGTGCTCAGTGATAAAGGAAATAAGAAAGGGGAGGAGGAGTGAGACAGGCTGGGAGCCAAAGGACTGAAAAAGGCAGCAAGTTTTACAAAACATTCATTTGACTAATTTGCTTAACATAATAAAGAAAGGATGGTTTTATTTGGGGAGTTAGCAGTAATGATTGATTAGAAGAGTTATTATATTTGCTGCATATGGGATGAATAATGTCTGTGAATGGATATAAAAAATATCTCTCCAAGACTGGAATAATCCATAAGTCTTAGGATGCAGAGCACAAAATACCAACACACTAACATACTAAGAAAGGCTTTAAACAATAACTGAGCAAATCTTGGAAGAGTTCCAAAGAAACGGGGAACAGAAAAGGAACTCTATGCAGAATAATGGGGTTTAGACAATAGAGATAGTACAGCAGACATTTGTGAATGGAGTATTAGCTCTTTAATTATAGTAATTACCTAAGTTTAAGGTCAAGGCACCTGTGCATTGCTGTCGGTGAGAAACTGATTAAAAAATCAGAAGTAACATTTAATCTCTGTGATACTATTAAAAAAAATTCTTAGAGATTTGGATATTGCCAAGATCATTACTTATTATTTATACTGTACCTAGAGAGTTTGACTGAGACAGGTCTCATGTTGCCACTCTGAGATCATTGACATCAAGATTGTCTCTCTTATCACTTAAAATATAAAATTTAAATCATCCACAGGGAGGAAAATCATGAAAAATTAAGACTCACATCCTAATTTATTTCCTTTCCCATTCATACTGACCATGGAAATGAGAGGCTCCATATTTCTCCAGTTAGTAATTCAAACAAGAATATTCCTGGCCTTCTTAGCTGATCCGTTGGAATAACCTCAGATTTGCTGCAAGGGAACCCTATATGAGAAGCAGCAAAGGTGGATTTTGTCACCTGGGCAGGGATGAAGCACAGAGTGTTGCAAAGCGTCTCTGGCTGGGAACAGCCCTATTCTCATCATGCCAGTATGTTCCTTTCTTTTGGAGGCTCTGTGCTGATTTCTGAGCAGGAAAATCCAACTGAGTAGCATTTGCTTCTGCAACACCACCTGTAGCCAGTGTGTCCCACCAGTTTCTGCCAGCAGTGTTGCACTCTGGTTTTCTGCTTGCTGTCTGCCATGTCAGATAAACTTGAATTTGAAACAGAGCAGACACAGATCAGCGAGTTGCATGCACAGCTTTCTTCTCACTTTTTCTTCCTCCCCCAATATTTGGATTTGGATTGCAGATCACAAAGGAGAGCCAATAGGAATGGATATGGGCATTTTCTACTGAGAACAGAGAGGAGACTCAAGTGAAGAATGAGTGTTGAGGGAATTAGGGAGTCAATACATGAGTAAGGAAGAAGGAATAAAACAAAGAGAAGCAAGAAATACTAGAGGTGATGGAGCAAAGGTATGAAGAGGTATTTTAAAATCTCACAGAGATGAGAAGCATAAAGTTATTTCTAGAAAGAAGAAGCAAGTGAGGGTGAGAAAGGAAGTCATAAGAAAGGACAAGAAAAGGAAACCTGGAAACAGAGATGGAAAAAGAAAAGGAGATGCAAAAGGAAAAGTGGAAATTATTTGTTGTACGTTTGTTCTAACTATTGCTCTGCAATGTAGTTTGGGACAGAAAAATACTCCTGTCCCAGTAAAAATTTGAGATTTTCATAGGTATTTTTTAAAGAATTAGGTTTTTTTTCTAAGGAAACACATGGAAATTTTACTTTACATTTTTGTTTTAGAAAACAACCATGATTCCAAGATTTTAGTTTGCTGTTTCTTACCTTTCCCTGTCTTTTTCTTCTGCCTCCTTTTCCTCTATTCTAACAACTTGATTTTGTATCATCTTCAAAAGAAGAGTGTGCTAGAACGAACAACTGAAATGTAATTCTGACAATCTAAAAATTAAGAAAAACAAGTGCACTTGATAAGGAGGAAGGATCTGGTTTTGGAAAAAGTCATCCCAAAAGATAGAAGATAGTTTAAAAGAAACCCAGTATCATTTTCTGATGAAAGCATTTAAGTCACAATTCCAGAAAAGCTTCACTGGGGAAACAGAGGTGTTTTCTAGTTTGTATTTCTTGTGCTTCTGAGCTAAAAGGAAAATGTTGAAATGGCATGTTAAAACAAAAGGAACATTTGGATCCCTTTCTGACCCTGAAGCAAGTGTCAGTCATGGCTATCATTGCAGAGGCAGGTGTCTTCTCTCCACCTGTGGCCTGTGGGTGATAACCAGACCTTTTACATTTCAGTTGTAACTGTTAGGGATAAAGATGTCGTGAAAGAAAGAGAATTAATGTGTTTTTTCACCATTGTAGGTGCTCACTCCCTCTTGTGCTCTTGCTAGTTCAGGGGTCATTGTTTGCATTCACATTTGAGGTAAAATGTGCTAGTGATGATTAGGGGAAAAAGGTGGTCATGGAAGATGAACTGAGAAAATGAGGTGTCTGTGGTAGAGTTCTGGATAAAAGCATGAAATTAACTGCCATCCAAGTCCAAGAGGGTGAGTAACTCCAGTCAGTACCAGCATCACTCTGATTGAAGTAGTGAAAGAACATTGAAGGAGTCTGTTCTAGGTGAGAACAAGCCTGCAGATGAGGAAAAAGATAAGAGGATGTGAGGATGGAAAGCTTTTAGTGAATCAGAAGCACCTATTAAAAATAAATAAATCAATAAATAAAAGTGAAGAACAACAACCCTTCTTCATTTTCTTGACATTTTGGTCAGTGAAATAAAGTTTTGCTTCATGTTATTTTATGAAAGAGATGGCAAAATTGTGCAAACTATGGCAAGGAAGTCAGAATATTTTACCATTAAATTACTTTTACAGTGAAAACTGGACCAGGGCTGATTGTTTTCAATATTATTAAAATATGATAGTTTAACTAGAGCAGTAAATTAAGAATAAAGACTACTAGGATTCTTTGTTTTATTATAATAGAGTTTGGAAACTTCAAGTGTGGAGGTTCTGTGAGTTAATATAGAAGCATAATTAAAAGCATTTGCTGCTTTGAAAAACTTGTGATTTAGAAACATAAGGAAGTATAAAGATGTGAGAACGAATGGAAAAGGAAGTTAATATAATTTATAGCAAAAGTCTAGTCTGGGAATTATTAAAAAAATCTGATTATAAAAGCAACTTGACGATATCCCAGGCTATCTTAAGAACATTGGCAAAGCTTTACTGGTAACTAGATAAATATGTCTTGCATGATTATCTGTTTTGGTCAAGTGACTGGACTACACTATCTTTTTAGGTTATTTCTAGCACATTTTCTGACTGGATTAAAAAAAAAAAAAAGTCCTGGTTGTCTGATTCCAGACCAGCCAATGTTCTTCTCATTGCACCACACTGGCTTTTTAAGGAGGTAACGTGGAACTTTGGGTGTCATTGCAATCAAATTGTGAGCTGCTTATCCCACGGGTATGCAGCTACTTGCTGAAATAGTCCAGTTAATTTAAATATATCTGTGCAAATAATTTATACTAAAGGCAAGAACAGATTCATAACATGGCCATTAGTTCAGGGTTGCCTGGTTTGGGTTTTTTTCTGTCCTAGATGTTATTTTTTTCTTTCAGGTAAGAATTTAATTTGCAAGGATCTTGTAGGGCAGAATTTGCTTATTTTTGTAGAGTGCTCTGAGATTCCGAAGTGGGAAGTGCTAAAACTTCTGAAAGGTCTTTTTACTCTTCCCCATCACTGTAAGCAATGGGATGTAAATTTGCAAAGTAGGCTGTGACTTCTATGCAGTGATCTTACATTGTAGATGACAATACTTGTGCTTTCTGGTGATAGCTACTTTGTTTAGCCAAGGCAAAGTAGAGAACATGGTTCTTTGTACTGGCAGGGAATTACAAGGGTTTGGTCAGACAAATTCCAGAGAGAATGGCTGGCAATTTTTTTATTGATAGGATTTGTTGACAGTTAAAGGTGAGAAAGGACAATTTTTATATGATGAGAGCATTTTTTTTCCTTTTACAATTGACAAATAACTTCACCAGGCAGAAATATAGCAGAATGAATTGTAATAAACACAGTGTTTGTGGTAAATTATCTTTGTTAGTGAGGAAAAAAATCAATGTATTGATTTATTCTTTTAACGTGCAGAATCTAGTTATAGGAAGCCTCATAAAATCATGCTTTTAATCCTCATATTACCTGCAAGATAAGAGTAAATTAGTGAAACTCCACTTCAGATGATAATGTTTCATTCTCTTTTTGCTTCTGGAGAAAAAGCTTGAATAGCAGAAATGGCAAAATCATGTTCTTATTGATTTTGAAGGGTTCTTCAGGCTAGCTGCCTCAGCTTCAAGTCAGTGTGAAAAGAAAAGGTATGTGTCTCAGCCAGCCAGTTCATGTAAGTAAATTTAGCCATTGACTTCCCACAGTACCTCCCACTGACTTCCTGCAATAGCTTTACCTGAGTGAGCTGGCTAATGGCAAAAAGCCCTGGAGACCTGAGCAAGGCACTTCTCTGTAGGGCAAGAGAGGTTAGGTATTTCTGGAAGCTTGAATTCATCTTTGTGTAATTGATGCTGGAAGGCTGCATGAGTGGAGCATTGTTTTCCATCTTTTTTATTATTCTTCCCAAAGATACTGGAAAAATATCCTAATTATCATCTTTTTTATCATCAAGTTCCAACATAATTCCAATGCTGTTTCTGAAGTAACATGGGCTGACACTTTCACTAGCATACTTCTGAAAGTTGTCAGATATAACTTGGCAGATTTATTAATAAAAAAATTGACATTTGGGGCAATGTAGAGAGAGTTGAACACAACCACCTCTGACTCTGTATTGCTGGCAGTAAAAAACCCCATACTTCTATGATGGAAGTAACCAGATACATGTGACTAGTTCTATCTTGTTAGCGTAAATGCACCAGATTAGAGTGGTTTACATAAGTTTAAAGGCAGCATAAAGGAGATAAAAAAACACAATCTGGAGTATTTTGAAAGCACGTAGTCTTATTTTATTTATGCTACTGTGCTGCTGAAAGTAATCCAAACACTTTTGGTGAGGTATTTGTGCATCCTTTATGGCAATATGTGAGAACACCCTTTCCTGGCCTTTTCGCATGCAGCAAAGATGCACAACAGGTTTTTTTTTTTCCCTTCTTGGACTGGAGAATGAAATGGAAAATAAATGTTAGATTGGTTTTAGGTGGCTCTGTTTCCATCAACTGGATTTATTTTTCCAGTTGGAATAATGATGAGAGTCACTATGAAATGATGCTGAAGAAAGTGTTCAGTGGAAAATGCTTCGCCTATTTGTTACGATTCTGCCAGTGATGTTCAGTTGTAAAACAGTAATTTAACATATAGACTAACCAAGAATCTCTGCCAAACACTTATTCACCTATGTTGTTGGCTTAAGTGAAGATACAGATGACTGGGCCAAACTCGATGTTTGTAATGTCATTAGTCATGGGAATAAATGAGATTCTTCATGGTTCATTTTCCTTTAAAGACAGGAGGAAATAAAATTCAGATGAGTTAATGTTGCAGACCTAGAATTTCCTGTATTTTTCTAGAAATCATTTTATATTTAATTTTTCAGGCTTTTGAGTAACATGTGGTCTTTAAAGTACCGTTTAATTGAAAAAGAACATAAGCATAACTGCACAGCTTGTTTCATGTGGTTTTAAGTATAACCCTATGCTTCATAATTTTTCCGAAATACTTCCTCAAGATTTCCAGCCTGGTTTAAACAATTTTTTAAGCATTTGTTTGATTATCTTTGCTCTGTTGTTGGACTTCTTTCAAATTTTTCGTTCTATTTGTGGCATGTCATAGTGTTGGTTCCCATTTGAACCAGAGAGTACAGCATTTACAGCAGTAGCCAATGTCTGTTACACTTCTCTGTGTTGTATTGGGCTGAACAGAGGCAGCTATAACCAAAAGTTCATAGCTTCAGCAGTTTTAGATCAGATACAAAGGAAAAGATTTCTCAGCAACAGTTCACAAATGGAGGAAAGGGTTTTCTAAAGTAAAATTATAAGTGTGCCTTAAGGAGTTTATTTCTTTGTCTTTCAGCAATTACTTCCACAATTCTCAACTGCTTTAGATACAGTATTTTGTATATTCTAGTTTTGTTCCCTGACAAATTTTGTTCAATAACTGATAGCAATTCCAGATCTGTAACAATCAGGTCCCAGATACAACTGGCTTTTATGCTAATGGCTGTGTAGGTTTTTCCTGTTTTCCTTCTGCCTGATCCTAGTTCTTATTTTGGCATTCCTATGCCTCATCTTTTTGACATGCAAAATATCTCTATGGTGTGTTTGTGCATTTTTTGAATTTTCCCTTCAGCTGTGCTACAATATACATGCTGTGCTTAGTACATTGAGAATTTGTTGTGCTGCCTCTGTCATCTGATCTTGGTTTCATTCATTTCCAAGATAGTGTAACTTCCATGTTTCAACCTTCCCATCCCCTTTCAACATTTCCCCAGAGAACTGATCAATACCTGCTGCTTTCCCTTTATTCAGGTGATGGATAGCTTTGGATAGCTCTGTAATCTTTGTGGTCCTTTTCACTATCAGATTCTCCAAGCACTGACCTTCATACAGGAATTCTTCAGATGGCATTCAGGAACCATGCCTGTTTCCAAAAGGTTAAAGAAAGTCCTGGTAGGCTCTCTTGTTACTTATTTAGGTTTTCTGAAACAGAGAAGGCAAAACATAACAGAAGTGAGATATTTTGAGTTCTGACCTCTTGTAGGGTTCCACAAAGCTTCACCAGCTGGGTGTCATTTGATCTACTTCAACATGTCTGTAATCTGTACTTGACCTAGTTTTATGTGTGATCCAGCCCCTTCCAACAGGTTAGTTTCACATGGCTGGGTGTTTAAGTATTTACAGGAGATGTCTAAGAAAACAAGGCATTTACTGCCCAGAGAACATAAGTTTGGTCTTGAAGCTACTTTCTGGTGTTCCAGAGTGACTCACACAGGGTCAGAGATGGGAAAAATCTTCAGAGGAATTTTTCATAATCCCACAGAAAGCCTCATGGTTCCCCCTCCTACTCTGAAGAAGTATGAAAAATAAAAGCAGATGTGTTCCCTGCCACATAGGCAGTCATGTCATTCATACTAAAATGGAAGGTAGAATATACCTACTTGTGCTTAAGGTCAGGGCCAGCAGACAGCACTATCTTGAACTGAAGGGAGGGGAAATAATGAGCAAGTTTTATTTTGTGAGGGAGTGGGCACTGCCCAGACGATTCTAAATCTGAATACAACAGCATCCAGTTTCCAGCAGAGAGGCTGCTGGAATTGCCTAGGCACTGGTTGGTAACTGACAAACCTGAAAGAAAGTAAATTATTTTAAATGAGCACCAACCCTCCACAACACCTCTGAAATGGTTCACTCAAATGTATTTGTGATTTACCTTTTAAATTATGCTCTTTTTTATTTGGGATCTATTTAGTTCACATTAATTTTTAGAGCTGTCCCTTTCTATGCACACTGTACATTGTGTTTACTTGTACCCAGCTGTGCACATGCTTGGGTGCATCATGGATTGGTCTGTACAGTAGAGTCATGAAGTATTTATGACCAGATCTTAGTCTCAGATGGAGAAAATTGCACAAAATAGGCCAACAATGTGTCATAAATATGACTAAATTTTGACTTAAAATAATTGAGCTGACAATACACAATAGTACCAGAGCCTGTAAAACCTGCTGAAGTGACTTTGATTTTAAAAGGACCTTGTCAGCATAACTTCTGAATAGCAGCAAATAAAAGTGAAAAGAAACTTTCTGGTGGAGCATGTGCTAATTTTTAGCACAAATTCCGCGACACTTTTCTGTCATGGCTTACTTTTGAAAAGTGAGGGTTCCTCTGTTCTCTGGTGACATTTATAAAGGACTTATTTTAAAGGACTTTTTCAGAAGACAGTACCCGTTTTTATATAGAGATAGATACTTACGTGTATGCTTTCCCATGTGTTTTAGTAAATTTTCAGGATGAAGAAATGTTGAGCAAAATTAAATACTGCAATTTTAGGTTTTTAAACTGTTAAATAAATTTATAGTTAATTTCTTTTTTTTAATTAGAAACTGGAAAAATTTAATTTCTAAGATGTTTTGTCTAAGAAAGTGTTTGGTTTCTTTTTCTTCAGGTAAAATTCTGTGAAATCAAGATAAACTCCTGAAATGCCAATTTAATATTGCAGCGAAAAAAACCCCACAATACAGCCAGAAGTCTCCCCTGATTGTGTGAGTTTCAAAAGAAAAACAAGTTTCCAGTCTTTGAAATGCACAGCCACTGCCTGACTTGTGTGGTGCCTGGGAGCCTCGGATACTCCCAGCAGCAGTATCATTGAGAAGGTAGAGTTATCTAATTCAGCTTGTTTTACTTCTTTCATGTGTTAATATAATTTTCCCCTTCCTCCAATGTTGTCTTATTTGGAACTATCTGTTCTGAAACAACAGAAAGTATTGTATTAGTTCAGACTATTTGTTAACAAGAGCTTCAGCTGAAAGCTGAATTGTTTGAACATTGCTAAATATTAAAGCTGAATAGTTTGAATGTTGTGAAATACGATGCAGGTCAGCAATGCAAAAAAAAAAATAATCTCTTTTGCTGTCTTTCTAATAATTGTATTGCTTTGCATGGGTGCAGAGAAAAGCTTGAAAACATGTTCTGAGTAAGTGTTAATATATATATATATATATATGTCTTGCATATCTTACCTTGTTACTTTAAAGCCAATTCTGTTTTTCAGTAGAACATAGAGCAGGCATAGATTCTAGCAGAGTTTCCTGTTTCCTCATCTGTAAGACCCAAGTTATATCTCAATGCCAGAACAAGCCATCTTCCTCAGATGGCACTGAGTCCTCATGAGCTCAGGAAGAGCAGAGAAGTATTCTGGAGAGCATTGCATCTGTAGAGAAAGAGATGTTTAGCTTCTGGCTGTCTGCTGCAGTATCTTCTGCTTCCTGATCTCATCAGATCTTGGCCCTCTGTACTGAAATGGACACCATATTTAACAGATCTGGAGACTGTAGTTGGCTGAGATGTCATAGATGTAGACACTCGCTTCCAGTCCATCAGGAATGGTTGGTTGAACTCAGAGGTCAAGGCTGTATTGCCAGTTTCAAGTCCAATATTGCAGGCAGGCATGAAAAGAATTTCAGCATGGAGAAGAGGATGTAAACTCAGAGGCCAAAAGTCTTCACATTTTATATCTATTTAAAAAAATATATAGACGACCTGACATGTTACTCATTAAACTGGTGCTATATATTATAGGTATATTTATAGGTATAAATTTTATATTTACTGGAAAATTACAAGGTGTTTCTAAGTGATGGCTTCATGGCAGTGCTAAAGGCTGTGGCTGTGATTGCCAGAGGGATGAAATGCCCATTAAATATGGCAATTTTACTAGCGCTACAGGATTTCTGGGTATGTAGTGAATTTAGCCATGAAAAATCTGGGTTTTGGCAGAAACGTGCACTTTGTCCTATATTCAGTTTATAAATACCACTCAAAATATCATTGTCTTTTTTTGTGTGTCTGTATGTGATTACTCTCAAGATGGGAAATGGGCATTTCCACACAGCTTGAAAGCTGTGATCCTTGAAAACCCATCTTTTATTCTCAGTCAAGGTTGACTGGAGTAGATTACACTGCAGTACTAAAAATACTAGACCACAAAAAACCTTGAACCATTACCATAACTAAGCTACCACAATAACGTTGATTAAAAAAACGCCAAAAACCCCAACAACCTAGAATGTGGAGTGTCAGCTCTCTCATGTTTTTAATAAACAATCACTTTATCACTATAAGAGAATTTACTTATTCCTCGCAATAGCACTAATATTGTAGAAGTAAAGCAATTATATTTAAATGACAGAACTAAATATTATGTCAGAGGTATGAAGCACATAGCATTGTTGCTCATTTCTTGAAGAATAATTTGCTTTGTGAAAGCTACATTTGCAGGTTGTGAAGCCCAGCAGGGCCTTTCTGTCAACTATCTTCAACTTTCAAGTCAATTACATAATGCAGTGCATAGAGCTTCTGTATTTCACGTGGTTATGTACACGTTAGGTGTGATTTTTCCCTGCTCAGAAAAGTTCTTAGATCCCACTCTTCTGCATACTAATGTAAATCATCAAAAACAAGGAAATGAACAGTTAAGCCATTCAGCTATTCAGCTACACTCTACTCACTTGGCTACTTCCATTTTGGTGCTTCCCACACACACATCTCCATCCTCCACTTGAACAACCCACAATTATCTTAATAATTAACCACTATGTTTATAATAATGGAACTGGGAGCACCAACTACCAGTTTGCCTTAAACTTCCCGTTCAATGTCCATGTTTTCAGTTGTTCATATGAATGAATTTCAGATTCTTAATAGAATTTAATTACTTGATAACCTGTGTCAGAATGAATTTTTCCAGTGTGTATGCTTCAGTCTGAAATTTTGGGAAAACTGCAACCAAAGCAGTGCAACTGTTTTCAACAGAAATGCTGAGACAAGGTGGGTGATTCTGCTGAAGTTAAAGTACACTGGTGACTGTTTCTTGGAGAATGTGAGAATTTTTAGTAGTTGAGGCAGGCCTCTGAAATGAATGAAGATGACAAACTTTTTGCCAAATCTGTGTAATTCTATGTGTTTCTAAGTGTCTAACTTTTTAGCTACATTAGAACCATTGGTGTATGACGTTGTCAGACTTTGCAGCTCTGTCTGAAATGAGAAAAGTCTGCTCTGAGGGTGTAGGTAACAGAGCAGGACTTAATCATTCAGCAGCAATTTTCAGTTGATGTGAGCTGTGCAGTGGCCAACTCTGGGCCCTAGAAAATAAAGGATCTGTGCTCTTCATTATTTTGTGCATCTTTGTAGGACCCACAAGCTCAGATTATCAGTCACAGATCCCCCAGCAAGGTGCTGCAAACCAGGTCAGGCAAAAACTGCATTTCCCTGCAGAAGACTGACACCAGGGAGGTACAAATGAGAGAGGAGCCCTAAGAAGCCCTCCTGTCATGTTGGTTAGCATTGCTGTGGCACACGGACAGCCTGGCTCTTGCTGTGGTTTCTGGAAGGCAAAGTGAAGATCTGAGAAGGGATATAAAAGGCAGAACATGAAGGCTTTGCATATACTGATAAGACAATTCCTTCCCCAAGTGTGAGGAGCAACAGAGGAGAGAGCATGACTGGGCTTGTTTGAAAGCATTGCAGTCAGAGGAAGGTGCCTTAGCTCATAGACTAATTGGAAGCAAGAGCTGACCTTTTGATTCTGAACATGAGAGGGTCAGTGGTGAGCAGATAGGCCACAAAGGGCTTTGAAAGTTGAGTCATTTGTGTCTAATTCGACTGAGAAGCTACACAGACCCAGACTAGGGGAGGGGCAAGGGAAGGAGATTTGTGTCAAGAGCTTGCGAGAGAGAGGGCTGGGACTGGAGGCGGGAGAGGGAGTTGGGAGAGAGTGAGAAGAGGCTGGACAATCTAACTGAGATCAGCAATAGCAATGAAAGGAGGAGGGAGGATGGGATGTTTGAAGCAACCTTCATATGAATGAAAGCTTGACAGAAATGGCAGCAGTTTCTGAATTATTATAATATATTCCAAAGACATGCCAATTCAGGAGTTCACAATGCAGCTGTTGTTTCTGAGGGAATGAGAAATTATTTTACTCATTTATGCAAAGGACTATTAAAAAGGTGGCAGACGAAGAAAAAATATCTACATAAAAAGGAAAGTTAATTGCTCCATAAAATGACTCACTGAGTGGTTCAAAAGTCTTCTCATGCATAAATATCAAAGTTTTACTGTTTGGATGTTTCTTGTTTGGTTCCTTCATACCGAAAGAGTAATTTTCACAGGACAGTATCTCCAGAAATAGTAGTAGTTGCATAACTGGATGTTATGAAACCAAGCAGATATCTCTTGGTTTTAGCTTCCTGGATTTGGAAAGTTATAGGAAATGGCAAAGGGATTTTAATTTCTATTTGCTGGATTTAGCTGTGAACATTTGTTTGAAGTACTCATGATGTGCCCAACCTTCACTTCACCTTTGGAACTATCAGGGGCATAACCTTTGCTGAGCACTGATCTCAGTTTTCAAAGTTATTGCCTTTGTAAATTACCAGGCTAAATAAGTGTTATGGGCACTGGACTTCAGGTGAGCTTAAATGCTATGCTAAGAAACGGCCACTATAATCATCCCCCAGTTCCCTGTGAAGTTTTCTGTTTCTCATATGACCACATATGAAGACAATTGTTAAAGTGCATGTTGCTGCCTTATGGCTGGCTGGCAGTGTTCTGTTCAATGGAATATGTACTTTTTGATACCACCTCTCTCTTACTGTTGCTGTTGTACTTGTGCTTGCTTTGGTGATGTCCAAAAGTCCAATAAAACATGGGCTCCATTCTCGTAGGTGATGTGCCCAAAATGTTGCTGGTTTTGTAGCAACTATCTAACTGTTCATTTTAGCATGGCTGATTTCAAAAGCAATGTTCTGCAAAGGATCCATCACTGACAAAATTTGCGGAGGTGCCTTTTATGCATGTAGGTGGCTTGTAACAAATCACAGACCTGTTCTTGTATTTCAAAAGCAGCAGCTGGATGTTGTAGTGAGGCAGATGTCTAAAAATCCCAGCTCATCAGCTCCATAGAAGAGAACAGTTTTCCTGAGGGGGTCGATGAGCTACATGCCAGACTTGGGAGAAACCAGGAATGCAGACTTGAATACCCTTAGGCTTTCACATGCATCTTGCATACATGGAAGCATATTTTTTTCCCAACTTTTAGCTTGGAATGTGGATGGGGATGTTCCTCTACATAGATGGGAATTAGAAAAGTATTGTAAATAGCATAAGGTCCCCTATGTTTCTATTTATATACGTATACGTTTTTGGTTTGTGTTTTTAAAATTTATTTTTCTATATAATTAATGGCTAGGTGTGTTTGGGTTGGATGTGTTTCACGTGAAGGTTTGCTTGTGGGCTGTTGCTAGAAACAATGGTTTTATTTTGGTGGATGATTTACATGTATAGTGTCATAGCAGCTCATATTTGCAGGGAACTTTCTACATCCTGTCTTAAAATATTTTTTCATAGTACAGAAGTGATTCAGTCACTTCAAGGTGTTGCCCACGAACAAGGGAAGATAAATTCTCTTCCTAAATGAGGTGGGTTTATGTGCCACAAGCATAATGACTCTGTTAAAAATCAAGGAACAAATTATGTTCTTCAACTGCCAGAAGTGCCTAGTCAGTGCAGCTCCCCATGTTCTCATTCTAGTGATCCTCCTTTGCTCCCCTGTAACAAATCAGGATGAGCGGCTGCTCAACCTAGCGGACTATTTTGTTTTGCTTTCTTGTCCCTCTTTGTCCTCCATATCTCATTTCCCAAATCCACAATACTAACTTCCTCCTGCTCTCTTTGTCTGTCAGAATAACCTGTCTGTGTGGTTCTGCTCCTCTGCTCTAGCATCTCATACAATTACTCAGTCCCCTGCATTACCCCATTATGACCTCAGGCCTCTATGCAAACTTACTAGCTTATTTCCATACACTTCCTTGACTCTTCAGTGACCAGGATTAAAAAAAAACAACAATAACAACAGAAAAAAAAAAAAAAACAGCAAAAAACAAACCAACCAACAAACAAACAAAAAAACCACAACAATAAAATCTGTTCCTTTTTTTTTTTTTTTTTTCTCACTGAGCTTAGTTTCAGAAACTGGAGCAGTTATTTGCTCTTTCATCTTTGCTCAAGACCAATTTTAATTAAATAGGTTTTTTGTAGTAGCAAACAACATTTTTTCTGGCTGCCCCTCTTCTACATGTTTATCTTGCCTTAAGTTGTGCACATGAACCCAGTGAAAACTTCTTTGTTTTAAAACATTGTCCTTGATGGCCCCACCTACTAGTCTGCTCTTCCTTAGCCTTTCACACCAAGTCTTGCTGCCTCTTTTGTATCTATTTAGTCTATACAAAAATACGTATAAATATATTTATGTATTTTCATATAGTTTTTCTTCTATCAATTTGTCAAACAAGCAGAAACCTATAAAAATAACTATAAAAAACACACCTTTATAAAACACTATAAAAAAACTATAAAACACACAGAGACTGTGATTGACTTCTTTTTGTCACATCTCTTGAGACTGGTCAATTCTGATAAGCACAAATCAGGAACAGTTTGAGTAATGCAGTACTCATAATTGTTAATTCAAGCAAATTGTAGTTACTAGTCTATCCAAATTCTTTGATGTGTATTTGTAAGGCCTGTCTGCCCACTGTCCTCTTATTTTGTGATTTTAGCTGGTTTTCCTGATGCTGAAAATTGTTTCTGGTCACCTTTTTTTTAATGACAGAATACACTATTCATGTCACATTTTACTCCTCTTCAAGAATCCCCCATTGTCAAAGGCTTACAGAGAATTAAAATGTAGGTTAGCTGGGTTTATTTTATGATGGTAGAGCAATTTAGCACAGAAGTCTCCTTTTCCTTAGTAACTTCTGAATTAGAATGATGAAGTAAAGTGTCTCCGAAGTTGTCTATACCCCAGTTTGCAAGGAGAACATACTCTGCTATATAAGGAGAAGGCATCTCTTACTAAACGGACTGAGGCTTAGAACATCTGAGTACTCTAATGTTATTTACTCACTGTTGGCTTGGAGCCAGCAATAGAAACTCTTTAAATACAACAGTGAAGAATTGGGCCCTGAGAGACATTGTAATAACAAATTACCCCACTCTTCCCTCCTCAGTTATCTCCATCTGTGAAATGGGAATAGCTGTTTGTCAGAGCACACTTGTGAGACATAATTCATTAATGTCTGTGAAATGGTTTGAGAACATCGAATGGAAGTCTCTGTTGAAGTGTCAGGTATTATTAACTCTGAAATGAAAGCTATTTTATATTGCTGCATCAGGAGCTGCTTGAAGTCTCTTACTCTATACAAATAACAAGTGGTACATGAGTGACATTTCTTTTGGCTTAATAGGATAGTCTATCGACAGTGCTGAAGTTTGTGCTGGTGAAATGACTTTAGGGAGTGCTGCTAACACACTGAGCAAAGTCACCCATTCCAGAAATGTTTTGATCTGGGGAATCAGAGAACCAGGAAAGGAAGAAGGTAAATGAGAAATGCAAGAAAGGCAAGAAGAGGATGGTTGGGGCAGGAGCGAGGGGAGTGTGGTGGAGGAAAGAAGGAAGGCAGCCAGAGCAGGAAAGGTAAGCCGGAAAAAAAAAAAAAGGAGGAAAAAGGGAAAGGAATGTAAAAAGTTACTTTTGAATTAAAATTAAAAAGCAGTTGGATGTATTTATTGCAAAAAAAAACCCCAACAACTTAGATAAACAAGGCTGTAATGCCATCTTGGGGTTTCTGGTGACATCTCAATCCAGCAGAGCTCTGCTTATTTTGTTTGTGAATGTCAACAGAAACCCCTTGATGCCATTGAGGCTCACAGTTGCCTCTCATTGATTCTGTATTATTTCAACAGTGGAAAAATAACACCTTCATTTTCACAGCCAAAATATCTTACACTGTGATAGAAATGTACATGGGCTTATTGAATATGGTCTCGGTTCATTTTTATCTAACTTATGTGTTATCAATGTGGATTAGGAAGATACATTTTCTTCTATGGTTATAAGGTGAAAGACTGTTTGTGAAATATACTGTAGTCCAAGTCTTTGTTAGGCTAAGGGATAAAAACCATTATGTCCAGCTGTCTTTTCTGTTTATTATTTTAAGCACACCTTTTCATTGCAAGTATTACCCCAAGCAAGCATCTTAATGATCCTTTTGATGTGTTGCGTATGTTTTTTCTCATATTTTACTGACAATAATCAAACCAGAATAAAACCCATGTTGTTGAATGAGTGAGAATATGCACTCTTTAGTCATGAGTATGTATAAAATGTATTGGAACTTTGAACCCAACTCTGTAACATGCAGAAAGGTTTAAAATTTTACTGAAAGAGGTTCAAAGGTGACATCAGTGACCAAGTGGTGTATTATCTCTTGATTTCCCAAGAGTTCAAGTAAATACGTGAATTAGATCTGGCTGAGATGAAGTTAATTTTCCCTATAGCAACCCTCATAGTTCTGTGCTTTCGTAGCTAGAAAGGTGTTGATAACACACCTTTTTGGCTACTGCTGAGCACTGCTCACACAAGGCTGTCTCTCCAGCGTTTCCCCCTGCCCCTCGTAGAGTAGACTGGGGGTGGGCAAGATCTTGGGAGGGGACATAGCCAGGACAGATGACCCAAACTGACCAAAGGGATATTCCACAGCACGTGACATCTGCTCTGCAATAAAAACTACGAGAAAGTGAGGGCGGGGGGGACAGGGGAGACATTTGGTAGTACAACGTTGGTCTTCCAAAGCAACTGTTAAGTGTACTTGAAGCCCTGCTTCCCAGGCAGTGGCTGAACATTGCCTGCTGATGGGAAGTAGAGAATAAATTACATATTTTAATATACTTCCCCTCACGGCTTTCCTTTTGCTTTATTAAACTGCCTGACCCACGTGTTGTTTTCCATCTTATTTTCTGCCCCCTGTCCTGCTGAGAAGGAGAGTGTTAGGGCGGCTTGGTGGCCACCTGGTGTCCAGCCAAAGTCAACCCACTACAATAACAAACAATACTATTCTAAAATGTACAGACTGAACTCTCCTATCCTCATGGATTTTGTACAGTGATGCAAAAACACGACCATCAGTTCTGCTGCTGAGACGTACATATTGCACAAATAACCTCTGGTGTCCTGCTCAGATCCAGCTGCTAAGACATCCCAGAACGATGCTTTGTGTTTTTCCCTGTTCCATCTCACCGAGGACCCACACTCTACCTTTGGCAGTCTCCACCCTGTGGTACTGGGCTGCAGTGCTGTTACCTGTCCAGGTATTCTTTATTTTGTGTTTCTATATTTGATACTTGCTGCCTAACTACAGAACTTATTTTTAATATTACAATCCCAAAACTTCTTGCACTGGTGGAGAATTTTGAATACGCAGGCACTACGTGTTCTGGCTAAGGGTATGCATTCAGTTCTGTGAATTGCTTTGAAACCCTATTAGAGCAGGAGAGGGCTCTTATTATTAGTCTTAAATAAATGTGTATATATTGCCTCACATTTTTTGGGGGGGAAAAAAACCCAACTTGATTTCAGAATTTTAAAATTATCCTTCTTTTTCTTGGCAATGACCATTTTATTCTAACAGTCTTTATCAAAACTTTATTGAAAACCTCAAGAGTTATGTGAAGATACACTTGACCTGGAGTGAAGTATCAGGAGTTTTTAAACATTTAACTTATACTGTATATTAGTATGAAACTAAGTTGAGCAGAACCCATTAATGTCACAGTGATCGGTTACCAATGGAAATAAATAATTCATGATGAAGGGAATTAGTCTAATTAGCAGGCAGTTTGAGTCCTTTGATAAAACCCAGCTCTAATTCCGTGAAGGGCAGGAAGTGCTGTCATCAGTCAGCCCTGAAAAGATTAGCATCTATTATGAATGAGGTTAGACACACTAGTGAAGTCATGTGTGTCCTGGAGACAAACTTAATATGTTCCAGAATGGGACACAGTTTGTCTCACCAACACATCATGATTCCTACTGGGCTATTGTATGTAATAACAAGCAAAGATCAGTGCTCCTTCCTATCATTCTCACCCTGTCCATCATTCTGACAACTGTGCAAATACATTTTCCATGCAAAGCAGGGAATGTGCCCTGAATATTTGTAAGATGGCACAAGATGTCAAATAAAATGTGTTACCTTTTCTCAGCAACCTAAAACCAAACAAACCAAAATACTAGTGCCGTAAGAGGGTTTAAAAACACAGCTAGTAAAGATGTGGGGCTTGGGGGGTAGATGTCAGTTTTGAAGTACTTTGTTTTCATTTGAAAGCACTATTGCTATCTGATATAAGATGCATAATAAAGCTATAGATGTAGCTATGCATGACAGAAAGGTTTTTAAATAACTGGTGATACTGTAAGCTTATACTATTGGATGTATATATAGACGTATACTTCCCTCCCTGGAAGCGTTTAAGGCCAGTTTGGATGGGGCTTTGAGTGACCTGGTCCACTGGGAGGAGTCCTTGTCCATAACAGGGGAGCTGGAACGAGATATCTTTAAGGTCTCTTCCAACCCAAACCATTCTATGACCGTAAGTAAAACTTCTGTAAAAAAGACCCTGTAAAATTGCCTTAAATTATGGAAGTGTGGCCTTAGAAAAAGGAGAAGCTTCTTTGTGTTATGTATTTTCATGTGGAAATGTTAACTAGTTCGTTTGAGGGGACTAACTGTGAGCTGTGCAAGCTCCACAGCTCTGTGCTACATGCTGACGCAACATCAGCTGTGTTTCCATTTTTGCTTATGAGCCTTTTGAAATTATATGTTTCCGTTTTGCAATTTGATGCAATAATGAAGAAACTCCACATTTGTACGTTATTGTATTGCCTGTTTTTATTGTAGGAAATTAATTGCTTCTTTTATTTATGTTATTAAGGGGGGAGAAAACAATTTTGCAGTATTTTATCATTTGCTGTAATAATTATCATACTAGTAATACAACGGAAGCCTTAGAAACAGAGTATGCTATGCTCAAATGTCTGAACAGCACTTAACATGCTGACACTTGTGGCTGGGGAATGTCAGTCTTCAAGGCACGTTGAAAAAGGTCACAGTAAGTTACTAATAATATCTCTGATGAGCTGAACATTATTTATAATATAGACATTAAGAGGAAAAGAATAAGTGTAGTCAACACAAGAAATTATTTTCACAGAAACAGAACAATATAGCAACTCAGCTGTACTAAATGACTGTCCTGGTTTGAGCCAGAATGAAGCCACTTTTCCTTTTAATGCTAGTTAAAAGAAAGTTAAAATGGAGCATGGATATTGCATCGTGCCAGAATGAAGTGCCACACCAACTTCAAGTAGATTCCTAGATGAGGTTAAAAAAATAGTCCCTTCTCTGTAGGTTTTGTTGCTCTGAGTTCTGGAAAGAAAGAAGATAAACAAGGCAGTTAACCCTGATTTGTTAATTTTTGTCTTGAAGTCACTGGCTAGTAACAGTCAGGACAAAAATCCAGTTGTATGAGCATTTCTGAGGTTTTGGGGTATCATCTACGTGTGCCACTTAAAAATTGCCTACCGTATGGGCGTGTCTTGGGCTAGGGAATGGGTTCATGCAGCTCATTAAAATGGATTTCTTTATATTCTGTATGTGTGAACAGGTGCACACTGTAACCACTGTTTTTATCACTACAGTGGTAGGAACACGGTGCTTGGGAGCAGAACAGTTTTGTTCTGGAAAACTTGCAGTTAGGTACCGGTTTAAGCAGCTAATCACATGTACCCTGAAGTCACATAAGACAATTAGAGAAAACAGAGAAAGGTAACAAAAACATAATTTTGTCAGATCTCTTGATGTCATTAACTGGCCACCTAGCTTTGGCTTCTGTCACAATATACAGGACCTTCTTGTATAATTCACTGTTATATGTTAACTTTTCCATGGAGTTGAAAGACTGGCTGGTACAGTTTTTTCAGGTTAAAAATGCTGCAGAGTGTAAACATAAGAATTTATCAAAACGTCTTTTGTTCCACATAACAAGTTCCCAGTAACATGTATCTCAGGTAATACTTCAGTAGTGTCCAACAGACAGAAACAGGGCAATGGATTCCTACCTCCAAAAGTTCTTCCGTTTCCTGTCTTATCTAAAGAATGCTGAAGCACCTCAGGATAGATACTTTGTCTTTATCATCTGTGAAGTGCAATATACTTTGCAGCAGCTGTTTGGTTTTTTTTTCCAGACTGTTCACTTTAGAATTCATAGAATACAGCACAAGGACTGGGTGAGGGTTAGTGGTCAAAGGCTGATGATGTCCAGCTTTGCTCTGTAGCTGTGTGAGTTTTCCACCCGACACTACATGGCCTGATATCAATGGGCCTGAGTCATAGAATTATTGAATTATTTGGGTTGGAAGGGACCTTTAAAGGTCATCTGGTCCAGCCGCCCTGCAATGAACAGGGACATCCTCAACTAGATTAGTTCATCATGGACAAATCCAGACCTTTCAGCCAAAAAATCCTAAGTAGTTATACAGTTCAGCTGTATTCCCACTGAAAAAAGATACGTACATCAAGTGCAATCAGAGTATAAGTTCTAAATCTTCTGATCTTCTTTGAATTGTATGTTTAAACAGTGCCCTCTTCTTATTTTCTGTTTTCAGTTCCAGGAAGGTGACACTGGGAAATGGCTAACCACACAGCATTTCTGACTCTTACAGTTTTCTTGCTTTACTACATTCCTGTGAGAAAGTCGAAGTTCTTACCTACTGGGACAGATGGAGTCACTGCATCAGTAAGGAAACCTGGGCAGGTCACAGCAGTTCTGCATCATGTGACAAAGACGACACACACCTCAGATGTCTGTGCCACTATGGAGCTGCTCTCTCACGTTGTGCTGAAAAGGTGATTTCTTGATATTTAAGAAACCAATAAGCTAGTGAAAGAAGAATCTCTCACTGAGAAGATGACACTCCATCTTGGCAGCTGTCTCACCTGTCCCCTCACTCAGGCATCCTTATGGGATATTATCCATTAATCAATTCCTCTCCTTCCTGCTGTTTTGTAACTGGTGTTTACATCTGTCATCCCATGTCTCTATTGTCCTTAATCCTCATGTGTACCCTCCCACAACACCAAGACAGCAAGGTGTTGCAGCAAAGGACACGTCATCCACATTCACTACTAAATCTGTAACATACTGAACAGCCCTATGTTAGTCCATTCTCATTAACTACTGATCTCACTTTTAATCTTGCTGCATGCTTTATTCAGAGGCTCTTGTCATGCGTATCAATGTGAGCCACCTCTTTTGTAAGTAAATGACTGTTTAGATCTTCTTGTAAATTATAACATAGAGCAAAAATTGTCCTGATGAATATAACACATTGGTAAAATGTTCATTCTCAGATCTCTTTAATTCACAATGCTTATAATATACTATGTTACCTAAATCAACTGCTGTCCATTGACCCCATCTCAGATCAGCTTCTGTTCTCAAATACTTGCTGAAGAACATTAGATATTGGTTGCTTCTACTGAAAAGAAACATGGAGCAGAAAAATACATGTCTCTTAGTTTTCCAATTCACCATGAAATTAATATCTACATTTTTTCTCCCAGTAATGTAAATTCAGATGCTGCAGCTCTCACTCAAAAAAGTTGTCTTTACTTCTTGGAGAACAATGAAGAATAGCAGAGAAAAGAGAAAAAGTGCAGATTAAAGTAGTGTTGTGCTATGCCCTGGTTTTAGCGTATGTCTGCCTCAAACCAACCCAAGTTTATCTTGAGTAGATAGAGCAACAGGAAAAGGGCTGAAGTAAGATTACAGGAATTTTCATCAGGAAAGTATTCAATTCTAAGAGCATTGCTGGAAGCATATTAAGCTGAGCTAACAGCAGCATGACAGGCAAGAGAAGGAAGGGATCATGGAAGGGGTAATATTGCAGGGATATAAAGAAAATGGTTGGGATATTAAGCTAGTAGCACACTCTGGAGGAGCTACCCCAGTCAGGTCAAGTCCCCAGTGACTGGAAGAAAGGAAACACTGTGCCCATTTTTAAAAAGAGTAGAAAGGAGGACCCTGAGAACTATCAACTTGTCAGCCTCATCTCTGTGCCTGGGAATATCGTGGAACAGATCCTCCCAGAAGACATGCTAAGGCACATGGAGGACACAGAGGTGATTCAGGACAGCCAGCATGGTTTTACTAAGGGCTAATCCTGCCTGACCAACCTAGTGGCTTGGTTCTTGTTCATCCAGCAATGTGAAGTGTGGTGGAAATAGTTACAGTAAATTAAGCTCTTGTGACAAGTATTTAATTAAATAATCTTATAATAATTCTATTATTTTATTTGCTGATTATTGGCTCAATTTCTATTTTGGGGGTTTTTTTTTTCAGCTCCAGCTCTTTCCCTGACAATACCTCAGGCACTTTTCTCTGCTGTTGCTTTTCCTCAGACTCACGGCATCACCCAGAACCTCCTAAGAATGCCACCAAAAGAGGCAAGCAGTGAAGATCCACTAGTGGTATGCTCCTTCAGTTACTACACTCAAATAGTAGGTTTCTGTCTGCATTTTCCATAAAGAAGTGAAACAAATAGGAATTGGTGCTTATATTTATCAGTTGTACACAAATCCTGCTTGTCTCAGTTGTCAGATGTGCAGCCTCTCTGATACACAGCACACTGCAACATTCTGACTGAACTTTGGTTGTTGAGGTGTTTGTCTCTACATTGAGTAAGAACATGATCTTCTCTTATAATAATATGAGTGCAAATTGTATTTTACCAATGCACCAAAATTTTGAAGCTAACAAACCTTCTTTACACAGTGTATTGTAATTTCTGTTCCATAATTAAACCAGAACCCCTCTTCTGGACAGGTTCACTCAGTTTTGCCTTTCCTTGAGTAATACACCTTCAGACCCATGCCTTGTTTTGATGTATTACAATGATAGACTGAAGGGTTCATGTAATATATCATCACAGTCAGCTGTTGCTGGACGCCAAGGATTGAGAGACTGAGCCAGCTGTTTTTCTGATCTATTCTGGTAATGCATCACCAGATGATGGAAACGGATAATGTATTACTTCAGAATGACACTCAGAAAAGAAAGAGTCCAGAGGTGCATGTTCTGTATAATGAGGCATTGAAAGTATGAAAGAGGGCTGCAAACTCCTGGAACAAGATGTTGGTAATAAATCAGGTTTCTATAGTATTACATTAGCAATGTGGCTACTGAGGTACACAGAAACTGCTTTATGTAATCTGACTTCCAGTGCCCCTCTGTGATGCTGCTTTTGTGTAGATCAAAGGTACCCTTAGGAGCAGTGTTACCTTTACTTGTTTACAACTTAACAGTTCACAACGCAAACCCAGAACAAGGGACAGGCAGCATTACAGAGTCCCAACAAATTAAAAGCATTTGGATTCCTCCTCAGTTTGGAGCACCAGTAAAGCCTCTTGGACACCCCTCTTTTAGTGAACTGCCCATCCGTGGCAAGGGCAGTACACTTCTCCTTTGCCCTTGCTGGGGGCACTGTGTCCCAGAGCAGCAGACTGGGCTGGCTCACAGCACTGCTGTTGGGATTGACTTTTTCTGCGTGTTGCCTGAAGACAAGGAAGGCTCCTCTGGCCATCTGTTTTCATCTTTCCCCTGCAACACACACACAGACTGAAGTCACGCAGTAACTGATCGCCAATTATTAACGTAAACTAAAAAGAAAATTAGGGAGCGATTCTGAATATTTGCCTGCAAAACTCTTATCTCCTGGGTAAATTGGGATTGTGGATGTGTAAAAAATATTTCCTCTGAATTTATTTTTAACATCAAGGCTAGCAGAAAAACTGGAAAATTATTTTTTTAGAATCATGAGCTACATCTCTACTGGTAGTTTTTCCAAATATTTCTCTTTTGTTGAAAGCAGTACTGTATAACTTTGTATGTGTAAACTTCATTATATCTTTGGCAAACCTCTAAAGATAAACAGTCCTGCCCTGAAACTTTACTCCTTTATGGAAGGTTTACACTGCAAGCAAAGACTAAGTATGTTTTATTAACAGTAAGTATACTGTTCTGTTCATAGTCTGATGTAAGTCACAGGACTATAAGATATTAAATATGATTTTGTGGCATGTGATTCTAAGTTTAAAACATTCCAACCTCCTATATACAAAGGACCACATCAGTACAATTCATTCTGCTAGCTCAAATTCTATCAAAGATTTGGGAAGAGAAGCTTTGCCTGGCAGACTTCATACTAGACGAGATGGGTTTCACAGCCCATCCTGTTCATAGCCACCACAAGGCTAGCATAAACACTTTGCCGTGTGCCATAACTTATCCTGCAGAACAGGGATTGTGTGCTCATATCTGATCCATTGATGGTACTGTCATTTACTATTTTCATTTCTTGTACTCCAAGGAGCTGGGTGTTTTCAACCCATCTGCCTTTCGGCTCAAAGCCAAAGCTTAGCACTTTGCAAGGGCAAGTTCCGTAGACTCACACATGTAATTTATTTCCCACAGTTGATTGTGGGTACAAAATACTGAGTGCAAATGATCTCAATAACCCACCAATGATATCTTGATTTTAAAAAAAGAAACATAAGAATTTTCTGTGCTTGCTTTTCAGACCCCCTCATTTCATCCCCAAGATTATATACATGATTGGCAATCAACCTTGAAGCATGACAGAAAAATTTTACTTAGTCTCTGACTGCTCATCTTTTATTTTAATGCTATTTTTAAAGTATTTTTCTTTTTCCTTGAATGTTCTGGTTAATGTGTATATAGGACAAAAGATCACAGATCAGGAGATACACTTGCAAGGGTCCAATGGAGAGTGCTAGGTATGTGTTCCCACTTTGACACCATTTTGTCACAGTTAAATAATGATCATTAATATCTCCTTGACTGAGACTTCATGGAAATTGTAGTTCTGAACATGCAATCAGCTCATTTATGTCTTAACAAGTGTTACCCTAAGCCAGCATTTGACTGACACTCAACTATTTTTGTAAAATTCACCTTATCTGCTACTACTAGACACTGAGATGGCACTTTTATCTCTTAATTTTTGGCACACAACAAACATCTCCCCGCAGTGTGTGGAAAAATCACAAAATTTGTGTTTAGCTCAGCTTATAAACTTGAACAATATGACACGTTTCTAATCCAAATAATTGTTTAAGTTTATTACAATAACAATTATTGAGCTGATAATAACAATGCATTATTTCAGCTGACAATGTATTTTAGTTCCATAGGGAGTTAAACTGCAAGGCCAATGGATTTATCTTTATAAGAAAATTGATTACTATTAACTATTCTTGTAATTTTTTCATCCACGCACAAAGAAATCTCCCATCGAGTTCATTGTCTTTTGACTGACTGCTGGTAAGAGTTTTCTCTACATATACCTCACAGAACTGGATCCTAGATTTAGTATAAATTCATTGTTGTTTTTCTGCTATCATCTAGATAAGCACCAAAAGCCTATATGTTTTCTTAGCATTGTAAAAATTGGATTTCTGGCTTTGAAAATGCCTCTTAGACATTTTGAAATGCAAGAAAAATTAGGGAGAAAAACAACTGTGAATCTATTACGATTTTACAGGGTAGATTCATAAATGAGAACAAGACATCTCAACCTAGCTACTATTTCCTGTATGTAGCAGTATAGAAGAATAGCTCTACATTAATGAGCTTCCACCATTAAACCAGAGCCTTTGCTATCCTGGTGATATAGAGTTTGGATGTTAGTGTTTCAGCCTCTGATTATTATTTTGGGCTGTAGCAAATAGTTATCTTTTATTCCTAATTTTTATTCTTATTCTAGAAATTATCTAAATGTATTTGACCAACAGAAGGATCTTTCACAGTGATCACGTTTTTGTAAGAAAGCAAATGTACAGAACTGTGTTTTTAAAAATCTTCAGCCCAAGTTTCTTCAAAGTGCTTGAGGTCAGAGCCTAAGTCTCCACTTAACACTTACTTATCAAAACTGTTTATATCAAAACCTGTTAAAAAATCCATACGTTTCACTTGTTTGTCTGCTTCATATCTGTCCTACGTGTGTATCATCATGCTGTGCTGGTGTTCCTTACTATATCTTTACAATATACTTTTTAAAAAATAAATTAATCCAGGTCAAGAATATTATAAAATTATTGGGAAATTTTTATAAGTGTCATGGACATTTATTTGCTAAAAAATACATTTGACACCACAAGACTAACATTAATATGCAAATCACTGGACTATAAAATTTATTTTGGCGCCTCCAGGGCAGTATTTTTATAAATACAGAAACATAATCATGCATCCTCCAGAGGACTAAAAATAATTTTACAAATTTACAACAAAGCCCAAGGCAGTGTCTCCTTTTAACTGTCTGTTTTTAATATAATTTAAATCTTGTTAAAACTTAATTACCAATTCTCTTCTGTAATAATTTAGTTAGAAGAGCTGAGTCCTAAGCCTGCTGTTTGAGACAGAGGACTTCATCAGAGAAATAAAGGCACCAAGGCACAGACTGACAGAACAGGACAGTGCACAGGAAAACTTGACAAAGGAAAATTCTTCACAGATGATGATGAACAGAATATACATACATATATTAACATCCACATAAAGTGGAACTGAGCTGCTGTCTTGTATGATGGTAATATAAATACACCAGATATATAAAAACCAAAATATAATAGTTATTACCTACACATATATATGTATATATATATGGTGATTTATTAATTCATACTGGAATAGCTCAAGCTGTATCCACCTGGGAGAGGATTTGAAGGACCAGTCCCTTCATCCTCTGTCCATGTTCCCCAGCTGTTCTCTATAACATGGAGGCTGCTCACAACAGCTTTAAAATTGGGTAGCTGTAAGTTCAAAGCTGGCCTGGTCCAGGATTTAGGCACTGAGTGAAGGAGGCACGTTTTATGGGGAACTTCTGTGGATCCATGTTTCTTTTTTAAGACTGCATGTCCAAACAAGCTAATCTGTTCTCTTTGTCCATGGCTGATAGAAACAGGTACAATGCCAACTCTACCTCCGTAGCAAAGGTAGGGAGAGGGCCTCAGCTTTGTACCCTAAATAAAGCACCTGGTAAGCAATTTAAAATAAATGTTGCACTGTCCAAACCTTTTTTTCTTTGGACTGATTTACAGAAGATTCTGTAGCTGTTAGTTTTGTATGTGTTTGTCCAAAGATTCCAGCAACATCTTCACTTCCTACATTAAAAGTGAAGTGAAGCGTAGCACATATGACTTCTCTGCACTGTGGTGCTGCTGTGCCCCCCACTCCCTCCTCAATTTCACCTTTGCTGCCAATAAAGATGAGGACTCTAGAAACAGGATAGCTTCTTGATTTCCTCTGTCAGTGCTATACATCCCAGTGACACAGAGATTGCTGCCTCAGGTCTTTTCTTTGTGTCGTGTTTGCTAGCTAGTGTTTAGTAACAAGTGTCACTGTCTGCTTCTCTGCTTTGAACTAGGACACATTTCTGTTAGCCTTCACATCCCACTGAAAGCAGCTTTGCCATGATTTAATTCACCCTTTTTATTATGACCATACTCACAATGAGGGGTGTGCATCCAAACTTCCAGCTATTGCACAATTGCCACTGGGCATAAATTCAAGTGATTTGGCACAGCATCTGGTTGGGAATCAATTCCCATTGGTTCGTTTTGTTCAGTGCATGCATTCCTTTTGATTGAAATGCCAGGCATTTGTGAGCATTACTGATGCTGGTGACAGTCACACTCGTAGCACTTCTCTGTGCTTTCAGATTGTGTATTCATTGAGTGTTACTGGAAATAAGAGATGCAAAATATTAGAGAAGGCAGTATGGTACAGATTTCCCATACTTGCCTTACTGCATTAACAAACAACCTGCTCATTTGTGAATATACAAATTTATCATACTTTTGACTGACACTTCATATGCCTCCATTTTTCCTAAAGTGATAATGCTTAAGTTTTAAGATGTCAAAATTGTGTTTTTATTTAACTGCATAGAATGCTCACAAGTCTTGTGGCTTTCGTATAGAAATGGTATCCTTCAGAGCTAGAAGTATAACATTTGTAATAAGCCTCTTTTAATTTGCAAAACCTTGAAATTTAAATCAAGTGTTAAATAGGCTGTCATGTGCAATTGAATTTGAAGTTGAGGGGTTTCCTGAGCTGGACTATGTTGTAAATATGTTTGTTTCATTGGGCTGTAAATACATTTGCTTCTAATCATTGTTTGTCATGCAGCACATCCACAGTGGGTGTGAAAATGGAGGTGTGGTATTTTCCAGGTTGTTGCTAGTCAGGCAGAATTTATGAAGTAGCAACAAGAGTCTGAAGGTGATCTTTCTAAAGCTGACCCTGCCCTTAATGCAAAAAATGCTGCCTTAGATATTTTAAATACAAGGATGTGTCTCTGTTTCTTGCTCTAAGGTAGAATGATTGGGATTTTTTCCCCAGGTTTAAGTTCTGGATCTATACTTCCCACAACTGAACTGTGTAATCTTATCAGCTTTTAGGTAAACGTTGATGGAGTTGAGAACTTTCCTGAACCTACTCGAGAGGCAACCAATCGACACAGCACCACGGGGCCTCGTGTGTCCAGGGGGAAAAATCCAGAGGACTGGATCACAGAAAATGCAGTAGCTTGTCAAATTCCAGAAATGTTCCCACGTTAATTGCAAGCCCCTTTGCCATCTTATTTCTGCAAAATGTGACATATTTAAACATTGCCAAAGAATGCACTTCTTAAATGTCAGTATGTTTTTAGGAAACACAAAGGCTGCAAGATGTATGTCAAAACCCCAGGTTCCCTAGATGGGGGACGCCACAGAAAATCTTTCCCCAAAGAAGCTTCGGAAATTTCAGTCTGATACGTGGTAATAATGCAACTATGTGACAGCTCTTGAGAATGCTGTCATTGCCAGCCCTGTTTGGACTGGACTGTGTCAGACAACCACAGACTGAAAAAGCAGTGGTCAGCCTTGCTTGCTCTCATGTACTTTAATTAGGCAGTCATGAGAGGAACCAACACCTACTCAAAAATTTACCCTCTTGTTGCCATGTCTTTAAGCCTGCAATTCCCAAATAATCCCCACATGTGAAAAGGTAAAAAAAAAAACGCAAACTCCTGTTTGCTTTGCTTGAGGCTTGGGAAATATGAACTTTTATCATTCTGCTGAGCAGCTGGTGACAGCAGAACTAAAATGCCAAAGAGGTAGATAGTGGGAGTTTTACAGCATGCCTGTTTACGTTGCCTCATCTCCTTTGTGCTAGATTCCTCTGTAGCACATCCTGTCCATTTGTCACCAAGAAATAAGATATAGTGACCAAGAGAAAGTTGCTTCAAGTGAAGGATTAATTTCATACCATGTAAGAAAGATGCCTATTGATACTGCATGAGAGGAACACTTATCATGCTGATGAATTTCATGTAGCTGATAGTGTCAGGCACCAAAGATTCAGTTTCAGCATTGCATCCTCTGCAACTCTTGCAAGGTCTGAGGCCCAGTTGAACACCAGCACACTTTCAAGTTGAAGCGTTGTTTCATTGGATGGCATGGGAAGTTTGAATCCTCACTATTCTGTGTAAGGTTCAAATCCTCAGTCATTCTGTAGTAGCCCTGATGAGATGTAGAATAGACAGTGAGGTTCCAAAGGCTTCCAGTTGTTATATATCAATAGCTGTTACACTGTGAAGAGAAAAATAATGTTTTCATTATTGCTAAATGGATCTTTAACTTATGGGTACTAAATGTCCTAAAAGGTAAGGAATTTTTTTGTGCTCCACCTCCATGAAGGGCAAAGTACAAGCATTTTCAGAACTTTCCATGGGAGGAAAAATATTGTTAATATCTTCTCAATTTGGCAGCAGCAGCAGTGTACCTACACAACCCCTACTGATGGATTAGACCAAGAACAAGACTAGATGACATGCTGGATGCCTTCAGGTGGGTGAAGAATCAGTTATTATGAGTGGTGTCGTGACAGTTCCCAGTAGCAGTGCTGCAATCTTCTTCTAGCAGGCTTGCAGTGTCAAGTGTTCAAGCCCCCACCTCTGCTCTTTTCTTCAGTTCTACACTGCCTAGCTCAGGTTATTTAAAGTTAAATGACTGAAAAATATAAGTTAAAATTTCAAAATGCATATCAGGAAAAAGACACACTTCCCATCATATTACACTGCAAAACTCTCTTCTGAGTTAGGAAGTAAGCATACCAGCTATGCCTTTCTCTAATTTGCTCATGTTTTAAAGGATAGAGTAATTACGAAACCTCTCCAGATGTCACTATCCATATCTTTGAGAATATAGCCCCAGTCTTCCAGTAAGAGGGGTGACTGGGAAATTCTTAATGGCCATAAAGTAACAACATACTGAAATTAAAAAGTAAAATAATTGACTGTCCTAGCTGACCATAAAACTGCTGAAAGCCTCCAAGGGGTATGGGCTTTTCAGAGGTCTGTCTTCCAGAATGCTTTCAGCCAGTGGCTGTTCAGGGCTGCACACATGTCCTTCTGCCCAAGTCCCATGGGGAAATACAAAGCATGTTAGGAAACCTTATGTGTGAAGACCATATCTTGGCTACTGCGTAGATGGAGTTTTAGTTTATCCTGACGTATTAATCATGAACAGTTTTGTAATCAGTTCTATCCCAGAGATTATTTATGCCACTACTTGGAAAACCCAGTTAGATCTACTGATCAATGAAGAAATAAGACAAAACAAGTTGTTGCTTGAAATTAAGCATTATTGATTGACCCACTAGAGTTAATACCTCATTTAGATTAAACCTTTAAAAGTTACATTTCTGCAAAGTAATGAATTGAAAATATTTTGTTACTTTAGTTTCTTACTGATCTATTTCAGAAAAATGACAGTCCCTGGTGAATAAAAGAAATAAATTGCTGCACATCTCAAGTGGAGTGCATGTTAGTAAATCAGTCATTAGTCCAATTAAATAAAATTTGTCTCCAGAGATGAATTGTTTCCCATATCCTGGAAGAGCTAGAATATCCCCAGGATCACAGACATTTAAAACAGTGATTGTGAAACAGTATTTTAATATAAAATATTTGCATAGTTTGCGTGTAAAATGAAAGCTTTGTGTTGTTTTTCTTTGTGAGGCTGTCGTTAGCAAATTTCTAGATTACCCAGAAGACTTCTTGAGATCAGAGAACAAGCTTGCATAAAAAGATCATGCCTAATACTAAAGACACTCAGAACTTTGGGCTTAGAAAAACCGCATTATCCATTTGAAAATAGCAATAGGAACAATGGGAAAGCAGTATCCTGAGTCAGTCTGAACATACTGACATCAGTGGGAGTTGTTCATGCAAAGTAAAGGCCAGAACTGAGTGTTATATGTTATATATGTCATATATAAAACTGCAGTATTTCCCCAGGTTGTCCTTTAGCATTTGTAATTACTTTTTTTTTTAACAAAGGTAACAAAATACTGAAATATGTCAATATATTTTGCTTTCTATGTATATGAGGTCACTTATTTAATTTTCTCTGTACTAACACATTGTTTATGTTCCACTAGTTAAACCTCAGAATACTGTGGTTGCATGAGGGAGATATCAAAAAAGGAGTGGGATACAGCAGAAGGACATGGAGCTAATGGAGTGAGTCCAGGGGTCAAAGATGGTCACAAAGATGGTCAGAGGGCTGGAGCACCTCTCCTGTGAGGACAGGCTGAGAGAGTTGGGGCTGTTCAGCCTGGAGAAGAGAAGGCTCCGGGGAGACCTTACAGCATCTTCCAGTAGTTGAAAGGGGCTACAGGAAAGCTGGGGAGGGGCTTTTAATCTGGGTGTGTAGTGACAGGATAAGGGGTATTTGCTTTAAACTGGAGGAGACATTTAGGTTAGACATTAGGAAGAAATTTTTTAGTGTGAGGGTGTTAAGACACTGCAACAGGTTGCCCAGGAAAGTTGTGGCTGCCTGATCCCTGAAGTGTTCAAGGCCAGGTTGGAACAGGAGGTGTCTAGTGGGAGGCGTCCTTGCACATGTAGGGGGTTTGGAAATTAAGTCACTCCAACCCAAACCATTCTATGACTCGGTGATTCATAGAATCACAGAATAGATTATATGATTCTGTGAAAGAAAGACTTGTATTTTCAGGTCACCATAAACTTCAGTAAAGGGAGGGTTTGGAAAGAACAAGAGATTTAGTGTCAGAAGAAATATCCAAACTAACATTCAAAATAGATATGAAAAGCAGTTTTGAACCATTTTTTCCCTTTGCTGGTACTGACCCACAACTTATCAAGCTTTTTTTTTTTTTGGGGGGGGCACATATTGAAATTTCCCCAAGCTTTACCTTTATTACCTGATTAGTAAATCTTCACACATCTTTCCCTTTTTTTTTTTTCTTTAGGTAGACGGATTTCTGCAAAAGCACGTCAATTTTTATAAGGAATACATTTCTGCAAGTATTGCTAAACTGTAAAAAAAAATATCTCTGTGACCAAGAGTTCAACTCAAAATTCATGCAAGCAAAATTTCAGCTGCTGCTGCACACAGTTCATGGGCTGTTAACATCATTAGAATCCCAGAGGTAGGAGTTAAACTGGTGTAAATTTCTTCCGTTGAAAATTTTTAAATTCTGCTTCTTTCAGCTCTTTTTTTAACGCCAAGAATTAACTTCATGCTTATAGCCATGAAAAAGTACTAGATAAAAAATGTTTTGAATGTCATAAACTATTTTTATACTGTGAAAATGGGTTGTCTACCATGGCTATGCTTCATTTGGAGGGTTCTGACCTTCCAAAAATAGCTCTGCAGTATAGTCTCTGCACAGGGACTCAGAAGATCTGAATTTAATCCTGGTTCTCTCACTCATCTGCAGGGTGACCTTGGGCAATCTGTGTGCCATTTTCCTGCTTGCTAAAATGAAAATAATAATAGTTGTGGCCTTTCCAAAGCACTTTCACAGCAGAGCATATGAATCAATAACATCTTCTCCTTAAGTGTGCGAAATAGCAGAGGAAACTCTTCCCACTTGCATTAGTGCACTTTTAGCATTTAGAAATGTGCATGGGAGGGAGAAGCTTAGAAGTGTTCCCCTAATCAGTAAGTTCCCAGCTGATACGCAAAGGAAAACAGCACTAGGATAATGTACCATTTAGTGTAACAAGGTAAGAATAAAACACAAGTTTTCAATGTGATTATGGTGGCTACCAGTGGAGTCATACTGTATCATATTGCTGGCTTGCTCACTTGTGCTCCAGTAGAGTAGTATAAAACATATAAACAGTTCAAAATCTCTACGTTACTTTCAAGACTTTCAGTTTTCCTGGAGACATCTCAGTTCAGATAGAAGAGGAAAACTATACTGAAGCTCTTTGGCCATGTGTGGTTGCCTTGTTCTGTATGTGGGGATTTTCCTTCCCCTGGGGTGCTGCTGTAGCTTTCCCCAGCAGGTAACCAGCACACGTAGTCTTGGCACAGTGTGGTTTACAAGGATGGCAGCAGGCACAATTTTTCACTGGTGTCCATAGGCCTGCTGACCTTCAGTAGAGCCTTTTTGTGATCATAGAATCATAGCATCATTTAGGTTGGAAAAGACCTAATATATAATAATACATAATGTAATGTACATATATAATACATAATGTATTCCAACCTCTAACCCTACTCTACCATGTTCACCCCTAAACTGTATCCCCAAGTACCACATCTACATGACTTTTAAACATATCCAGGGATGGTGACTCAACCAGCCCCCTGGACAGCCTGTTCCAATGCCTGACAGCCCTTTGAGAGAAAAAAAATGTCCTAATATCCAGCCTAAACCTGCCCTGGTGTAGCTTTAGGCCATTTCTTCTTGTCCTGTCACTACTTACTTGTGAGAAGAGACCAGCACCTGCCTCTCTACAATGCCCTTTCAGGTAGTTGTAAAGAGTGATAAGGTCTCCCTCCCCTCAGCCTCCTTTTCTTTAGATTAAATAGCCCCAGTAAGTCTGGGGCTATTTATCACCTGATTGTGGTATCACCTGATTGTTCTGTAAGTGCTGTGTAATGGCACTCAAGATGATCTGCTCCATGACCTTCCTGACGCCAAAGTCAGACTGACAGGTCTGCAGTTTCCCAGATCCTCCATCCAGCCTTTCTTGTAAATGGGTGTCACATTTGCCACTGTCCAGTCCACTGGTACTTCCCCAGTTTGTCAAGACTTCTGGTAAATGTTGGAAAGAGGCTTGGTGAGCACATCAGGCAGCTCCTTCAGTACTCTTGGGTGCAACCCATCCAGCCCTATAGACTTGTTTAAGTGTTGCAGCAGGTCCCTGACTATTTTCTCTTTCAGAAGGTTTGATTCTGTCCCTTCTCCCTGTCCTCCAGCTTGGGGGGCTGGGTGTCCAGGGAACAACTAGTTCTTCTAGTAAAGACTGAGGCAAAGATGACCTTAAGCACCTCAGCCTTTTCTTCATCCTTTGTCACTAAGTTTCCCCCCTCATCCAATAAAGGATGGAGATTTTCCCTAGTCCTCCTTTTGTTGTTGATGTATTTATAGAAACATTTTTAATTGTTTTTAATAGATGTAGCTAGCTTGAGTTATAGTTGGGCTTTGGCTCTCCTAATTTTCTCCCTGCATAGCCTTGCTTTATCTTTGTAGTCCTCATGAGAGGCCTGCCCCCTCTTCCAAAGGGACCATAGCTCTCTATTCAGCCAGGCTGGTCTTCTTCCTCACTGACTTGTCTTTTGGCACCTGGAGATAGCCCACTCCTGGGCCTTTAGACTTCTCTTTTGAAGTCTGTCCAGCCTTCCTGGACTCCTTTACCCTTCAGAGCTGCCTCCTAAGGGATTTTGTCAATCAGTCTCTTCAACAGGCCCAAGTCTGCCCTCTGGAAGTCCATGGTGGCAGTTCTACCCCTCTCCTTACTTCCCCAAGGACTGGAACCACTATAATTTCATGATCACTATGCCCCAGATGGCCTCCAACTGTTGCTTCCCGCAAAAGTTCTTCTCTGTTCACAAGGAGCAGATCCAGGAGGGCACCTTCCTTGGTAGGTTCCCTCATGAGCTGCATCAGGAAGCAATCTTCCACACACTCCAGGAACCTTCAGGACTGTTCTCTCTGTGCTGTATTGTATTTCTAGCAGACATTCAGGAAGTTGAAGTCCTCCATGAGAACAAGGGGTAGCAATTGTGAAACCTCTCCTATCTGCTTATAGAATGTTTCGTCCACCTCTTCATCCTGGTTGGGTGGTCCATAACAGACTCCCACCAACCTATCAGCCTTGTTGCCCTTCCCCCTGACTTTTACCCATAAGGACTCAACCCTGTCATCACCCTCATTGATTTGCAGGCATTCATATGTCTCCCTAATATAGAGGGCCACCTCATCACCTCTTCTTCCTCATCTATCCCTTCTGAAAAGTTGGTAGCCATTGATCACAGCACTTCAGTTACGTGAGTCATCCCACGAGTTTTCTGTGATGGCAGCTGTGTCCCTGCAGATGGATGAATTATGTTTAGTGGTGTACATTACTTGTATGTGGTCTCTTAGGAATTTACAGCAGCATTTATAACAGGCACTGCACAGGTCCAGTGCCATCTACTGTGCAGCATAAGTGAGCCCTGGCAGTAATAAAAGTATTTTAAACCATATGCTTAATTCCATTAAAGATACTGATGAGCTTGCACTGTTCAAATTATTTTCAGGAAATTATTAGACTAAAGCAATTCCCTTTTGGCAATATTTAACTAATTCACAACATTCTGTGAGTTGCAGCTGGTCTTTATACTGTTTGTTAGTCTTACCTGTAGCAGAGCACTACCTGTTGCTACTGAGCCCACAGGTTCTTCCTGTTGATCTTCCCTCCACTTTTCCCACCACTGCCTGCCAAGCACTTCATTGAAGTGGAGGCTTTGGGAAGATGTATGAGAGAAGAAGATGGGCACTGAAATGCGGCCTTCTTCCTTCCCAGACCACTTGGAGCTTTGGCCCTGGGTGAGAAGGAAAGCCTGTGGCAGTTAGTGCCCATGCGCTCTAGTTCCATGCCCAGCATAAATCACTTGTTAGCCAAAGGACCAGTGTGTCTTCTGCTAGGGTAAAATGGTGAGATGATGTCCTATGAATTCAACTGGAGCAGTGTACTGTATTTTCACTTGCCTCTTATAGCTCCTCAGCTGGGAGCTGCTCGCCCTGAGCTGAGACCCGGTAACAGGGCACAAACTTTTCCATGTGCTTTCTCAACAGTGGCATTAGGTGACATAGCTGTGTTGCAAGGTGGCCCCTTCCCAGATAAACAGAAGTAGCTTCCAGGCCCAGTGCCTAAGGAGCCATTCAGAGGGCAGTGGGTGAATGAGGACACGTCTGTCAGGAGTGGTCTGACATGGTCGCCTGGGCGACCTTCCCTGGAGGGCCACTATGGAGGCACAGGGCATGGATGGCAGCAGCCCATCCCATCTCCCCCAGATTGGGGAGATTGGCTGCAACACCCTGTGGCTCTGTGCTCTGCAGGCACGGGAGGCAGTGTTGATGATTTGTGCTGCACACGTGGCTCAGCCACCCCTGTGCCTCTCTGCAAGGAAAAAGGCACTGCAAATGCAAGAGAGAAAGGCTCATAAAGAGACAGCTAAGCAGTGTAGACCAATGGGCTTGCCTTGATTCCCAGGAAGCATAAATTAAAGTCAATCCTTTAATAGGCATTGGAGTCAACCCGTCATGAAGATTGCTTGCGTATTCCAACCCTGCCACGTATGCAGGAGTCAGTGGGTAGTTTGTACTGAGCTCAAACCCCACCCTTTCTATTCAGAAATCCCACTTATTAGTTAATTAAACTGCCTGAATGCTTCCCAGAAAACACCGTGTAAGTATCCAGTAACGTGAATTACAAATATTGGGATAATAGGTAATACTATTAGAGTATCTCAGCATAAAATAAAGTAAGATTGTAATGTTTATCCTTTTTGCTTGACATATATGCAAAAAGGAAAATTTGCTGTTGGGTGTGGTACAATGTTTATGATTAAATGCCTAATTCATACTAGTATGTCAATCTATTAGTGTGCTGTTAATTCAAATGTTACTATGATGTATTTTGTCGCCATTAGCACATTTATCACAGGTAGATGTGAAACTTAGCCAAAGGTGTACATTCTCATTAATGATGAGCAGCCTATTCATCTTACTGGAGTGTAATTAATGTTAGTTACAATACTTAATTTTTCACTGTTTGTCATGGTGCATATTTAGCATTTCTTCTGTCCTTTATCAATCTGCTCTCCCATCATATAGGCACATCAAAAAGATGTATGTAAGTATCTGACCTGCTTTGATGCCTGATTTTTATACTTTTCCAAGAACTCGAGTATTTTTATTCTTGTACCACAGCCAGCACTCTTAGTTAAGAAACAGACTGCATAGTGTTGTCCACTGCTTTGGGTTCTGGGTTGGGGTTTTTTTGCATTTGTAATGTAAGAACCAGGTAATGAATTAGGGGACACAGTGAAGACACTGATGAGCACTTGCTGTCATGTTGTGCTGTGCATTTGTGAGATTGTAATGGTTCCAATTGTTCTCCTGGATTTTCAATTAATTTTTGTACCATTAAGAATGCTAGTGCTATTAAACATGTTGTATGAGCTCTGAAAACAGTACAAGCATGGTGTATCTGAAAAGTGTACATTATTAGGTAAATGTGTTACAACAGCTTATTGTTCTACATTGCAGAGCACTGCTTTGTCAACAGTGTTATTAGCAGCCACAGAGCCAAAGTACAGTCAGTGGTTCAGTGTTGCAAGAGTGGAAGAAGTTACGGCTAATATGTCACACAGCGGATGGGAAACAAGCTGTGCAGAGGTGGGTAAAAGGGAGTGAGTACTAAACACATCCTTAGATTTGCTCCCCAGCATGTCAGTAAATCCAGCTGTGCTGGAATCTTAGGATAAGTCCATACTTCTGTATTGGTCCCAGGAACAACACAATCACTTAAGCTGAACTCTTGGCATCAAAGCAGTTTTATTTCCAAAATTCCCATTAAAGTGGACTGAAAGAGAACTGATGCTTCCATTAATACTTACTAAATAAAATTCCTTGAGAAGAACATATGAGCAGGGTCAATCAAATGCTTCAGGTCTCGGGTTCGGGGGATGCAGAATGGATTGGGGATGCATTTTCTCAAAATTTTTAAGGAACGTTCTCTGAGAACAGTACACCAATTCTTATTCATTAGCCTCTTAACTGGTGGACTTCACATTTATAAGGCATTTAAATAATAATCAAGGTTAAAAGAATTAGCTGTTATTTGCTGTGAGATTACCTCGTTTGTAAGCATTGTTGGATTACTGTTCATGCCAGACATGAAGCTGATCACATCTCCACCATAATGAAATGGGTCTTAAACTTTCATTCAAGCCAACAAGGGCTTGTCATTGCTGCACAACTATCTGGAGCTATTAGAAAATCCTTAAAATAATTTATTTATATGCTTAGATTAATCATAATTTCCTTTTTGACCCACAGAAGTGAAGTATAAGGCAAGCAAACACAGGGATTTAACATATTTCTATATTAAAATTCAATTTGAACAAATGGTAAATAGTTGAGTAGCAAACTAAGAATAAAAATACCAAACTAGGTTTAGGCATTTTTAAACAAAATGGTGGTCGCAGATGCTCCATGGAAGTACAATAATCATCTGAGATGAACAGAATTGAGAAAAAAATTTCCATGGTACCAAAGCAATGCTTCACAATGAGTTCTATTTCTATGACTGCATTGGAATCTTTTTATTAAAAAAGAAACTCCTTCTTTTGAATTTTCTATGGCAAAAAGACCAAGTTTTCCCTCTACCCATTTCTCAGTCCTGAGTCATTTGAACAGATGGAATTGCCAAAACAAAAATATTCTAAAATAGTGACCTTAGATCTATTTTAACTGAGAATAAATACAAAGAAACTACAAAGTTGCTTTTAACCTTTATGGCATTACAAAACTAGTTATAAAAACAAGCTGTAAAACACACCAAAAAGGTGAGCATTTCACTCCATTTTGATTTGACCATTTTGCTTTCAAAAGGAATTTATAAAAACCCAGGAACAATGAACATTTGAACTCAAAATGGTCCTGGTTTATTTTTACTCCAAAAGAAGAAGTCTCAATAGAAGTATTGATTTTCTAGCATTCATCCAATATTGCACAGAAAGTGGATCTGACCTTGCAATCCCTAGTGGAGACAAGGAAGCAGTCATTACAGTCATGGGTTCCCATTGATTTTAGTGGAATTACTTGCCTAAGTGAGGGTTTTCAGGCTGTGACCCAGTGTCCCATTAGCCGTAACACCAAGCATGCACTGAGGTCAGTTCCACTCAGTTCAGAAGGGTGAGGTTTACCTTTCTGTTATATATTCATCCTATGGTTTCATTGTACATATTTTGCATTTTCTGGCCAACAGAGCCTCGTTGGGTGAAGAGTACCAGGCTTCCTTCAATCTTGAGTAGTTTATTTACTGTATCTGCCAATGTCATTCTAAGCTCAGAGCTGATGCCTGCTCTTACAGCTCACTCTTCCTTTGGTTTGTTTTCTATGATGGAAAAAAAAATACTTTGGGCTGGGTGCTATATCTCTTACTGTATTTTTTTAAACAATTAGTACATTTTTGAAGTCTCTATGGCCAAATGAAAAGGAGACATTGGTGTACTTTGCAAAGTAAACACACAGTTGTAGATAGAAAGCTAAAGCCTATAAGCCCTTTCCTAAACATAGCTCCTCCTTCACCTTTGGGAGGTTTCTTGTGCCACATGGCTCCTATAGGGAGGCTACTCCAGAACCTCACTGCTTGGATGGATAGAAACCTCCTAATTATCACTGTAAATATCTTCACAGCCATTCCATATGTGTTTGCTCTTGTGACAACCTTGTCCTTTATCTCAAATAGTTCTTTTCCTTCTTCAGTATTTACTCAGTGATGTAGCTATGGTAAAGATTCACATCTCTTTATTTCATTAAATGTGAGGAAAGTGGAGGAGAGATGTGCAAGAAACAGGGTGACTACATGTTTGTACAGTGTCTTGCACAATTGCCCAGTCATGGGTTCAGGGCTCCATAGGCTGACTTCCTTTCAGCAGTGAATAATAATGACCCTCCAGAGCATGTTGCCTGCTTTATTCTGGATGGACACCATTAATTCATTCCATTTTCACTGAGTTGCAAAGCTTTAGTGCAAGGATACTAGCAACTGATTCTTTCTGTCAGTGGTATTTTCCAAGAAATGAAGAAATGAAATATACAGTATATTTCAGTTTGCAGTGATCATTCTGATGGTCCATTTGCAATGGAAATGAGCATATAACATATTCATGTGTACAGATAAGGAAAATGACAAACATTAACAACCCTTGTTCTATTCGTTTGTAATATTCAGTAAAAAAAAATTCCTTCCATTCCATAGTTTTTAGTTTTGTTTCAGTAGCACAAGGCTAAACAAAAAAATACAAATTAATGGATAAAATATGCTTGATTACTTTCTAAGTAAGTTTTCTGAAAATGACTATAATCTAAAACACAAATTCTTTGTAAATCTATCTACTAAAAATGTGTCATTCTGTGCCAATTTTATTTTATTTTTTATATTGCTTTATATGTTGTATCAAAGATAAAATTGTTTATGAAATCAAACCAGAGAGAGAGAGAGTGTGTGTGTACACACATTCTATGACCAAGCAGTCTTTGATGTGCTACTCTCAGCCTGTTTAAGTGGGCTTCAGTGTTTGCCTTATCGGTGTCAGTCAGTTTCTGCACAATTTAATCTGCCACTAAAAGGAAGTTTTTTGCACTTACGGTTATAAAACAGTGTGTCAAGGATAAATCGGTCCAGCTTGCCTTCCTTAAAATTTTAGACACAGCCTGAAAATGCAGCTCTTTTCTTCTCTCATCTCAATGGGATGTTAACCTAACAATCACAGTTTAAGATGAGGAAATTGTTTTGAGCAGAAATAAATTGTCCTGCCAGTATTTTTTCATGGAGTAATATTAAGCTGGAGTTCACAGCTTATGTTGTCTGGTTTTGGAGGACTAAAGTGAAAGTAAGAACATGTAGAAAAAGAAAAATAGGAATTAAATGTAAGTTCTAGGTAGTCCAAGCGAGTTGAAGCAGTTCAGCAATAGGCATCCCAGAAACCTCCAAAGAGGTTTATTCTCCAACTACCTTCCCTGGTGCGTCAGTGTCTCCTGCCAGAGCTCCCTAAGGAATTATTCTCTGTGAGTGTGAAGATTCCCTTTTTTCCTCTTTTGATGAGGTATCTAAAGATATTTGGCTTTACCTTACAGCTTATATTTGCTGAACAAAAAAGGAAAAAATATCTGTGTTTTTCTCTGCAGCTGCCAGGAAAAAGAAGTCCATTATTTGTGGCTGATATGGGAGCAGGAGAGGAGGGGTCTTTTGTCTGCTGCTGCTTCCCTGGGGCCTGTAGCAGAGGCTGCTGCTGGCCGGGAAGGGAAGGGAAGGCTGGAGCAGCCACGGCTGCCTGCTGCACCCTAGTTTCCCAGGGAGGCTCACAGGCTGGGCACAGTCGTGTGTGTGACATTTGTACCTTTGCATACTGCAAATCAGATCTCTAAACTGTGAAAGGTGCACACAGTAAAGAGAAAATGAGCTGCCCCTCAGAAATGCAAAGCTGAGGTTGAGCTGCCCACAGCCCCCCTGCCCGCCCTGGCAGGGCTCCGGGGCACCCGCTGGCATCTGCCCAAGCTCTGCCAAGGTGGCCGCTGCACAGCAGTGCCACAGGGGTAACGTCCCTGTGATCAGATGCTCCCTGTTGTGACCCTGAGCAGGTTAATCACATCACCCATCTTTAAGGTTCACACTACCACGATATAATAATTTATGTGGGCCCTCAAGGGTAGATGGAGACATCACGTATTGATCACAAGGAATCGCTGCCACTCAGTCTTTCTGTTAGTTTCCATCCCCGTGATGTGTTTCAAAAAATGTTGTATGATTCAAAATTACACCTGTAAAACCTACAAGTAGAAAATTACTGTGTGCATTTATCTTTAATAACAACCTTGTGCATATTTATAGTACTAGTTGAGTAGAATGTGTTATACTAGTTTATTTCCCAGTCTGTTTTAAATGATATTATTCATTAGTAGTAGTGAAGTGGCATGACGTTTTTTGTGTTGCTTGTTTGTTACAAAGGTTCTTAATACCTTTTCAGAATGAAAGGGGATAAATGCTCACACACATATGAAACTGTGCTCATAAGAGCACGGAGCCTTGTCTTAGGGTATTAAATTAGCATTTGGTACTGCTCTGCTTTGTATGTTTTTCTAGCAAATGTTGCAGCTACAAATCACTATAATATACCTGTATTCTGGTTCTTCAATTCATATAGCATTTAAATCCTGCCAATACTGTGTCTTATAAATATAAATACGCGATTTAATTTAATTCAAGCATGCAACACATAATTTTTGTTATGATTAAAATACGCTATTGCAATATGGTAGCTGCCGAGGGCAAACAGGGCACATCACATTGCCAAGCCGAAGGGAGCGCAGGCACAGCTCTGCAGGCTGGAGGGCGGGGACCGGCCCTCTGAGCCCACCGCAGGGGGCGGCAGCAGAGCCGAGCCGGGAGGGCAGCAGGAGCCCCGCGGCTGCCTTGGGGGGCAAGGAAGCAGAAGCAGCACAGCCGCGGGTGGTTTTACTGCTGCCCTGTCGTGTGCTGAAGTTGGCTGATGTGCTCGAACAGTTTTGGGAAGGAGGAACTGCCCGACAGCAGCAACTCGAGGGATTCCTATCACGCGCTCTCAGAATGGAACAAAACAACACAAATAGACCCTCTGCATAATCACTCAAAAAAATGTTAATGGCCATCTTTAGTAACATAGCAACAGCCAAACCCTTGAAAAGAGGAAGTTTTCATTGAGAAAGCATTTCATTTTAAACATTGAAATTTGGTATAATATGGAGTATGAAATAAGTTTAGAAGGGAAGCTGATGATTAAGAAATGCAGTGGGCATTTAATAAATGGAGGAACCGCAAGATAATTAACTGGCATGCATAAAGATTCATGCTTTATTCCAAAATTTTAATTTTGCACATAAATGTGCCTGATGTAGGCAGCATTTAATCACCTAGCTGACAGGAGTAACTACTTTCATTTAACCTTGACTGAAGATCATGAATTCTAACAGGTTTAATTGGATACATCATTTAACAGAATGAACAGAGCAAATTTTTCTCAATTCATAGGTTCTGATTGACATGCACCAGCAATAAGGCGTTGCACAATTAAAGCTGATCTGTATTCCTGGCCTGGGCAGCAATTGCCATAGTGATGTGACACTGTTTGATCACTGTGGCACTGAAACTATACTGAATTTCCCCTTGTTTTGAAAAGGGCAATGCTTTAAAAAAAGAGAGAAAGAGATTTTGGCACTTTCATTTATTTTTTTTTTTTTTAATACATTAATCACATTTATATGCACAAACTGTAAGGGAAGGAACTTGTCTTGTTATCAGTAACTCAGGGGAAAGAAGAAAAAATGGTATCTTCTTTTATCCCTTTAGCACATTATTTACAGAAAGTCAAAAATGTGGAGAGTCAAATGAATTGTAACACATTAAGGGCTTGACTGTTCTGGGCTTCCATCTGAATAGGGAGTAGTGCTGTGAGGCTCTGCTCTTCACCTGCTGTTTGAGATCTCTGTCCTTGCCCAAAGCCATTCCCCATGGCTTGCCAGCTGCGTAGGAGTTCTGAGAAGGGGTGCTCATATTGTAAATGAGGTAGAAAAAGATGAGAGGGAAGAAGTGGTACCCAACAGTGAGTTATGTTCCTTTCCTGACACACAATAGTTCATATGATAAAACCATGAAAAAAAATTGTGGAGGACCTAGCAACTTCGAGTTCCCCATGTGGTGCCCGTCCATCCACACGCCACCACTGTCACTGCCTCTGGCATCTTCCACAAGTCCTAGGTTTGACCTGTATGAACTGGAATCTTCTTCCAGTCTTTAACCACATATGTATATAGAGTTATATAGTCTATGTGTCTGTTGTCCACTTATATTTTCACCTCAGATGCTACCTTTTTTTTTTTTCTTTTACAGTAAGATTTGCTGAAGATTTGTGGTTCCTGAGTGATCTGCTAAAAACAACTTCAAGCAAGTTCTGCTCCCCAGCTGAACTGCAGCAACCATGCTCCACACAGCAGGTAGCTTTTCTGCTTTTTCTCTCCCCATCCCCTTAGGTTCAGTGCCTAAGTGCTGGTCCTTGATCTCACTCTAAGACCTATTGCTGCCCATTTGTCAGCCATCCCTTGTGTATAGACAATGTATATACATATCAAGCAACAAGCTTTGTAGGGGTGCCCGGCAGTGGGAGACGGAAGTCTCAGGGAAAGATAGAATCCTGTTGCACCAAGGACCTGAACTTTAAAGTCAGGATCACTAGATGAATTTTTAAAGCTTTTTCAGTCATTTTAGAGGCCTCTAAAATCAATTATTTATAATATCTTTGTCTGTCTGAGGTATTTCCAATATCATTTGTTGTATAAAGCAAAGCTACTTGCCAGTATTATTTATCACTCACTAGCATTTTTAATAGTTTCAGGTAAATCCTTGGGCCACATCCCCAGCCTCTGCAGCCGCATACGCCTTGGAACCATAGCAGATGCTTGTCTTCTTGCATGGTGAGTTCCTAGTCAGTGCCTGGATGTTCCCTGTGGAGGAAGCGGAGCCAGGATTTGGCTGGTGTGCCTCACTCAGCCTTGCTGACAGGGCACATTTCCAGCAGCAGCACTGCCTGCTCTCCTCCGGCAGGGAGCACACGATGGCAGGAGGTAATCTGCCCTGCTCTGCTCACTCCTGTGGGCTGACAGGTGCTGCAAAACTCCAACTAGACCCTTCTTTAAAGAGCATCTTGGGGCCCTATTTAGAAACATTTGTTCTGTAAGTTACTCTGTTTCTAAATCTTCCCAGTAAAACCTCTGTCTGTCCTATCACCCAGTTCCTTTTTATGTCCTGCAACACACGCAGATGCTGCCTCATGTTCTCCTCGAGGCAGGAAGCAGTAAGGTGTGCTGAGCAGGTCATTACTCTAGGGAGACTCCCAGCCATGTCCCCGGTCATCCCCATGGTGCACTGAGCTGGTCAGCAGCACAGCTGGGATAAAACATAGCCCTCTTCCAAGAGCCAGGCTCACTCTGACTTTCCCTGGGAATACCACTGAGTTCAGCAGACCTACATGGACACATATTTGCTGAGTGGAGTTTGCTGCTGGGGGGATCATCTTTCACATGTTCCACTGACCGTCTGGACAGCCCCAGGCTCCTGCGGCTAGCCCTGCCCACGTGCACCCAATGGCACCTCTTCTCCAGTGCCTCACTCTGTTGGGATCTTCCAGCACCTTTCTGATCTTTCCTTTGTTATTTCCCCAGCCAGGTTATCTTCTGCCGTCGGCATCATTTGGGGGCTTTGCCTACGACTCTCCAGAGTTGTATGTCGCTCTTCTCTTGTCCTCATGCTCACTCAGCCATGCTGAATTATCTTCCACTCCTCCCTCTGGGAATAACTAAGGCTTTGACCCAGCGGGACTGGTTGTGTGCTTAAATGCTTTGATGGACCAGACACTGAGCTGCTTGCTCCCAAATCTAAGGTGACTGGGGATTTCAAGCTTTATTTTCAGAAGCAGTTTGTGCACTGGGAATCACAGTCTAACTGAAAGTCAGCAAATGACACTGACTTGTGCATTATCAAGTATTTTATCTATCGTATTTAAACCTTTCTGTTCTCTTTAGTTTCCAGATAGTCATCTTTGCAGATCTCCTATATAGTATATACAGCTGTAATAAGAAATATATTCTATTTCTCTTTATTTCAGAATCCTCTGGCAGAAGGTAACATTTCTTTTTTACTGATATAATATCAAGTTGGTAGTTTCATTTTGAAGGATGTTCTGAGCAAGTGGGGGAAGAGCAGTCACATTTTCCCCCCCCCATTTTTTCTTGAATCCACCTTTGGAACGTGACATAGACAAAATTCTCAGCATGGTTACTGTTTACACCTCTCTTGAACTGTGCAATTTGACTTTCAGAAATATAAAATGGGACTGCAGAATGTTTTTATGTGTTCTTACAATGTCCAAAGTTGTTTCTTACTGTTTTTATTTGAAGGAACTAGACACAATCCTGGCTGCCTTAACCACTGCCTTTGAGAGCTACAGCTGAGAAAATCCACTGCCAGGAAGAAGTGAATAGAACTAACAAGGCTATTGAGCTGGCCAACAGATTAGTGAAAGGTCTGAGGTGAGGTCCTACAGGGCAGGCTAATGAAGCAGCCTACAGAAAGCACTTCTTTGTTATACACTACTGATCTGGCAATAACAGAGGCACTTAGCAAAGAACCTGATGAGCTGAAAAAATTATGTCATTATCATTCATTTTTTTCAGAATAGAAACATGTTTTTGACCTTTGCATTTTCTTACATTTTGCCTCATTGTGGTACATATTAACTGTAAGATTACCTGGTAACTAACCTATCCACGAACATTAAGAGAGGAGAAATAGTCAATTGTAGATATTGACAATAAAGGCAATTTATTAAAATGTGATGACTATATTTGTAACAGTTAAACAACGCTAATGATACTGCCCTGGGTTGGGATACATGGAATATAATACAATTTGCACTACTTAGTTAAGCGATATGATAATTCTCTAATTATCTCTCTGAGATTTGCAGTGGGTATTTCAGGAGAGAATAAATAATGGCAAAGCCATGAATTATCAAAAATCCATATTGTCTGTTGATCCAGGCTGGCTCAAAGGAATCCATATTCTCTGATGGATTTTTCATTTATCATTCATCTACTGATGAGGCTGCTTTTTATACACTCACGCTTTTTACAGATTCTTTATTTTATTGTAACATTCACTTAGGAAATCTCTTGTGGTGCCTCACTGCCATTATAGGTTTTTTGCTCTTCTGCCCAGTACTTTCAAGCTGAGTTTGACAACCAAACATGTAGTAACCAGTAAAAATAGAAGATCCATTTGTTATTAAGCAAAATTATATGGCTGAGTGTGACTAGTGGAACTTAAAATATAAAACAGTGCTTAGAGTTATTTCCTGAATCAATAGAAAGGATTTATTGACTAGAAGGGAGGGAGAGCAGTGCAGAAGGCCCATTGTTTCTGTTTAAAGAAGCAAGATGAATGCATTTAAAATGTTAACATGCTGGCTGAAAGTGTTATATGTTCTAGTGATTAATAAGGCCTATAAAATTAAACCATGTACCTAATACAGAATAATAAAATAAATAACATAGCAGACCTCTTTAAAGTGTGACAATAAATGATTGTTCTGAGGTATCTGATAATAATGTTTTCTTCCACCTAGCGTATCATACTGTTTGGTTCTACCATATCCCTCCTGCTGGGGCTGACAAGTGCTGGAATAGCATACATATAGAGATGAAAGGCAAAGTGTGTGTATGTTGGGGGGGGAGGCATAATGAAAAATAATCTAAAGGAGGAAACAGAGATGAAAGGAAAGAAGGAAAGTTGAGCCATGAGCTAGATGAAGACAGTAAAACGAATTTTAATGGAAAGCCCTTCAGCTGGTACCTCCCAGAGCACCAGCTCCACGAAGAAGGTGGCCAGCTTGACAGATTGGTGATGGGAAATGGAATTCATTCATTCCTCTTGTTAGCTGTGCCACACTCAGCCAAAGGCAGTAACAGCCATATGACAGCTATTTGGTGACTTATAGGGCAAAATACCCATTTCAGTCTGGTCTGTGCTAAAACAATAGGTCACTGTTTACTCTTGGCAAACAGGCTAATACTGACACTGCTGAACTGACAGTCCTGGCTGTTCCTTTGCCTTATTTTTTACTGAGAAGACACTCTTATTTCCCCAATTGTATGGTTAAGTTATTGCTGTGAGGAGAGTTGCTCAAGAAACAGGAAAATAAAATTGTTTGAAACATTTCTTATAGTAAGCAAATATGTAAAAAAATATTTATTAACCATTCTTTATAAATATACCTTTACCATGACACTAATAACAAATAACCAAACCTGTGTGTTTTCTTCTAGTTCTTAGGGAAAGCGTTGACCAAACAGCAGGAGAGGTGTTAGTGTCTAGCCAGGGTCCCAGGGAAAAGCTGGCACCAATTGTCATGTTGAATCTCTTGTTGACTTTATGGTATAAAAGATCCTGTGCAAAAGTAGAAACTGTTTTTTCCTGCCTTCTCTGAGTCCTGGCATGGAAGGACTGTTTTGGGTGGTTTCATGCTACTCTGTACCAAGGAATTCTTTACTTCTGACAGGTGCCAATTATGCTATGGACATCTGCCCTGAGGCATTGAATCAAGATGACAACTCATTTTATGTCAATCAAACAAGAACCATTTTCAATAATTTCCCATCCAGCTGGGACTGAATTTGCACAACTGATCTGTGTATTAGAGACATTACCAATCCACAGAGACATTCAGAACCATGATTATGTTCTGTTTTCCCACAGAAACTCTTGCATCTGCACAAGAAAGCAACAACTTCTTCCACTATGCAAGAGGATGCTGACAACTCAATTTTGGTCAGTTACTGCCAAACTCAACTTGCAACAGTCAACTCATGTCAGAATAGAAAGGGATTTTTTATGTCAAGGCTTGCCACATGCAAATCCTTTCTTTTGATCCTCTAATCAGTGTGAAATCTGTAAAGTAATTTGTAAGTACTCACTACTGTTCAGCCACAGCATTGGGCTGTTTTTTTGATAAACACTCAGTAAATGAATGTTTCTTTAATTGTTTTTTCTAGGTAGGAAACAAGAACTGGGTTTATCGACAGCTGTATTAGAAACAAGAGAAAATGAGATGCAGAAAGGTGTTCCAGACCACAGTCTTTCATTCCTGTGATAGTTCATTTTCAAAGTGGTACTGGCATAAGCCAAAATATCTGCCTGCATTGCTTGAAAAGCAATAAGGTAAGTGAGAACTTGCATATAAAACCTTCTTCGTAGTTCTGTATTTTTTTTTAAACACATGGTGGATCAAAAAAAATCTAGCAGCTCTTCCATTCCCCTTTTGACCTGTTAAATCACCACATTGCTTATGTGAACTTTCTTCAAATACTTTAATAGAACAGTATATTTGGAGGCAATGAATTGGTAAAATGTTCTTCTGGAAAAGACCAAAATGTGCCCCTTGCAAGTGTTTGAAGTACATTTGCTAGCTAACTGGAGCTAGAGGTGACAACTAACCTACAGACTTTGGGAATATGGTTAGCAAGCCAGAACAGTAGGCAGGCTCACCTTCTTCTTGTATTCTGTTGAGTGCTGTGCCCTGCTGTTTGCATAAGGGGACCAGCTTTTCTTCTTCTGTTCTCTCCCCACTACTGTGCAGCAGGGCAGCACAAAGCAAGATTTAGTGCTTGGATATAGTGTTTGCTTGCTAGCAATTGTTATAGCCAAGGCTGCCCTGAGACTTCTGTCTTAACCTGTGGTTCTTCTGTGTTCATTGTGGTTTTGTTGTGTTTTTTTTTTTTTTAATCCTTTCATCTGAAATTTTCATGTTTCTTATCTGCTGATTTTTTTTTCTTTTTTTTTGCAAGCTCAATAAAATGCATTCATTTGTATTTGAATTATGCAAGGAAGGGGCTGTGGGGAGAAAGGTCTTTCTTTTCTTTGCACACTTGGAATTCACAAAAAGAGCTGCATATTACAAGCTGAAACTTTCCAGGTGGCTAGTTTTGACTGAAGGATAGTCTTCATGCTAATTACAAAGAGAGAATGACTGAAAGAAAAATTAAAGAGAAAAATTAAAAATTACATATATTGTGATTAACTCATTTGTTTTGTAGGTGTGTCATACAAAAGTTCCATTGTGAACCACTTAGAGCACGTTTAAAGCAACAATTTCATTTAAGTTACCCTGAACTACTATAATTATGTAATATCAGTGTTTTGTACTGCAATTTCACTAAGAATATTCCTACAAAAGCTGCCTAAGCTTTTACTTATGCAAATGTGGAAGCTCACAGTGAAATCAGTGCAGAATCTCATGAATCATTAACTTTGGCCAGACAGCTACCCTAGAGTGGGGGTGGCGGCAGGCGGTGGCGGCAGTTACTGTCCCTGTGTCCTGGGTGTCACTGAATGCCAGGCTGTTATGGAAAAGAAATCAAGGGTTTTGGCAGAGTGTTCCAACTTACTACACTGGCTGATAGGGACATGAAACTACAAAAGCTTTGGTATTCTCTTTTCCTTGCTGTATTTCTGTATACTAGTGGACATAACAGGTTGTATGTCATCGGATCAGCCCTGTGTGACTCTCCACCACCCTGAAGGACTGCTTCAGCACAGGGTGCCTTTGCAGGGGTGCTTTAGGTTGGATATTAGGAAGTACTTACAGAGGGGGTGATAAAACATTGGAATGGACCTCCCAGGGAAGTGGTGGAGGCACCGTCCCTGGATGTGTTCAAGGAAAGACTGGGTGTGGCACTTAGTGCCATGGTCTAGCTGATGTGGTGATGTTAGGTCATAGGCTGGACTTGATGATCTTAAAGGTCTTTTCCAGCCTTGGTGATTCTGATTCTGTGCAGCAGAAGGTAGGAGTACTAGAACAGTCTCCCATCACCACACAGAAAAAGATGCTGTCATGTAACCTTCTGTGTTCTCATAAAACACCTGGGAATAAAATAAAAGAGTGTAAATAAAGCAACTGTAATTTTAAATATCTGAAAGCATAACTGGCAAGGGTTCCCACAGTAGTTGCTAACCTTGCTCCATAGAGCATACTCCACATAGAGTAAAGATGAGTTCAGAAATTCCCTAGCTCAAAGTTTCCAGTAATCTCTTGCAGGCAAAATAAGTACTGTTGAATTCAGCACAGGAATGCTAATCTTTTCCCCTGACTTCTGAGTGAAATGAGAAGAAGTAGCATGTTTTTCCCACTGATACTGTTTATTCTTACCAAAAACATAAGTGAATGCTGAAACGTAACAGCTTTTGTAACCAGGAATTTAAAACTTAACCTTTGTTATTGCAGGTTCCCATTCCAGGAACAGAAGGTCTTGATCCAGTCACGGTGCAGCTGGATGATGCAACGATTGCTAAATAGAAAAGTGATGGCAGTTCCTAGCAATACCATGGCAAAAAGCCCCCAGTCTTACATCCATAGTCATCACTGGCATATGCTGATCAACCCTCAGCTCCAGGGAGAGCTCCATCGAATTGGAGAAAAGTTAAACCTGGTTCAGATTGAAAGTTACCTATTTGAATCAAAAGGGGAAAGAGCCAGCTGGCAGGTACAGGTGAGTGTAAAAACCTCTGCTGACAGAAACCTCTGAGGATACAAGGCAACTATTTTTTTCTGTACTGCTCATGTTGCACAAAGTGTTTTCTTAATGCCCCAGGAACCATAACAACTCTGCTAGTGCACTGTCTGGAATGGGATACAGAGCACTGGCATTGTATCTCTAGGCTTTTGTCAGCCCTGTGCTGGCATGACTTTCATAGTTGTGTTTTATACAGCAGGTGTTTCTTGCTAGAGGCCCTGTATTTGTAGACAACTTGGAAGAAATGATAGATCTTCTATTTCACCCAGTGCTTGCAAGTTATTTGTGTTCAAAGTTTTTAATGCTCTGTTATTTTTTGCATCAGCTGTCTCTCTGATTCTGTTCTGCAAGTATTCCAAGTATCTTTCCATGAAAGCTGTCTTCCTACCCACGTATGGCAATTATCTTCACTCCTGACAACTGCTGTACCCTGGACACTTTGACTCTAGATGGATTTTTACTTGGCAATTTGACACCTTCTTGCTGTATTTACACCCTTGCATGCACCATATATAGTTAAATGATTGCATTTTGAGTGCTCCTTTCTGTCTAGCTGAATAGTCCTCCCCAGCACACCACCATCCTGATGTGTAATCACCCAGGAGACATAATCATTCACTTAGAATAAAAATAATTCTCCTACCGTTTGCTCTTTGCCTCCATTCTGCCCTTTTTCTCTGATTTATTACACTATATTCCTTATGGAAATATTTTTACATCCGTCCCCTCCATTCAGTTCTTGCACCCACCCTTCGAGAGAGTGTTTTGAACAGAAAAGGCCAGGATGAGTGGGTATCTCATATACTCACTCACCTTTTTATTCCGGTGTCATTTCCCCCACCTCCTCATTATATTCCCAAGCCCTTTCCCTCCTTCTAGTTTAGCTGTACCTACTGCCCCTCCTACAGCTACCAGGCATCCCCCCTTCCCTCCTCTGCCCCTCTAGTAAATGACAGAAAATATTTCCTCACAGCCTCTGCAACTCAGGGTTGTCTCTGAGTATACAGAGATCCTGAGCCCCAGCCTGTTACTTTCCTTCCTTGTCTAAGCTCTCTAAATCACTTGACTTCAAGCAGGTTGCCACAGGACAGCACTTAGCTCCAGTGCAGGCTGGAAAGAAAGTGCTATTAATGTGCTCAATTCCTTCAGCTCCAGTCTTTGCTGCTTAGTTATACTGCAAGAAAGTATTTTGTGAGCCAGAAAACTGAAATTATTAGACTTTAAGCATACTCAAAACTACTGTGAAAGTCCTTAATTAAAAAGTTCAAACTGAGAAGCAAAACAAAACACTGTATAATTCAGCTGTCACAGTGCCTCACTCAGTACCTTCCACCTCTTCTTTATCACTGCCTTCATTTTCTCATGTCACTTTGCATGATGCCAGTTTTCCTTGTTCTGGTGAGTGTTGTGTGTGTCCCCAGCTGCCACTCCCACACTGCACTGACAAGCAGAATGCTTCATGCTGAGTATGACCTAGTGATATGCACCAGCCCAAGGTGGAAAATAAACTTTTATTTCTTGCTCCACCAGGAACATTTGATTCCAGGATTTCCATACTGTGTCGAGATGCAGGAAGTGGCTGCTCCTCAGTAAATGCTGGTTGAAGCTCTGAGCCTGAATGGATGCTGAGGTTTCGCTCATCCTGTGGCAATATGCTGTGTCCTGGGACAAGGACTTCTGCACATTTTCTCCCAGCGTGCAGGAGGACAGAAATGGGACCGTGCTGACACTGACTGCCAGGCTGCTGTTCTCGCACTCAGGGATGCTGGTTTCACCAGATTTTTCACCGATTCTCCACAGCAAGCTTCCAGATTTGCTCTCTAAATGGGACTTAGACCTAAAGAAGTTGCATCAGGTTCATTGTTACTCAGGATGCGTGAGGTTAGTTTGGAAACACTTGGAAAGCCTAGACTGCTGACATTTCATGTGTGTCTGCAGCAGCCTCACATCTGTCACAGGGTCCCCAGGGGAGCACTTGCTCATGCTGGAGACCTCACAGCTCAGCACACCTTTTATTGGCTTCAGCAGGCTGAGCCTTATACACAAATACACACCTCACTGTGCTCAGAGGAACACACAATCTAAGCTTGTTTCTGCTACTGTAAGTCTAGAAACACTTTGCTGCATCCCAGGAGATGGCTCTGGAGTCACAACACAGCTAGGAACAGAATCATTTTGGTGTTCCCAGATACCATTCGTTAGCCCACAATTAACACTTGTATGCAAACCTGCTTTCCATTTTCAATCTATTAAATCTACTTACGGACAGTAGATGCACACAGCTGAGCTGTGGATACAGAGGGAGTAATATACCCATGACAGAAACCCGAAAAGTTTCAGGCTTCAGAGAACACAACACAGGACTGGATTCAGCTTTTCAATTCATAAATTACCTTCCTCGTTACAACCAATCACAGCAAAACCCCACACCTGAAGCCACCAAATTCTAAGGTATTTGAAGCAATGCAAAACAAATTCACTAAGGTTCAAAATCCTATGTGTACTTGTGTCTTTGTGTTGACTTTTTGTATCTTTAGCAGCACCCAGCTTCCCTGCCTGCCAAAGTGAGTGTTAATTACTGCAAATCAAACAGCAACTTCTTCAGAGCACAGTGAAGTCTTTAAATACCTCCACACGCAGGTGGCACAGCACGTCGTGTTCAGGTGATACATTGCAGGTATGACTGGAATTTGGGAACATTTTGAGATGTGATAGTTTGGGTGTCATCCTGGTATTTCTGCTCAACAGCTAGCTCTACCAACTGGGGATTAGAGCCCCATATTTTTCTTCAGGGTAGGAGATTGGCTTGTATGTGGCTCCTCCCAGAAGTAATTGTAGGAAATTGTCGGTCATAGATCCAGATGTTCAGTGTGCATTTATTGGGGTTGACTAGGAAATAGTTTGCTGGTTTTTCTTTTTTAAACCTTCCTGTGATGTACAGAGTACAGGTCACCAATTCATTTCTTTATCCTTTTTCTAGTAATTGAAGAATTAATTACTAAATTCTAAGCTTACAATGAGTTTTAGGAAAATGGAAAAAATCGAAGAAGATATATGTATTTCCTTTATTAATATGGCTTGATTTATGGATTTGCAAACTTACCACATCAGCCTGAACTCATAAAGCAGAAAAATTACTTCAAAATTAAGTTGACAGTGCTGTAGGACAAATTATGGATACTTTTTTTGGGTGCTGACAGTAATTTATTTTGGGATATTCTTCTGGCTGAGAAGCTGTAAACAACAAGTCTCACAGCAGCAGAAATTAAAACAAACAACTAAAATAATTACATCAACTACAAAATAATCCTTTTGATGCTGAATTTGGCCCCTTTGAGACTAAAATATGTTTATTTTTTTTGAATTTTATTTCATAATCTGTATTTTTCAAATCACTCATCCATGGTGAATGTATCCATGTGTATGTGTCTACTCCAAGAATCACTGCGTCTCCATTATGAGAAAAGTAAAACAAAACTTTTTAAATCACCATAAAACTCTTGAATTTATTTAAAGTACAAGCTGCAAGAGGGGAATTTTAGTATTCTATTTCACGTGCCACATAAATGTAGGTTTCTCTAGTACATCTTTCCACCACTCCTTATAGTGCTTGTTAAACTTGTTAAAAATTGTATTACTATGTATTACTATGTATTACCAGGACTATGTGGAGCTGTTTGCATCTGTTGGACCATTTACTCAAGAGACCAGCAAAACCACAAACACCAGCAGTGGAAGGATTAGTGAGTAGGACACCTCACTCAGACACATTTCCAGCTTGGAGTGGCCACAGTTGACTGCAGTAACAGCTGGCCACTGGATGTGTGCTTCCCCAGGAGAAAGTCAGGGAAACTGAGATGTTAACAAAAGCAGACTCCATAACTGCGTGTGATATTCCTTCCTGCGGTGGTGATGCACATGATTATGTATCCTGCACAAGCAGTTACCGAACATGCAAACAGGAAGTGGATGTTAAACATCATTGCATTATTAAATGAGAAATCATATCTAATTTAATTAAGAGATAAATATACCCTTAATAGTAAGCAAATGTTGTCAGGTGATATTAGTTGTACTTGCATATCTTTTCTATCACCAGAGCACTTTAAAAACCTTCTCATTTACGCAAAGTATGTCCCTCTGGAATAGGAAAACAAGGCTTTGTTCAGATGGTCAATGAGGCAGAGTTCAAAGGACATGATCAAATACTATCAGCAAGTCATTAAACTCAAAATGTGTGTTATTAATAACATCATTAATGAAATCTCTTGCAAGGGTTGTGTTTTTAGCGATAGTTTGAAGGAATTTAATGGAAAATTATGACCCATCTGGCTGTTTTTTCTATCTTCAGGCTTGCCCTGCAGTCTGCAAAAAGGATGTGGAAATGCTCTTGAAGGTTCATGTAGTTGTCATGCATGAGCTGTTCTAATGACTGAAAGTAATATATTTCCAAAGAAACAAGTCAGTGATGATCCAGGCATTAACAGTAGGTGTTTGCCTTGTGTTATCATCACACAGTCTTTAAAAATCATCAGACTTACACAAAACTCGGTGCTTGTATTACCACTGGAAAATGTCTTTACTTACTGTAAAGATTGTAAAGAAACTATTTCAGAGAGAAAACTGTAGAATATTTAGAAAAAAGGAAGAAAACACTTTTGGGGAAAATAAAAGCTTTCAAGGATTTTTTTTGGAAAAGGCACAGTTCCTTGTGACAGTGTGGAGCTTAAAAAGAACTTATACCAATTTCACAATAGCCACATTTGAATGGCAAGCTATGGGGACTCACACCATTCCAGACAAGGAGATTCACCTTGCTTTAGAAATCTATACATTTTAGACATATTTTCCATATCTCTATACTTTGTACTGTCATTTACATGAGTTAAGTAAAGACTGGTAGCAGTGCTACTGCTCAATTTGAACTGAACAACCACAGAAGATAAAGAGACACAGAAAATCACCCCTTGATTTCTGAAGAGTTAAATTGCTTCGGCAAAAAAAGTGTCAAGTTCCACTGCGGTAAGCTCTGGTGTCTAGTGCATTTCTGCACCTGGTTGTTCTTTCTTAACCCTTCTGCTTCTTTGGGAAAGAGACATTTGCAGCCTAGCTGTTAATCAAAGAAGGGGACAATCCTGAAATGCTTAGTCACGCTTTTATTGTGATTTTTTTTTTTTTTTTTTTTACTGAAGTAGTAATAGAACCCTTTAGTTAACAAAAGTCAAAAAAGAAAGGGGTGGAGAAAGTGGAGAAAGATTATATAACATGTAGATTTATATTGCTTTTACATCTAAATTGTTTCCACTATAATGTCATTCTCCTGGGGTGGAGGTTTCTATATGTGTCGTGATGCTACAGATGTTCTCACACACTACGTGCAGCTGCACTAGATGTCATGGGCAAGTGTAATAGCAAGATGCTTGCTAAGGGCTCCTTCTAGTCTTTGTCCACAAGAAACACTGAGGCAGGACCTACTGTCCAATGGCTTGCTTGGTTTTCTTTATACAAACTTCTGAAACACTTCAAAAATCTTTTGGGAACAGCATCTTTTGTACTAAATTCTGTTACACCTGTAAATACAGCTCCATTTCCTTTGCTGGAATGATTTGTCATCTGTGTCAACCAGTATGGTTAACACTGCCAGTGGTTATAAAACATAGAAGCAAAGATAGATCAACAAGGTATAAATTAAGTTTTGCTATGGAAAAATCATGTGTTTTTTTTTAAATAAATGCACCATTTGTTTACTATTGTATTGGAGGTATTTTAAAACATCCTGACTTCAGCACATGGTGGAAGCTCTGCGCATATGTGAGATATGAAGTCATTATCAAATTGATAGAAAAGTTACCAAGAAGCTGATCAGATAATTTTAGCAATGTATAGCAAGAGTTTCTGAGATTAAAGATGTGCATCTGCAAACACAAACTGCCAAAGAAAATGGCATACTCTAAGGAGTCTTTTCAGAAGAATGCCAGCAAATAACATTGAAATATGTAATGGATACGTGAAGATATTAGTTTCCAGTCTTTAGATGATTGCTTAGCTTAAAAGTTAACCAGATATGACTGTGACATTTCTCCTCCTGTTGCTAATCAATCTCTAATCATATATAGAGGATCTAGTTGTGTTTGTGTACCAACTCAATTCCAGAAATTATTGTGAATTACCTCACGTGTAAGACCTGCCTGATAGAGTGAGCATGTGTGTCTGTGTGTGTGCTGTTACCTTAGCTCGACCCTTCTAGGCTACACTATGGTCTCCTCCAGCTATGTGAATTTTTAACTTAGCTCTAAAACCTACAGCTCTAATTTTAATAATCACAGTATTCCTGCTGATTATGCAAATTATACTGGCGATGAAAACCAAACACTTTTCTTAGCTGGTCTCCTGATGGCCATGAAGAAATACAGGTCAGTCACACCTATATAGATTATCCTGATGCAAAAGAAGACAGGAAAGTGTGAATGCTTCCAAGATCTGCTGCTCAGTCATGGTTCTGCAGTCAGAGTCTGCAAATCCTTGCTGAACTCTGCAAGTCACAGACTATCCAAATGGACTTAACAGCCCAGTAAATGTGATTTCTGGCATTGTTAGTAAAATGCAACAAGGTTTTTATTGACATGACAGTGCAGTCAGCAATTCCCTGGGTTTGTCTGGGGGTAAGTACATTTTAATTTGTTTTAGCTGTGATAGCAATGTGTACCTCCAGCTGTGAGGTACTCTTGACAAGATTTGGTTTAGTCTATCATAATACCAAATGGTTATTCGCTGTGGACTGACCTGCCTATGGCTCTAGAGTTGAGTCACAGGGAAGAGTGCAGACACAGATGATATAAAAGCAGTCATTTAATCACAGTAGGCTGATAGTGTTAAGAAAACATACAAAATGAAATCCAAGCAGACACCAGACTGAGGAGGAAGACATACCCTCCCATGAACACTCCTCCCGGTGATGAGTCATCGTAATACTCCCCCATTCCTTTGGAGAAATACCAAAGTGTCAGTCCTCAGACTCAAAGGAGCACTGGAGGAGTTAGAGAAGAGGGAAAATTTTGTGTAGCAATTTTAACTCTATTTTTAATGAGGTCTTCCTGTATTCATTAAGCAAATGTGACTATTCGACGATTTAAAAACATTAATTGGACTAACAATACATTATTAGATCCATCTAGAGTCTGCCTTTTGCCAATGCCCTTTTACCAATAAGAAGACTTTGTAATACTACATCTTAACTTTGTCAATACCTTTAAGGACCTGGAAGCTGAAATAAACACCATAAAGATCATTGAAGCTCACAAGCAGTTTTGACCAGTTGCAGTCAATGCTGCCGTGCTTTATTTTCTCATGGACAAGCTGAATAAAATCAATCCAGTGAATTAGCTCTCACTCAAGGTTACCACTCAGGAAGAATGTGTTTGTGTGCCACTGTTTTAATCTACTGCTAGCACTGGTTCACACTTTCTTTCCCTCCTGTCACAGGCTTTTACTGCTGTACTTCACAGGGCAGTGCAGTGAGCAAAACCCTCTGACAACATGAGGCAGAGTGTAACGAACCTGACCACTTGTGTAACACTCTCAACTATCATTTACATCAGTCAGTTTGGAAGGCAAAAGCTTACCTTCCCAGCCCAGTTAGCTCTCCCAGTACAGCACGAGCCCCGCACAAGCTCCCATTTATCACTCTGTGTGCACTTGCCTGTGCGGGTGGTCCTGCAGCTGACAGAACACTCCTTTGCCCAATGGTTTTCAGGTCTCGCTTGTGTTCCTTCCTGCTGGTTCACTGTAGGAGGGAACATGGAGAGTTTTGTGTACTTCTGCTCAGGTCTCCTTCTGTAGCCTGAGGTGTTCATGCTGCTAACAAGCTCTGCTGAGCCCCTGGAAACTTCCTCCTCAGATAGTGAATGTCAGTCTGAAATGTTTCCTACAAACTGAGCTTGCTCTTGGTCAGTCCAGACTGCTTTCTTGTTAAGGAGAGAAAAGCATGATTTCATAGACACTGATGTGGCTGGGAGACACCTCTACAGCTGATTTTCTCACTTTTCACAATCCATCCTTACCTCAAACACCAGGAACCACATCTGGTTTCAAAGTAGCTCTTCATGTCCCGAGTGCTGCTGCCACATGTACATATTCCTCCTAGAACAAGCTGAATGGAAAGAATATTGTAGAATGATCTCTGATTTAGCTTCAAGTGCCATCTTTTCCTTCACTACATTTTGTCTGTGAGAAGTATGCTGAGTCTTGTGCAGCTGTGGTCTTGCTCTTATTTGGCACAGATCTCTTCTAAGTTTTGCACCCATACCAAGAGTTTCCTTCTTCTCTTTGAAATGAGTGATAAATGGGTACAGAGCAGAGGAACCCAGAGCCTGCACGGATGTGAATCAGGAATAGGATGAGAATGCTAACCTAATAAAAGAGGCTTCTTAGGCTTCCAGTGCATGTGCTGAGCCAGAAAGTTAAAACCCAAATGGAGAAGGAAAAGGAGGACAAATAAATTAAAAATCAGCTTCTAACCCAACTTCTTTTTAGAGCAGAGAGTATCTACTGTACTGAACCATAAATCAGCCTACCAATGAATTCCTGCCCTGTCTCCTTGAGGTCATCTGGAAGTCACCTACAAGCACCTCACACAAGGATGTGCACAATGGCTGACCCCAGATTAGTGCCAAAGACCTCCTGCTCCAGTTGAGGTTGGGGTGCTCAGCATGCTCACCACCATGCACGGCAGGACCCTGCCTTTATTTGATACATTTTTGATTGAGCTCTATAAGCAAAAAACAGTCCAGACTTGGAACAAACCCACTATATTTATCATCTAAAAATTAACTGGGGTTAAACCAACTGCCATTGTCAGACATGCCAGCCTTCAGAACAGGTCTAGCATTAAATCAGGAAAGTCTATAGGGAGTTCCCTTGGATGATTTGATCAAATTATGCTCTTAGAAGTTCATTTCAAAAATGTCATCCTGGTGTAGGAGGAAAAGAAAGAAAATAAGGCAATGAAATTAATAGAAATTTGGAGAAATGAAATGTTGTCTCACGTATTTTGACAATGTAGACATCAGTAGGTTTGCCAGACAGATCAGCTTCAGATTTTAGATACAGCTTCAGCAGTATCTGATTTGCGCAAAATAGGCTTGTCTAAAGCACCAGCTGCTTGCTAGCCATTTTCTTGGCTTTTCCCTCTTTAACCATTTTTACTAGTTTATCTACATCATAACAGCCCTGGCCATGCTTCTCCCATGCTTAAGGTCCTTTCTCAGTCCTTGGGAAGAAAGCTGGCATCTGACAACACTGTCACTTTCTGGCCATAGAAGTGCTTTAAGTAACAAGGCAGGCAGCAGCAGCAAAAGGGGAAAAATCGGAGTATGAAGAAATGAGAGACCGCTCAAACAATCAGGCATAAACAGCAAGATGAAAGAGCATTGAAATGCTTGAAAGGCTGGGACAGAGAAATCCCACTGCACTTAACAGTTTAATCATTACCTTGTTATTCAAACAGCCCCACTGTAGGTGCCTTTCCTTCACCGGCATCTGCTGCTGCACCGTGACTTTCAACAAGACATCAGACATAACTGGGCATAACTGGAGGATCCACGGGGTCTTCAGCACCTGCAGAGAGTTATAAAGAAGAGATGTTCTCATTGGGTTTTTGGATCCTAAACTGAGTTTTCTGGACTGGAAGGTGTTTAGTGGTTTTCGTGGTGTTAAGACTTTTTACTTGTAATTGTGACAAATAGACTGTGAAGCTTACAAAATGTTTTTACAGATTCTTTCAAAATGGACTCATACTTTAATACTAGCTGTCTAGCCTCACACAACACACTATGACTTGATTTTGCATTATGATGATGATGATGTACTACAGAACCAAGTAACACAGAGACCGGTGTTCTGAATTCAGGTTGGAGAATCAAAACATCCATCCTCTTATTTTCCTAAATCTCTTTCTGATCCAAGCACCCAAATATCTTTAGTCTGGTCATGTTCCACACCTTGACCATATGGTCCTCTACCAGAGAACAGAATAATTAGAGGCAATTAAGGCACCTGCCCATATCCATTTCATCTGTAGATCTTTGGAGGTGCAAACAAAACACTGGATGGGGAAGACTTGCTAATGCTGACAGTGCTTTAGATCACTTGATAATCTTCTTCCTGTGCTAGTTATTACTGAATGGAAATCAAATGCATGCATGTTGGGGCCAGGAACAGATGGCACTTCTGTTCTATGAAGAAGAAACAGGGGCAAAGGGGCAGCAAAGTTGAACCTCCCCCCTTCCCTCTCTTACCAGGATTCATTGTGTTGCCCTCCTGTTACAGTTGGCTGTGACTCTTTCTTGTTATAAAGAGATGTCAGAAGTTAGAGAGAGACAGACGATAACCTTAAATCCTTTACTGCATTTTACCAGGATTCTGGAAAAAAAAAAAAAAGGGAAAAAAATTGGAAAAAAAAAGCAAACCAGCTGAAGGAGTTGGAAAATGTCAGTGAGGCATTACACAAAGAACTTGATACATTTGTTGACCTTACTTCTTCCTCCACCCTTCTCCTCTAAGACGGATTTAGTAGTAGTGGGTGCTTAGTGCTAAGAGTGCTTTCTTAAAAATAATTTAGATGCTATTGTCTGTCTGCCACTTGGAAAACATAGCTGTTTCAATAAGCTCCTGCTGAAACTGAAAAAAGAGGGTTTATTGAAATGCCTCAAAAAATGCACCAAAATTTCATTCTTTTCCTTGTCGGCTGAAACACGTCTTGTTCTTGCCTTTTCAGTCTTTTGTTTCATTTATTTAATTGCACTTTTGTACTCAAGGTCTTTTAATTCTTACCCCCTATTTTACGAATGGCATGTGTGGATATTAAGACCTGAAGCCAGAGATGAGAGAAGCGTTTTGAACTGACTAATTTGCAGGCAAGAAATAAAGCTCTTGTAAGGCGGTCCCAAGGGTACCTTCACCAGGAACACTATTTGAAACAACATGTAATCTGGTACATTTCAAAGGCAAAACATTTCCTATTCTAAAGTATCTTCGTAAGTCAGGGCTGGTTTACCTGTTTCCAGAAAATAATAAACTCCACCGGGGACAAGGAAACTCCTTCCTTCCCCTCTCAAAATTCCTGTTCTTTTTCTAAGGGGCAATTGCAGCCAACAGTTTATTTCTGTCCTATATTTTGCTGCTCTGATAGCTTAAAACTCAGGACTCGCTTCTTAACCACAGCTGAACCACACTTCCAGATTAAATACCAAGTAACAGAACACAGCACAGCCCTGTACAACGTGGTAAATGGTGTGCAGCTCCCTTTTTGCTTTTTTTACAACAGTAAACAGTCTTACAGACTTTAACCATTTCACTATATACATCTTTCATATGACTATTTTTTAATAGAAACTGCTCTTCTAGAGAAATAAGAGTTAACTGACTTTGAAATACAATACTCTTTCTCAGCACAATTCAGTGTTTCTAGCTTAACTGACAGATTAAAAGGCTTACACACAAAAGCCCACATTTAATTTGTGGAGGCAGACATTTCAGAAAAGCCTTACCTTTAGAACCTTGTCCAAATTTTGGTGAAGGTTTAGCTGGTCTTGCAAGCTGACACACTTCATCATCATCTGTGAACAGATTCATGTACCATGAGGAATGCTTCTAGGTGTGTATAATTCAAGCTTATGACATACAGAGCCTGTATTACATGGTTTTAAAAGCTTTAAAATGTTTTAAATTATGAATTTGGCCACAAATAAAATCCAAGCCTTTGCAAAAATAAACACTGATAAGTATTACAAATATTTTATATTAATTTCACAGCCGTTCTGTCCTAAAGCTTTAGTTACAAAAAAAGAATCATGATTCCTGAACTCTGAATTTACACTGATCACTGTTTCAACAGTTACTTGATCTTCTCACTGATTTTCTCTGATGGAGAGAAAACAGGGTACAGTGTGTCTATAATAATGAGCCTACACATTATTTTTTAAAAATCTAAAACTTTAGTTACATTAATTTTCAAAATCCCTGTGCTTGTGCTCAAATGTAGTGGCTCTACATAACATTTTTTCAAGTGTGGACAACAACAAATAAATGTTGTTACCTGAACAGAGACACTGAAGGCAGCAGACAGACCAAGATGACTTGTGCTGTCAGTTTACATTCCTAACCTCAGCCCTCTGAAGGGCAGATTTTGCACTGTAACCCTAATGTGGCTGCACTTGGATCTCTACCAAATAGAGATCATGCTTAAATATTGTACCCCATAGATGGGTCCTGCACCTTAACTATTGTTTTCCCCAAATCTCTCTCAACTGTATGGGAACTTTGCCCAGTTGTGACTTGAAACAAAACATGTCCAGTATTTCACTTTCAAAGAAGGTAGTGCTGTTCTCCAGTAGTGTTCATGTCCTGGACTGGTGTTCTTCTCGATTCTGAACCATCAGATTAGTCTAGACTAGAACCTTTTACTCACATCTATAAGAAAACACAGCATTTATCATGAAATAAAAGAGACTTCTACCAAGTTAGTTAGCAACACCACTGGTCTTAGATACTCTGACTACTACACCCAAAGAAATAAGAGAGGCCTTCCCATCACCCCAGGTGCTGTCACGTGTTAAGGCACAGACAACACCACATCTGAACACACGCTATCTGATGAGAGCTGCAGGGCTTGACTCGGGCAGCTGCCTGGCTGAACACTGCCTGCTTTCTGAAACAGGAGGTAGCTTGTCTGCACTCCTGCCTTTCACTAGCACAGGCCACCAACCTGCCCTAAGTGCACGTGAGCAAGAGATCAGACCCCACTGCCTGGACATGCTGAAAACTCAGTATCCCTCCTCTGACCAAAGCACCCACCTCCTCGTGCCCCCCTCAGGACTTCTGCTCAGCCTCTTGTACTGACAGCATGTAACGTTAACTTTAGTGATACCTTAATTTCATTTCTTATTTTTTCTTTAGATACATTGCTAATACATCCACTTTGGTGTGCACTGAAATATTTATATATTGGCAATAGGTAGGGATTCCAATAGCAGGAATTCTGGGTTGGTTTTCAGACACAGCAGTATTTTGCTAATACAGAATACCTCAGCAGAAAGCAGTAGAATATCCTAGCTCAGCTGATTTATTGAAACTATATTTTTGAGGTCTGGTAGGTGTTTTTTACTTTAGTGACTCATGCAAATGATGCCATTTAAACACTGTGTGTAGAAAACATGTTTGTTTAAACACATCATCATTTGACTTGAAGTAGTACAGTATATTGCTCTGTTTAGGGAACAAGTCTGAATTTACCATTGACTCAGGAGAACTTCACAACGTATTGATGGGTCAAGGACAGGAAGCTGTAGCAGAAATAGCTATGGAAAAAGCATCAAAAGAAGGCCACTGGGTTATACTTCAAGTAAGTCAAAGCTCTTCATTACATCAGTGCTGCATTGCAGTGTTAAAAATTGAAGCTTTTCAAATAACATGTGCCCAGATGCAAGAGTACTAAGTAGTGATTTAAAACTTCCTTTGTCTTTGCCAGAAGGGAAGCACATAACTTCATCTGTATATGCAAGTATCACTGACTATCACATCAAATAGGAATTACAACTATCTTGTGTGTAGGGAGTCAACTAACGCATTTTCCCAAGCACATGATATCTGATTTACTAATTTATTACCCATTAAAAAAAAAATCCTTTAGTAAATAAATGTGTAGCAAAAAGAATTGTTCTGCTGTATAATCAGATGAATAGATACAAACAGGGAAGATTGCTGTCATTATGCAGTATATTGTGCTGAACAGATGCATGCGATTTTTTTTCAAATATTGTGCAATATCAAACTGCTTCCTTATGTCTGGGTTTAACTTGTATCAATAAAATGTTTCATATTTCAAATCAATAGCACCCTGGGAGGCCTATTTTTTTTCCTCCCTTCTCCCCCCCCCCCATCTCTGAGTATTTATTTTGTAGCAAGGTGGCTTGACACATTACAGAAATAACTGAAGAAAGCCAGGGAAGGAAGTCAGCAGAGCACTCGTTTTCGAGTGAGCCCCTTCTCCTGAAGAACATCTCATTCCAGGGGTTATTTGGGAAACCTCCTAATAAAATAACTGACATGCCACTACCTGAAATACTGCCTGATCACCATGCTGCATTGGATAAATTTGACTAGGCGAGTTAAACACAACAGAAATAAAACTTTAAAAATGTGACTACTAAACTTCTCATGTTAAAGCCACTCGGAATGGTGAGGTCACTAAAAGCCTTTACAGGACATGCAATGATAGAGCAGAATGCACTTCATTTCTTGAGACAACCACACATCTATCACAAAAAAAAAAAAAAAAAAAAATCAATCAAGAAATACTTCTTTCCATTTTAAAGCTCCACGTATAGTTTCTTGTTTAAAACATGTCTGTGTACATGGGAAACAAAGAATTTTGTCACTACAGATTATCACTGTAGTGCAGAATAATAATTTATTTTGGTTTAGTCTATCTTAATTTGATTAATTTTTTTTAAAATGCAAGGCCGTGGGTTTTTGTGTCTCTGGAGTATCTTTTACATATTCTGAGTATGTTGTGCACTGGAAATAGGTCTTCAGCTGAGGTAAATCTGTGAGGTTTGCTGTGGCAGTTTCTATGGCTAAGGATTTGGTCCAAAATGTTTGGAGAGTACTTAAGAGGGCAGAGTGCTTTGGCTACTAGGTTATCATATTTCCCTCTGTCCTTTTAAATCTATGTTTTGGAAGACTTCTAATAAAAATAAATTCTGTTCCTGACTCTCAAAAGATACACACAAATAGAGGTGTACACAGGTAGTAACTGGAAGCTATGATCAAAGATACGGTCAAAGACACCAGGTATTTCTTTGGAATACACACACGTACTAAAGAAAGAGCAACGACCTGACTGCTACGAAATTCACCAACTACGAAAAAAAATAATTGTTTTTCGACTGTCATTTAAACAGTATGTCCCAAAAAACCTTTGTAAAAATTACAAAGGCTTTTCTTCGTTTCCTCTTGTTCAGAATAATCCCTTCCAGCCATAAGAAGGGGGACACTGCCAGCCAACTGCACGGAGGAAGGAACGTCACCCCAAGTGCCGACAGCCGCACGAAGAGACCCACCGGGGCCGCACACGCTCGTCACGAACTTCTGCCGGCGGCTCGTCCGGCCGGGCCCGCTCCCCGCGGCGGCCCTCCTGCCCGCGGAGCCGGGGACGGCCCGAGCGGCCCCTGCGCCCCGCGGCCGGGCCGGGCTGTGCCGGGCCGGGCTGTGCCGGGCTGTGCCGGGCTGTGCCGGGCCGGGCCGCACGGCGGGGACGGCGAAGCCGGAGGCGGCCGGAGCGGCGGCGGCGGCGCGTTCCCGGAGCCAGAGCGGCCCCTGCCGGCTGCTGCCCCCGCCGGCTGCTGCCCCCGCCGCCGCCCTGCCCGTGGCGCGGAGGGCGCCGAGAAGGGGGGTCGGGCCAGCCCCGGCAGCCCGCCCCCCGGCTGGGACACGCTCGGCAGCCGCTGCCGGGGCGCTGTCCCGGGCGAGACGGAGGCCGGGGAGCAGGAGGCGCGAACCCTCCGGTTGTGACCTCGGCCTGGGCTGCGGGGCTGGGATGCCGGCCGATCTCCCAGGGACGTGTCGTGTGAACCCTGGGGACGGGGCGTAGGGGATTCTCCGCCCCGGGTCGCACCCCCAGCACCGGCACTGCCAGCACCCTGGTGCCCGCGGGGAAGCTTCCCGCCCCGCCCCATCCCAGCGCCTCCTGCTGCGGCTCCGGTGCGAGCCCTGTCAGTACCGACCCGTGAGCCATCCGCGCTGCTGGAGCGATGTCAGCGAACGCGAGGCACGTACTGCACTTTCTTCCGTCGTTTCCGCTGGGAGTACAGGGCTGTGGCAGGAGCAGGCACCGGTCCCGGAGAAGTGACCGAGCCGGGGGCTGCAGGCGGCTCGGCCGGGCCGCCGCGCTGGGCGCTCTGCCTGGGGAAAGGCAACACAGGCGTTACCGCTCTCTTGAGGAATTGCATCTTAAACAGATTTAGCTGTTTAATAAACCAGCCCCCGCCCCCGACAGCGGTGACCTCTGATCCCCTGGCACAGCCAGGGCGCCGTGGGACGCGGTGCCGGCAGCGCCCGGGCCCTGCCCGGCGGCGGCGAACCTGCTCTTGCTAAGGGGGAGGCAAAAAAGCCCTCTGCTTCCGTCTCTGCAGGGCAGTGTGGAATGGTCCCAGCCTGCAGCAGTGCCTGGCGGCTGGGGGAGACCCTGGCTGAACCCGGTGTTGGCGGGGATGGAGCCGGGAGGCAGGAGCAGCCCCCGCAGCCCCTCTCCCAGCCCCCGCCCAGCGCCCGGGAGCGCCGGCTCGCAGCCCCCGCCCCACCTGAGAGCACACCTGCCGCCTCGCCCCCTCCTTCCCCCAGCCCCAGGTGGGGCAGGGGCAGAGCAAGCTCCCAGTGCCACGTGCGGGGGCTTCATACCCACCCTGGGAAAGAGGGACGTCAAAGAGGAAGGCAGGAGAGAAACAGGCCCGGCACACAAATGGCAGCGAAGTGTGGGCTTCCGTCTCCCCTCTCCTCGGGTGCCGCCGGCTCTCCGTCCCGGCTGCCAGGAGCCTCCTGCTGCGAGGAGGAGGAAGAAGCATCTGAGGAGCGAAGGGGAACAAAAGGACGAGATCAGAAAAAGGAATAAAAGAAGGATATGTAGTGAAGAGTAAAAACAAGTGGAGGAATTTTCCGGCGGGCGGGTGCCCCGGGAGGGAAGTGCCATTTATGAGAGAGCCTTTTTTGCCCCCCCCCCCCCCCAACAATTTCTACAGAAAATCTGGCAACGCACGTGCTCATCTTCTCTTTCCCATCCCACACAAACCTGTTGTTATTTTACTTTCATTATTTCACTTTGTTGCAGCAGAAACGGTGAATCATAAAATGGGGGTTAGTGAAAATGGTATTTATCGTTCAGGAATGAGCCCCGCATTATTTTAAAGATCCCTGCGCTACCTCTGTTATTATTATTATTATCATCATCATCATCATGCATGTTGGCAGGTTGAAAGGTATCTCGGAACAGTGAGAATTCAGCACTAATTTAACATCCCACAGCAGTACTTGAAAAGCATCAAATAACATTTTGAATTTTAAGTCAGTACAAGTGTAAATAAATGGATCTACTCCCACGTCTGTTGTTTTAAACTTCTGATGATACTAAAATATTTGCCTAACAGCTTTGAGTTGCAACAGAATTTCAGCTCATATAATACACGTTTGTGATACTGAATTAAGCCATTTGCCATTATTTTCCATAAAAGACACAATTTGGTTCTCAGCAAACCATTTGAAATAGAAATTATGATGATGATACCACAGCTCCATTTTATTTTATGGTAGTGCATTGATTGTCAAGTAGACAATACATGTACTTTTGCAATAGTCTAAAAGAAGATATTCTGCCTTTTTATTTTAGAATCCTTATGCTATTACTCACTTTCATTTCAATAAAGGATGGCATTTTTCAGAGATGCTACCATAAATTGCTTCATTTAAGAAGTTGCTACACAGAATAATGTTACACCAGAGAGAAGCACTTAGTAATTTGGAAGAAATAACATTTTTCTTTTAAGATAATTCTCACTATTTTAAATTAAAATTATCTCTCTGCTGTTTTCTAATTGAAGAGTAATCTAATTATTAGAAAAATTGTATTATTTTTCTTGCAAGCATTGGAACTTGGGTGTGACATGAAGAGGCTAACAAAAACAGGTAACAGATTAATTTCCATTTATGTATTATAAAAGTCTGTTCTCAACAATGACTCCATAACAGAACAATTTCATTTATGCCTAAGCAGGTTCCTTATTCTGTCTAGCGAGGATTGCCACTAGTGTCTTGGTGACAGGGTTTTTATTATTTCTTTGACAGTTTGATGGGGAGACAGTGCTTGCTTCTGAGTTTGCATTCTCTTCAAACCCGGATTATGAAGGTTGCCATAAAAATAGGGATGAAATGCTACCTCCCCAAAGCCCTATCCATTATGGCCTGCACCCCAATGTGGAGATTGCTTTTGCAGTAATAACTGCAGACAACATGCTCCATATGCTATTAGAGCTGCAATTCAAATACTCAGTCACAGGGGAAAGAGTCTCTCAAGCTGTGGAAGACAAGGTCAGTCAAAACAGAGCAGGCTACAAATTTGTCACAAGATGGTGTGATATCTCTGGTTTTATGTTTGGTGTTTGGTTTTTTTTCTCTCCCGTGGCCACCAATTTCAAGAGAATTAGATATTTTCATGCCTATTTTTTACAGAGAGTCAATCTGAAATTTGTAATGGGGGATCTCTAGTACACGTGAGACACAAATATATTTGCACCACACAGAAAAAAGATCTTGCTGGAGTGTTACGATATATTAATAGGGTTGGGCCACTCAGGATCCTTTGTCAGGTTGCAGAATGCCATTATTTGCAAACTACAAGGTAGAATTTGCGTTTTTTCCTAACAGCATGAAATGTTGCTGCACAGGTCTTCCATTCCTCCATTTCACAGGATAAATTGTCCATATCCTTCATATTATGACATTACAGCAGTAGAATTGCTTTCATTGCATAAAGATACCCAGAGTTTACAATTTCTTTCACATATCACAGAAGTGGGTGCACAAGACACTTGTCTCATGACAACATGGTCTCTCTTGAAGGTAAGGGCAGAGTTAGATGACATACAGAAAAAAAAAAACTTTCAGAAGATCAGGTACTTTATCCACACATCAGCAAAATGCTCCTCACATAAACTGATTTGTTTTCCAGAATATGAGAGACTGATACATAAGGTAATGCATTATCTTAAATAACTTAATTCAGCTCTGAAGATATGTGTGCTTTGCTTCAATAGTCTCAGGGGATGCATGTGTTTAAACATAGCATCAATGTAGATGCTAGTAAGAGGCAGTTGTGAGTGAGAGCTTTTTTCTGATTTCGTTGATTTAAAAACTGTGGTTTCATAAACTGCCTACTCCAAACATGTAACTTGTGTCTGTGTATCAAATTATTTGTTTTAATTTGTGTGAAAAAAAATTACCATGACACTGCTCAGGAGACTGAAACCCTGTCTCTCTCTCTAGATACTAGGAAGCGAAACGCAAGGCCTCTGGTTACTGACTCCTGCTGCAGTGCAGACCTAGGGATAAGACAGGGACATTTCTCTCTTTTGCCATTGCAGAAATTTGGCTCCGCTGTTGTAACTGCTAATGGATCTGGTTGCTAGTTACAGTGTGTGTCCACATGTTTTAGGCAATCCACAGGAGAGAATGGAGGCACCTGTTTGATACCTCCAAGACCCTCTGATGCCAAAACCAAACTCTACTTCATTTAGATCTGTGCTGGATAAGGCACATGGCTCAGATCATGTTAAATGATTCACATGTTCAAAGACATGAGTATTTGGCATTTGACCATCATTAGGAGACATCCATTAATTGCAAGTAAAGGTGCAGTAACAATAACACCCAAGCCCTGATCTCACTGCCAGTCTAGTAAGAGCAGTGGAGTGAGGCAGAAAAGGACATGGAGAACTCAACAAATATCTTTAACAATATGTCTTTCAAGGCTGACAAAGTGCAGAATACCAACATGTAATGTTCTTAACCATGCAGGGCCAAACTTTCATAATATCTAGCAATCTCAAACAGCGAACTACTTGCTGCACTGACATTTAATATATGTTCAAATCACAGAATTGGGCAACCAAGAAGCTTGTTAGGCATCGCTAGCAATTTACTGACAATTGTGGTACATGTGTGCACAGCTGTAGTTCATACATACCGCTCTAAAACTAGGTGCTGAAAATCTAATTCATAGGGCTAGTTTTTTAAAGGGACCTCCTTTTTTGCCACCTAGAATTACCTTCCTTTCGATCTTTAACTCAGAGTAACAAAACATGGGCACTCAAATAGCCATTAGTGCAAGCAAGCTAGCAGAATGGTAGCTTGATTGCATGTACAATTTTCTGTGGGATGTCAGAAAGCAAGTTAGTAATTTGGCCCTTTACCATTTTCTCCCTGTACATATGCATAGGTGGGGGCTTCTGTGCATATGTATATGAATTACTATATCATATAATTACTTAATGCAATTAGAGTGAATTTAAGAAATAGAAAACCCAAAACCTACACTCTTGTTTTTCTGACCGTTTCTCCTTTTTAAAAAATAAATTACTCACCCCAGTTGCAAGAGCCAAGATATTCTTTACACTTGATGATTTAGCTACCTTATGTGTTTTTACTGGGGAAAAAAAAGCCCTCTATCATTTATCGTGTCATCTTATCACAGTCTCTTTGTGAGACGCAAATAGCACACTAATGTTTTCTTTTGTTAGGGTGAGTTGGCAATCTCCTCAAAGAAGGAGCAACTACAGACAGCTTTTTTTTTTTTTTTTTTTTTTTTTTTATAATCTTCCTGACACTTGGATGAGACTGGCTTATCCATCAACACACAGTTGCTCAGTGGTAAGTGGCATGCCAGCAGTCAGTCAGTATGGATGGCACTTCTTGTCCATCATAGAAAATAGAATAGAAACTAAAGACATTTTTTGGCAAATATCTTACCTCCTTGTGTAACCCAGAATAGCTTTTTACCATAAACTGATATTACCAGTGTTATGAAAAGCAGAAAGGGCCTTGCATTTACCTTGCCAATTACTGCATAATTCAAAAGATTTCTCTAAAATTTGCATTCCCACTTCTTCCTTGCTTGCTTTTTTCTCTAGCTGTGTATGCTGATCAAATAGGTTTGGCCAGTGCTGTAGCACATTAGTGTCTCCTACTTAGAGCCTAAGCTTGGTTTCTTGTGTCTTTTGGGATCAGAATTTGTAACAATAGAAGGGTACTGCTCTGAGCTGAGGAATGAAATGGTCACCAGAAGGAGCAGCAATTAACAGCTTGCATTAAGGACTTACAGAAAAGTTTCAGAGCAAGTAGTGGGGCCATTGTGTTTCTGTTCATCTTAACAGAACTCATTTTAAGGTATGTCCATCTACCCACTCTCCATGGCTGTCTTGTAATACCAAAAGTGAAACTGAGAACAAGAAGTGAAAAGCCATCCGATACTGGCAAATTATTTGCTGACACACATTCAGCTCTCCTCAGGAATCTCCTGAGTAAGGCAAAGAGCCACTGGCTGACAGAGCTAACCAGGACTGGAGAGATGACCAGAGGTCAGGAAAGCTCAGCCTATCACAAAGACAGGTAGTGCTAGAAGGCAAAGCAAGCCAACACTTCTGAAATCAGTTCAGACTTCTGAGAGGTCAAGAGAGGAAGAAGAAAACTTGATCAGCAGAGGAGACATTGAGAGAAGCGCCAGAGGTACATTGTGGTGAAGATGAATCAGAGCTTTATGGAATTAAATGCTCTTTTAGCTTCCCTTGATAGGAAATTAAAGCACTATAGAGATACTGTGATGTCTGTGATAAATATATGTCCTGAAGACAGAAAGCGTTGCCTAGGGGATATAATGCAGTAATACTAAATTACAAGCTGTTTTCCTGAAGGACAACACAGCTGCTTTCTTTAAAAAAATGTATGGAGAAGTCAAGCTGGACCTTGCATTCATGTTTGGAGAAAAGAGGGCAAAAGTACCCACTGATTATATAAAAGCTGTCTTGCAGAACTAGTAGGATTTGAGGTGACAGATTATCTTTTGCCATCAGGTGCAAAATGTAGTGAGTCACTAGGGAGCAAAAACATTGCCAGAATATGCTGTGTTATGCAGCTGGGCTCCAAGACAGCCTCCCTGCTGGAACAGAGCATGCATGGGGAGGGACTGGGGAGCAGCTGAAAGGGAGGTCTGTCAATAGCACCAGAGAGGCTACGCATGGACATGACTAGTGGAGTGGTCAGTTCTGCTTGGCCATCAGTCCCTTGGGTCTGGTGAGATGAAAAACAAACAAACCAACAAACAAAACAGAGACTGAAAACAAAACTTGAATCACTGTCACATCTAAAAAGCCCTTAGTAATTGTTGTCGGTAGCAGAAGCCATAAGCTTCCTGCAGGGAATGACGGCCTCTCTATACCACCCTGTTATTCACAAAGCACAAGAAGGCCTCTGGCATTCTGACAGTTTTATCCTCCCTGTTTTTTAAATCTCTCTGTCTCTTACATACCTACCAGACATGCCATCGTCTGAGACATCAGACAAAAAACCTTTGATTTCTAAGCAGATGCCATTTCAAAGAAAGGCAAGATGAGGTGAGGAGGTGAAGGGAGAAAATCTGAATACATACACAGTTTAAGCATTATGGGCTCAGCAAACGTGTCAGAAACAGCAAATGCGAGTGACTAAATGATGTCAGATAATGTCAGATCACCTAATAATCTCAGATCTTCAGTTTGTCTTCAGGATCCTTTTCTACATCTCTGAAATGAACATGAATTCTGTTAATGCTTCCCTTTATAAGCTGGCCCTATATGTCACCTAGTGTTTCACATTTCTGTGTAGGAGTCGCCTCTTGCCCCTGAACCAGCAGTCTCCTGTCTCTGGGTTAGAGACAGTCAACTATCCCCAGGGCAGAAGATGTGTCTGGAATTTCTTAATAGCAGCTTGTTAGGAAGCAAGGAGCAACTCTGAATAGCACCAAAAAAAGATGACCTCAGCTAGAAACGTGGGGATGTGATGCCAGTGATGTTAAATGGGGTAAAAGGAAAAAAACAAGCTGATGCTTTTTCATACCACAGAAATTCAGAGAAAAATCCAACAGATAGGGAAAAAGAGTGTGGATGGAAGAGAAAGATTGGAAGCTTGTGTCACAGGTCACACAGGTTTCTGGAAATCTGCAAAAGACCAACAGTAGGATGTCTTAACAGAGGCAAATATGTTTGGGCTCTGAGCAGTGACCACATTAGCAGGTAACGGCTGGAGCAGACTGAGGTGACTGCAGCAGTGTGGAAGGATTTGAAAGGAGACATGACATGCAGAGGAGATGAAGTGTAGGGGCTTGTAAGGAGTGGAAGGTAGTAGGGGAGCAGGAAGTCAAGAAATGTAGGAGCTGGCAGAAGAGGGGATATTCCTTCCCCCTTTGGAACATATTCATAATACACAGATACAGGCTTAGAAACTATTTCATGAAAGCTCAGGGTTATGGCACTGACTCCCTTGCAGGCTAGAAAAATACATGCTTGAAAGGAAAAGGCCTTCAGGGTAGGAGGGTTTGTTATTTGGGGTTTTTAACTGACAGAATCTGCTGCTGACTTGTAAGGTGGGGAGGCATTAACTCTGAGAAGGAGGAACAAAAGGTAGGGATTGCAATCCTGTGAGAAAAAGCAAGGAGCATTGCAAGTAGAGGTGGGCTGGTCCAGAGTGGGGGGTAAGGATATTCATCGAGTGCTCTGAGATGAAACATGCTGTGTGTTCGCAAAGGTGCCTGTCAGTCAAGTGGGGGAGCAACATTATGACAACCTCTCTTCCCGGAGCAGCAAAAGACCAAGATTTTTTTCCTCGCAAAGCCAGCCAAGAAATTACTGAAATGGGTGTTTTAACAATCAAAGCTAACTGACAGAGAACAAAAGAACTCCGGATGCATGTACACACACATCTATCTGTCCATGTTCTCCTATGGTCTCTTATGAGCCAGCTTCCCCTTAAAGAAAGCCTCTTAGGTTGTTGAGAAAACAGGCAGCAAATTATTTTGCTGCTGAAAAACTTGACATGACCTAAGTTTCAGGGAGGAGTGGGAAATAGGTATAACTTGCATGAAAAATTCCGAGAGTACCGTGAAGTCACATGCACATGGAATAGCGGTAAAGAGGTTAAGTTTCTTTTGAATGGAGTCACTTGTGTTTCCTGAATGCCAACTTGCTGTCTTGCTGGCTACCTCTTGAAGTGCAGCTGCTGCCCTGTCCTTGAGACAGACAGGCTCAGGTTCCAGGGGGCTGTTATGGAAGCCTACAAGCACACAATATTCCTGCTCTTGCTGCTATTCGCTCATCAGTAATTAATTAACAAATACAAATGCAGAGCTGTGCTGAAATTGAAAAAGATACTTTGGTATGGAATAAATTAATATGAGGAAGTTGCTTGTTAAACAGAGAGGAATTTGTTGTTCAGCTGCACTCAAAACACAAGAAAAGGGAAAAAAACATTAATGTGTGCCAGGGCAAAAGTACCACTGTCTTGGCAAGAAAAAGAAACATTTGCAAGCTTCTGAGTTGGTATTCAAACAATGGGGAAGAAAACGAGCTACAAAAACTGCTTGATGGGCTGCTGAGAAGAATCCTCCTCCCCCTCTACACACACAGTTTTTTCTGTTTTCTTATATCCAGATAAGATGGACCAACAGTACAACAAAAAATATCCGACACACAAATAGAAAAAAACACAGTATAGAGAACAGAATTCAAAATGGGCTGAACAACTTGAATTCAAAGGCAATCAGGTAAGTGGCAAAAATATAATCAACTACCACTATTCCTTTCTATCAGAAAACATTAGATATCAAAAACAACATTCTGGAAGCTTTTTCACACAGTTGCTATCCTGGTACAGGCTGATACAAAGTAAAAATTTCAAAACAAAACACAAAAACCAAAATTAAACCAAGCCCGAATGCCAGGTTGAAGATCAAGATGAGAAGAAACCTTCAGTCTGGCTGTCACAAATTTGAAGCAATAGGTTTTCCAGTGTTTGCATTGGTCATTTACCCTGTGGCTGTGCATTTTACCAAATGACCCCTAATCTGCCCTTCTTCAGTTTCATTCTAAGTTCCTCATCAGCAACTGCTCAGATTGCCATTTATGTTTTGCAGTTTCCTTTACACATTGCAGAGGAGGGTCAGATTTCCCCATTGCTAAGCTATTCCTCTGCATTTCCTTTTAATCCATCTCCTACACAAAACAAATATGTACATATTGCCTGAGCCAAAGTAAATATTTTAAAACACATACACATAACTTGGGGCTGCCACTGCCTGCAGTCCAGGAGCTGCACATCATTGTGCAGCTGGCAGGTGCCAGGTTAGAGCGTGTGTGCTCACACAGCATCCCAGGCTCTCACACAGCATCCTGGGCTCTCACACAGCATCCCAGGCTCTCACACAGCATCCTGGGCTCACCGTGCAGCTAAGACCTTCCCAGCACCTCTGACTCCTGACCTTTTACTCCTGCCTTGCTTCTAAACACTGAAAGCAAGAGCACCCTGCTCAAATCCTCAGCGTTTCAGCACTGTCTACACAGACATTCTATTAGCCAACACTTTCACTGCAGGTTAAAATTCTCAGACACAGATCATACAGTGTGCTGAGAAGTATTGGCTTGGAGAAAAAAAGCCTGTCACACACAGCACAACTACCAATAATGTGCAGTATATTACACTCCAGCAAAAATGACTAATATCAAAGCTGAACAGGAATGATTTGTATGGTTGAGACAAGTAGAATAAAATATGTATTTTAACTAAATCAGTTTTTAGGAATACCAGGCGCAGGTTAATCCTTTATAAATATGTTCACAGAGCACATTAGACACCAGCCCGCCTACACAAAATGAATGCAGCACACACTCTGATGTATTACAGAGGCAGGATAAATGAGGGAACTCTTCTGTGTTTGATCTGGTTCTGCTCTGTAATTCAGAGATACTGGAGATGGGTGGTGAGTTTCTCATTGATCCCAAAAGAACCAATACTGTTGAATCCTGTGAAATGTAAGCTTTGTAGAGGATTGGAGGCTATGCACGAAGGACACTGTAGCTTTAGGGGCATATTCTCTTGTCAGGAATGTGTGCAACTGGCATTTACAAGAGTCATACACATCCTGGGGAAACTAGACCCCGTAGCTTAACAATAGTGAAATGCATACTAGCTCCACAGGCAATTCTATCGCTCTCATTGCTACATCTGCATCCAGTTATCAAAGGACAGACTTCCAGCAGATAGTAAATGAACCTGGAAGTGAATGTCTTGAGAATTTTGAAACAATGCTAAATTTGACACACATCAGCATTTAAAAATACAGCAAAGTGCAGTCAGAGTGACAAACCAAGTCTAAGATATTTTAGATAAAACCCACAGGGCTAGCACACAGATGTGGGAATAATCAATTCCACTTTTGTTGTTTTTTTTCCCCATTCTTTCCAGCTTTTTAAACCACTTACACCAATCCTTGCTTCTCTGAACTGTATTTTGCATATGGTGGAGGTGTTAATGCACAGTAACTGCACAACAGGGTTGTGAATTTTAGTTAATGAAAGCTTTTAAAAGCACAATGAAATCCTCAGATGAAAGGCAACATAGAATTGCAAAGTATTATTATAGCTTAGCCTAAGTTTTACCAAGAGCATTCTTACACAGGATGGACAGAGCATAAATATGTATTACGGATGATAACCTTCCTGTGAAGGCTAATTCCCCCTCCTGAGGCTGCCAGAGGCAAAGGGTGGTGGTCTTACAAGACTTAATAAAGTCTCATAGTGTTTTCATCCTATTCCTACCCCCAGGAGCTAGAAGAGGACCCCTGTATACATTCTGAATCCTTAATGAATAGCATGGCCGTCCCGGCACATCTCGTGCACAATCAGATCACAAGGACTGCAAACCCAGATGGTTCAGTGAACACTTAAAGGCAGAGGCAAATATAGGAAGTCCAGCAAATCCTACCATTTCAGTCACAGCAGTGTGGCATACAGTAAGTTTACAGTGTGAGTTTGTATGCTATCTATGGAATATATAAGCAAAGGGACAGAAATCTGCTTGTCTTTTTCCCTGACAATTTTTGAGAAAATCCAAGTAATTGTGCATTATAACAAAAAGGAACAATTAAGGTCGTCTGTATTTTACAAAGGTGAGAAAAGGATAGCTGTCAACAGGATGTGGATGAAAGCTCCAGTAACCTACTTGGAAAAGATCTACCACCAGAATAAATGTACAACAGCTTACCAGGCCAAGAGAAGACAGGATCTGCTGGTCAGAATGATGGTTTGGTCTGTTACAATCGGAGTGGAGTCTTCAGTTTGAAAAATATTATTCTGCTTCCTGGGTCTGCAAGAGCTAACTCTGTTCGAAGGGCTGTATCCCTCTGATCAGCTGCTCTGTTTCACTGCTCATAGTCTAAGTGATCTGTAGTTTCCTTCTTTCTCTGCCTCTCTTCAGAGAAAAGGCTGCAGCTTCATTTCGGTTATTATTTGCATGTTTTTCTCAGGTTTACTCTCCGCAGCTCCCAATTTAACCTTACGAATTCTGAAATTCAGGAAAATAAAGAGAGTTTTTAGATTGGTACCTAATATTTTTTAAGTAATAGCAGGCATCTTGTGCATACATCTCATGTTCCACTCTTAGTAAATGTATTTTAACACTCTTAACTTACCTACTTTAAAAGGACTGGCCTGTTGAACCAGCTGGCCCTTTTTTCACTGCTATAGCTTTTCATGTTATATTCTGCTGCTCCAATTTCTGTATTTTCCCTACATTTTGCAAGACAAAATGCAGAAGTTTAAAGGCTTATAATGTTTACGTGACAAAATCTTACTGCTAAGTACAGTATTACTGACGGATTAGTTTAACTCAATAGCATAATGTAATTTAATTATAGCAATAGTGCACAGCAACAATCTTACTACTTATGTCAGATTGTGAGACATTCTTTCTTAAAAGCTTCATCATTTAGGTTTTGGGTTTAGTTCCAGAATATCACACACACACACACACATTAATTTCATAGATGTAAAAGAAGAAATATTAGGTAAATTGCTCCCATTTTGCAACAGTAAGATTCTATACGAAATTTACAATACTAACTGAAAATGCATTTTGCATCCTGAGACAACAGTCAGCCAGCCTGTGGTGCAAGGTTGTAGCCTTCTGGGCGTAAATCCTCAGACCTGCATGCTGCTGTTAAAAAAAAACAACACAAAAAACCCAAACAAACAAAAGGTTAATTCCACCAAGTCTATCTTTTGTATTTATCTGAAAGCTTCTAACATAGATTGATCTGGATTCTTGTGCTAGCCATGAACTACTACTATACTAATGTAAACTATTATTTAGGGCTCCAGTTTTCTCAGCCTACAGCTTCCACTAATTTCAGATGTGGCTGACAGCAGTTCTGCAACTCCAACCCACAATAATGTCTATTTCTAAAGGGTTTTCTATCTGAAAACCACAGAATTTTCTATCAGTGTTAATTTGGCCTCACAACAGCTCCAGTAAGACAGGAAAACACATCTTCAGCCAGCACAGCTGTATGCAAAGTGAACATCTGCCCATTGCCAAATGCAGTTTAGCTAATAATAAAAAACCCACACTTTTTTTTTTTTTTTTTTTTTTTTCTTCAAGACAGTACCAGACTGCAAGGGAAAGCCTGGAGAGGATTTCCATGCTTTAAAAACGGAAACAAGGAGAGACTGAATTTCCTGTGGCCACTGAGGGAACGCATGGCAGGACCAGGAAAAGAATCCAGCACTAGAAGAATCCAGCAGCCAAGATGCTGTCTTCACAGCCAAGAACAAATGGCTTTTCTCTGCAGCATGACTGCATTAGCTCTGTCATGGTGACACAACAGCACAGACAGAGCAGGCTCTATGGATTTTATGGCAATGAAGTTAGGTAAGATTAATTTCAGGTTGGCAAAGAGATGTTGTCTTTTTGTAATTGCATCATGGCAAAAGCTCTTCTTGCCTTATTTCAATTAGAAGAAGCTAGGTATTGTGAATTAGCTAAAGCACTTCAGACCACTGCTTTTTACAGGGGGTAACAAAGGTGTGCCCTTTTTCTTGAATCTATGGAAACTGCAAAACAGTCCTGCTCTATGCTGGCCTGTTGCTCCTCATTTACTAGCTCACCCAAGGTTTTTAAGACCAAATTGTATATATTTTTCAGTGTATAGATTTATTTAGGTGCTAAACTAAATCCACAAAGGGTCTTGGGCTCAGTACTGCAATACTTGATTCTTAGGGGCTCTTTCAGCTTAAGAAACACATAGCTCCAAAAAAGCCAGCACCTGCACAGAAGTAGGTTGTGTGCAAAGAACCTATGTTTCTGCTTCTTTTAAGGGGTTTGGAAGATGACTCAAGGGAGTATGGACCCATTTCTCTCCCCTTTGGCTTCACATGTGTGAGTGTGTGGATGGACCCATGCCCAGTGATTCCTTTTAGTGCAACATACCAGCATAAGGAGATAAATTGTGCTAGACTCCTTTCTTCCTTTTCATGCCTCAAAAGTATATTTAAGAGCAGTTCTGTGCTGAAAGATTCAAATCCACAGCTTTTTCTATTTAATTTTGGGGATCTACCTTTTGCAGGAAGTATTTGCTGAAAGCTACCCTATTCAGTTTTATACCAAAGGCCACCTGTCAAGTCTATGGTACCTTTGCAAGCTACAGAAAGAAACAATTACATGCCAATTTGCTTGTGCATTAATTTTATCATGCAGCAAAACCCCTTTCTCTAGTGAGCCTCTGCTACTGCAGCAACACCCTGTACTCAGCAGAAACCCAGATTTTTTCATACAAGTGACAACATTTTTATACCTTTATGCCTTGGTGTTATTCATACTGTGTATCATTTGCTACCACAAGCTTCTGCATTCCTTAAAGCTTTGTCTCAGAAGAAGAAAGAAATCTGGGTCAAACTCCCTGCACAAAAGCAAGCTGGTGGGGGATTTCAGCCTTTGTCTTAGCTCATCTTAGGTGACTATTCTAAAGATTTAAGGGCACTAAGAAAAAACATTGTCATCTTTGCTGTGTTTTGCATGAAACTTTGTAACAACTAGAAAGCATGAAGTTGTTCCCAGTCTAAGATCTACTGCAGTAAATTAGATCACCTCAGCTGCTTTTGTAGACAAGATGATATACATACAGCAAAGACATTCTCCCATTAGTAACATTGTTCCCTTGCCTATACATATTAGTTTGGAAATGAAAATAAGAGCTACTGTCTATTTAAAATTAAACTCCTGATCATGAGTCTCCTCTCTGCTATTTTTCCTCTTTTTGTTTTTTTACCATTCAGGTGCAGTGAACAACTCTGTGCCACTGTGAGCTTGAATCCTAGCCTCAAGATCTCACCCTCCCTAGTGTTGTCTGGATATCAGGTTTTTCAACCCCCAGTCCTTCCTCACAGGTAGGAAGCACATCACAACTCATTAGTAATTTACTGCTACAGTAATTTTTATAATTACTGCCAGGAGGCCTCATTAAATTTGATCTAATGAATAAATATTGTATTTTTCAACGTGATTAGCAGAACAGCTTAAGCTGAGTGCCATAAACAATTATTTTCTTCACTACGCAGTATGTCAGCGAGTATTGATTTTTATTTTGTAAAGAATTTACTGTATTCCTATCCATGACTAGTAAGTAATAAATAGCCAGCACTCTGAAGTGTCCAATTGCCATGGAGCAGATGGCAAAACAGAAATTGGAGTATCTGTTGCAAAAAGTAAAATAATGCACATTAGTGAAGATAAAGGGTTTGTCTGGAGGTCAAGGAAGAGTGCTCCAACATGAGCCTCTCTCCTAGCCCTCAAGAAAACAGCTTGCTTTAGTCTGGTGTCTCTGATTTGTACGTCAGTGATACCAAAAAATGTAGTATGTATTAGCAGGACACAACAAAGCATTTTTATCTCAGAGACCTAACATGCAAACAAACAATTATGCCCTATGTTTCATTCACTTTTAGATCAACTGATCAGTTGAAACATTCTTCTAAAAGGTTTAAGAAAAATACAGGAATATATAATATGTTGAACATAAACCTACAGTTCAAACCAAGGCCTCAAATTATATTTACATCCCAGCATCATTTACAACTTTTTAGCAATTGCAAACTTTAGCATACAAACCTCTCTGGACTGTCTGTAACCAAGGGTAAGCATCGGCAACGTCATAAGGTATATACATAAGAGGAGCCTGGCACTGGGAGAAAACCCTGGGAATTTCTGGTATCTAAGAATGTTTTCTGCACCACCAGCTATATGGTACTACATAAGAGAGACTCAATTCCATAGCTGAAGTACTACTGAAATTATTTTTAAGCAAATCTATCTACACCAACAAATAGCACTGCTGGCCTGTGGCACATTTTTTTGTTTAAGCAAGTCTTTCATTCAGGGCAAGAGAAAAAGGTGTGTGGGTAAACCCAGGATGACTGCGGGCAATTCACATACCTGAAAGGATTTTTTCCTTTCCTAAAATGGTCATTTTTGAATGAGCTGCATTTTCTCCCTTAGCTGTTTAGTTTAAGGACACCTGGGGAGTCTTGAGATTCTTAGCTCAATATCTCCCTCTGTCTCCTTACTGTGGCCAAACTGTGATCAGTCACTAATTTGTAGCTGTTATGTCTCTGGCTTTCACCAACATGCAACTTTCCCCTCCTACACATCACCTCCAAGTAAGCTGTAGGTAATTAACTCTACATAGGACCTTAGGACTCGATCCACCTTAGCTGCTGCCTCACTCTATAGTACCTGTATTTCATAACACTTCACATTTATTCTTATAAAGTCCTTTTAGTACCCAGATTTCTGTTGTGACAGTTGTAAAGGAACCTCAGTCTCACCAACACTGGCTGACAAATAACTGTGCTTCCAGAGAGGCTGTCAAACAAAACATAACCCCCCCTTATCTCACTAGTGGTAGGATTTGGTGGCACCTGAGTGATCCTTGCACAAAGAGCAACTACACAACAGCTTCTCTTCCTCCTTTGTGTTTTTTGTGTTCCATGGCCCAGAAACATGTTAACCACAGCAGTGCAGAGCTCAGTACAACCACAGGTAAAAGCAATAGTAACAGTGGCCTGCACCGCTGTGATTTCACACCTCCAGTACCTCCCTCTTAATCCAATGACCTTATTTTCTAATGGATAAGGCCAACATGGTTTAGATGCCTGGTGAACACCAAGAAAACATTGCTCAGAAACTGAGGCAGAAAGAGGTTTAGGTGTTTTTAACCACGGGGAGTAGTTGAGTGTTTTGTACAAACTAAGGGACTTCTGGGAACCCTTTTTAAATCCACGTCTTCTTGCACATTGTACAGCAAGCCATGGCAAACCGGGAGAAGAAAGGGCACTCCAGCAAGGCTGCCTGTTTCACTAGATAGTAGGGAACCCTAAGATCTGGCAGGAGTCACAGCTCCTTGTGGATCTCAACCTGTTAAAAGCATAACATGATATCTATACATAGAAAAACAGAAGCTACATTTCGGCAGTCAGGCTTAATTAGCAAGTTAGCCAAGCCAGATATCAGCCAAACTGTTTGCCTCATTCACAACTTTTCCTCAGAACTGAAAAAAATCAGATGCTAGACATGAGGTTTTGGAAACTAGAGAAACAGGTAAGAAGAAAGGAAACGGTACCTAATAGATTGCAATACTCTCAACTCCCTTGTTTCAGCTATAATACATTATATACTTAACAGTGAGTGTGTCTAAAAAATAGACTAATTCTGCTTGCAAGGAGAAAGGTTTTTTATCTCCAGTCTACACTTAGAAGGTATACATGAGGAAAAAAAGCATTATTCCTTGCTGTGAGTAAGCCTGCGTGTCTTGACAAAAATTAATTGTAATCATGTTAAGAACATTCCATTGCTATTTTTTTTCTGAAGTCAGCTTTAACTATGTGGGTGAATGGGGTTTTGATCTTTCAGCTACAGAAAAAGGGACTTGTTTAAGATCATACCAGAAGGCTCCAACAGAACACTGTATCTGTGTGCTGTAATGGGCACAAAGATACCATACATACTGGTATATTTACTGGAGGTACTCTGCAGAGCTTTGTATTGCAGATGCTGTTTCCTAGCCACAGCAACTATTTAAAAAGTAGAAGTTACTTCTCCCAGAGAAAACTGGGATTGTATCAAAGCACTTCAGCTCCTCACAACGAAACTCTGTGCTTGGTTTCCAACACCAAAATTGTAACATTGCAACTTTTTTATAAGAATTAAATGGAAAAGAAATAAAGGGGGAAGAAAAAGCTTTTAGAGTGTTAACTCTCCACTGCAGGAGGAAGCCAGCATGGGCATTGAGCTCGGCACACATCCCCTTCTCCCTGCTGAAAGGGACACAAAAAGAACTCTGGCTAAGCATTTATTTTTCTGCTAATGTGAAAGTTTTCTTTTAAAGAGGAAGCAGATTGAACAGAGCACGAGAAAAGAATTTGACTCTGGCTTATTTCCAAAGGTTTTTTTTTTTCCTGATGATTCACTGTTATCACTTGTATTCACATTACAACCAGCCTCAAAAAGAAATACCCAAAACTGAAACTAACCCCCCTCTACACCGAACAACAAAAAACCCATACCACAAAAGCACGAAGAAATAGGATCTTTCCTACTGCTAAATTCTGCTAATAAGCTATATAAGAAGAGAATAACGTAAGATAAGAGTGCCTATATTCATTCACATTTGAGTAGTAACATAGCTAAGCCTCTAAATCTGGAAATGTAGAGACATCTAAGAATGGTCAGTCTCCAAGGTATTAAAATGGTTGACACTGACTGAACTTGTTTCACTTCAGCTATATATTAAAATAGAAAATATATAAATATCCCTGAAGTCTAAAATGTTTAAATTTTCAGTATAGACTCTCTAGTTTTATTTTCAAAAAGGAGTTTAGATATTTAGGGAGGAGACACCAATTCTCTGAAAATATGAACAAGTCTTTTTATTTGTGGGAGCCCTCTTGCCCTCAGCCCTGGTGGCAGTCAATCATAAATGCCCGGTTTATGGAGCAATTCACAAACGTGCTACTCTTACATAGGCATTCAAACTGAAAGGAGGTAAAGCAAGGCCAAAAGGAGGAGTGTTGGCAGGATTGCTTTGTTACCACGTACGTGATTAAAAGAAAACAACGATGCTTGCCATAGGCTTCTGTTACTTACACCTCTTGACACAATCTAGCACAGAGTTTCATTCTCCCTGCCTGCAATTGTATTAACAGACAGGTAAGGATCTAAAGCTAACTTGAACTCAAACACAGATCTATAATTTAAGTAATGTTTTGTTTTCATTTTCAGGAGTAGATATAAGTTTTACCTGCAGACATACTCCAGGGGAAAGATTGTATGAGTAGAGCTCAACACAGCAGGATCTACAGTTCAACTGATTTTTTTCTAGTTCAGGTGATCAGCACAAATACTACTAAAGTACTACTAATAAAAGAGACAGTTGTGATGCCTTCTTATCACATTCTGACTATACCATGACTTCTGGTTTATTTTTTTCATGGAACAGAACTGTCTGGCATCCTTGCCACTAGAGCTTTATCAATTCTATCTGGAATAAAATCTGTGCCGAACAGCAGCACCCAAATCTTGTTTAATATTACTGTAGCTCTACTCTCTAGAAATGTTTTTGTGCAAATTCAATACCCAAAATGTATTATAAAGATCAGTCACAAGAGGATTTCCCAATTGCCCCCTCACCTCCCAGTTTCAGGACTTCTACCACTGGCTCTGGTCATTACATTTTTGGGTTCAAACATACAATTCCCTTCTTGTTTGCCACCCTCACACCAAGGGGTTTATGGGGGTTTTTTGACACCTATTTAAGAGTCTCAGGCTTCTAACTTGGAAGAAAGGCAAGACCCAAACATAACAGTGTGATGGTGTCCTCTCTTAACACTTGTGTATCTATGAAGCAGCCGAGCATTACCCGGATGTTGGTCTTTAGGACACCATTGACTGGCCATGACTTGACAGAGAAAGCTGTGTATTTTCACTCACTTTCAGTTGCAAGACCAAGAACGTGAAAGAACAGGCAGTGCTTCCAAAATCTCCATGCTAGCTTATGCCATTAGCCATGCACAAGCTGCACTAGCAAAAAACCCTAAGAGAACAAACTGGCTTATGCCAGCAGAGGTCAGTGGGTGACCCTCTTGAGGCATTTCAGATGCTCAAGTTTTGAAGTCAGCTATACTCCTTCATCGTGGAGTACTGAAAGCCATCTTTGACTAGATGCAACCATATTGCTTTTTTTGATCCCACCATCCTACTTCAGAAAATTATGATGCTGCTTTGCTATGTTACTCTCTCCTTGCTTTCTCTTCAACATATATTTTTAGGTTTTTGAGAGACAAAAAAAAGTGTATTATTAGCCCATGAGAGGAGGAAGTGATAGGAAGTAGTTTCCAAAGCTAACATCTCTTTTCAAAGGTTCCATTGCAGCTCCATACACTAATGTAACTGGCTAAGTGGCTGAGTGTGTTGCTCTGGAATGTGCAGTGTACGCTGCTTCATCAGCTTGCAAAGTAACACTTCAAGGCTATTGTTATAACTTACATAAAATGAAAAAACTTTGCCTAACAGGCAAGGAGGACAAACATCCTCTCAAGCTGAAGACACCTAACACTTCAACATTTGACTTATTTAAAAAGCATGTGAGACAAGGAAGAAGCAAATGACATGTATTAATATATACTAGTCTTAACAGAATCTTCAAAAAAGGAGGTCTTGGCCAATCCCATTAGTGGATACTGTATCACTGTAAAGAAAAGTTTACTCATAAGCAAGCTTAGGGATTTGTTTGTTGTGGGGTTTTTTGGTGGTGGTGTTTTTTTTTAAAAAAGCTATCACTCACACTTTTGGCATAGTCACTTCTCTCTGGCTATTACATAGCAATAAATGCCCTTCCCATCCACTTCGCATCACAGAGAACAAAGGTCCAAGGAATTTAAGAGTATAATTTGCCTGTTAAGTCTTTTCAGTATTCTATTTCTGGCAGTTATAAATTATTATTCCAGGGTAAAAAAAATTTAGAAGTTATATCAGACCTAGGCAAAAGATCACCTGGCCTTAAACCTGAGAGCAGTGAGGGAATATCAACTCAGACAGCCTTTTTCAATAATAAACAGTCAGTCATTCTACCTCACACACGACCTTCGTTCTTCTGATCTTCCTTTAACAGTGATGCTCTTATTCCCATGCCCGTTTTCAAAGTTGACAGTTACAATCTTTTCCTCACAGAGCTTCTTAAATTGCTGCCCATTTGCTGCAATATAAACCATGAGCTCTTTACGTATTTGTCAAGTTAATATCAACAGATACTTAAGTAGCTGTGGTATAGAAGCTTGGGGAAAAAACAGTGTACTGAAGCACCTCAAAATCATAATGTAAAACACAAACTAACATAATACACAATTACATATAAATTTATTCTGACCTCGCCAGCTGTGCAGTGCAAGATAATGCATCTGAACAAAGCTTTTAGGTGAGAGTAAGGACATGAGAATTTTACCATCAGAGAGTATCTGCAGCAGCTGAGTCTAGAGCTCTGCTTTATCACTTCTTTCCCAGTTCCTCTCACTACACATCAGTATTGTAATCTGTGTAATCTGCCAGTCTCATGTAACTCCTCTCTCTGGACCCAGCTATGCTGATGCAAAAGCAAGCAGCACAAGAATCAAAAAGTCTCCAGCACTGTCAGCATGCAATCAAGTCCCCCCCAGGTAATTCTCCGCTCTAGCACAGAGCTCCCAAGGGAAGTTACTGAAGAGTTTGTTTGGGGGGGAAAAAGATACATTTTTAATTTATATAGAGAGATATGTAGTGGTAGGCACTCGACTTTGACTTGTGGCCAAAGCAGCAATATCCTCCTCACCTTTCTCAGCTCAGGATGTAGGCATCTAGTTTTAAAAAAGGTTTTAGAAGCAGCAGCAAAAAGGTAAACACATAAGCACATGCTTTTTAAGCATGTATCTGGCCTGAACTCTCAACACCAATATATTTTCACCATCACAAGTTAGTCATCAGGTACAAAACAATTCAAATCCAAGCAGCATGTGTATGAGAGCAAGCCTGGTTCAGGGACACAGGGCTGTGGAGAGATGTCTTAGTCCCACTGATGAGGGCAACTGATTATTTTACTTTGTAACAAAAGGACCATAAAATCTAAGTAAGTACAGCTCTAAGAGGTTTTTAAAAACAGTTAGGAGGCAAAAATTCTAACCCAGAAAATTTATTTTCAAAATAAAAAACTTTGTACAGAACATTGTAGATCTAAATACAGCAGTCTCCATGATATGACACTTTTAGCACAGTCCTTTCACACTCTAGCAATCACAAGGCAAGATCAGCAATTATGTTAAAAAAAAATAAAAGAGCTCTTATCTGTCAGCACATGTATTTCTAGAGCTCCTTCTTCAGGAAAGGTACCGAGAGGATAGAGCACTCTCCACCTCAAACTGCACAGCTACTCACACTATAAAAACAGACAAAGAGAGGACAGGAGATTTTCAAGAGGACAGATGATTTATGAAACAGAACTGCAAGTCTGAGACATAAATAGCTTTTGTTTTTAAATTCCTCTCTCCTGCCCTCCCACACACACTGATGTAATTCCCAGAAAGGTATAAACTGTGGATCATTATGTATACGAGCTGTGCAAATACTGTGCAAGCAGAGAAGTCTAAACCCATGTTTTGTTCTAGTGCTCAATAAAACCAAGTTGATTCTTCTACTATTTGACTGCACATTATTTATAACATTGCATTCTAAACCTTAAACAAAGCTTATACAGCAGTTTCCATAACCAAACCAAGCGCATTTATACACTTTGTGGCTCTCAGGATACAATTTTCATGGCATGTTCTTTTTTCTACAGCACTGAGTGCAAAAGACCCCATCCACACAGGACATTAGAATTCTTCAGCTCTGTTTTTGCTGTACTTGTGCTTCATTAACATCATGCAAAATATCCTTCTACAACCACAGAGCCAGATATAGAGGACTGTAAAGGAGGAGACCACAGCACTACTCACATCTCTAAGTGCTCACAAACTGTATGCGACCCATTATATGTCCCTTTTTATTTATTTTCAAAAGCCTTTTTTGATGAGGCAACCGTTTTTTCTCATCTATTACCAGGGTGTTTCCTGAGAACATTATGCTGCTCTATGTCACTGGAAGAATAACTCACTTTAAGCTGAACTGTAGTTTAAAAAGTCCTTGCTGTTAAATTATTTTTACAGGTTAAAAAAGTTCAGGCTTTGATTGTAATGATTGTCATTGTCCCTTTTCCTGATAACCAAGTTCAACAAGTTACCATCTTTCATGCCCTTCTGGTTGGCCAGCAGCCACATGAACCACTACCCCTCTAATCCTGATCTTGAGGCAACCCTCTTCCCTAGGACCAGGGCCAATTCTGCAAAGAAGCAGTTCTGCAGTTGCAGCAAGAGCAAGGAGAACCTACAAAAACAGTAATTTAACAAAGGATACATTTGGTTTTAGACAGCATGGTCAGTCCACAACTTACACCAGTACATAAGTGTCATCACTAGGCAGTGCTGGTCCTGTGGTAGACTTCATCTCTCCTCATCTGAGCAAAAATACGAAGCACCACCTCCAACTACTTCTGCTGCATTTTTTCAGTTACTCGAAGAACATCCTTTAAAATGGCCAATGTGCACTTTGAGTACTCTATAAAGCCAAATAGTAGTAATTGGAGACTGCTCAGCTGCAACTTTTAGAGCTTCCTTTTTGAAATGAAGAATGTGGTGTTGTTTTAGAGAATTCTTAGCTTCTGTTTGATCATTTACGTTCAGTAAGAGTCTATCTTGCAGCAGAAGTTGGCCTAGAGTTAAGCACATACCTTTCCCTGCTTGTTTCTGTAGGAAACAGTGCCCTGAATTTTCAGAACATCTATAGCTTTTTGTGATCAACTTCAAAGTATAAATAAACCTGCAGCACGGATCTCTGCATGAATAAAACCCTTAATGGCTTAAAGCCCCATCTCCTTTCAGGAAAGAAAAAAAAAAAAAAGAAGTTATTGGCATAAAAGCAAGGACTGAAGCTATGTGACTTGCGAAGTTGTTTAAAAAGAAAACAATGGCCTGTGGGTAAAGACCTTCATTAAACAGTTTCCCCACTTGCACTGAGGTAAGTGAAAGTTCTTTATCCTTTTTTACCCAAAAGGGGAGAGAAGGAAGGCACTGACTTCGTAATCTCATTTGATGAAACAATTCACTGTAGGTAATATGACATTGGTGAAAGAGTATGTAATGTAAAGGCAGTCGCAGCTTCAGTCTTCCATTTCAAGTTCTTGTTTCAGACTGAAAGACAAGTACAAACACGAGTTAGCTTGTAGCAAAACACTGGAAACTCTTTAGACAAATTAGTGGAAGCCCTGACAATAAACACAGCTGAAGTTGAGAGCCAGGAGACAGAGTAGATGTATTATTTATTCCGGTTAAGAACCAACACGTCAGAAAAATCCTGTGTCAAAATCTCAGATTCTAAAGGCAACATGGACTGATCTTCAGATTTACCTGACAAATTGAGATTTGGAGAGCTCTCCCCTCCCAGGTTTGAGCCGCTTATCCCACTTAGAGCAGAGCCTTGCCACTGACACAATGGCATACTTACCTTTTCAAGTAGGCATGGACATTGTCATAGCCATGGTATTTGGCCAGATAGACCAGGACACCTGTTGCACAGCGGCCATCTCGCTGCCTGCAGAAGCTACAGTTGCAGATTCCTCGACATGGTGGGCACCTCCAGGCCTAGAAAAAAGAAAATGAGCCTATTTCACTGAACTGACAGATATAATTCACACCTAAAACACGTAAGAGGGCCCTGCTTTGCACTGAGTTCTGCAGTGAACATCAGCACTGCAGAAGTTGTCTAAAGCAGTGAAAGAGATTAAACTCTCTTTTGCCTGCCTCGCAAGCAGCATTCCACTCCTCTCAACTTCTGCACCACTTCCACACTCCACAACAGCAGCACTTTGCCCAAAATACAGCTCCTTTCCATAGGGCATTAAGCACTAATGCAAGGCAGAAGACAACACTATTCTGATGCCCAAATACGGGAATATTTTGGGCGCTGCTCTGCTCTCATATTTTATTCCTGCAAATAAAGCTACAGAAGTAGTAACTGCAATGAGCTCTACGCAACACCAGGTTCTGGGATTCAATTTGAATCAAACCATTATGTACTACAGCACTGTAAGCAGCTCCCCTGCTAAAACTCTTTTGCTGTGAGTAACCAATGCAGCTCTCTGCTCAAGTGAAGCACCACAAAGCCCACATCCACAGCTGTCTTACCGGATCCAGCAAGGCCGTCCTGACATCCTCCCCGTACCTGTTGCGGAGGCAGGGCCCACAGAACTGGCCCCGAACCCCAACGCAATCAGGGTTACGACAATTTGTTTTGGTGTCTGTGGTTTTTTGGCGACACTGATGACAGGTGGAGCCCTAGAACACAAGGAAAATATTTCAGGAAACGAGACATTAAGGTCGGCTCTTTAGTTAGGGGAACAGAGCATTTAACAGGTAATCTTATCCTGAAACAGAACAGCACCTTGCAAAGTTTACACCGAGACCGTCCTAACATTGCATCTTCAGGGTCTGCTGATCGCTTTCCTCCACTAGTACTACCTAGGTCCTACAGCAAGCTAACTGGCCTGGTAAAGGCCATACTATACATTTAGAAAAAGGTCAGACGTGACATTTCAAGATCTTAGGCATACTTCTCCCAGAAATCACATCCTTCCTCTCAGTTAGGAAACATGGATTTCACAAACTTGGAATATACTTACCATGGCCCTGTTATATACTTTATCTCTGGCAGATCCACAAATATTATTCAGCTCTTCCTCAGTTATCTCCTCAACTGGGCGCACAATGTGTGGAAAAGCCATGGCACCACGGTGACCCCTCCTGGGAGTTCTGGCTTCGTGCTGAATAGGGAAGACACAACACGTTAAGCATTAGGCTCAGCAAAAACTATATATAAATGAGGTGAGGATATTCAAGGTAATGCCAAAGTGTCAAACACCCATCATATACTTAAACAAGAGATAGTAAATCTTTGTAAAGACATATGGTATGGATGCAGCTTCAGCACTTTCACTTGATCTATCACCTTCAGGGTGCAGAAATGATGCTGGATCATGCTTAATCTCTACAGGAGCGCAAGAGGAAGTGATTTTTAAAGGATAAGGAAGGTGGAAATGGAGAACATACAATATCCTATTTTCTGTACTTCTTCCCAGGCCACAGCATACTCATAACCTTGATCAACTCTGGATTAATTGCTCTTTTCTTGAAGGGATAGAAAACCACCTTCATGATCAACTTACAAAAGGAGAACTAGAACCTCAACATACCTCCAAGTATTCATCAGACATCTTTCTTCTTCTTACTAAGATGTATGGGTCATCATCTTCCTCTTCTGGTAAAGGAGTAGGAGGACCTTCAATCAGGGACCTGGACCTTGTATGAGGCCGAGAACTTCGGTCTGGGTTCCTCCTCAAAGCACTTCTGGGCAATGAACGTCTTGGAAGTCGCTTTGGGCCCTGGTAAAGTTTAAAAGCCCCTAAATGAAAAAAGTGAAAACCCAGACAACTTCTGCCCCTACTATGAATTCCTCTCCCAGAAGACATGCCTGCCTTCCATTTTTGCCAAAGATAAAGTCTCCTCCCCAACCCAAATCAGAAAACACAAGGTAAAAACATCCTAGGCAAACTCACCTTGGGCATTTTGCTAGCTGCAGAGAAATAATGAAAAGCATGTTTATGCCCATGCCAGTATAAGATATAGTAATTCCCCCACATAGCAGCTGAACCTGTGTCTGTAAGGAGATGTGACTTCTAGTATTGTTTCCATCTTCACACAGCTTACAGGTAAATTGGCAGTTAATTTAATTACACTGCCAATTCACTATCCAACCTTCTTAAGGACCTAGTTAGGGCAAATGTCAGATTTTTTTTTTCAAGGGTCCAAGCTCAGAGAATATTCAGGCTTGATTTTTAAAGTCTGGGCAGCCCTCCTTATCTCCAACCTTTGTATAAATACATATTTACACAGCACCTTGTTTAGTTTTATTGGCCTATGGAGACACTTAACCTTTATGAAATTATCTGTTCCACTTTACACAGTGATAAATCAAAAGAGAATTGCACAATGAGAACGCTTGTTTTAGGAAGCAGTAGAATTCTGGACTTTGATTTACATGGTTCATTAAGTTTTTTGAGTGTCCTGTTTAGTAATGTCAGAGTGCAACTCTGAAATATGAAGGCAAATAAACTTTATACTTACATGACTGACAGTTGGCAACGATTTTCTCCCACCAAAGACACCAGAAACATTTTGCAACTCAGCCATTAGTTTTGCAAGCTAACAAGGGAAAGAAAAAGGAAGCAGAGCCTTAAAAAGGTGTCTATGTGCTATTACAGACTATTAGATTAGGGCAATTGGCTAGAAGTACAATTACTTAGGGAAAAAACAGTCACTCTTTCTACTTTTATGTCTTATTTATGTTCCAGTGACTGCAAGTAATTGCTCAAACTTACTGTGTTGAAGCCTATTCTTTAGGCTTGTAGCCCATGGATTTTTACTGAAGCACTTAGCCTTTGGGTTTGCACAAGCCAGTGGACAAAAAGCATCAGATTTAATACTAGGAACATAAATTCCTCTCAGTGCATTCACATAGTTCCCATTAAAGTTAATCTGAACAACAGAAGAGGTCCCATAAGAGTCAGGAAGAGGTGCCCCCCATGGAAACACTGAGTACTTGCCATTGCTTTGTTTTCCTTTATGTTTAAAGCCCTTTTTTCTAAAAACAAGGCACCCCTTTCTTCAGAGTCAGAGTCTGAATCTGGAGCAGGCATCGGCTTCTCAGGAAGAGGCTCCACCTCACTCTTCCTCCTCTCCGATCTTCGAAGTGGAAACTTCATGGCTACTTTCAGAGGAACAGGACCTTTCCGCCTTGTAGGAGCTACCTCACTTCCTGCACTTGTCCCATTCTCCTCTGAATCCGATCCCAACTTCTGTTAACAAAGCAGAACGGAAGCGTATGAATCCAAGTGAGTTGCCCAGAGATTAAATACAGTTCAACAATACTTTGTTTGAGGGTGGTTCAAGAGGCCCTCTGGCTGAGATGTACATGTTTACATCTCCAGTCCTAGTGCTCTACTGTATTTTGAGGGGGAGGGGACGGGGCAGGAGGAGAGGAGCGTGCTGGGTTAAAACACTCATGGAGAGCCACACTGTATTCCTGCAAACACATCAGAAAAAGGAGCTTGCTTTCAGTTGCAGCAGTCTTTAGCTGTCACTTGAAGGTCTAACAGCAAAGATAGTTTGTGTGTGAATGTGAGAAAGAGACTTTCCTTTAAAGGGCTCGATTTTGCAACATACTCTATTTGGCTGTAAAAGAAGCCACTATGCAGTTTTCAGCACTGGGTCACACCCAACTTTGTAAGCTGTCAAGAACAGACATCGCACAGTACCAATAATATCAAGTGAAATCTTCCCTCTAGAGACAGTCAATGAAATAAAAGAAAATATTGGGATTTTATTCATCATTATTTGAATTCTGATGCCTTACTTGCAATTTCTGTAAGAACCAAAGGTTCACCAAGGACCGAAATTAAAGTTAATTAAAAGCCCATTCCATAATAGGTTTTAACTTACAGGTTTAAACTCAATAAGCCAATCTTATTTTGGTCATAGGTAAGAAAATGCTTCCTGCTTCATACACAGAGACTAAAATGGCAATCCTCATTTGTACAGGGTTTTTATTAAACCAGGTATGTGGGTCCTGTTGCCCATTATGTGATTCCTTTTTCTTACACATCTCTTCCAGCTTTGTCTCCTACTTACTCTCTTTACTGCTGTGCATTATTTAACTCAGATATGTCCTCTTCCAAACAGACGTTCTTTTCTATTCATTCCTCAGCATGTTCTGAAGTCATGAAAAATCTATTTCATGCTAAACACGGTACTACTTCTGTCTTCTCTACTAAATACCAGCTGTCGGTCTTTTTAAGCAATGAAACTGCTCTTGCATTGATGTCAAGGAAAAGCAGGAAGGTGGATTTCGCCACCCATCACTATTTCCCTACTGCTAAAAAGGACAGCATTTCCTTATTATTTCTTGGAACAAAATTATGCTTCTGACAACATTTTACTTTCAAGCTGAAGCTGCCATTATTTTTAAATTTAAGAATGTGTAAGAATTTAAACGTGAAATTACAAACTAAAATCAACTGTCTTACCAACGCATCTTGAATCTCATTTTCTGAAAAGCCACAGAAGGATTCATCATCAGATGCTTCATGAAAAATTTTTGTCAGTTCTTTTCCAATATCCGACCTTAACTTGCGTTTCTATGAAGAATAAAATACCCTTTAACTGAAGTTGTAGGGAAAATTATTCACATTTACAAGTGCAATACAAGCAAATAGCTTTTTTAATAAAGAAAAAAATAGTTAAGGCATTTAACAGGCTGTTTCAGAACAGCAGTTGCAAATTATCAGGCATGTTAGGGTAGGTGACATTTCAAAGGCTAGAATAAATAGCTAATCTGTTTCCAACAATTACCACCCAGAAGCACAAGCGAAGAGTGAAATGAAATTACAGCATATAGCATAAATTTATAACTACTATACAAAAACATATGCAGGGCAAGCAGTTTTAATAGTGCAAAAACCATTTACTGGCATTATTTTTTTACAGGATTTACTAGCACTGCACCTTCAGTTTTATTTTTTCTTGTACTGTACTCACTGTGTTTGCAAAATTATCAGAACCAAAACTGTCACAACTGTCATCAGAGGAGGAGGATGTTTCCATAGGAATCAGTTTTGTACTTCGGAATGCTGCGATGTTTCTCCTTCCTGAACAAACTCGGCGCTGCAAAAGGACAATGGCAAATGAACATTTGAGGATGTTTAACGGGCTTGAATACAAGTCAGCAGAATTATCATCAGCTGTGAAATAATTCTGAAAGTTAGAAATCGGAATAACTTCTGCTGTGATACGTATCTGATCATTGCTTACATGATTTTTGTTTAGCACATACTTCTTTTATGCAAACAGCCAAGTGGAAATACACACAAAAATCCTATCTTTCTCCACTCGTTGGAGATAATGCTGGAGAAAAGTACAACTACACAAATAGTACCTAGACATCTGCTTTGATTTATTCATTACTTTTAGTTTGAGGCAAACTCTAAAAACATTGCAGCTGTTACAGAATATATGAAGGATCACGCCTAAACAAAAGAAGAGCTTTGAAACAACTGCTCTAGACACAACAGTTCGCTGTTCTGTTAATTTTATTACCAAGTTGAAACACCTTTTTTGACGGGCTTCAGGTTTTCATTTCCCAGGGGGTGTTTCCCTGGCAAAGACCCACTTTACCCCCAGGGCGGCAGCGACCCGAGGCCGATCCTGCCGCACCCCCGCTTAGATGCTGCCCACGCCGGGCGCTCCGACCCCTACCAGTTCACAGGCCCAGCCCCATGGGCCAAAGATTTTATAAACACGGTTTAAACAATAACTACCCAGGGCCACGTGAAGACCTCCGTCCCCTCCCCAGCACCCTTCCGCACGCTGCTCTTCCCTGGAGCGGCACGGCAGCCCCCTGAGCCATGCCCACGCTCCGCAGTTTTGTCGGTGCTGAGAAGGAAAACTTTCCGGCCCGGATGCGGCCCCGACACACGAGGGGCCGCGTCTGGCCCCGCCTGCAGCTGCGGGGGGAGGGCCCAGCCGGAGAAACCCCGCAGCGGCCGGCGGGCCTCCATGCCGGGGCCGCAGCGAAGCCCCCGGCGGCAGACGCGGGATCCCCATCGGCACAGAAACGCGCCTCGCACCCGCGGGCAGGTCTCCCCGCCTCACGCTAAGATGGTGCCGGTGCCCGTGTGCCCCCAGCGAGAGGAGGGGGCCGCCCGCCTCTGCGCCCCACGGCCGCTCCCCCCGCCCTACTCCCCGGGACCGCGGGATCCACGCCCGCACAGCGGGGCCCCCTCCTCCCACCTTGAAGTACCAGGCCCCGCAACCCCAGTCGCGGCGGCGGCCGGGGAAGCTGCGACGGGGGAGGCGGGCGCCGGGAGGCTGGCAGCGGGCTGGCTGTCCCGCACCGAGCGCGGCTCCCAGGCCGAGCCCCCTATCCCAGCCAGGCAGGCCCGGGCACCGCCGTGCGCGGCGACCTCCAGCGCCGCAGCGGGGCAGGAGAAACGGAGCTACCGGCCCGAGTGCCAGGGTTACCCCACATGGCTCCCTCTGGGGTGCCAGGAGAGGCCCAGCCCAAAGACTCACCCCGTCCGACTCCACCAGCCCCCCCACCGCACGGTTTCCCCTGGCCGTGAGACCCTGCGGGGCCCGGGAGAGCGCGGCCGCAGGCGCCACAGCCCCCGTCCCGTCCCGCCCCCCGTAGCCAGCAGCGAGCCGGGGGGCAGCCGAGCCCGGGGGGGGGCAGCCGAGCCCGGGGGGGGGCAGCCGAGCCCGGGGGGGGGCAGCCGAGCCGGGGGGGGCAGCCGAGCCCGGGGGGACAGCGCTCACCTGCGGGCGCGAAGGACCCATGCTGGCGGCGGCGGGGCGAGCACCGGGGAACTGAAGGTTCGCGCCAAAGCGGCGGGGACGGCGGGGGGCGGGGCCCGGCAGCTCCTTTCCCGCGCTGGCGCCCGCGTCCTGGCAGATACAGCCGACAGCCCCTCGGGATCGGGCCTCCCGCGCGCTCTCCCCGCACCTGCCCGAAATTGCTGAGGATATTTTCAGCCCTCTCGGGACGCCCCCGGAGCGGCTAGTGCGGGGGTCCCATTATTTTTTTTTTTTTTTGTTCGCGGTGCGGGTTTGTGGAGCTGCAAGGGCCTGGCCCTGTGGCGCGAAAAGCTCCCGGTGGGGCCGCCCCGGGGCTCGCGTGCCAGAGGGGAGGGGCGCGCGCCGGAGCTCGGCCGCCCGCCCGCCCTGCGGGGCACCAGAGACCCCCGGAGGGGGGGGGAGGAGCTCTTCTCCAGCTCTTCCTCTCTTTGTCGATTTTTTAAATGTTCTGTGCCGAACTGGGATTTGTTTCCACCGCTCTGCAGTCAAACACCCCCTCCCCCCCCCCCCCCCCCAGGCTGCCAAGAGGGGGTTCATCCAGGAAGGACAGGGCGGGAGCCTGTGTCCCCGCTGCCCCGGGGCTGGGGCAGCCCCCACGTACACGCTGGGCACCCTGCGCCCCTTGGGGCCCTGCAGAGCCCGAGGCAGCCCTGCCGCCAGCAGTGCCTGTGCTAAAAGTGCGGGCTTTTCTTAAAAAGCCCAGGCAGCGACACGCGTGGGTTCCTGCGCTGCGGGGTGGATGCAGCGTGTCGAGCCAGCGCCCCACGGGTGCAGCCCGGCCTCAGGGAGGCGCGTGGGGAGCGCCCGTCGCCTCTGCTCCCCGGGAAGCACAGCAGCGCGGCAGGGCTTTGGAAAGAAGTTGGCTGCGTTGCTCTTAGCTAACAACATGCAACGTGGAGACAGGCCCAAGGCACGCAGATCACCGGCCATCGCGGAGCATTTTGTGTAGCGTTTGTAACATCCCATCAAATCGAATCCACCGCCGTTAAACGCAGCCACGGAGCTGCCGTGCAGCCGGTGCTGGGCAGCCCCAGCAGCACAGGCAGGCCCTGAACGAGCCGTACAGGATTTGTGGCCCCAGTGTTTGCTGTAATCCTCCATTTATCTTGTGGTTTGAGCAGGGCTCAAAACACGCAACTGTAGCTTCTCAGCGGTTCCAGGACGGAGGCCCCGCGCACGTGCAGCCCGCTCCCAAACCCGCGCCCTGAAAAGGACACCAGGAATCACCTCCCTGCCAAAGCCTGTAAATAGGCCACAGCACAATAGAGCACAAGAGCCCTCACAGAGGTTTTTCTGGTTTCTGTGGGTGTTCCTGTGTGTGCTGCAATCTGCTGTGTAAAAGAATCTCCATTTCAAACGAACCTGTAATTACATACTTACCTGCGCAGGCACAAAAGCAGATGAACTAAACCCAGTTCTTCAGAGACCAGACCACACGCGATTCCTCTACATCTGTATTGGTGGAGGATTGCCACCCAGATGGGCTCCAACCAAGACAGCTCAGCTGGGAAGGGGTGATGTTTCTTGAATTTTGATGTTGTTTAACTTCTTTCAGAAAAAAAAAAAAAAAAAAAATAATCGACACATTCCTGTTTGCTTACATGGAAGAAGAGATCCAGTTTCAAAAGACTCAAAGCCCTTATCAGGATTCTACTAGAAAATAGCCAACTTTCACAGCTTTTAAGAATGTGATACGGAATGTTAGGGAGTACTGATGGGGCTAGCAGAATCCATGCTTCAGAGTGAAGTTAATTTTCCATGTAATGCTAAATGGAAACAGCATTATTCAAACAACATACATAGTCAAATGGCTTTAAAATGAATAGGCCAGAGCAGGGACTTCGTGGGGAAAATGGACAGGACATTTTGTGAACTGTATTTTCAACTTTTTTTTAGTATCTAAAAAGTAATTATTTTATTGAAAATTGTGTATGTCAGCTCATGTATTTTACAGAGGACTGGGGAGAAAGGGGCAGGTAAGGAAGAAGAGAAATGGGGAGTATGTGAAGGGAAGAGGCTTCCCTTCCTACGGTACAGTGCAGCGTACCAGAAAATGAAGGTCTAACTCAGGAGATGGCTGTTGTGACCTGTGCTGCTGTCATTTCCCCCCGTTTCATCTTCATGCCCTTTGCACCCCTTTTTTACCCTGCAGGGCCCAGGTGCCCTCAGTGGATGGACAGAACAAACTTACCAATTGGCTACTTTTCCCTGACTGAAAAAGTTTTTTAATGTTCCCTGCTCATGGCAGGGGGGTTGGAACTTGATGATCTTTAAATCCCTTCCAACCTTAATGATTCTATGATTCTATGTCGAGATGTAGGCACCACCACTGTCCTACATTCAGCTATTTACAATAGCTTCAGGACATGCAAGGCTGAACCCAGGTGAGCATTGCAATTTCAGTTACATTTAACTCAAATTATGCTAATGTGAGGGGAAGAAAACATCCCTCCCCATTTGTTCCCCCAGCCTGGATCATGCATGTCCTGTCCAGTGCTCCCTACCAGCCCCTCTGTCTCTGCTTGCCCAGCTACTGAGCAAGCTCACCCCTCAGAGCTCATGTGTCAGCAAAGATTATCTGGAGTATTTTATCAGGTGTTTCCAAGATAATAGTCTCTTAAATTCTCATCTTTCCTTGAAAAGAGTTGTCAGGACATGGTGGTGGCCCTTGGAAGACCTGCTAAGGAAATTAGCTGAATTTATGGAAGGACATGCAGTACATTGAGTGTGCAACATTTTCCACATCCATCTAGGGGAATCAAAGTTGTTTACATTTTAGGAGCTTCAAGCAGTAGCAAGAATATGGACCTCCAACAACAATAGCTGTATTGTCAGAAACAGTAAATGTAGTAAATGTGACCTTTGTTCCCCAGGAATGAAGGATGCCCTGCATGTCACCCCACAGATTCTAGCTATCAGCACTGCAGCAGAGCTTTTCTCTCTGGAGGCAGGACTTCTGCTGCCCCACCCCTGGCTCTCCCACACACTTCCTCTCCTAACTACGGACAACACACTTTTTGCTCTAGTTTCCTTTTTTTTTTTTTTTTTTTCCTTTTTTTTTAAATAAAGAGGGGGGAGGCAATACATTTTTACATGTTTAAAATAGCATGTGGATACATTAATTAATGTTTGTGTGATGCTAGTAATTACTGTGACGGGACATTCACCATGACACAGACTTATAGATCCAAGTATTTTGGTGGAAAGGGAGAGTTTGGAATCTCATGACCACAGAGTACCTGTAGCACAATGCAATAGCACATATCTTAGCTCCACAGAAAATAATAAGATTGCAGCCACTAATGACAGTAATTAAACATTTCTGTAAGAGCTGTCCAATCACCTCTTCATCTTAGCAAATTACAGTGTGTTATTGAAACCGCTAGTGCAATAAAATGAAGCTAAAAACATTTTGCATTAAAATAATCAGACATGGATTTATGATGTAAATTGTAAATTGGTAACCTATAACACACACTAATTGTTTTTCTCTCTCTTGAAAGGTGTGTTTCTGTAAAAGATCTGATCAAGCTTATGTATTTGTTCACATGACACCCTCCAGTGGCTAAGACTACTATAAAAGACATAATAGGTGTATAATCAGGTAACCTGTTATTGATTGCAACCCAGAAAGGACAGTTGCTCTTATACTGAAGCAGGATGGCTTCTTTTGGAGATTTAGTTATAGCTGGATATTAATTTTTATTAAGTACTTATTTCCTGTAAATACTTCAACATTGTGCTCTGATAGGTAGAACCAGAAGCTGTACAATAAATGTAAATTTAAATATTTGGAGTATATAACCAGCTTATAGCCAAGACCAACTGCACCAGCTCCATAAAATACCTCCACAATGCAATTACCTTCTTTTTGGTCTTTGTTCCTCTCCAAGGAAAAAGATAGTTTCCCCTTTTAACTGAAGAGGTTTGTATCTGCTTGTGATTTGCTGTAAGTTCTTTATTAGAAAAGACTGGGTGCGAATGCATCTTGCACCTGGAATTGAAGGTGGCCATGTCTGATCCTATTCGATACTCTGTTTGTTTGACAGACTGGTGAGATGATAAAACTGGGAAGAATAAGAGAAGGAAAACTAAAGGAATAAATACAGCCCAGGGAGAGAAAAAGTGCAGTTGATAAATGCCTCTAGAAACCTATATTAATCAGTGCGCTAAGAGACCGGCTGAAATGCGGTCAGTTTAGACAGCAATCTTAATGATTGTTCCAAGTATATGTTGCACCACATCATTCAGAGCCCACAGCGTTGTGATGCACATTATGGGAATGTAATTATAATGCTTATTTGAGTCTCCTGTAGCCATTCCACAAAATGCCTAGCAAAAATATGTTGATCAAAAGTAGTTGTTGATAGGCAGTAGCCACTTTTAAAAGTTTAAGATCCCAGCCTTTTCACTTTTGGGCTTTGATTTGTATTTCCCTTTGAAAACACAAAATAGATTAAGTCACATCATAAAGAAATTGCCTACAAAATGTTCTGCAAATGCATAGCTGTGGGAAACAGGAGGCTATCAGAAAATAATAAAAAATGCTTTCTGTAGTCTGCTTTTTGCCCTTTAAAATAAGCTTTGCCACCGCCTCTTTGTGAATGTTAATTTGCATTGCCTGCACCAGCCCTTAGCAAGATGCAGTTGCTGGGAAAGGATGGGAGTGGGGACACACACTGTGGCTTAACCTCCCCAGGGACCTCTCTGCTGGCAGCTCCATCAGGAGGGAGGAAGTGTTTATAGGGGGGAAGATAGGTAGAAGGCCTCCTCTGGGGCTCACTACTGCTTTCGTGGAGATGCAGATTTCAGGCCCTTCTTGTGTTTTTCACAGCAGGAGGGAAATGCCCTCTCTCTGCTTCAGGGAGCCCTCACCTCTCTTGCTAAGGCAGGAAAATAAATGCATATTAAGCCACTTCATTCTAGATAGCACAGTGTTGGTGTCTGTAGTCAATTAGTACCTGCAAGACTGCCTCATGAAGTTTCTAGGAGGAGGAACCGACTCTGGGGGCAGGCAGGCAGCTGGGGTGGGAGCTGCAGAGAGGGGCTGCAGGTTTTATCCCCCAGCTCTCAGCCACCCTGGGCTGCCACTGCCTCCCAGCACCATTCCTCTTGTCCTCTGAGATGTTAATCTCAAATGCCCTGTATTTACAAGTACTCAAATGTGATCTTGGCAGTCACTTATTAGTGTTATTGCCATAATAGACTTCTCCTCCATAACCTCTAACTTTTTGCAACAAACTGGCTTGAACTGCTAAGCTTTGGCACTTCATTAGATAAGAAAATTATGTAAAAACCCATCTATGGTGAACACATATGCAGAAAATCATTCTCTCAGATGTAATTTTCAGAGGTGGTACAGCTATTTGGTTCCATTTTAGTGACTTGAGGTGTCAGGAGGTCTCTTGGTTTGGGGTTTTTCCACAATTACAAAAGCAACTGTCTGTCTTTCCCAGCCTAAATTAATAATAATAATAAGGTCAAAGTACATTCTCTAGCACAATAAAAAATGTCTAGTGCTTATCTTTGATGTACAGTCCAGTATTCTTGGCAGCAAGCTTATAGAAAGTCTTAAAATACTTGGGGTTTGATCCTCAGCAGCAGCAGCTGAGCTGGAGTGCAGGACAGCATTAAGGGACGCCACAGCTGGGTGCTGTTGCTCTGAGGGAGGAGGGAGAGGGGACACAGAGGGTTTGGGGAACTTCAGCTCTTTAAAGCAGCTCAGCAACCTGCCAGATCATCATCAGCATACAGGGTTTGGGTGAGTGCCTAGGGAGGGTGGCATTGCTATCAGACATGGCCAAATGCTAGAAAATAATCAGTGGGAGCAGGTTAGAAAGGCAAAACTACAGTAGCAAGCATTTTCTTTTAAAAGTAAACAAAGCTGAAAAACACCCATCTCTGTTTCACACCAATGCCAATGAGAAAGCCTGTTCTCATGGGGCCTTATAGTTCAAGTGTGTCAGTGCTGGGGGAGGTGTGACTGGGCACTCTCCTGGCCCACTGAACAGGAACTGGCTTTGCTTTCTCCAGCATTTCAAGGAGATAGTCAACCAGAAGCAACAACATCCATGAACCTCAGCCCTGAAAATCACAGTTCCTGGGAGCATGGCAGAGTTTTGTCTGCTGCCATAACATCACTGAGATCTGGGTGTAGATGGGGAGTCAGAGGAGCTGCTAGCATCCCCCCTGCTGCAAGCTGGTCTCAGCTGCATCAGTACAGGATGACCAGGTCTCACGGTCATCCCGTACCACCAGGTCAAGATGACCAGATCCCCTGAGCACAGAGGCACAGCACACCATGGTGGCAGTCAGGCAAGGCTGAATCCCTGGCAGCAGCATCCCCCAGCAAAACAGGGTCAGATACCCAGCCCAGCTCCCCTCTCTGATCGTTACTTCTGTTTATCTTCCTGATGAGTGCAGAGCAGGTGTAACATTTTGATGTGTGCTTTGAAATCAATATGAGACCAAAGAAACAACTAGAAATGCTGCAAGAGAGGGATTATAGAGCTGCTCAAATCAAACACTGAGCGGGGTGAAATTCCTGCCCAGGCCATAAAAAGCAACCTCTGCAGCTCCCCTGCCCTGGGATGGATTGACAGTCCACTCATGTCACAAAGGGTTAGGATGAGGAACAGCCTGGGGTCATTCATGATTTGGGGGCCTCTTGGACTCTTCAGAAGGCTGTCAATTCTGCAAAAAATATCCTTCTGTGAATTTGCAAAGGCTCCATGGTAAAAAGGAAAGGCTTGTGTGAGGAGTTGAGCTGGGAAATAGGTTATTCTACCATTTAATACTCTCTCCACCCAGGCAGATGAGCAGCTACAAAAGCACTCTGAGCAGCCCTCCCCCTTTCAGAGATGCCTTCGGCTCTGCCGAGGAAGCTGCAGGTGGGCAGCCCCCTCCAGCCTTGGCTGCATGTGAACAAAAGAAGTTTGTGTTTGCAGGACTGGGCAATTTTTTTTCTCCAGGGAGTCTCACATTAATGTGCTGGTCACTACGCTTAGGAACAGAGTTTCTCAGGCTTTGGAACCACCAGCTGGTTTGCAGCACCTGAAAGCTCTGACAGTCAAAGAGTCTTGGCTTTTAGTTGGAATAAATAAAAAAATAAATAAACAAACAAAATTTGTATCTGATTTTGTAAACATTCTCCCCATTGTATGCAAAAACTCACTCACTTTGGATGTCCGGTTTTGAAGTTGTATTCATGAGTTCTCTGCCATTTTTCATCATCCATTCCAGCAGTCATCCCAGAGCTGGCTTCTCATAATGCAGAGCATTTTAAACTGTGGAAAAGGAAAAATTCAGGTACCTTCTGGGGGTTAAGAAAATGGCAACATGGATATACAAAGGATACACACCAGAAAGGAGAGCCAGGAAAACAAGCTGTGGCTCTACAGCAGGGATATTTTTTGCAACTTGCAGTGTCAGCTGTGCAGGGAGGGTGTAGCACTGCTGAGGATACATGCGTGGATGGCTGGCAGTGTGTCCAGCTCCTAGTGTGCAAATCTAGACATACTGGTACTTAAACATGATTGGCTTCAACAGACTTACAAGAAAACCCTAAGAAAACGCAGCATGGCCCCTTTGCAAAGAGCAGACATTTGCTGTGGTGTAGCTGCCCAAGATGGTCTGATTTTCCACATTGCAGTGCATGGTCTCCTAGCCAGAGGTGGCTGTGTTGGTAAAACATGGAAATAAACTGCTCAGCTTCCAGGGGAAAAGGTAAACACATTTTGAATTATAGTGAATTATTACCAAGATAGAGAGTAGCCACATTAGAAGTGATAAAAATGAGATGGAAAACTAGATATTGCTGAGACGACTTTTTTTTTTTTTAACAAGTTTACTCACTGTTGCTTTAACCAGCAATGCTGGTGCAGCAAGAGGATATCTAATCAGTCACTGCTGTATGATTGTTCAGTTTTAATAGGCATGATCAATACCGTCCGCTCCTCCTTTAAATGCTAATGAACACTTTAATGCAACAGATATAGACAGACAGTACATTGCAGATTAAAATTAGGCACACTATTAAATTGCTTACAAACAGCAGAGGAATCCTGCTGGACATCTTGACAGCCAACTCAGGTAGCTGATAAATCTTGAATTGCCACCACCAGCCCACAGTGTCTGCTGGGTAGGGCCTTGTTTTCAGGCTTGTACAACTGCACCACCATCCTCATCACCCTGGAAGAGAAATGTACCCTTCCAACATCTTGCAAATTCTTTCTAGGGCTTGTGCAGACCCAACCATGAAGCAAGGTCTTGCTTCCTGAGATGCATATCCAAATTTTATTAACACAAGCCCATTTCTAGCAAGTGCTCTCAGGTGTGGTTACTATCAGCTGGTATCCTCCAGCCCATTTTGGTCACGTCAAGATAGGTTAGTGAAGGATTGCCAACCTAGACAAAATGCCAATCTCTCACTAGTTTATGACAAAGAAACACCCAGTGGTGAATTGTCCACATCCACAAAATTAGTTGTCAGGTTCAGCAAACCAGGGTCAGAAGCTGGGTTACTAACTTGCTTTCAACCAGCTGAAGCCACAAGAAAGCAGCAAGCTTTGTTATCACAGAGTTTCACATGCAGCCCCATTCACTTCCAGGTAAAGCTCCTTACTATTTTTCCTTCTCTTACCTTTTGTCAGAGGAAAAGGTGCTTAAATGATAGCGAGCCAGTTCCTGACACCTGTTATCAGTCGTGTCCTGCTCCATTGTTTTTTGTGGATCCTGTCCTGAATTAATGAAATGTGAATCCCAGTTCACTCTGGTAGGTACTGGGAAACCCACTGCGGGGCTCAGCCCTCAGCCGTCACTGAGGCTGGTGGGAATTAGAGGGAGGAAAGTTGCATGTACCCACAAGAGAGGTCTTGGTGTGGAACAGGGAATTAACATGTCCTTTTGAATGTCCCGAGACAGGGCTATGGTGATGGGGGTCATGAAGGGGGATACAGGCCGGCAACGTCTCTAGCATCACTCACAGCTGCATGCCAGCAAGCACCGCTTGGCATGGATGGTATGCACCACCTTGTTCAAAGGCATCTCTAATGTACAGTTTCTTGGCTTTCAGAGGGTAGCATGCATTGCTTTGGGCTCTGCTTTCTCTGTTTCTTCCTTTTTTTTCCCCTCTTGCATCTTGGGAAATGTGAACTTTTTTTTTTTTTTTTTACTTTTTAATTGTGTGAAATCAGCTTGCAGTGAAAAGGCCAAGAAGAAACTTTCCAATGACAAGTGAGTCTACAGCTGTGTCTTTGTTCTCAGTGGAGCTGAAGACCACATTAACCAGAAACTTTGCTGACCTTGTCTTTACTACCTGAAGACTGAAAGAAGTGACACAGCCTGGCCACATTTAAAAATTTAATTAAAAAATGCCTGCTGCCCCAGGGATAAACATTATCATAGACCTCGGTGGGGTTAGATGATAAAGGCAATGCCTTTTTCTCCCTCTATTTTACTTTTTTTTTTCCCAAAAAAGAATAAAGCCTAGTTTTTGTTTCTCCTGATTACCACACAGGGTATGCAACAGTGTGCTGCTCAGTGTTGTTGGGTAGCTGGTATCAGAGCTTTTAGTTAAGAATGAGGCAAGAAATTTCTGAGAGGGGATGGAAGCTGAAAGTGGAGAAGTGAAGCTACTGGAGTGGACCTGAAGAGGGATCTTCCTGTGTTCCAATTTTTTCGGACCACACTGGTCTGATAAACATACTACTTCTTCGTAAAGCCCTGGCAGAAGCAGGTTGAACAAGGAGTGAGGAGACCCCACCCAGAGTCAGACTTGGTGTCCGCAGACAGAAGCGAGGCAAGGGCAGATGGAGCAGCACAACTCCCTAATGAAGGATGAAACGGAGAGCCTTTCATAATGGCACCTGGCTGTGCCTTACTGATTTTATTACTCAAATATTAAGCAAACCAGTGGATATCAGTCAGCTGAGAACACGAGTGGCCAAAGGCAGGAGAGAAAACCAAATGAAATGCCTCAGTGCTGACTGTGGCAGGAGAGGCGGGCAGCTCTTGCCTTCCAGTGGCGGGCCAGCAAGGACGTGGCGTCCAGCTTCAGAGTGGCAAATTAAATAGGCGCAGGCGTACCTTCTCTAGATTGAATGTTCAGTTAAATAAAGGGGCAAAGTCCTCCTTCAGAACGTCCTCCGGCCCCGCCAGCTCCCCCTGGGCCTCTCCCTCCCTGTGTTGCCGACGGTCTGCCTGTGGGGCTTCTTCACATGCTGCACCTTTATCCACCCGCCCTCGCTGACTCTGCTTTCTCCTTCGCCCCTCCTGGGCTCGCTCTCGTCCTGTGGGGGCATGCCCGGGATGGCCTTGGGCTGGGGGGCGCTGCGGGGGTACCTGCGGTGCTGGGAGGCTGAGGGGGCTGCTGGCGGGGAAGTCCTGCAGGCTCTCCCCGAGTGCCGGGGGGGCACAGGGGAGCTGGTCCCGCTGCGCCGCCGGTCCGAGGAGCTGCGGGAGTGACTGCTGTGTGAGGCGTTTCTGCCTTTGCCGGCAGACCTGTCCCTCTCTGACGTGGTGTCGGAGGCTGTGCTGGAGGTGCTGCTGCCCTTCGAGTTCAGGTGGAGATTTGAGAGGTTTCTCATCAAACTGTGTGAGAGAGGAGAGGAGTTTCTGGAGTGGCTGATGGATGTGAGCTGCTGGCTGACGGGACCACGCGTCCTCCTGACAGCCGCAGCATAGGAGTCCTGGCTGTGAAGGTAGGGCAGGTAGTGGGTGACGGTGGTTGGGCTGTGGGGGTGGCTGTGCTGGTGGGAAACAGCTTTTGCTATTTGGTGCATCCGCAGCGTCTGCATCCACTGGCTGTCGATGCCTGGCAGGGAAATGGAAACAAGAGTCAACTTGCTGTGAACTGATGGAAAAGTGCTCTGATTTACTGAAGGTGAGAGGTTAGGTACCAGGGTTTCTGAAGAACCTCAATGTATCTTAAACCACCCTCTCCTTCCCAACCTTGTAGCAAACAGTCCCAGGTTTGAGTATGTTCAACATTATGAACGTAACACTGGACTTCTAAAATAGCAAGTGATGCAAGTATTTCTGATGCCAGTGCAGATTGTGGAGGTTAGACTAGAAGACACTGAACCACCCATCTGGCTGTTCAGGTGAGTTACCACTCCCACATGCCTCCCAGTGTTTTTAATCCAACCTGGTTTTAAACATTTCCTGTGATGCTCTTGTCAGCCTTGGCAGATTTCTCCACAGCTTTCATTGCAAAAGAGCCTGGAGATGTCCAGAGCAGAGATGGAGAAGGCACAGCATTGCCCTCCACCTGCATCTCTCCCAGCCGACAGTCACACCATTTGCAGCTGAGCAGAGATGGAGAGGGTGCAGACCCCAGTGCAAATCCCTGCTGTGGCAGCCAGACTCACCTCTTGCTACTCCCTTTTCTCTTCCAACTGCTACACACAACACCCAGAGCCACTTCAGTTCTTATTATTACTACAAATTCAGAAGACAATCCACTTTGCATGCTCCAGATGCTGAGTCTAAGCCCCAGCTACACCACTCTGTCCAGCTTCACGCAGAAAAATCCATGGGGAGCAGCTTAGATAATTTTGCTCTAGAGAGATTTGAATTATTTTTCCTAAAGATTGCTAGAGAAGCTTAAAGCAGCATGAACACAACTAAAATGTTTCTATCTTCAGCAGAGGACCCCAGTTCCTCTCTTGCCTTTTGCTGGTTTCCCAGGGAAAGACTTGCTATGCTGTCGGCCCTCTGCCTTTTGCTGGAATGCTGCATTTGCCATTGGGAGTTTTGTGGGAGATGGGTAGTGGCTCTGTCCCCGTTAGGACTGCTCCTGTTAAAATGTAATGGATGGTCTCTTCCATTTCTGCTTTCCCCAGTCTTTGCAAGAATCCCAAGACATTTAAATAACTTCAAATTAATGTCAAATATGTCAAAGGAAAATTGTCTTTCCTGTCCAAGTGTGAGTGTGACACTGCCACAGCTTTGGCTGCACTGAGAGATGAACCTCCTTTCACAGAAAGACAAAGGGGAATAGCCTTCTCTGATTCTTAACCTCCTTGAAAGTCCAGGTTTCAAAAGAAACATGCCTGCTGAAATGTACTTGCTAGATACCATCTCCTCTGTCGTTCCCCCGTGCCCTCCTGCCAAGGCTGTGGATATAAAACACAAACCTCAGAAACCTGGAAACACCAGGCTCAGGACTAGAGTTTGGGTCTTTGTTATCATCTCTCAGGTGGCCATCACATGCCCTGTGGGACAAGTGGCAATGCTGTCCTGAATGAGGGGCTGTTCAGTCCCTGCTGCTTACAGCCAGCTGTGGTTGCCAACCCAGGGACCAACTGCCCAGCAGAGACCTCCCAGTGTGTCCTGTGGGGCTGCCTCTCCTGGACTGGGGGGCTTCTTCCTCCTATGGCCTCTGAGCCACCAACTCTGCACACTGAATTAAATGCTCTGTGTGGCAGCCCACAGAGGCACTGCTAGTTGTTTTAGCCTCCTAGGTAGGTATTACCCTTACTTTTGTGTTTGGATTTGGTGCTGTTTTAAGCCTGGGGTAGGTGGTCTGGTAAAGAAGACAGGCCAGAAGTTTTGCTAGAGCTGAGGCACAGCTTTCACGCTGCTGGTAACCCACCTCCTCTGAACTGTGCCTATTCACTTGGCAGCTGACTATATGTTAGTGCCTTCATGTAACTCCTCCATGTGTCAGAGGGACAGACAAGCTCTGTCATAGCTCACAGCAAAAAATGAAAGCAACTTAGCTTGCTGCAGCAGAGCCAACCTGTGAAGATACAACACCACACTTCTGTACGGCTGTATGGCTCATCATCCCAAAACCAGGGTAACCTTCACCAACAGGGCTAATCTGCAGTGAAGATGTATCTTCTAGGACATGGTCTACACTACAAAACACTGTTGAGTTGCAAATGGATCACAAATGCTTAGGAATAAGAACATTAATTTTAGATGTGTCTGTAGTCTAAATGCAGCACCTCTCAATTCACAAGGCCACTTTGGTCCATTTGGCAGTATAGTGCTATATAATCGGAGAAGTTCACCCTTCACTGACTGGTGTCTTTTTCCAGCTCCTCTGCTGCCCCTCAGCTGCCCCAACTCAAACATTTCTGCAGCCCTACTGTGAACTTGATCAGAAAAGTGACTTTGGTTAACAAAACGCCTTTACAAGAACAGCAAATCTTGAAGGCAAAAGTGTGCTACAGTCAACTGGGTTGAGTTTGACTATGTCAGTGGCATACTTTAGTTAGGAAATGAAGACAGCAGTGTAGAGCCCATTGCATTATTAAATGTATCTCACAGAACAAGTCAAGCCCCGGAACTGTAATGAACACTATTCCAGCAGTCAGGTAATGATGAGCCAGGGCTGGCCTGAACAGGCAGGCGGAGCTGTTGAAGAAAAGCACAGTGGGAAGACTTCCACTCTTCCTCACAGCAGAGCAAGCTGTCAGGTGCACCTGTGGGGTCTGCCAGGCTGCCCACAGGGGGCTCTTTGCCACCCCAGAGGCTGCTTCTGAGGCTACAGCCTTGGTATGTGTGTCCCGTGCAAGAGTGCTGGCCATAGCAAGAGCAATGTGCACCCACACACCTCTTCCAGAAGGTGCCCTGTGTCTGAGCACAACATCTGCGCAAAGCCGTCTGTGCGCTGGGTGGGTGAGAGAAGAGCAGAAGGTGACAGCTGGCCAAAACATCCTTGTTGAGTTTGGGTTGCAGGGAGAGAAAGCCAGGATAAAAGCTGCTGAAAGCACTGGCTCCCAAAATCCTCAAAGCAGCTGTGTAAAACTCCATTATTCCCAATAGATGGAGGGTAGAGACGTGTGACATTGTCTCCTTTCCCAGCAGCTGCCTTTCTGACATCCTGGATAAGAGACACATCTTCACCCCAGGCCCTGCACATTTTGTTTGGGCACTGTAATTCAGTCCAAATCCTTCTCCTACATCAATACACTTGGCTCCACAAAGCTGAGCACTCTCTTGTCTTAGCAAAGAGGGGCAGATTTGCCAGCTAAACTTCTGATCCAGCTTCCACAAGAAGACTTTGGAGAAGAGCAGGCCTGCCACCATGGAAAGCCCACCATGGATGTGTATGCATATGCCAACAAAGAGGGGAAGAAGCCCAGACCATAGGCAGGAACACCTCTCCCAGTCACCTAATACACTGGAGGGGAGTAAAAAGGTTGACCCAGGGCCAATCCAAGGAAGGGGTTGAAAAAGTGTATTTAAGGATGCTTACTACTGGAAGATGTGAAGCATTCAGGGTTTTGGAGCAGAAGGATCTGAGCTCCATTTCAGATGTTGATGTGCAACTGCAAGTGATTACAGTAGACCTAAGATTTGTAGCAAATCCCCAAGGACTGCTTCCAGCTTGCTTCCTATAGAAGGATACAGGTCTTTCCCCTTAAATCACATTGTGATATAGAACATGTTAATTCCCCAAGTTTAGCCTTTAAGCTAAGTCAGACATGCCAGGGTGTTCCTGCATGCATCTACAAAGACATGACAGGGACCACAATGCCAGCTGTCACTGCAAGATAGTGCTCTCTTGTTGGAACAGAATAATGGCATTAACTTTTTGCTGTGCTTCCCATATATGGCTTGCCCATGTCAGCTATCAAGTTTGCGTGTACTGACTTACTTGAGTCGGACCTGCTCCGTGAATTCCCCTCCGAGTTGGAGACTGAGGTTTGTATCATGAGCTGTACTGTCTCAACCTCATCCTGTGCTTTCACCTTGCTCCAGCAGATAGCTTGGATGTGCCTGGTGGTTTTGGGAGCTTTAACATCGCTCTGCTCAGGAAGGACATAACAAGCATGAGGACATAATGCACATGAGGACATAACAACACACAATCCACGAAGCTCTCCTTGAGGGAGCTTCCACTAGTGCCCTGGCAGCAGCAACATTTTCAATCTAGAGTCTAATTTGCAAAACCACTTAGCCAGTTCTCAAATATTTTTAGACTCCAGATAATTTTGGCTGGTATTTTGTGATTATGCTAAAAATGTGGTAGTGAATAACTGTTTCAATTCATGTACCATGTGGAGAAAAGATCTGCAGGCCCTCCTGTACAAACGCAAAGTATTTTACTACTTTTATTAATGCAAGCATCAAATGGGCAGTGCTTTCTGCTAAAAGATATAGGTATTTTTTTAATGGAGTATCAAGCTCTTCAATTTGTTGTTAAGGGCCTATGACTCCTGTGAGAAACTTCAGCTGAAAGAAACTATTTTCTTCATTTCTGAGACAGGCAAGCAAGGTGCAGTATTTCCCTGTCTCTCCATCACTGCTTAAATCCTTGCTCAGGACAGAGGTGGAATCTCAATTATTAGCCTCCTTATGATGCACAGCATTGGTCTTTATAAAAAACAAAACCAAACAAAACACAAAACCCAACACTTTTTTAAGTTACTGCAAACTCTTTTTACAAAGGCTAATTTCTATCACATTAAATTGTCTTCCAGGTTTTATCTTATTTTGCTCTTGACTTCTCACATTTTTCTTCTCCTGTTGCTTCTCAGTTCTCCTAATTAGCACTTCATTGAAAAGGTAAAAAAATCCCAGCCTCTTCAAGTAACACAGACAACACTGACCATTAGATTTCAAGAAAAAGGAGTTTTCATCCTTGAGAAAAAGAACTGTCCCAGGCAACAGTCTGAGGACATTGTCTCTGTAAACTTCATTCAGCTTTTGCTTTGAATTTTATATTTTGCAATTAATTACAGGCTGCTGAGACTTGATTATAGGATATAATAAAGCCAGAGGATGTTATTTCCACACCAGGTTTTATCTTGGAGAAACAATTTTTTTATTTGTTTCTTAGAGCTTACCTCATATGTAACAACACATTCTACAGACTGGTGTTCTTCTATCCCCACAATCCATTTCTCCATTACAAATGGTGGCTGAAAAAAACATGGTGGGAGTTTTATAAGGTGGTCTTCATCTCCTGATTATTTCTAAAACACCTCAAAGATATTCCAACATTTTCTTTTTTTCATCCATTTACATATTGCTAACATCAATACTTCTCTTAAAATCTTATGAGATGAAGCAATGTATTTTGGAATGTCTTACTGCCTTGTTTACAAAAGGAAACTGAGAAGACATTTCTATAAATAACAGACAGTAAGAAAGACAACATGGAATATTTTCATGGAGGTATAAACCTTTTTCATTTTTGTGCATGTATATTTTTTTCTGCTAGACTTGCAGAGTCCAGGAGGAAGAAATAACTAGAGATTCTTGGAGATACTCCCTGACAGATATAAAATTGTTGATGTATATGAAAAGCTAATGTTACTGTATCTGGTTATTAGTTTATTTAATTTTAAGCCTTTAAAAAAGTAAAATGTTGGAGAAGAAAATTAAACAGAAAACTATTTTGGAACAAAATAATGACAATAAAAATAACAATAATAATTTAAGAAATCACAAGCTTTGTTCCATAAATCACTAACTATAAAAATCACATTAGTGTGAATTAAATATGAGAATCCTTTTGGGCAATACTCATAATTTCACATTGTCCCTAAAATTCTGACTGTTGAGAAATTGATTTTCAGTTTTTTCTTTAGAAAAAATAACCAAAGCTTCCCTCAGAATTTTGCCCAAAAAAATCACAGTTAAAAGCAATCAGGAATTTTGGGGATTTTAACAGTGCACATTAGAACAGCAGTCTAATTGGTAATCAAGCTGTATATTTTTTCATTTAAAAATTTATTTGGTTAGCTATTATCAAGTGAAGCATATTAATAAAAAGAAACAACTAAATTAACAGCAAACAGAATGCCCACAGCATTAACAAAGCTTCTGTTGCTTGTGGTGAAAGCAGCCTAAATACTGGCTGGTAAATATTTACAGGCAGGTTCTCAAACAAGGTAAAATGCCCAGTGACTCTGAATTGCAGATGTTCAATGCTGTACTGTATGTTGATGGGTGTCAGTCTTTGCAAACCATCGTTGCATGAAAGAGGGAGTTTTAGAACCGTGTTAAAGTTCTAAAACCACATCCAAAAAAACCCCAAAAAAACCAAACCCAGGCAAATCACATGAAATTTCAAATTGGAACATTTAAATAACTTTCTTCTCTCGAAAATAAAAGCAATTTTAAAAATATTTTTTTTCTTTAAAAAGAGTAAAAAATTCAGATTATAACATGGAATTAAAACAAGAACATACAAATTAGTTCCTTCTCTTCATTTTTATTGTTAACATTATTGTCAGCTTAAAAGAGAACCAAAATACCTAACTCCTATTATGATACAAATCCATTTAAAATGTGCATTTTATTTAAAAGCTGTCAAGAGATTGAGCTTCTGCAAGCACAAAAGTCGACTGCTGTGGTATTTTAATGTCTTTGTTTGAGATCTGTGAATTCGTGAAAGCTTTAAGGCTGTAAATACCTTTGTCATCTTTAAAATCTCTACATCAGGTAGGTTAGTGTTGAATGTCACATCTTTTATGTAGGTTATTGCAATTTCATCCCCGTCCATCTCCATGTACATTTTCCATTTACAATCCTATGAATAATAAAAAAAGAATGCTGGATTGCTATAATACAAATAAAAAACCCCCACAAAACCTGAAATGAAACAAAACTGAAAGCCAAAATAACCCAAAACCTAATCCTCAATATATGGGGGAAAAAAATAACCAAAGAACAGACAAGGGCCATACACGTATTTTGGGATATGCATGCTTTCCAGTAAAAGTGTTGATAATGGGTTCTCGTTTGTTCTCCTCTTAGCTCACCCTGAGACAGTCGCCACAGTTGACAGGTCTGGATATCTCCAGAGGTTCGGATCCCCTGAGGGTCCCAGGAGGATGGTGGCTTCACCCATCTGGATGGACAGCCTGTTGGAGTGGGCGGTGTGGGAGCTCTGCACACCCATGGCAGTGGAGGCAGCAGTGGGAGCTGCCACCCAGGGTCACAGCCAGCCTCAAGGACATCTTCCCAGGGAACCCAGGAACAAATGCCCAGAGGGTCTTTGAAACATCATTACAACAGTTACTCAAATAATGGACAAGAGGATGAGCTGGTTATTACAGCTCAATTATTTCAGATACTGAGTGCCCAGTGAGGCACTGAGCATCTTCAACTTCTGTTCACCTCCACCATTAATGACAAGCAAGCTCAGCTTAGAAAATAATCATAGTAGGTCTAATAGACCAAAGCAATGAAAGGTATCCTTAAATAATCCCATGGGCTAAACATGGGGCCAACATCCAACACTCCGCGTAAGTGTGAGCCTGCAACAGGCTGACAGCTCTGGCAGCATTCTGCAGGACATCCCATACAGGCTGACTGCTAGGACTGGGGTCCGTGTCTGTGGCCAGAGAGGCTCCTTCTGGGGACAAACCAGCCAACACTTGCTGGTGTGCCTGGCAGGTGCTTCAGGGATTAGATACTGTCCAGTGTACTAAGCTCCTCCAAAACTCAGTCCCGAGGGACAACAGGGCTGCTGTGGAGTGTCTCCACCTCCATGCAGGAGGGAGGGGATCTGCCCTTCACAGAGGCAGGAGCTTCTCTTCCAGGATGGTCTGTGTCCACCACAAGCTACTGGCTGGGCAAGTGTGGTCCCAGTGTTTGTGGGAGAGAGTCTTCTCCTCAATTCTACTCAGGAAAATGCAAAACCTTTCAATGGAGACACAGATGGCCGCTTAGGGCCAAGGGCTTGCGTAGGCATTTATTTGCACACACAAACTTACAGCAGCCGAAAAAGTATCTGTTTGCACATGCGATTATCTGGTAGTGTTTGCACGTGCATCTCTCATAAATGTAACGTAGGAGCTCAGCTCTCTGAAGTCTCAAAGCTTTCAATCAGGCATTGAATTGGCAATTCCAAGATAAAAGAAAACTGGAGTATAATCATTTCCGAATCGCAACAACAAATTATGCTTATGAAAGCGTTTGGCCCTGTGTGTCCATCTGTCCCCATTGAAAGCTTCCACGTTTTACAAGCAGAGTGGATGTGCGGGTTGGTTTTCACATCACCCCTGGTGCAAGTCTGAGCAATGGGAACCATGGTCCACTGGGCAGGGCACCAGTCCGAGACTCAGAGACACTGAATTCAGTTTCCAGTTCTGCTGTCAGCTTCCTACACAACCTGATAAGGCACCAAAGTCGTTCTGTGCCTCCACTTGCTAATCATAGACTGTATCTCTTTGCACATCCTCTTTCTGTCCTGCTTTTTTGGGTTGTGAGCTAACCTAGGGTTATGTCTGTCTATTCCCAGGTAGACATAGTGGGACACACCAGCCCTGATGTCAGCTGAGGACGGTACATGCTATGTGACTGAACCACAACAGTGGCGCAAGTTGTCTTTGACTCCTCGTCTCTCAAACTGTGATCCTCTCCCTGTCCACACCATCCTTGTTGCCAAACATTTTTGCAGAACCTCCCAGATTCATGCTACCTGGATTCCCTATTGCAGATCAAACTTGAGGTTAGAGACAAGACGCTTCATGACATTTCTAAGTTTTAGAAAAGAATAAAACATTGACATACAAGACTATCCTCTAGTTAACTCAGTGATTCTCCTGCTGTGAGACCAGTACCAAGCACCCAGAGCCAGAGCTGCATGCACCTTGTGCAGGGCTCCTGTGCCTTCACAACTCAGGATTTTCTGCTGTTCACTCACATGTCCCTACAGACCAGATCTGACAAATATGAGCTTGTTTTAATAAACAATGTAAATCAAATTACCATCTCTAAAGAAAAGGCTGACAGGCTGTGTAAATCCAGGGTCTGGCAGGCAGTGGGCACCTGCCCGCACTCGGCCTCTTGCTGGATCTGCTGTGCACGCAGGAACCCTCTCTGTGTGGGAACAAATCAGGCTGCCCCATGCAGCTGTGGATGCAGGAGCCCTGCAGAAACACTGCCTTCCCCGGCTCTGAACTGCAGCTTCGGAGAAAGAAATACACTCTCCTGTCCTTCAAACCCAGCCCTCAAACCTTCAAGACTCCTTAGAGTTGTCTCCAGCCACACCACACAAATACCAAAGGGCAAAACTAAGTATACCCTGTCTGGTCACTCAAAAATATATGTCTCATTTTATTTGCAAAGGTTTTCATTTTGCTTTATTGTAAAACCATCAGTGGAAATGGGAAAGAAAGAAAGAACGAAAGACAGGGAAATAGAGAGGAGAGAAAGGGAAGGAGAGGTTGGGAGAAACAGAGAAAAGACATAAAACACAGAAAGAGAGAAGCAAGGAAGGAAAAGGAAGAAGAAAAGACAGCAGCTAGGTGACTTCTGAATCAATTTTTGGGAAATATCTAAGATAAGTAGATACTAGTAAGATCTACTATGTTAGGTTGCTACTTATCTTATAAGCTTGGTAACCATTTTGTTCAACCACTCAAATAGCGCAAGATTTGTGTGCTGCAGAAAGGGACATATTTCCTTGTTAACCAGTAGAATTCAAAGTTCTTATTTAGCAATTCATAGGAGAGAGATGCTTAGCCACTTAAGCAAAAATTTGGCTAGAATAACCAAGTATACATATTTAAATTCCTTGATGAATCGGAGCAATAAGATTTCTTGGATCAAGACTACACTTAGTGCTAGACATATGTGGGAAAATAATTTGGAAATGTTTTGTTCAAAATGTCTAGCTAATAAATGTACTCACACAAGTCCTTCAAAGAGATTTCCCTAGACATCTTGTAATTAAAAAATTAAAATACCTCCCAATATTTACCTGCTCAATTTTGATTTAAATAAAAAATCTCAGCTTTTTTTTTTTTTTTTAATAATCTGGTTCCAGAACCAAGAGGCACAATCAGCCAAACTCTGAGTGAAAAACATTCCAATGAACACTTTGACAAAGCAAATAAATCAGCAGCCTCTGCAAATGATTGTAGAAAAGAAAAGCAAATAGCACATGTATTTTGAGCTACTCCTCAGCTTCAAAATAGAAAATAAGACCACTTTAAAAATTAAGTCTCCAGCTTACTGTGGTGACAATACTCCTTTAACTCCATAATGCGCTGACATCTGCAACAAAAAGCAAAAAGGAAATGAAAAAGATCAGGCACAGGCTTTAAACAACAAACATCTCTCCTGCAACAACAGCTTAAAACTCTTGCTGGGGAGACACCTCATTTTTCAAGGAGGTCCAAATCCAGGATTCGTTTTAAAATCAGTGGTTGCAATAAACTTTTTTTTTTTTTAAGACTGAAGAAAAAATGGAAACAGCATTGTAGCAGGGAGCTGGATATTAGAAGAAAAGTAAGATGTAACGCAAGATGAAACAAATATGAAAAAAACTGTTGTTCATGCTGGTACTAAAAGTAGTAGCATGTTGATGATTTAGGTCCCCAGAAGCTCCTTTACATTCTTATCTATTATCTGTCTCAGCTGCTGAAACCTGCTGTTTTAAAGGCATTAGAGTTGAACATCCAGTAACAGCACTTGGGTTATTTATCATTATGTATCACCCTGCTACACTATATTTTATTATTCTGGATTTAAAGGAAGATAACACAATTATGGTTAATTTGCTTCTCTTCTTTATATATATAGTGTCATGACCCACCACGGCTTTGTCCCATGAGATATTTTTAACCAAAAAGAAATCCACAAGAAACTCTCCCTAAAAATTCCATTAATAACCTCTTGTAGTGTGTATAGGTTGCAGGGTCTGGAACTAAGAATGTTTTAATCTCTTCAGCAAAACAATGTCTCATAATGATGTACAGGACTATTGCTGCACTGATGAAGAATCATACATAATTCAGCACCTTTCACTTGGCACCACTGTGATATCCTCATTAGCAGTGGCTCACAGTGGCTGTCAGATGGTGTCCATGCGAATGCAGGCATTATATTGTCTTTGAGATGTGCAGCTGCTTCCATGACACTGCCAGTATATAAAAACATGACGCCAGTTTGTTTTATTTAGTGCTAAACCTTCCAGTTTGTAAAAACAAGGCTGACACAGAGCCTGACATGAGGCAGTGAAAATAATTAGCTCTCATTTTCTCAGCCTCCTATTTCCTTCTCCCCGCTGTGTTCTCTTTCCACTAAACCACCACATGTCAGTCGAAATGGGAGGCAATTAGTGGGCTCATTTCAGTCCCCACAACTGTGCTGAAAAGAAAGTATTTATGATGGCACAATGAACAGCTGAAAGATTAAATAACATTTGCCTTTTGAAAAGAAAATGACTTCTAGCTAAATGGGCAATTTTTGATTATTCTCAAACAAGCTTAGAGTAGTTGGTTTTTAAAATACAAGAAAGGAAAATGAGTCATTTTTAGGTGAAAGAATCAAATAAAACTTGACACAGTAATGCAAATAACTGATGTTTTATTGCAAAATATGTAAATGTGTTATACCCTTAACAATGGCTGGTGTCTCAGGTCAGGGCAGGCTGCTGCCAGCCAGGCTCCAGCGAGAGAAGGTGGCTCTGCTGCCAGTTTTGTTTCAGCTGTGCAGGCAGAAAGAAAACAGGGGTGGAGGGGAGGCCTTCCGAGAGAGATAGTCTCAAAACGTACAAAACAAAGCAAGCAAAAGATATATTTATGTTATCAGTTGCCTGGGTGCCTCCTGTGACAGCCGGAGCCCTTACTCCTCCACAAGGCAACAGGCACTTGCTGGAGCTCTGCCTGGAGAAGCACGAGGCCTTTTTAACACCTACACAGACCACCCAGCAGTACCAAAAACACTTGTCCCCTGACAGCGCCCTTCCTGAAGATCCAGCGCTGCAAAGCTCTGTGCCGCCACGCAGGGGACACGGCGGTAAATACCGGGAGCTGCCCGGGAAGCAGGGCTGGCAGCAGCCGGGAAGCAGGGCTGGCAGCAGCCGCGAAGCAGGGCTGGCAGCAGCCGGGACGGGAGGTCGGCGGCAACAGGGGTCCTGAGCCTGGCCGTGGCCTTTCCCAAAAGCTGCCCCTGCCGTGTGATCAGGAGCACACGGGGACTGCTGCAGCCGTGGGCATCGCCCTCCAGACGAGCAGCCTGCTTGTGGCAGCAGGACTGCAAAGGTGGAAGGGTGGAAAACACGAGACCCTTCCCCGAGGGCTGCATGGGTGCCCTCCCGTGCTGTCGGAGCCAGCCCTGTCCTCTGGTGGCACTTCTGCCAGCTGCCTGCGGGAACAATGTGTGGAGCCCTGCAGGCACCACGTCCCCACCCATGGTGGAGATACAGCTCACACATGGGGGCTGCTGCGGGAGGTCAGCTGTGGGGACAATGCTGTGCAGGGGCTCAGGAAAGGCACGGCAGGGCTGCTGGACATGTCCTGTGCATGCTGGGGACAGAGGCTCCTCTTCCAGGCTTTTGTCTGGAGAGGACACATGCCAAGCCTACAGACCACTGGGAACCTGGCTGAGCTTCTGCAGTCGTATCTGTGACCGAGGCTGCATGCATGAGAGACAACGGGTGGAAGGCAGCAAGTTAATTCAGAGTGGCCAAGGTATAAAAATAAAGCTTGAGAGTAAAAAGTCTAGAGAGTCAAGTGAGCGAATTACCTAGCTGAAAAAATCTGTATGACTCTTGAGGATTATGGAATAATTTCTGATGGGAATCCCTGCCTCAGCACTGCCTACACAAGGATTTTAAAAGGTGTTTGCTTGAGTTTGACCTTAGCTACACATGGATGCTACAGCTGGAGAAATGCCAGTGGAGGTGGTCAAATTATACCAGCTCCACCTCATGTAAAAACAATATATAGTCCAGGAAAGCCTCTTTGAAAGAAAAGCAGCTCAGATCACCTGCACTAAACTTCTAACACCCTATCAGCCATCCACCTCCCCAGCAGATCCCATTAACCAGTTCTTAAGGATGCTTGTTAAATAATGGCTGTGGTTTTATTTTACAACTTAGGTTGCTTTTTTTTTCCTTCACAAAGTATTTACCCCTTTATGGACAAAAGGAGCAAATCTATGAAAATGGCACACAAACACAGCTACTCTGATTCATGCATTAACTATCAGTCTTTGGTAGTGAAAGGACTGTGCTTTGAGATGTAATTAAAGAGAGGGGCTTTCAAAGACAAGATTTTGACATAAGGTTAAATAATCCCATGTTTTAAAGTCAAGATACTTGCAAGTATCTTGCAAAGGAAGGGTCAGATGAAACCAATTCCTCTTCCAACTTCACGTCCTGAAGTGGGTTAAAATACCTTCAGAGCATGGGGAATATGTAAGACTGAAAAACTACAAAGCTGCAATTTTAAATTTTAGACCTCAGCCCTTGCTTTATTTTTTGCCACCATTAGCATGTGAGGAGTACCTTACACAGCAAATTAAACTGGTGATGTTATATCACATCTGTCGGAACTATTAATTATTTTCAATAAAGTAAAGAAAGGTTTTATGAGCTTTGATGTAGTGGGAGGGTGGAAAGGAAGAAGCAGCAGAAATGGTCTTAACCACTTGTGAAACTGCATTCCAGTTACAACTATTTCAGTACCATTTTGTCTAGTACTGCCTGCATTTTGCCAGCCCCAGTTTCTCCACATGAAGAACTGGTCACACTGTCTCTCTAAAGTAGTCTTAATATTATATTCACTTTTGCACTACACATTGAAATAATAGCAATAAAATATATCCCAGTTTGGATATTCAAGGCTAGAAAATAGTTCACAGTTAGCAGATGGTTTTGAAAAGGATCTGCTCCTTACCTTGTCAAAGGGAGTGAGAGGTAACTGGGGAAAAATAAGGCAAAATGGTGAGCCAACTTCAAGGCTTTGTGTTTGGATATAGGTCAGATTGTGCCACACTCAGTAAGAAATTAAAACATTCAAAAGCATGGTGAAATCTGCCCTTTTGAGGACCAAAACTAAAGAATGCATCAACAGGAGACAAAAAGACTGTGAACCATCCCTCTTAAGGGACTGGGGGATTCATCAGTGAAGCACTGGCACAGCTCAGGCATGTTTCCCTGATTGGGAAATTTTAATGAGCCACCTAGGATGAGAAAGCCATTGAAAATTCTCTCTGAGGTTCTCCGAATCAGCTCAAGCCACAATTGCCAGGGTTTGTTTTTTTACCCTCTTTGGTACCTTGGAGTTAATTGGTTCTCACCCCTCCCCCCCCCTTTTTTTTTTGTGGGAAAAAATAATATAAAATGTCTAAATCCATCACCTTTAAGCTCAATGGGAATTGTGTACAGCAAGGTCATTAAAAGGAAGTGAATGGAAGTAACCACATAACTCAAACTGCAAGAGTTGGAAAAGAAACCTCTAAAAACCAGGTTAGCTTTGCAGCGCTCACTCCTGATGCATTCGGAGAGCACACAGGTCAACTGAGCTTTCATCACCTCCAAAGATGCAGCTAAAAAGGGAAGGAAACTGTAATGAAATGACTGCATCTGTCAGCTGATGGAAACCAACATAATCCCACTAGAAGATGCATTTTAAATTAGGTAACAAATCCGAGGCTAGTAAAGTAATGTACTGGGAAGTCAATGTTTCATTCAATGTGCAGAAAAGGCTGAACATTCAATCCTGAAATACGTCCATCAGGACCCTTGCTAAAAAGCACTGGCATTCCTAAGGCCCTTAAGTTTCTGCCCACTTACAGAGAAGGTGCACTGGCTGTGCCTATGGGTTTGGTGCAGTGACAGGAAGAGGAGACCTGTGTTCTGAGGAATGATCTTTACACCTGAGATTTTACTGTGCTCTGACCAGACAAATGCATCTGAATTAACCTGTACCCCTCAAATGGTTTCTGGGTCCTGGACCAGCTTGTCCAGCACTTTCATGCCCTGTGGCATTGCAGTATGTCCCGCTGCATGCCGAGACTGCTCCCACACCAGAGCTTTAGTTCAGATCAGGAGCGTGCTTTTGTCCCATGTGCCCCCCTTTCCTATGCTTTGGTGGAGCCACCTGCGAGTGCATGGACAGGCCTGCTTCTGGGTGCAGCTACACCAGAAGATGCACTACCAGCACCAACAGGAACTCAGCCCAGGAGACCAGAGCAGGGCCAGCCTGGGGTGAAACCCCTGCAGCCAAGTGCTGCCATGTACAGAGCCCTTCCTGCTGTGCTGCACCAGCTCCTGCAGAGCCTAATAATCTCCCTTGAGGCACACAGCTCTGGCAGTCTACGCATCACCCTGGGAACACACGCTGTCAACTCATAACCCAGATTTGAGCTTATTGCCTCTTTTTCCTCATGGCTAAAACAGGACAAATGCTTCTTAGCTAGGCAGGCAGTTACAGGGACCGATTAGGGTAAAGTTCCTTTGAGAAATTTATTTTTAAACTGATGTAGGCCAGCTTTTTAGCTATAAAGATGGTGGAAGGTGTGATGCCAAGTGCTTCTGCTGACCCAGATTCACAGGAATAGGCACCACTCTTTTTTTACAAAAATGGGACAGTAAAAGAAGTTTAAACCCTCCAATCCTGGTTTACCCAGTATCTTCAATTCATTTTGGAACAAATCTGTATGGCAGCGGTAGTTGGCTTAAAGCAGCCTCTAGGGGAGCTAGAAGATTGTATCCAGGGATTTTCAAAGAAGCAAGCTAGCCAAATTTTCTGTATTGTATGTACCACACCAATCTTGGTTTATAGTTAAACACCATTTGTTAGTGTTACGTTTCATGCAGTTTACCTCACTCTCTCTGGCCCTAGCATACTGCCTGAAAGATCTGCTTCTTCCAGTCCACTTTTTAAAACTTGCTGAGCTGCAACATCTTGAAAGGCAGGTACAAGTTACTAAGCAGACCTTGGACAGAAGTTTCCAGCCCAAACAAACTCAGGTGAGAAACGGTGCATTCCCTGGCATGGCACCATGGACACAGGTGCTGTGGGGTCAGGCACGGCCAGCACCCACAGCACCCACTGCTGCGGAGGAAACGGCCCCTTAGGAAGGAGCCCGGCAGCACACAGAGCCGAGAGGACCAATTAGGAGGTCAAAGGGAAGGGAGGACCAAAAAATAGAGTTCTCATTTGGTATGTGGGAAACCTGTCAAGATGATGCAGCATCATTCAGGCCCACTGAACCAGCCCTGTCCTCTCATAACAATTCAGCTTAGTTCCATAGACTCTAGCACACCATCTTATTTGCCATTTTTGCCATCACAGATCTACTTGTCCTCAAACTTAGTAGGAGTTAGTGCAACCTGAATTTCCCTCCAAGACTTAGAGGTCTATTCACTCCTCTTGCTCTTCCCTGGAGGAGGTTGTCCTGCACTATGGCTCACAACCCATCTTGGAAATGGAAGGGAGATACAAGCTACTTCATGGACTTCTGGTTCATTTTAGAGCTGTACATGAGAGAGAAAGATGCACACCTACCAAAAAAGCAGCTGTACAGCATCATAAGCTACATGCATTTGAGAACACTGAGACAGTCTAAGTAATCACATACTGATAAAGAAGATTTTCATAGGAAAAAAAAAAAAGTGCTTAGGATAAAAGAAACAAAAAAAGGAAAACTCCAGACAAAAAGCAAAAAACTTTTTCAAATTGATGAAATTATTTCAGTACAAGTCCCAAGTTCCTACTAAGTACAAACCTACTTTCTCTGCAGCATCACCAAGAACAGAAATCAAGAGACTTCTGCAAACATTGTGCCCTGAAAGCAAAGCAGCCACATAACACAAGACAAAAGTCAGCCATTCACAAGTTTAGGGTGGACATACAATGCAGATTTGTCAAATACAAAAGGAAACAAATCCTGCTGTCACAACTCCTGACTCTAACTCAGAAATGCTTTGCACACCATTTCCACATATATTATTCATTCTAAAACCCTTGAACTCAAGAGTCCATGGCAGGCTGGATAAAGAAAACAAAAAGCATGGGACAAACCTCACTCTTGAGAAAGACAACGTGGTGGAAATACTTCACTGGAACACTTGAGAGTTGTCAATGCTGAGGTCTGATTAGCATGTGACATGCTGGTAATTGCCTTTTACCAGCCACTGCACAGTAGTTTTGCCATCTGCAATGTGCTGCATCTACCTCTCCCCTCCTTCCCCAGTACCATGAGGGAACACAATCACCACCAGGACCAGTCCCATCCTCCCCAGCCAGCAGCCATGCATATAATGGATTTTTAAAACCCCTCTTGGTTGCATAAGACACCACCTTTTGGTCAAGACAGAAGTAATAGTCTGTCCACTAACATCAGGCATAGGGCACTGCTCAACTGTGAATGATGTTTCTGCATAAATGGATTTTTATTTCACACCCATTGGGATAAAAGGAATAAAGTGAAAGCCCAAATTACAAGAATTACAGTTACAAAAAATTGTTCACAAGGAAACAAAAGCTTTCAGTCAAAGCTTGGTGGGCCACTCTGCTGCCTTGTCTGCTCTGAGGTGCGGTTCCTCATCACTGATGCAGCCCCATTTGCCACTTTGACACTTGGTCAGCACTTTCCAAAACAAGAGGATTCTCACAGCAAATTATCTTTTTGTGACCAGAAGATACTGGATCCTCTGGGTAGTGACTGTTGATCAACTGATCTAGTGCTCCCAGCTTACCTTAGGACCGTTTCCTGGCTTCAAATGATAACCAAAAACGAGTTCAAGATTCACTACTTTCTCTATGTTTTCTTCGGCTCCACCTGCAGAATCCTGCCCAGAAAAAGGCAAAGTGAGATCCCAGATCTACCACAACCTCCTGAGAGACAGTAGCAGGGCATCTGGTGGCAGAAAGGATTTGCCTTTCAGATGCTACAAGTCTGGCAGGCACAAGAAAGAGCCAATATTCTGCCCCAGTCATGCTGCTGCAAGAAGGACCAGGGCTTCTGCATGGGTTTATGGTGCATGGTGGATGGCACATGGGAAATGCTGCACAACTTCTGCTCCTGGCCAAGCTGCTCTGGTATGGCACAGTGCCACTGTGAGCACTGTGGCAGCCACTGCCATTGGAATTGCAGCCAGCATGGAATGGCAGCAAAGCCCCAAATTTAATTTTCCCCTTTGTGGAGCAGAGTTTTGCTGTATGTAAATTCACTTTAAGTGGATTTCACTCTATAGCTGTGCAATAAATTATTACTTAAAAAGCTACTTCAGATTTTGGGGTCTAGAATTGCTTGGGTTAGCTTACCAAATTAAATCAGGCAAAAACCTGCTCTGCCAACCCCCAGTTTCCCTAATACTCTCTCCCTTTTGCATGGCTAATGTTACTGATATCAGAACATCAGCATATTAACACAAGGGTGACCAGACACTATAAATCATCCTTCTCTCCTGTAAAATTAACAAACTGAGGAATGATGGGCTCATTCCAGGCCAAGGGTCTGCTGTTCTATAGTGGTGAGTAGTCAGTGGCACCAGTTTGAAGGAATAGCTCTTAAGAGTAATTTCTGATTAATGACAGCAAAGGAATCACAACCTGTAGTCTTTTAATTTAATAATAGTGGTTCCACCATAACATCTTAAAGCCTCCTTAAAAACAACTTTTGTTATCCTATTAGTTGCTCTGATGTATCCCATTGCTGCTGTTGATGTCACAACCCTCTGCAGGAAGTGCTGCTTCGCCCTCCCGCAAACAGTAGGAAAGCTGAGACATCAGAACAGGAAAATATTCATACCGACTCGAGAAGCACTCCTTATGTAAACAATGAGACTTGCCTTAATTAATGGTGGAAAATGAAATAGATTTAGGTAGTCATGGGTTAACTTCTCAATAGCAGTCTAGAAAAAAAAAAACAACACAACAAAATCAGATGAGAGTTATTCAGAATCTCATACTGTAACTGCCAGCATGAAAAACAGCACAACTCCATGTGCACTGTGTTTTCCATTGTGGATACATTAGGGCATGTGAGAGGAGTTTAAAATACAGCCCTGTTCTGGAAAACTGTCGTGGTAGATTTGCCCTATTTTGCATTCAGAATCAGGTCTGCTTAATCAGAGAAAGAGATGTTTGGGGGGTTGTTTTGGTTGTTTTTATTTATGCTTAATCGACCCAGGAAGCTGAAATATTTCATTTTGGGCATTATTGACTTTATTAAGTTTCAATAATTTTCCCTGTAGGAAATGTAAATTAAATATATCAGTAATGGTGTGTGGCATGGAAAAAAAAAACAGCTGATGAGTAAAAGGGGAATAAATCTGTGTGACTTACAAAGCTAAGTATGAGGACTAGCAATTAGGAGACAAGTATCTCTTAACTAGGAAATTGTGGTATAAAATAATTGTGATGAAACAGAGTAATAGATGCTGCTTTTAAAGAAATCCTATTCCAAAGCTGACTGCCAGGAAACTGAACTCTCTCCTGTGGCTACAGCATTAATACTATTAGTGCTGTTGTGATCACGTTTTCCAGACCATTATTTTCTGAATTCATCACTAGCATTTGATAATTAAACACCATGAAACAAAGCTTTAAGAGCAAAGTAACCTGGCCGTCAACCAGCCTTAAAGTTGTCTAACAGAGTTTTGTTAGTCAAAGTTTGTTTTACGCTATAGATGAAATGTGAAAGTTGAGAAGTTAAGGGATTTCAGCTCAAGTAACTGTTTTCAAATCTGCTCGTCCCTCAGCTAAAGAGAAATCTTTAGGGAGAACACTGTCTGAGGATATCCAAAGCTTTCTGCCAGGAGAATGGCCCTCATAGGTGAATCTGTAGCAGTACCGACAGACCAGCTCACAAGAAAACGAATAACTGCAGAGGAGTATAAAGACCACAGCACATACTCATGCCTTATAAAATGCTCAGGTTGCTTTAGGTTCTAGATCCATATGAACCTGTAACTGTTTTGTTTTTTTTAATACCAAGTATGATCTCTATTTAGCTCTGTAACATTTTTTGTTGTTAATACTACTGAAAACCCATAGACTCTTTCTTAATATTCACACTGTAGCCTATTGCAACATTCAACATATGCTGTTAAATACCTTCAAATGGATGATATGTCCTCTGGAAACAATCCCCATGTCCTTTAAATCCTCTTCTTCTAGGAGAAGCAATCGTTTCCCAGTGATATGATGTTCCTTAAACAAGCTAGCATACGCACTCATTTCACCAGAAGCATCACCTTAAGATAAAAGAGATTCACCTTAAGATAGGAGATTCAGAAATCCAAAAGGTGCTTTATTGGTGGGAGAAAAAGATGAGCAAATGTGCATATATTTAAAAATGTTAATATAAAGGTACATATGAATAGCTTTTACCTTTTCTAGTAAGTTGTTGCATCCAGAAAAACTGCAAAAAAGAGGAATCAGTCTTGAAGTTCACATTATTAACATTTTATATTACAGTATTTGGGGTTCAGAAGTAATAATTATTTTTTAAAACAGGATTTAAAAATATTTCTAACTTTGGGTTAAAGGACTCAAGATTCATCAATGTAAGTGATTACTTTTATTTAGCTTTTTAAAATTGCCTTCTGTTTTGCAGCCACTTTCCTCAGTTTATCATGAGGAAGAACTGAAATGACCAAAGCAGAGCTCAGCAATCTGTCATGTGCTAAAAGGGCTAAAGTTAAGGAGCCATGGCTATTATGGCTTTTGCATTGGCTTTTCAGACAGTTCTTACTAAACAAGCCCATGATGCACAACACACAAGGAGGATGCTAGATGGGACATTAAAATCACTATGACACATCACTAAGCTAGAGATAAATAATTGATGTTTCTTGTTTAGCCTTTTAACTAAATAAACAGGTAAAAAAGGCTCAATGTCATTATTTTATGTGAGATTCCACATCCTTTAAAAAACATTGAACTCTCATTCAATTAACTGCCATCCTAGTGGCACACAGTGGGCACTTCCACATTCCTTAACTGATCACTCAGGAATCCCTTCTGCTTGCTGACACGTCCCAGCACAAATTATTTTCTGGACATTGGAGAATGTGGCTGATTTGTGAAGGTCGCTCAAGTCCTTAATTTACTCATGGTCATTTTAAAGCCTTTCTAGGACACAAGTTTCACCAAACAAGTAGCAGTAAAAACCTCACCTAAATGTTCTGATCCAGCTTTTCCTGCCTCCATACCCACTGACATTTGCTAGAAAGCTTCAGCAACGCTGGCAACATTAACACAAAACACTCACCACATCTTCTTCGGTCCATGCACAAATATCAAAGGAGGGCAGCAACTGTGTGAGAGATATGAATTGAAAAGAAAACCATCTGACCATTTTTCTGCCTTTCACCCAAACGTTACTCTGGTAGCAGATTTTACCCAGTTCCTTTTCCCATGCAAAGGGCAGGACTTTAGGCTGTGATACTGATGTACTAAAACCTTGCATACACACTGACCACAGGCTGACTCCAACAGCATGATGGCAGTGCTAAATCGATCCCATCATGTTATGTAAATAAAATTATCAGCAGAACTCAAATAGAAACAATTTAGGAAGCAAAAGTAAGCAGTCAAATGGCGAGGGACTCTAGCTGGCTCTCCTCTTAGCTCTGACACTATATGGGAAGATTTTTGCTATGGCTTTGGTACCACCTGATTTCTGCAATGAAAGTAATGCTGTGATCATGACTCTCTCCCAAATTATGTTGGTTTTTTTTCTTTAAAAGGAAGGAAGACTGTCACTAGGCAGTTGTGAAAGCAGAAGTTGGAGTCAGGCCACTGTGGCTAGTCTTCCTGTACAGACAAGTCTCTTGTTTTCTGCCAACACTTTGTAACTGCTCCCAAGGCTGGGCAGTTCAGCACTTCCCAGCCCCTCCAGTGCTGCAGCCCACATGGCACACAAGCTCTACACAAGATGGTGTCAACTCCTGAAGTACAAGGAAATCATGGAGGATGCACAGGAGAATGGATTTGAAAACTGACACAGGAGAGGATGTCACTGTAACACTGATTGCCATTTACTTGTTCAAGCATTTGGTATTCCAAGCTTCACCTTCTTGTCATTTTCATCCAGCTGACAGGTTAACTTTGATTGGTATGTATGCATTTGGACTGTGTCTCCCAAAGGCTCAAAACGTTATGGAATTACAAGCTTATTTAACGTACAGAACAGATTTCTGAGAGATTGAGGTTGGTCACCCGCCAGTCCCCAACGCATTGTTACCTCCTCCAGAGCCAAGCCACCCACATGCTCTCCAGCCCCCATCCACAGGCCAAGCATGCCCCCCTGGCAGGCACTCACCCTGCCTGCCTCCAGACCAGCACTGTGTCCCAGGGCAGACTTGCCTTATATGCTTGAGCACTTCCCTGGGTCTCCAGGCAGAAGACCAAGATCCAGGGTAAACCACCCACAACTTTCAGCTGTTGCTGTGCAACACCCTTTACAGCATCCATCTGAAGCTCTCATTGAAGGACTTGTGACTGCCCAAAACCCCTTGACTTCTTTGTATCTGTGACTTTTTGCTGCCCACTCTACTTTGAGAACTCCTCAGATCTTCTTCCTCCTCTTCCACCAATGTCTTGCCAAACCCCGCTGGGCACAAACCATGACACCAGCTGAAGCCACCTATGTGAGAAGTACCCAGCAGACCCTCAAACCTATTCCTTTGCCCATTGCTTCCCCAAAGGGGACAGTGCCAAAGGCATCAGAGTGAAGTGACAAAAGGGAAGATGTGTCTGCCAGAAAAAGAGAGACCTTCCTGATATTTTCTCTCTACTACACCGTATTTCCAGCCCATCTTCTCAACATACCTGCTCTTAGCCAGGCATTTCCTATGCCAGCAGCTACCTGGGCAGGATGTTTTGGAGCAAAAGTAGTGCTGGGGAAACACCTGAGCACAAGGGAGGGCAAGTAGCAACCATAAACGTCCTCAGGAAGGCAATGGGTTGTGCCTTTTATAGGTGCTTATAGTCAAACCGGCTGGTGCTGTGGAAGGAGCCTGGTGCATTTATTTGTACAACTGAATCATTTACTGCGTAAGTCCAATATTGCATGTTTAGTTGCACAATGGATTTTTCAGCTTTTCCCATGTTTAAATATAAGCAGTGGCAGAATATGTTCTGTATTATTTCAAATTTTCTTTTTAAAAGATGGGAGAATAAAGGAGAAAGGTCACACAATGAGTAATACAAAAAGTGACTTAAACCGGCAGACCATAAGGAACCTCTTGAAACACCAGCATTTTACACAGGGACACGGATGCATAAAATTTACTGACAAAATGTTTATTGCAAAATAGAAGTTTGGAACAAAGAGAAGCAAAGGAAAAAGTTCACATCAAAAGAAAGTTTGTGACACCAATTGAGGAAATTGAATACATTGCATTATTTCTTTTTGTTTGTTTGCTTTGGTTTTACACTGGAAAATCAAATCCACAGTGTGAATAAAACAAGACATCATATGTCAAGTGCAAAAAAAGAGAGTAACTGACTCTGCAAGGTTTTACCACACAGAAGTGTAATATTGCATGTTCCACACAAATGATATATGCAGTTTACAGCACAAGAGTTTTGGCACAGGCATTGCGCTCAGCTTTTTTTTTTTTCAGAAGGGAAAATGAAGTTTTCTAACACTGTGAAAATATTTTCTATTCAAATTTAATCAGTTCACACCTGAAGTGTAAGTAGCATTGACTCCTAGTATTCAGTACAAAACTTTCAGTAGTGCAAAAGCAAGAAATGCAGTGGACTATATCTGACTTTTAAAGGCATATGAATATTTAGCACACAATATAAAATGTTTAAAGAAGGTTGTTGCTTCTACAGTTTTAAAATTAAATCTTCACACATCAGAAATCTCTGTGCAGATTTTACAGTGTACACTAAGTTGGTCTGGGGGAAAAGGGAAAGGTCTCTCCTCCAGATTCCTACCAGTGCATTTTAAGGGCTGTGAAAATTACTAAATGAACTTATTTTTCTACCCGAAAATTCTACCTAGGACTGTAGTTAAAACCTCTGTCAAGTTAGATGTCTTATTAAAAACCTGTAAAAGCTGCCTGATTACAGAAAAAGGAACTACAGTACTAAAGACACACGATAACACTGCTGAATACTTAACAGCTCTATGCACGCTATGGATTTACTGCTGATAGCAAGATAAATCATTATTGCATCAAATATTTCACTCAGAATAACCACTTTAAAACCCATAAGGAAAGGGAATCAACATCTAACAAAACCACTGGAACGATAAGCAAATGACAAGTCCAGAACATGACTACATGTCAGGGAGCTGTGCCAGATCTCACCTCCTGGAAGCCCTTCCCACTTAGAGGGGACAAGCCCCAAGTCAGGCAGCCCACAGCTGGCTGGGGCTGCAGCACACCTACACACCAGGCCTGAGGACACTTGCTGCTCCAAAGGATTAGTGGTGTGATCATCACAAAAATGATTAGATCAAAAAATTTCCTCCAATAATTCTCCCATTTTTTCCATACTGCTGAAGGAAAAGAAAGGGAGTTGGACATCCTGTCTTGGTCCCAGCTCGGTGGCTTTATGCAAGCCAAAAGCTGATCCTCACTATTCTTCTCTCAGGTTATTTACTCATCTAAGTTAACACTGGCAGTACAACAGCCTGGTAAAAACAAGAAGTTCTGGCCTGGTTCTTATCCTTCTATTTCAAATGCAGCAATATTATTTTTCTGCAGATACCCCCAGGGCTTTATGGAAGGTGGAGAAAACTGGGATGCCAAAAGGCCTGGCAGGAACTAGCGAGCTGAGAGGTGCATGAGACATGCAAAAGCTTTTGGTGCTTTTACTCAACCCAGAACAGCCAGAGGAACACCTGCTGAGTTTGGTTAACACTTTCATAAGCTCTGTGGCTGTGAACTGTTGTGAAGATCTACATACCCTGGTGATAATACAGGTGGAAGATAGACTGGGTTGCACTGCAGAGCAAAATCAGGTGTGTAGGATGAAGTACTCTGACCTCCTCCAGCCAACATAACTGCCCACCAGAGCCACTTTCAAAACCTTTATCTAGTGAGAAATGTATCAGAGGCAGAAACAATACAGCCTTATTCTCACATATGATTTTTGGCTTCTAAACTGGAGACATCTGGTATGAAAGTCATCACAGGAAAGTTAAAATGCAATCAACACCATCACTTTTTAATAAGCATAGCCAATATTCTAACACTTTCTCAAGGGAACTGCATCAGAAGAGTTTTTCACATATATCATCTTCTCTAGAATTCAGAGACTACCTTTGATACTTTGAACACACAGGTAGGTTTTACAAGAGCTTAAATTTTATCTTATAAATACCATAAATATAGTTTAATTTACTTTGACAAATGATGTATGGGGAAACAAAGGGGGGGGGGAATCTGTCTTTGTTTCATTAAAAAAACCTGGAACTAAATAGCAGAAATTCCTGTGAGCATGCTCCCAAATTCTGATGATATTCTGTTGAAACAGGTTACAAACCTCAGCAAGCACAAGCCCAGAGGAAAGACTTAAATCTCGTGATTTTCTATCTAAGAAAACCTGTGTCATACTACTTAAGGACTATTTTTACTTCTGTAAAGATTAAAGCATGGATTTACAAATTCAGTTAAAACCAATGCAAATATAAATGTGCATGAAGTGCTCTGAGATTGTCAGATGCTAAAGAAGTACAAAACATCAATGCTAGGGAGAGTTGAGTACTAAATGTACTGAGCCAAATTTCATTTTCAGTTAAACATGTACAACCCTACACTGCTTATGTGGTACAGTGATATATGCAAAATGACACACATCTTAAGATCTAAAGTGCATATATTACATTACACAAATCCATAAAATTTTCCTGGGTGCAAAGTGGCAGTTACAAAAATAGCATCATTGCTGTGGATGTTAGCAGACATAGACTTACAAAAATAGTAGAAACCTGCACTGGAAACAGCCTATCTGCTCTTATTTCCCTTTAATTATTTGCCCTTCAATGTCCTTTTTTCTCCCTAAAATCAGGTTGTTTTGATGAACCAAAGAAGCCATTCCTGTCTGTGCTAAAGGAGCAAGTTTCTCCTTGGGATGCTCCAATGAACCTATTACATCATTCAAATTACAATTCTGTCAAGAGAAAAGCTTCCTGATACAAGAGAGTTAGCTTCAAGCCAATGGATTTGCAGCTGTTACAAAGAAGGTGGAATGTGGAATGACATCCTACAGAAATTAAGCATCTTGGAGGGTCTAATCCTATGCAAAGCGAGTGGAGTAGGCTAACTTGAAGAGCAGCACTTGCTGCCTTGCACGTTACCAGTGCTGGTGCTTAAGGATAAAACAATTCTCTCTCACAACCTGAAGAGGTGCCCACTCATCACTCTAGAAAACCTCCTTCAAAGAACTTCCTCTTTTGTTGAGTGGACACGTAATGATTTCAGGCCTACTGTTATCTAATGTATCCATTTTTTTCTCTACACTATCTACAAAGACAACATAACACGTAGGTTAGAACTGTGCAACAGGCAAGCCTATAATTAAAGAAGCCACTCAAAAAACATAAGCTTTCATAAAAGAAACCCTTCCAGTAATTGAGAATGGAATTTTGATGGTTTATTCCCACTACAGCTGAACTAGACAGTAATGTCTTTCTTTTGAAATGCTGCCCTTCTTCCTTGGGCAAATATTTTAAAACATCTTTTCTAACCTGCACTTGTGTTTGCACTGGTTTCCTTGCCTCCTGCATCACCACTACAGGGGTCATCAAGAGAAACACACTTGCTGCTCTCAACATGAGTGCCTGGCAGGCAATTATTTCAGCAGGTTGCTACACGCTGTGCTTTATGGTAAGTCGTAACAGCAGTGGCAATATTTTAAAAGTGATTTAGCTGAAAAAAAACAGGTAGGCAGACACTAGGAAATATTCCTTATCACCCTCACGGCGAATTTCACATGAGCCACAGTAATAAGGCCCAAGCTGAAATGTCACTGTGGCTTCCCTTTGTCCTTTCACAGGGGTAGCACACACCGTTCGGGAGATGCAACAGAATAAAAATTTACTAACACCGATTTTTACTCTCAGGTACAATAATAAGTCCATCAAAGTTAATGAGGCTTCTTGGATTTACATCAACAAAACTGAAAATTAGCTTCTAGATGACAATATCTGATAATAGATGCAGAGGGCTGATTGCAGTTTGCTTTGCTGGAGTGAATTATCTACACATGCATATACACGTGAGAGGAAAAAGGAGCATTTATACAAATAATCTACTAATAGGGATTATCTGGTTTCTGCTGCACTTCAGTTTTGAACCTATGTATTTAACTAGCCCCTCTCTTCCCCTCAATCAAGCTTCTCTCTTCCTAGAAATGTATTTGTGACTTCCCATGATGCTGCCTTGGAAAAGGCTTTAAATTACAAACACAGCAAACCCCTTCACTGAAATAGTAAGAAAAGACGAATTGCAGAGAATAGCAAGTCTGGAAGTACAAGTATGATTGACAATTAAAGGGGTAAGGGAAATTACAAAAAACACAAAAGAAAAAATTGAAGTACATTAGTGGCATTAAAGGCATTGAAGTTTCCCCCAGTGTTTTCAGATCTTAAGTTTATCAAGCCATAGTTTCTGTAATCAGGCATCAAGAATTATAGATATAATCACGGTTCTTAAAATAACGATAGTCTCAATTAGTTTGGAAAGTTTAGTTCCAAATTTCATCAAAGCAGAAACAGTTCAGCACAGTCTAAACAAAAACAACATGTCTTTCTACACACAAACATGCTCAGCCTGGAAAATGTCTCCCTTTTTTTTTTTTTCTTTTACAGGATTTAACAGACCAAACTAACAGGATTCTTATTCTAAAACTTTATTGGTTTTGCTTGCTAAAACCGATTTCAGGGTTAATTCTATAACTGATTTCATTCGCTGCTATCATCTGTGTCATCAAAATCATCATCATCATCATCGTCATCTGACCAGTCGAATTCACTGAAACCCAAAGCCATGTTGATTTTCTTCCCTTTTCTCATAGAGGTGGTTTTAGAAGAATTCTTTTTGGCTTGCATGTTTATCTGCATTCCAGAGTGCAGGACAGATCCTGCTTGGTTCAGAGAGAAGATATCCCCAAAGCCCGTCATCATCAAGGCCTTCAGACTTTGGTTCATGCCAGCTACCTCCCCGTTACTTGTTGCTGTGATCTGACATGACATCTCTGCACTGTTTGACTCCTCTGTTTTAGATTCAAAGTAAGACTCCTGAGACATTCTTGCAGCAAGAGGTAAGAAAAACTATTCAAGGGAGGAAAGGACAGAGCAAAAGTGAAAGTTAGAACCAATTTAAAAATCAAGGAAAAAGACACCACCAGATTAGTTGGCAATCAACAGAAAGCACAACAATTAGTGAATCTAAACACAGAGATCATGTAAGAATTCACTAAACCAGACAGCTTCATTCTGGGGTCATTGTTCTTAAATGAAAGTGCAAAATCACTGAGTTGCACAGCAAGAACCACAGGTAGCAGAGCTTTCATGATGAAAGAATGTTCAAACTCTTCAATCCTTCATTTTGTACAGCATAAACCAGAATGTGACATTTCTCAGCCAGGTGGACTGGCACCCAAGGCAATGTGGGCACAAGAGAAATCTGAGTTGCTTAACTGAACCCCTCAGGATTGAAGAATAAATTCTATTGAGATTAAAGAACCCAAACAAGCTCCCAAGGTTTGGTGCAGAAGTAGCAGTCCTCTAAATATCAGAATAATGGCAGCAGTATTATTTGAGCAAAGACTGGTTTTGAGCTCAGAAGGAGAGGAAGGGGTCACCCTGAGACAGCCACAATCAGAAATGAGCCTCTCACCAGTGCAAAGGACACAGGAACCAGCCTCCAGCCCGAACCAGCACCTTGCTTCTGGAAGCTGTCCCAGGGAGGAGCAGGCAGGGGAACAGGGGCTGTTTGGTTGGCTAGTCAGCTTCTTCAGCTTGTTCTTTTGTTGTGGGGTTTTTGTTGTTGTTTTTTTTACATCAGATTAAATCTCTACTGATTTAGTCTTCACCTACAGATAACAATGTTTTCCTGATCTAGTCTGTAATAACAAACAAAGTGTACCCTCACCAGCTAAATAATGATTAGTGTCTCTTCAGAGTAGCTGGGCTAGTAACTTCTGTGATATGATTGGCTGTTGTCCACAGGGAGTAAAAACTCAGGAGTTTCATCTCAAAATAAACTACCTACTAAAGCAACAGCAAAGGAACAGTGTGTGAATACCTAACACCTTTTTTAACCTAATCAGAAAACTGACTGAAGAGTCAATGGCAGTTGGTCACACCAGGTCACAGTGGTGGTAACAGTGATGCCCTGGTCTGTAACACAGGAGATTTCTTGGTCAGGCTGCTCAAAGAGTGCCCATTTATTGGCAACACCACTTACACTGACTAATTTCTATCATTACAAAGGGTAATTTCTGTATTTTGCTCCTCTGAAGTTCACCCTACTTACATAGGCTTTTTGTCTGCACTGTGGTTAACAGAAGTTAGCGATCATGGTTTAAGAAACAAAAATAAACTCAAGAGTGGGGAATTCATGCATCCTATGGCTGAGGAAAGAACCTGCAGCTAAGCTTCCTGTACATCTGGCTGTACAGGAAAAAAAATACACTATCAGCAGAGATAAAGGACACCAAAAGCTCCTATTGCTAAAGAGAAGGAATATTTTAAAAACAAGATCTAGCCACAGAAACGAGATGCCCGGCACACCTGATGCAGTGCCAGACAGTTCTTCTGTCAGCTATTGGAGTTTTAGTCACTTGAGGTCCATCGAGAAGCATCCCCTGACAATATGGGAATAATTCTCTATAAAAATCAACAAAGCTGCAAAAGAGCTTTCCACTAAAACATGTTTCTGGGTCAGTGTTTGTGCAACACCTGGCAGTGGGTGAGCTGTAAACGGGTCATAACTGTGGCTCATTTTTCAAGTTATAATCATTTTACTTCCTCCATATTTTGCCATCTTATTATCTGGAGCACTCAGGAGCTCTGTGCAACAGGATCTGCCTTTGGTGACACAATGCATATGATAGCTATCATGAAGAGACTTTTATAGATGGCTGAGGTCCCCAGTCTCTACACGTCACTGTTCTTAAATGACCACCTACGGGTGCACAGCACCACAAATGACTATCTGGATTTCATGTCTTGCTCACTGTCTTCCTCTTAATATCAGCTTCAGCTTAGCTACATACACTCCCTTCTTATAGTCAGGTCTTCTTTCAAAATAAGTCATTTCACTACAGCTGTGGATATATTTTACTCCTCCAAATGGCTCTACATTCCCTTGTGCAAGAGGCTCTTGGAGATCTGCACAAAGGGAATTTGCAGAGATCAGACTTAAAGGTGTCTGTTGTATAAGACACAGCAGAAACTGAGTCAAAAGAAGAGCAGGGAGAAACACTACTTTCACATAAGTGTTTCTAAAGACTGGCCTCATCCTTCTCTCATGCTGATGTGTGTAAAGCTATACTTTAATATTTGGAATAGAAGCAGCCTGCCACACATAGGTACCTACCAAGCAGGATGAAGCTTCTACCATCCCTAAAACACTGGAGAATCAAGTGGCAGAGACAGCTCCCCTGTTCACTTGGTTTGAGTTTCTCCTCCTGCACACCACTTTAATACTATCTGCTGGTCTCTGGACTTTGCTGCAGAGCAAAATGAAGAAGTAGCTGCGGAGTGTAGAGCAGGGATGACAGTACCAGCTAAGACACCACAAGCCCCACTGTTGGTTAAGAACCAGGTATAAGCCTAGGGAGCACCCTAACCTGTGGTATTAGCTCCAGTTGCCCTGTCTTTACTACTGTTTACAGCCAAGGTAACCTTAAAATCCAGCAGTGCACCTCCCTGTTGCAATCCTCCAGTTTGATACTGCTGAGCAGACATACCCTGAACCAAGGAAGGGAGGGAGACAGTTGACTCCAAGGATTCTAGTTCATAAACAATGTCCAGTGATATTTTGTGAATTATTTACAGGTATGAATATAAATGTAGTTTTATTTCTAACCAGTGAATTGGAGAGCTTAACTTGCTACGAAAAAAAATCCTGCTTGAACAAGCCAATTTTTGCCAGTATGTCAATTTTTTCCCAACAAAATGGCTTTTTTAAAGCCATTCCATGTAACAGTTCACTAAAGATCTACGGAGAAAACAAATCTATATTTCTCTATTAGAAGAAATTGCATTTAAATGCAATAGGAGAGTTGGGTTAATGTTATGCAGAAAGATAGTTCATGCTTAGCACAATAGGCCTCAGCACAATGCTTTATTCTTTCAGCAATGCCAGCTCTAAGTGAAAAGTAGAAGTCATAAGCAAGTACAGCATTAAAAAAAAACCCTAGGGCCCTGCTCATGAAAAGAATAGCTCGTTAAGGCTGTGTCTCATGCTGTGCTCAGGATAGATGATGGCCCACAGTTCAGTTACTGGAAGTTTGCAAGCATTAAAGCAGGCATACAGATATCTACTGAGAATATACAGTATCTGCACATAGGAAAACATTCATTCTTCATTATTTCATTATGGCACATTCACAGTTGGAACATGAATGCAACTTTGTTCAAACAACAGCAATAAGCTATGCCTTAAAACCAAGCTGTATGTAAACAGGTCTGGATGGAATCAAGGTTATAAGTAGGATAAAACTGTGCATAAGAAAAAGCATATGCTACTGGAATCTCAATTTCATAATTATTTTGGCTAGTGCTTTAAAAACAAGTTGGTAATGTGGTATTTTTCGTAACAGCAATCTTATTGTAATATGTCTAGCCATGCACTAACCCTGTGGTCCTCCCTCTGCCAATCAGTAGTTAAGAGCAATACACTTCACTAAGAAATTCAAGATAATCCAAGGAAGCTTTAAAATTTAATTTATTAATAGAAATGTGGCAATCCTACCAACTAATAAATGGCCAGTAAGTTAACTATAATTATGAACTAAAGCCCTAAATTAACACTTCAAATTTTGACCCCCTTCTTCACAGAATGGAAATTTGCTTCTTCTCAAAGAATTAAAAAAACAAAACTACATGGGTTTCTCAAGCCTTCTTTGCAAGAAACAAATTATTCTTACATTTAAGACCAAACTCTGCATGCCTTAAGTCAACTTTCTAGTTGAAAAATGAATTTTATTCAATCCAATCAACTTTTAAAGCTGAGAACTGTAATTAAATCACTGGGAAACTACTAAGTGCCCATGGCACAATATGAACTATCAGCAACATCTGATATCTAATGTATTAGATGAAATTTGAAGAAAGATTATACTTATTTGCAGTGATGTCATAAAATAGACTTTAACTGGCCCAAAGAAACAACTAAAGAAAACAAGGGCACTGTTTCCCTGTCGTGGGTTAAATTTACATAGACAAAGCTCCAAATACTTTCTGAAGTGAGAGGAAAGGTTGAATTATTATCTACTTACAGGAGTATTGGACTGTTCAGTTAGCTTCTGCTCCCACATCCTCAAACGTCGCTCCCGTTCCTTTAGTTCCTGCTCTTTAAAGCTCAGATCACGCTCCAGTTTCTTTAGTCTCTCTAAGGTTGCCTCAATTTCACATCTGCATGGAGACAATTTGTTACGTCTTGTCTTTTCCTGACAGATATAAATTGTTCATAATTCCCACTTGAATGTTAATTAAATGTGAAAGGCTGAAAAGTACAATACTACCTCAAGCAGTTCATTTAATTACCAAATGCAAAGCCTTTCAGAGCTTTAAGAACAACTGGCAATGTTTATACTTGAGAATGACCGTAATACCTTCAGTTGAAGAAAAATAACATTTAAGAGAGTAAAATACCATGTAACAACAACATTTTAAAAACCGAAATGCTGTATTTTCTCTCTGACAACATGAAACATGATCTTATCCGTAAAGAAAGTGAATTAAGAACTGGTAATGGGACAATCATTAGCAACACAATACAGGCAGCATAAAAAGTTCATTTGTGTAGGTTTATAACTTGGCTACAAATATTTTTAGTCTTACACTCAAAATCCACAGAAGCAGCACTGGTGTGTTTTTTCCACTTGCCTTCCTATTTCTCAAGGTGAAAATGTAACAGCAAGAATATAAACCATGATATGACCCAGCCCTGCAAATGTTTGCAAATATAAGCTCCTCAAGTTAGAACAGTTAATAGAAAGATTTGGGTTTTCTGCGTTTCTCACCACACATGCAAAGATATGAAAAAAAAAAGAAAGGCAGGAAGTGAAGGCAGTACTCTAAAAAGCTGCAGGTACCATCCTCGATGGGTTGCATTTCATGTACCTCATCCCTTAAAAAAGTGGTTTCCTTCAACATGCTTTCTGATGGACTATCTTTTAAACACATGAACTGAACTGCTCTCGGAAAAATGTTTAAGAAGTGTTGTGCTACAAATGCACTGGGTGTGTACCAGAAGCCACATTTTTTTGCTTGTGGCACAACCAAAGAAAAACTTCCAATTCCCATCACAGGTTGTATTTGCATTTAAGAAACTGCTTCTGTGACTGAGGAGACTGTGCACTGTCTGCCACCTATGTCCTGCCTATCACTGAAACTGTTTCCTATTCACATTGTAGGAGTAGTCAATCACAGTGCTTCATTTTCCTCCTAGAGAGATCAAGCCCCCAAGAAGACAGAGATCATAAAGAGCACTCTGAAGACAGCTATTGGGACTCCACAATGCCAAACCCTCTGCTCAAACTTTCTCATTTTCCCTTTATAATCACACTGCAAACAAAATCTGTTCTTTCTGATGTTGTCCAAAACACAATAAAAGGACTGACAAAGTTGGCTGTCATTTCTGTAAGGAAGTTACTTCTTCCTGTAAATCTCCTGTCCTAGCATGGAATGATTAAAATCTTCCTTAGTATAAAACTGAAGGAGTTCAGGCTCTCAGTGGGGGAAAATGCATACCCAAATAGTGTATTCAAGTAAATTATTTAAACATTCCGAATCTTCCAAGATTTCTTATTTTAATAAGACATCTCTGTCAGAGAGTAATGCTCACAAAGTACAGTGGAAAGATTCAGAGCTGGAATAACTATCAAACTCTACTGCAAACTACCACCATGCTCAAGTCTACTGCAAAAATCAGCCACCTGGGGCATGGGCATTTATCACACTTAGATCCTGCTGTGTGAGCTGTTCAGTGTGGTGGTCAGAACAAATGCCCCTCACAATTATGCTTCAGATTTCAAGCAAAATTCTCTCTCGTATGTAGGTATGCAAAGGTCAAGACTGATCTCTGTGCTGGGTGAAAAGTGGTCACACATCCTAAGAGAGATACAATGAAGGAACAAAACTGAAAAGCACTGAAGGTCAGAAAGTGATTCCTCTCCAAACATTAATTTCCCCATCATAAACCCTTTACTTTGGGTGCAACATGTACGATGCAATCTACTGTAGGAACTACAGGGCCATTTGAGGAGAGTTACACGTGCTGCTTTTCTTAAGTTTGCCTCTCAACATCAATGCTACTTATATGCAACTCTATAATTTTAAAAATATGTAAATTAAGTTCTCTTTTAAATAACATTCTGCACTAGTTAAGTCCTGGTAACAATAGCTTTCTATATGTGAAAGTCTATTTTGTGCTGTAATTACCTCTCTTCATTAGACAGAAACTTTTCTTATAATAAAAGGTCAGTCTGCGAAAACAGTTGCATTCTGAAAAATAATTCTACTGTATAAAACTGTGTAATTAAAGAGAAAGCTACCGTACATTGCCCAGTTAATGAGTCTTACTTCACAAATGAAGCAGCTTGAAACATGATACATGGTAGGGCATGCAGATTTGTTTGCTTCTGTAGTTCTGGCATCTAAGTTTACTGGCTTCTCTAGAATAATCTCATTCTGTGACAATGAAGAACATATACTGTATTACTAGAAACTATAACGATAAACAGCCACAGATTAAAAACAACAACAGGCATTTGTCTGTATGTCTTGAATTGCTACTCATTCACTAAAGTATATATCACTAATAGACTATTTTAATCATTATAACAGCCACTCATGGGGAGAGGGCAGAAGGAGAAATGCAGTTAGTTTATATGACTAAATGCAGACAAATGTGATCTCTCACTGAATTGGAATATTGTTACTTCAGTAGTAATTTTTTCCTACTGTAATGGAAGTGACTTGAGAAAGAGCTCCAAAAAGATCAAAGAATATGAACTTAAACATATGGTGGACCTGTGCAACACAGTTGTAAAACAGTGCCCCTATCAGATTAAATGAAAACTTGTGAAGGGTAGAACTGTTAGGAAATAAGGTACTCAATTATTTTAAGGAAATAGTAGAACAGGCAGATAAAAATATATTAATATAAACATCATGACCAGTAAATTTTGCAAGTAAGACCACATTAAAGATAGGTCAAAGTGTAATTTATCTTATCACCTCTGTCAGTCACATAAAAACTCAGCCCACTCTCAGTTTTCACACCAGCTAGTCAGAGACGTTGAAGACTCTGGTTACTTGCTGTTACAGACACATTTTTGGCATCTCCTTCTACAAAAAGAACCTCACCTTGCCTTTTTTAAGAGTGGGAAAAAATTTAATCCAGCTTGTCTAAGCTTTGATTTGCTTTGCTAAGTGCAGTATCCCTGTGAAAGTGCAGTATCTGGATCACTAAATTGAAGGTCCCTCAAAGGAACAAATGTAACCTTTGCTTTTCCCAAGCCCACCCTTCACCAGGGCTCTCATAGCCAGGCTTCATTAAAATTCCCCATTTCTTGGTACTACATCTCATTCTTTCCCTGTTGCTGGTTCAACTATCTCTTTGCAAATCACTAAGAGATAAAAAATAAAAGGAAAATAAACCAATGAGTAAAAGCAGAGATTTTTGGACATGGAAGTTAAAACACATTAAACTTCTGTGCATCTGATCTTAGAAATGGTCTTAAATCTATTTTCATTTATCCCTTTAGGATCACTGCACTCATACAAGCCTTTCATCTGCTTTAACCTGTATATTTTGTGCATACTTTTCTCACTTTGGCTTAACCTTCCTGAGTGTCTCCATACAGCCACAGCTTTGCACCACAAAGGTGTGGCTGTTACCAGAACCCAGGTAAGAGCCTGTCCCTCTTGTCCCCACAGGACCTAAGCTGTTTCTGCACTTCATGCTTTCACTTCAGCTTAATTCAGAAATGATCTTATCTTTCAGGCCACTCATGCCTCATCATGTATTTGGATTTTCTCTCTCATATTTCCTTGTCTCCAAGTTATTCCTTCTTCCAAATAAATTGCCAAATTTACCTTTAACACAAGTCTCCATGGCAAGAAGTTTTTCCATTACCTGACAGTGCCAAAGAACGTTTCGTTCTACACAGCTTTCCATTAACACTTTGTTAGCCATTCAACTGAGCAATTTAGGTGCACCAAATAAAATTTGCAAGAAACACTTGGCCAGAGTCATACTCCAAGATATTAACCCATTTACCGAAATAATAGAAGTTTAATGTAACTATATGTCTAGCTAGCTTTTATTCTGCTATATTGGCAAGATTTAAGTAGTTATTCTTCCCAAAGACATATGAATACTCGCGTATCTTTTAAATAAATGCTTTTACTATACAGGGGTGTACAAGAAACCCTACACAAGGGGATATTTTTCTTCCAACCCTCCTTGTATTGTGTCTGCTACCAAAACCACAGCGTGAAATCCCGAGTCTGCATGGAGAATGGCGCCAAGAAACACGGTTTTAGACTGTCAACACCAAAACCAGAGTTTGTCTCCAGCCCGCCCCAAGGCTCCGCAGGGCGGGCAGGCGCAGGTGCGCGGCGCCGCCAGGAGGTGGCGCTGCCGCCGGTGCCCGAGCCCGCCGCTCCCGGCCGGGCAGCCGCGCGCTCGGCACGCGCTGTTCCCAGCCCCGCCACGTGACGCGGCCCCGTCCCGTCGCGCGCTCCCTTTTCCCACTGGCGCGAGCACCGCGAAACGTCCCGGTTTTCCCTGGAAGTTCGGCGGGCGACGCTGGGGATGCTCGCCGTGACACGCGGCTCGTCCCCCTGTGCTCTTCCCCGTCCCCTGCCCGCCCCGGCTCCAGCTCTCCTCCCTGGCCGCGCTGCCGGCGGGCTGGGAATCGCGTCCTGTTCTGCTGCTCCCGGCTGACCTGGCGCGGGGCCAGCGCTGCTTAATATAGACTGAGGCAAGAACGCCTGGTAAAAATCTCCTGCCCGTACGGATCTGTTTTCAGTTTTCCAAGCGGAATGATGTGCTGTGAAGCAGCAGCGCGTCCTGACAAGCGAGCTCTGGGGCAGGGTCTTCTTAAAGTTCAGCAAGAATCACATTCAGCAAGAGGTAAAACGCTCTGCTCAAGCCATGCTGGTGCACTGCAAAAACAGGGCTGGCCTGGGCATTGGCTGCCAGTTCAAAATGAATACAAAGAGACTGCACAAAAACTGTCAGAATACACAGAAGTGAAGACGAATGGAGACATGATTTTAAAAATCATTCCTTTGTGCCCTTCATCCTTTTTTAAAAACTACAAACATGTGCCTACACACATGAAAATTGCCTCAAACCCAGGTATAAGCAGTTGCTTTGCTCTTGTGCTATTGACTGAAAATGTAAAATCACTTTTGAGATGTGAATCATAAACCCATAAATATAATGACACCTAAACCAGTGTAATAACTATAGGGTACAACTAAGTGTACTGGCTCCTAATACAAGTTTCACAACATTCTGGGCATTCCTGAAAAACAACAAGTTACATTCTAAAAATACCTTAAGCACAGATATTTTCTACCAGCACATCATCAGAGTCTGATGTCTTTCTGAAGAACATGGACTCGCAGGATTTCAAAGGAAAACCACATTGTTTCATCTCGGAAGGAAGGAAGGAAACTTACCTCCACTCTGCCTTGTTATGCAGGAATGAGTTACACTGGTCTGGAAGGTTGCTGTCATTTGACATAGATTCCAGGATTGAAATTATCTGCTTGAAAGATGGCCTTTTCTGAAGACAAAAACAAAACACAGCATTTGCAGTCATCTACAGCAACGGTTGTGTAGCATTATTTGCTGGCATTTTTCAATTGAAAGACTGCAAGCAGCAGAAATGGGAATGCTGCTTTCTGAACCCAGCATCCTACAAGAGGACTTTAAATTTGTGAATTTTTTTTTTTTTTGTTCTTCCCATTGAAGAAAAGTTGGGAAGAGTCACGTAACCTAGCAGGACTCAAGCCTCAGCTTAGTCTCCCATATGTCACAGTAAAACCTCATACTCAAGTAAGAACATTAAACAACATTTAAACCATCAAAATTCTTAATTCGAAAAAACAAAAGTTTTCCTCAAGCTAAAAAGGAAAATACTGTCAAAAAGAGAAGGCTGGACCCAATAGCAACTGGTAATTAGATGGCCTATTACAGATAGTAACCCGAACTCTTTAACATGTGAATAAGCTATTCAGCTGCCAATCAAAAAGGGGGTTCTGGCTGAAGTTCCTTTCTTATAGAGAAGGACAGACTTGCTAGAAAAACCTTGCACTTAGCTACCTCAGGAGCAACTGGGGAAGAAGTGAAGATTGAGGCTACTTGAGGATGTCTTGCCTGGCAGCTGAGCTCATGCCAGCAATACCTCTGCTCATCTGTCCTGGGCTCATTTGCTAAACTTTCTGTTCCTGGGCTCTCCAGCTAGGACCCACTATGCTCACTAGTGACTAGTGCTAGAGAGCTGCTAGAGAGCAGTTAAAACTCCTCAGTTATCTTCTGCTTTCCCCTTAGTCCCAAAAGGAAGCTATGAAGTAGAAATAATAACTGAAAGCTGAAAAAGCCACAGTTAAATGTTTTTCTTGAAAGAGTGCTGACTCTGTTAGTCTGTTTGACAGACCCCAGACAAGGTTGAGACAAAAGGTTGAAACAAAATGTAGATACATAATAAGGGGATGATGCACATTCTCTCTCTATCACGCCTGTAATTATACCATTTCTGCTAAAATTACAGATGCTGCAATTAAAACGTGCATTTTAATTTGGGAGCACAAAAACAATTAGGAACAATGCTGAGGTGTCTCTCCCAGGAAGATCCAAGTGATTTCCACATTATAAAAGAAAGACAATTTCTTTATTTTAAATGTCAAACAGCATGAAAAAGTGTCAAATGCATAACAAAATTAAAAAAAAAAAAAAGACGACAAGCTCTCATATACTGTAATGCTGCACTGTTCAGCTCTAACAAGAGCTTTGTCTGTCATTTTTTGGTCCATCTCCATGATTCCAGGCAACGGGCAGCTGGATGAGCTCTGCAGATCTTTGCAGCAGACCCGGCCTGCCCCAGCCAGCCGGTTGGGGCCCCGTGCTCACCGCACAGCAGCAGGGCCAGCTCAGCAGCACAGCACTTGCACTTGCTGATCTAGTCCCCATGTGGAGCCCAGCAGAGTCCCCCTGCATTTATGGGGGGCCCTGGGGGAGGTAGCAGTTGTTCCCCTCAAGGCATGATGCCACTGGACCTGCCACAGCTGAGAAGACCCTCTGGACATGGCCTGGAAGTGCACAAACGTTCCTGCCAGGCAATGTGTCACACTAGACCACAAAATTCGTCACTGGCACCAGACAACTCTGATGCAGTTTTGGTGAAGGAGAACCTTTGAACAGCCCTCACACACTTCTTGTTGCTACAGCTGCATCTCTTGCACCCACCCCAATGGATGTGAACCATTGAGGCAAATCAAGGGCCTCCCAAATGGTGAGGAAGCTGCCAGACAGGTCATGGCTCCCCAGCAATACACCAGGGTGCTGCTGCTGCCATGTACTGTCTGACAGGCTGGCAGGTGCATAATGTGCCTTTACTAAACCAATTTTATTTTCAGGAAGCAATGAAGGGCAAACATCCCCTTGCTGCGTTAATTACAGCATTTTATGGCTTATTTAGGATTCTTCTACAAAACACTTCCACAAGTTTGCTTGCTTCTCCTTTCTTGGGGGTATGCTGGGAAGTAGAGGGCAGAACTGACACTGAGCGCAGTCCTCAGGCCTGCCTGGAGTAACTGGAGTGGAAATAATGACAGAGAACAGGGCTTTTACAAAGGGCAGGTGAAAGCACCGACTGATCTGGGAGAGCAGCAACACATGCTCTTCTGGTCCCACACCACAGGCAAAGGAGCTGTTGAATTGTACAACTAGAGCTGGAACAAATGCATAGCCACTCAGGACTGACAAAGCTTGAACATCTCTGGCTGTGCAATTTCTGTGAGCAGCCACCAGCTACCCTGCCAGCTCTGTAGCTGCCAGATTTACAGGTACTTGATTTTGCCTGCAGGCAAAGCTGAGAGGAAGATGCAATCCTACACTGCCATGTGGGTTTTGTTGGTTTCTTTCCTCTAGGCAAAGATAATTTCAGATTTAATAAATGCACTCTAAGTGCAAACTGAGACCTTGGTTAAAAGTGTCAAGAAGTGACTGTTGAAATAGGAAGGCCAAGCTGAGAAGTTTAAAAGAGTCTTATTTTTGGTGGATGACTGCTTAGCACTTTCTAGAAAGTCAGGCATCTCAAGTCATTTCTTATAAGAGATTCTTAAAATATCAAGGCATGAGTCGCCTTTGAAAACTGCTTCTTTATATCCATGATGTTTCATACAAAAATCTTTAAAGTATATGCCCCCTTAGAAATAATTCTGCTGAATATTTTCACTGTTTCCTTTCACCCAGTATTTCTTACTAAATAGGTCTGCATGAAACCAGGATATCTCATCCATTTGGATTTCCTTTCTTATTGCCTCTCTGTTCCCAGGTTTCTGATTTCCATTAAAATATTCAGCAATTTATAAACACCTTTGATATTAAAGTAGGGATAAACTAAATGAACAGATTAAATGTGAAAGAACCACTCACCTGTGTTTCAAAAGCAAGCATCCCCAGTAAACAAAGGCATCAGTGATGAACAACCTTGTTTATACAATTATCTAGTACCCATGCAAAAGCAACTTGTTTGTTAAGGATTTTAAAAACTGGAAGTAGTCATTTAAGACACTACAGAGATTGTCCTTTAATAATTACTGACTTAAAATGATTAGTCATTAACACTGTAGTAAAATGCTTTGAACTCACTAGGGTTTTAGCATAGTTTAAACTGTATGAAGACTGCTATTGCAAATATAATGTGGAGCAATGCACTATGGATACTTTTCTCCATACATGAAAAAATCCTTAAGAATTCAAAGCAAAGTAAATAGCTGTCCATTCCCATGAGGAATTTATGGTGTGAGCTGTGCCTGACACTCCAGCTACCCTGCAGCAGCTCTCAAGTGTATTCCTTAGGCACACAGTAAATGCACATCCCACTTAGGCATAAGCCACCTAAAGAGACCTCATGCTTTCTGCAGGCTAAGAGTACGTGTGGTTAAGCAATTGCTTTTGAGCAGCTGACATCCTCAAGCTCATCCCTGCTTCACCTTCAGGAACTTGTTCATGCATCGGCTATCTGGTTTTCTAATCCTGACAAAAAGGGAATGTTACACAGAGCAGTATTTGAGAGGAGTGTGCTCCATCTTTTGGCTCATGCAGGCCACACAGCCTTTTATCAAGGCATTTTGAGAGCTGTAAGTAGCAATTCTTTCCCAACACGTGACTGAATAAATCAGTCACATGCCCAAACTGTGACCAGAGATTATTCCATTTCAGTCACGTGAACAATGCATCTATAATTGCCAAACAGAAGAGAAGCTGCATGAAAAAAGTAGCAGAGAGCAGTCTGTCATAAAAACCCATCTAACATGAGATGCATTCTTTGCAAGCATCAGAGGTGCCTCTTGGAACAGTGCTCCCAGGAACCAGCCCAAACCCAGCTGAATTGCTCACACAGACAGAACTCGGCCTGATGCTTGGGCATCCCTCTTTTACAACATGCAGAGCCATCCCTCTCCTTGAAAAACAGCAACAGCCTTCTGGACTTATGTGTGTGGCTATAGCAAGCCAGAGAGTGAGCAGATGTAGCATGTCCTGCAATTACAGAAAAGAAGCTCCGATACTTTTTACTCTGGCATTTGGTAGTGATGCTTGGGAGTAACAATTAAAGATATGTAGATAACACTGGAAAGTGCTTTTCAGTAATTACTGACCTAGAACTTAAACAGTCTACTTGTAGATTCAAGGACTCAAAGTAATTCTCTCCCCTCCCTCTGTGGAGAGGATAAAGAGAGAGGTATTAGGGGAATGGCATTTAAATGGGTCTTCATGTGGAAATGACACAGTAGTGATGGATCTCAGGCCTCCAGATCCATTCTGCAGGAAAGCAACTCCTTGCTTAAAATAAGAAACAAAGAAGGGAAATCTCTTTTCTCATCTTGCTTTTCTATGGCTACTCTCTATTTAAAGTGATAAATTCTAGCTTTAAAGCACCTAAATGCTATAATTCACTTTAGGATTAAACCTAGTCTCTCTGAAGTAGCAACTAGCTTTATTCTGAGTTTAAAGGAACAAAGTTCTTGCTGATGCCTTGACTTGAGAAAAAAGGGCATAATTTCCTTTCCTTATCTATCCTTTCCCCTCTCAAATACCTTCACAAGGGAACGGATGCTAATACTTGGTAATAAAGCCAGTATTCCCACAGGCTCTTTCCAGCCAGTTTTATGTACAACAGGATGGTGGCAGAGTCAATTTAAAGAAGGCAATTCCCATAATCTACAAATGCTTTTTACTAAGTAAATGTTCTTTTTAATTTCCCTTTTAGTTTAGTCTCCTAAGGGCAGATTAATAGTGACAATGCTTTGGATCCTTAACTTGTATTTTTAGTCTGTTTTCATTGTTAAACAGTATGTTACTTCTGTTACTATATTATCATAGTATAATCATTATAAAGCTCAGCATTCAAAGTCCTAAGAGAAAAGAACAGGAAATGTTTCATGTTAATTAAGAATGTGTTGCTGCTGTTCCTACACACATTTTTTATATTAACTTACTCTTTATATGTTTTCAACACAAGGAAGGCATCAAAGCCGGACCTTGAAATAGGTTTCATACACAATGCTCACATATATCCAAAATTAACTATTAACCACTGAAAGAAACTAGAAAAGAACAATTTTTTACTTGCTCCAAAATAGGTTCATTTTTGCCATCTCACCCTATTTACAGGTATTGTCTTGAGTAGTCAGGTAAGTTAGTAGTATCGTAACTCTTGGTTAAAGGAGAGAGACATTTAGGTATGAATATGTGAACACATTAAAAAAAAAACAGCCTCAGCTATCTTTCTGAAAAAATGTGTTTACTGCCATGCAGCAATGGTGTTACCTGGGATTCATCCCCCTAAGAAAGACAAACAAGGTGAGGGTATAGAAGTCAAACACAAATTAAATTACCTTTGAATCAGCATCCCAACATTGGTGCATCAGTTCTGCAAAACTTCTGGGACAACTGCTTGGAATGGTTAATCTCTAAAGAAGAGGAGAATGTGCCAGTTATTGGAAGCATTTCCCTTTAAGCTGCTACTAAGATTTTCTGTAAAAGCAATGCAATTAAAATAAGTAAAACACACTTTTTTCTTTTAAATGCAATATAAAAACTGAGGATTGACATACTAAAGAGACCTACAGAGAAGGAATGGAACAAATTCACAAATGGAGTGCTTAAGAAAGCTCAGAGACAAGGAATTTAAAACAAGGCAAGTAACTTTTAGTACTAAACCTTAACAGTTTGTGGAGGTTACTGCGTGGTATTCTAAGATGCTTGTCAAGATAGGGATAACATATAGCCTACCCTAATTCCCTTCTCCCACACAGATAATCCAGCTTTACAATAGTATAATCACTTTTGATATAACAGATGGCTGAAATATTGATTACATTGAGATAAAAAGAGTTGAAGTGAAGTTCTACATGACACAAGAGATGTTTCATGAGCCCGTGTTCAGAAGGATTAATGAGGACATGCAGATCTCAGAGAGCACTCACAGAGCACAGTGAACTCATAAATATTTCCTGATGACTGAAGACAAGGTGTTTCTGGTTATAGCCAGGACAACTGACTACAAAGAATTAGTTTGAAGCTTATTTGGTTTCCTTTGCTGAGAGTTGTAAACCATTAAAAAATTCCCTCAGTCAGTTACAGAGGACTTTTAGTTTAAAGACTTTGCCTCCACACTGGAAAGCCTAAAAGCAAGTCCATCCTGATACACGCACACTCAGGTACCGAAGTGTCTCCAGTTGAGATTAAACATGCATCCCAACAACATCACACATAGAAGAAGGTTCCTTTGCTCTCACTAGGGAAGTTTACTGACTTCAGATGTTTCATAGTAAATTAAAATACATGTAGATAAAAAAAAAAGTTCCTCAGTGAAAATGTGTCCAGATAAGAGGGGTCAAGCTGGAAAAAAGGTTCCATGTCCTGTAACAGGTGAGAACCAGGTGTTACGGTCCTGTTCAGACCAACCTGTCAGGAATACCCTTTGATATGTTTTAGTCTTTTCATTTCCAAAGCAAAGCAGAGCAAATTGTATCAAACTGTACCATTACATTACTGCAGCATGACCTGCAAAGCCTTACAAGCCACAGCAGCCAAAGTAAAAGTTAACAAATTCTGCTGCGCAAGCATTTGAACACCACGAAAACTGGAAACATGAGATACAGAGCCAGGGCACTGCAGGAGTATGATTATTAAAATAATGTAATACCTTAAAGTGCAAAGCTTTCTGTGCAAGAAAAACACAGAAATTTGTACAATGCATAAACAAATTGTACTGGTGCTTGATCTCTGGTTGAGTCATTAGCCTAAAAATACACTGGCTAGGCTTCCTACAGTGTTTGTCTGTAACCCTCCCTGTTCCAGGAGGCGGAAAATCAGTTACCATCACCACTTTTGTGCAACTCACTTGTGCAGTACGTTATCTGTCATGTATTTCAGAGGTAGCAGGTTCCAAAAGTGTCATATTATAATGAAGATGACATTTCTCTGTGGTAATTTAGTATGAGATCATGCCTAGCACAATCTGAATTATCAGGTTTTTTCTTTTCTGGATTAAAAAGTATGTAATTATATAGAAACTCTACCAGAATAAAAATAACACTGTGAAATTATGCAGTCTCGAAAAAGACGTGTACAGAATCATTAAAATCCACTTCATTTGTTGGGCTCAGGCTTTGCAGAGGGGGATTTTTCACTCTACCAAATTATGCTTTGGCCTCAGTCCCACACTGATTTTAAGAAGAGACCTGCAGTGCAAAAAATGAAGGACTAGTTCAACAGTGATTCAGTTCTGTTCTGTAACCCCACTGATGTCAACAGGTTGAACTGAGACCAAAACCTGATCCTCAGACTTGCTTTGGGACATAGAAACTATGAAGAAAAGTAGCACAAGCTTCTACAAGGCTTATGCTGAACATGTTCCCTAAGTCACATTGGGAAAAAAACCCAACTATGCAAGCAACAGGCTAGTGGTATCTGGCAGACAAGCGGCTGGCTCTGAACATGACACCCCTGAGGTTTCTTCAGTCACAAGTTAAATAGTCTTCATGCCCACATTTTGTTTATAGTGTATTTTACACAGTTCCTTTATCTGGAAAACTGTAGAGAAATGTGTGTTCTAGCCTCTGAAATATTTCACTGTGCAACTACATCTCTCTACAATATTCCCAATGCCACTCTGTACCCCTTACATAAAATTGCACATGGTAGGGATAGGAAAGAAATACTGTTGGTGGAAGGCTTTGTGTGTCCTCCTTCAAACTAGCGTATGAGGCTTTTCCTAAACTAGGAGGAGGAGTCTCATTGTGCCTTCTGCTGTGATAAATGCTGTAGAAGACCACAGTATTAATCTTCACACTTAAGTGTAGCATTTGCAACTAACTGGTATAGCACAGTATTATTACTCACTGGTATTAATCCAGCCCACAAATAGAATTAAATATGAGAGGGAAAAAAAAAAACACCAACAAAAAATATTAAACTAAGAGGAGGAAACCTAACTCCTCTGTTTAACCCTGAAGCATTCTGAGAAACAGTTTATGTAGAATAATAGGAATCTGTATTGTACAGCCACTGCCTCGCCATTGTAATGTTTCCCAAGCTTCTGCTGTGTCTAGATAGAGGAGGTTTCATCTTTGTGGAGGATTTCCATGCTGGTCTGTGTGTGGTACAGTCACAACTTTAAATGTTTTTTAAATGTAGTAACTGTCTTTGATATCAAGGGACTATGTGTTCAGATATATGCTCACATGTCCAACTAACTGAAAGCCTCAATTTGTGAGAAGAAGAAAAGCGAGGCTGGGGACACTGTACAAACGGTGTTTACACCACTGAAGTGCTTTTGAAATGGAAAGACTCTGCATGAGGAGGCTTGCAGCTATGCCACAGCCTTGCCAATACCAGTGAGGAGCTCATCTTCAATGTAGTGTTGAACGTAGGTGGCAAAACTGTAATTTCTCTCTTTTTTTAAAACTATTTTTTCTTCTTTTATTTTTGAAATTTTCATCTAAGCGGCAGTTTCTTGTACTATAGTGACTCCTGCTGGGAGAGTTAAGTTGAAGTAGCTGAAGGTCTCTTACAGATATATCAACTCCCGGCCAGTAAAAAGATGTCCTAAACGCAGGAGATGGAGTTAAACTGTTCCCCTACCTTGGACGCAATGGCTTCTTTCATCACTAAGAACAAACCCCTAGGTTTTACAATTGAGACTGAGAAACTAGTACAGTACTTGTACAATTTTTGATCTACAGCATCACGACGTGAAGCTGCAACAATTAGATGTAAAGGGTCCATTCATGAGGAATAACATCACTTTGACCCTTTGTGTTAGCTCCTACTGCTAATCTTTCCATACGCGTGAACTTACTTTCAATTTGAAGAAGATGAAAAAGTCTTTTGCAAAACCCCAATACTGTTTTCTGATCTATGTACCTGAATGTAGAAACGTAGTCTTACCTCGTTTTTTTCCACTACAAGCCAAGCTACTTGTAATCCTTCCAAGCCTTTAAAGGGGACCTCCCTTGTTAGCATCTCCCAGAGAACCTGGAACAGAAAAAAAGAAAAGAATTTTTATTTCTGTACTTTGTATTTTAAATACATTATTAAACCTTGATACAGCACTATTCTGTATCCAATTATCAGGCAACCAGTTTCCATTTGCAGGAACTTGGACCAGTGTTTGTGTGCAAGATCCTCTCAATAAATTAATTTGAATGTTTCTGCTTTTTCCTCTACAGAAAAGCTCAGATGAAAAACTAGGTTGTGTGGGGTCTAATGCCTGCAATTTTGTGAAAGCCACAGAAAATGCTTTTTACTTTCTTTGTACACTATAAAGTTCACATTTGGCAATTGAGACTTGGACAGTGAACTCCTTCTCTGCTTCTCAGCCCCAACTAGATGCATCTTTGCTTTGTAGTCATATTGCATTTTAAAATATTTCTGTATGATTGCAACTACTGCTTCTCAGTAGCCAGAATATGATCCAAAAGGTATTTTGCTCCTAGGCATTGCCTATGAAAATATTAAATAGATTTTTGCAAGCAACACTGTAATTGTTTATCTCCAAGTATGTGATTATGTTAAACTGAATAATATGCAGCATATAAAAAATTACTCAGTTCTCCTCAATATCTTATAGATGCACTGTCCTTAGACACAGAAAGATCTCATTTTGCATGCTTCTAGCATTTTGGTAACACACTACACAAGAATCTAAGTTACTCTGCAGAAAAGACTTTGGCATCACCAAAAAGGCTCCAAGTGAATGAGTCCAACTTGCTTTTCTGCCATTGGGACTACATACTGAAGTTCAACCAAATTAACAGACACTTTGTACCTTCACTTGTAGATGTATCTTTTTAAATTTTTTTTTCTTTTTCTTTTTTTTTTTTAAATCAGAACCTTCATATACATATCTTGTTACAAATATCTACAAGCAAACTTTTTCTTCTGCTCATATACCAAGCATATCAACAAAAAAGACCTCATTTATGTAGGATCTAACCAAATGCATTAAGATCCTTATGCAAGTCTCTACACCCTCACTATTTGGGTTAGTACCCAGATTTATTCCACCTACATCATTCTGAATGGATTCTGGCCAGCTATGAAGGTAATTAGAAAGAAAATGTGAGAATACTGGCAGATGCTGCTGAAGCAGAAAAAATGCATTGAAGCAGAGTTGGGCCTTTAACCAAGTGAACAGGGTACTCCATCAATAGGCCTATTTGAATAATTCTGCTTGAGTAAGAAGATTGCTTAGTAAAACTAAGGGTCTCTTGGAAAAATAAGTAAAAGGACAGTTTTCCTGAGAATAAGAAATATATTGGGAAAGCTGTTGTAGAGGTAATTCAACACTCCTGTTTGCCTCAATTCATTCCTTTTAGGATAAAAAAAAAAAAAAAGGCTTTTCAATTTGTTATTCCCATTATCACCTCTTTACTGGTAAAGAAAGAAATTTAACTGCAAGGGAAGGAAATAATTTAGCAGTCCCATGTAATTCAGACAAAAAAGCAGAGTATAAAACAGCCAGTTTAAAAAAGAAGCCCATGGACCAAAACAAACATGCACTTGAGCAGCCTTGCAGAACCACCTCATCTATACAGCTGGACCAGGAAACCACAGAGAAGAAACTCAAGTTTGCACATCAGACAGAGCAGTATGTAAATACATCTTCCAAAAAAAGAGCATAATTAATACAAGTTAAATGTCTCCAAGAGCCTTGAGCAGGAAAACTCTTATTGCTCTATCTTTCTTTCAGAAGACTGTAAATTGTGAGGGTTGTCTTGTTTCATTCATGCACATAAGTTTGTGCAGAACATTTTGCACTGAATTCCTTTATCATGACACCTTTAGTGTTTATTTCCACTGCCTGTACGGCTCACTGCCCTCCTAAATCAACAGTGCTAGCTTAAAATACTTTGAGACTGCACATAGTTGAAGAGAAATACAGCAGTCTGACACAATATTAAGCATTTTTCTTAATGTCTTATTTTTTACTACTAGTAGAATAAAGTAACAGATACAAAAGTGCGGTGTCAGAAATCCTTGCATTTATTTACACAGGCTTAGAAAATGTTCTAGCAACAATGCAAATTTCATGTTCAGGACAATGGTCCTGATGGTAATTCCTTCAGTTTCATAGGAGCTAATTTACCTTGAATCATCACCTAAAGCGAACAATTGCATTATCAGTCTTTTAAAAAGTAGCAGATGAGTATCTTCTGCATTCCCATTTGTCTCTTCCTGTCCTGAGGGTCATTCAGAAGCAGCAAAAAGCACCTTGACCTGACTTAACCCAGCCTCTTTATTGCAAGATAGACTCTGTTCATATCTGATGTAATTAATTGATACTGACAAGATTCACTTCCCCTCTCATCTCTGATGGTGTGTGTGGATCACCTGCTTTCCCCATGACATCACATCTCTGTGATGACAGACAGCAGGTGCTCACAGAGAAACAGCCAAGTTAGACACAATGACAGAAAACAAAGAAAGACCATGTAATGTAGGGGTTTGTAAGCTGTGGCCTCTGAAGATGTTGGGCTCTTCTCTGCATATAGAGAAATAGAGAGACAAATGTATGAATGTTCATCCTATACATAAAGCTGAGAATAAGAATCATATGGTCTTCAGAAAAAGTTCACACACTTCTCAGCTCAGCTATGTGTTTCAGTTCTTATCCTCTCAACTGTGTGACAACAACCAAAAGAAAAAACAAAACAAAACAATAAAGCCCCCACATCCCTGCACAAAGCCAATAAGGATTCAAAGTGCCATGTAGGATAGGGAACATCCAAATTAGTAACTTGAGAAAAACTGCAAGTCACTGCAATTTTGAGAAAATCACTGAAAATAAGAAATGCGTTCTCTTGGTAGGAATGTGTTCACAGATGAGGGTCAGGAGCCACAATTAGCAGAAGTGCAGTATGAGCAGAAAGTGTTGCACTCTAAGAGGTACTGCCCTTAGGCATGAAAATGAGGTCAGTCTTCTCTGCATTTATCCAAATGGAAATTAAAGATCTCATAATTCCTTTCAAAAAGAGTAAGGGATAACCCCTGGAGCTGGCCAACATTCCCTCTATAAATAACGTATGTTCTCATAGCTAAAGCAATGTATGAAGTCTTGCTCGGAGCATTAACAGCTGCTACGTTTAATGGCAGTCTTTATGCTACCAGTAGGCAATTAATGGTTTGACTTCTTTGTTCTTGTAAGTGTTAAAATAATTTAGCTACATACATGACATAAGCTTTCTATGATTAAATAAATGTATACTGATACACACACACTGCAGTACACCAAATTTGTCAGCATAACATATTCTGAGCATGTATTTTCATTATTTCAGAACAGCTTTTAGTGTATGTAGAATGACAACATTACTCTTTTGCACTGGGAAGGGAAGCAAGGAATTATTATTGAGCAACGCACACAATGATAGGCGAGTCAATTTTTAGGTTGGTATCTGTTGTTTAAAGTATGGATTTGGAAGTGGATTAGAAAAGAGAATCACAGCATGGCTGAAGGAAAGTGCAAGATATGTCTTTGTGTTGTAGCAAATATCCTGGAACATTTAGCTTTAGCATTTTGTGGCAGTAGTATAAATTATTTACTATCCGTCTCAAGGAGAATATGTAGACCTCTTTAACCATCCATGAAGAGCTGGACAAATGCATCCAAATGTTAGCTATAAATATGTATGCAACTGTTCACAAAGAGGAAAATTTACTTCAGCTGAGGAGTAACTCAGACCTGTAAGGTTGCAGAAGGAATTTGACAGTTCATAGAAAAAAAGCTTTTGCACACCTTCAGATGAGTATTTAAAATCTCAGACTGGTTTGTAGAAAGAACAGCCAGTCAGGAATAGAAAACCAGCAGAAAAGAAATTAAAGAAAAGCATGGGGAAAGCAACAAATATTGCAGAGTATCTATTCCTAGGATCTTAGTAGTTTACATTTGAAAGGATTCTGTTCTTTGTTAACAGGACTTTAACTGAAGAAAAGCAGATTTGTCTCTCCAGCACAAAGGCTGCTGGCAAGTTTTGAAAAGGGATTCTTTAAATTTTGTTTTTATAGATGGTAATCGTTTGAAGAGACACAAATACCCTAAGATTTTTTTCTGGTTTCAGTCTCCTAGCTAATTTGCTGATTGTCTAGCACTTATTATAGGGAGATTCCAACTTTTAATATTATATTCGGACAATTTCTTGCTGGCATAACCCCATTATGTCAGTAGTTTAATCAACAGAGAACTCAGACCATTGCCATTCTTCAATTCTACCCCTGTATCTCCTCTGAAAACTATGATGTTCCAAAACTGGAGTTATAAAAAGATTAATTTATTCCTAAGTGCTTATGAATTCATTAACTCCTACCCACAGCAGAACATATTATCTCAAAAACAATACGTTAAAAAATGTGGGTCAGATATTATTAGGCACACTAAAGTAGCACTCTACACCCATAACCACATTAAAATATTCTAGTAACACTGAACTGTTTTCATAAAGAGAGTAGCTGAGTTTTACCTCCAAGCACAGAACTGTAAAAGGTGATTTACTTTTTGGACAAGGGAAAATAACCTATGTGTGACATACTGTTCCCAAGGCTCTGGCAATACTTGACATGATAAGAAATTAAACATTTTCTTACCTTATCCTACTTCTGGAACATTACTTAAAAGTCAGTTTACACCAAGATGACTATGTGAGCAGTTTGAGCTATAAGACCATGTTTGGAATTTCTCTAACATTTTTGCTTTGTTTTGAAACTGGAATGTTTCCCTTTGGTGGATAGTGTGTGATTGCTTCCAGTAACAGTTTACATTAACATTTAGGTTTGTTAGCTTATGTTCTCTTACTGTTTGTGACCTAGTTCAGTTAAGCAAGCAAGGACTTTGAATCTGCCAATATAGGCTTTTTTTTCCTCCTTGCAAGCCTTCAACTTTTCATTTGTAAGCAATGTCACATCATCTCTCATATTTTTTTTGTTATAAACAACCATTTGACAACAAGTTTTAAGTCATCTTCCTTTGGGATATCAGCTGTAGATGCTACCTTCATAGTGTCTTCCTCACCTCTATCTCCTCCCATCCATCAAAGAGAAAGAGGCGATTCTTGACAGGCACTGAAAGAATTCCTCACTGTGCCACCAACCATTGAATCCGAAACCAGAAATGGTTAATACACAGATATGCATGAAAACTACTACCCCACTTTCTTTCCTTTTTTCCCCCAAACTACTCATTATGGTTGTCAGAGACAGGCCATGGGGCTAGGCACACAACTGATCTGACCACTAGGGCTATTTTTAGAGTATTTTATATTGCAGAGCAAAACCAAGTTAGCTTTTAACCGTGAACAGAGTGAAGTAATTCACATTACTGTACCTACAAACCCAACATTTTAATGAACTGTAACTGGTTGCTCCCCCTTAAGAAAAATGGCAAAATCATTCTGGCTTTTTCTGTATTTTTAGGTAGGGCATCTACCTTCACAAGAGGTACAGTGTCTATTCTCACAGCCAATGATAGCAGGGTCTTTTAAACAACTGAGCATGGAGAAATGGCTTACTTTTTAATATAAAATCAGTGACACTCCACTTTATGGAAACTAGAATCCTAATCCATTCATCCTGTTATACACCTAGTGTAAAGCCACCCTTTTCTCTTCTGTTCTGCTAAAGAACACAAGCGGAGCTTCATGCTGCTGATTGGTCAGTGGCTCCTGCAAGCCTTTGGTGATGTGCTGAACACTTGTGCTAAAGCATGTACTTCCCACACTGGCATGCTGCTAGTCTCATCAGAGAAGGATCTTACTGAACATGCAAGACACTGTTCTTTTATTATTTTTAAGTATGCGATTATAAATTATGGGTCAGTCTTCAAAGGAAGTGTGCATCACACAAATTCTGTCACACTAGACACCTGCTACTATGAACAGGGAAATGAGAAGCACTTACCACTCCATATGAGTATGTGTCACATGTTTCAGACACTGGGAGACTTTGGATAACTTCTGGGGCCATCCATGGAAAAGTGCCCACTAATGACATATGTGTTGTATGGGAGTGGAACCTTGAGGCACCAAAATCACAGATCTGGCAAAAATAAATAAAAATTAAACAGATATTAGACTATTAACCTCATTTATTAGGTATCACAACATCAACTGAAGCAGCAGAATCTCTCTACAAATAATTAAAGTGGTCATACCTTTAAGACGCCATCAGCAGCTATAACAACTGAAAATAAAAATACAATAAGGTTAACGGAATGCTGTTAAAAATAAACACATTTTCATAGCAAAATTTTGTATTTTATCAAGAAAAATGATCCTAGAGTGAACCAGCACCCGAGTATGCTGGTTTCTATAAGAAGCTTTAGAGAACATCTGCTGAATACATGCAAGTCTCTGAACAAATGCCAAACCTATCAGGTCTTACTGTGTTTGAAGAGAGCAACACATCTATAGCTAAAATACAGATAAACTCCATTCTCCCCAGTATAGTTCAGCTTAACAGGAAGCTCTCAGAAAGATTCATTAATAAAAGGCCAAAACGTACAACTGAGGTGACACCTAGACTTTTCTTGACTATTATCTCCCTATGTGCATTATTAAAATCTGTGTCACTCCTATCCCACTACTAGTAGCAAAAGTTTCAGCTAAAAGGCAATGTTCAGCAAATTTCATAGTCAACTGCCAAGTACAGACTAACTAATGCAGTTCCACATCAGGTGCATATTACTCAAAAGCATGAATATCTGTCAAACCTCAAAACAGGCCAAACACAATATTTTCAGATAACAAATAACAGGCCTTATCCAGTGTATTGTGTCTAGTGTCTGCCAGCCCTTCCAAAAAGAAAAAGGATGTGAGGAGTGTCCAGGCAATGTCTGACAGCTGATAAGACACGTATAATCATGGTCAGAAAGACACAACTTGAAAGAGCCCTCCACAGTGCTCTAAATGATGCCAGAGACCGTAACAAAGCTCAGACAGGGTCAGGATGGGCAGGAGGGACCAGGCTCTTCCATGCCTCAACAACTCCTAGTGCAGCTTGATGACAGCAAAGGGATTAGCTAGTTCTGCATGTACACAAAGCTCAAGTACAGACTTAAACACTACATTAGCAGGTTAAAAGTGAATGCAGAGCATTTCAGTGTTTTGCTACTTTACCATTCCTGGACTTCAGATCCCTGTGGATTACTTTTACTGGAGCTTCCATGTGTAAATAGTGCATTCCTACACAAAACAAGGGAACAATCTAGTTAGGGAGGCTGAGCATGGTCATCAGCTATCAGCAGTCAAGTCTTCTGGGTTCCTATTAGTTGTCCTCATTATGAGGTGAAATACCTGTATGTAATGCAGGAGAACCAAAGCTTCGTGTAGTCTAATTTGAGTAAAACACTCTTACATATCTCTCAGGTATCTAAGAGCATATATATATATATATCTCAGAGCATCTACATACGGGCATGTTAATGCTTATTAACATCATATTTAGTTCTTTTCTCTAAGGTATCTACACAGGGAAGCCAAGTTACAAATTTACTGTGATTTCATTAGTTTACACAAATTCCTGTATCACAGAGAACACAAAGGACAAAACAGCTCGTTCTGCATTATTATATTAAGAATTTCAGTATGTTTGCTGAGAATAAGCCCTTAGCTTCCTTAAATGTCCCAATTCAAATAAAATGTAAGGATAATTATGCACTTTACCTCATAATTACTCTACATCACCAAAAATTATGCTCTTGGGACTCAGGGGCAAATCAGAAGCAAAACTGGCTCACAGAAGCCATTTTCAATCCTGAAAGAATTTTGGATTCCTGACAACCAAGGAACATTTTAAAAAGCACAGTGGATGGAGTTTGCTTTTCTTAAGTTTGGTTGGGTTTTTTTTCCTTTTTTTTTGTGTTTTTTGTTGTTGTTGTTGTTGTTGTTGTTGTTGTTGTTGTTGTTCTTTTTTACAAACTGAATAGGAAGTATAGGAAGGCTTTCCTGACTTCACAGGAAAATCATCTCCAGCAGTACACTTTGCTGAATGTGTAGGATAGTAATCCACCCATCTTGCTTACCTTTAGCTATGTCAGTTGCCCAGGTCATGATATGATCCATATCCATCTCTTCACTTTTGTTACTATTAATGTAATCAAACAGTGAGCCAGCAGAAGCATACTCTGTTAAAAAACAACAAACAAACTCACATGAAATTTTAAAACATTGTATCTAAACCTAAAGATCCCATGCAAACTCTGCCAGTTCCAGAAAGCAGTCAGTCTCTGACTTAATGACAAGGATTTTTGGATTCAGCAGCTAATATTATTAGCTGTATAGCAGAAGAGTGGTAGTTTGTTCTTAGTATCCCAACACAGACAATCTACTACTAAGGGTCAAAAAAAAAAATCCAAAAAAAGTAAAATAATTTATAACAGCAGGTGAGAAAATGAAAGGAAATTAGAAAGGTTGGGTGACAAGAAAGCTCAGGCAAAGCAGTTTAAAATCTAGAGTGTTCTAGATGATAGAGGTTCTGGATGCTCCTTGTTCAGGATCAACAAACCTCTTCCTTAATTTCTTTCAACTGCACCTATGGAAATCCACAATAGGATTATATGGTTACAAACAAAGGCTTTTTTAGCCTATTGGTGTTTATAAGTGTGGCAGATGGAATCCAGTCCAACTGTCAGAGCACAAGGCTGACAGCTGGAATTACAAGACAAGTTACACCTACACACATTTAAGTGTGAAACTGGAGACAACTGAAACCCCCACAGTGCCAGTTTTATATAATTTTAAATTCCTACATATTTAAAAAGTGAATTTGCTGCTCCTGATCAGAAGAGCAATTAACAGATGAGTTGGGTGGTATCAGATCCTTCTTACTGTTTCCAAAGACAGAGGATATTTCCCACTGGTGAGCACTATTGCATATAAATGATGTCCTGTAAAAACAGATAATTTCTTTTTTTTTTTTTTTTTTTTTTAAAAAAAGTAAAAACAGATGTTAAATATATAATCTTCTGTTAGGAAGAAAGGATTTGCAAGTAGAAAGGGAAATTAAAATTTTCTTTTCCTATTTCCCCATGGAGGAACAGAGTAACAGATCAAATCATTTGCTCATGAAAAAATGGAATAATGAAACTAGAGGTCTAACCCTGAGGTAAGCAGAGCAGATTCCATGTGCTGCAGGTTATGTTCAGCAGTCCAAAGGCTGTAGCTCCTCTGCTTTAGTAGATACTAAAAAAACTTTATGCTGATTTAGTATTCACTCATGTTTCTCCAAAAACACAACAGAAGTTTGTGAGTTGAAGCAGCTCATACATTTTCTTCTATCTGGTTGCAAAGACAGAGTGAGCATATGCCACCCAGCATAGCTCAAGTAGCACAAAGATCAGGGGGATACAAAGAGCAACTTCAAGCCTTTCATCCTTCTCTCCCAAGGCTACTCAGTGTGCTTCTTGGGCAGAATTTAAAAACTACTTACAAGGCTCCCAGAATCTTCATTCCTAAGGTGGCAAACCAGCTGGTATACAGTTGAAATGCTTAACTTCAGCCATGTCAAAGCAGTCACAAAATCATTCCCTCTAAGACTGCATCAAATGTATCCAAATTGTTACTAATCATAATATTATTAAATGGATGATACATGATTGACAGGCTAAATGCATTAAAAAAAAATAAATCAATGTTACCCCTCATCAAGGAAATCAAAACCACTGTGAGATTGCTTCATGGGGAAGAAAACTCTGGGATCAAGACCAAATCTGTAGCCTAGAAGATGGTCAGTTGTATGAGAAGATTCCAGCAGTAGACGAAAGGAAAGAGGGAGAAAATAGGAAGTGCCTTGAAAGTAAACACTCAAGTGGCAAGTTAGGGTTTGGATCATTGCTGCAGGACCTCCTGCTGAAAGGAGCCTCTGCAGGAGACAGAAGTGGTGCTTCTGATGTCACCGAAAGAGGAGTAAGCTGCTGACCTGCACATTTCCTCAATTAAAACATAGGCTTTTTTTACCCATGATGTCATCATCCATCTTAGAAATGGATTCTTCAGGAATAGGTTTGCTGCAGGCTTTGCATGCCTGTACAATGCATAATTTGATTCCCCAGTGTCAGGGACAACTCGGCTCCCCAAGCCCTTTGCCACTCTTTGTGAGCAGAGGCAAGCAAGCTTCAATGAATAAAGCTTGATCCTTCAGTATTCCTTCTACGTATTTTTTATGGCACAGGTTTTTACTAGACACTTATGGATTTGGAAATTGTATAATGAGGATAATTTTCTATCAATAATGGAAAAGAGGAATTTGGTTTAGAACAAAAAGCTCTGAATGCCTGACTGTGATGGGCTGTGGGATACACCATACATTTCTGTGCTCCAAGCACAACCTCCAAGAACCTTTTGGGAGAAGGCAGCTGTGGTGAAAACTAGATCTGAAAGCTGGGCATCAAGACCGCGTTGACAGAGACAGCCAGTGACACCTAGAATGATGTGTTCCATGTTAGCAGCTCACCAGGCAGGATGATCAGTAATAACACTGATGCACATCCCAGAAGGGAAATGTGTTTTGACTGCAGATACAGCCTTTCTCAGAGAACTTTTGACAATCCCACAAAAGACATTACATGCAGCTAATGCTCGGGAGGTGCCAATGCTTGGCTAAATGCCCTCATCTCCATCACTCTGAAGAAACATTAGTTCTCAGAATTTCCTCGTGTTTGGGATTCTCCCTCATAACAAATGGATCTCTGAGTAAACACAGGAATAAGTCTGCAACACTGAAAGCCATGCAGAAGATCATGGAGTGAAAATTCCTCTAAAAGATACTTTAAGAACAAGTAACATTTATTTTCTCAGTAGCCATTATCTCATATGAAAATGGTATGGGGAAATGGAGCCTTGCATTCCTTCCAACCCATGTGATTCCAGTCTCCTTGAAGCTGCAGGGAGAACCAAGCAGTTTAGCCAGGGTCGAATCAGAGCTCCCCGAGTAATAAACTGGTTAGACTACACAGCAGAGTCTCTTTTTCACATATGGTTAAATAGTCCTCTTTCCCAATGACATCATGAACTACTTCAGCTGCTGTCTGTCCTGTGACTGGCAAGCAGGTCAGATGTCCGAACACTGACCTTCTGTGAGATCAAACTGAGGACATTCTGCTTCAGACATCATCCTGCGTTGTAGATTACACATCTCCTTTGTTACTCTGCTTGACAGTTTACACTTATTATGCTTATGTTATAAATTACAGTCAAATTACATTTCTTGATTTATTCGTTTTTTATTCTTTTTATTGCTTCAAGAAGGTATTCAGGTTCCTGTCTGTATGCACAGTGCATCCTCTGAGTGGTGCAGACTGTGGTCACCCCCATGCACCTCTGGAGTACTGGTTGCAACACCATTACCTCCAGCAGGCTGATACACCCACAAGTAAAGCTCCCCACACTCTGAACTATGCTCTATCTCAGATGTGCTCCAACCGGATTACGCTGCCATCTACTGTGACAGACGATCAGAAGCCTAAGAGACAGGTAGAAATAACTGAATTTTCATAGGTTCTGTCCACCATCTGAGAATCAATAAAAACCTGAAGAGCAGCGTTTCAAACTGATATTAGACTGTGCCACATGCAAAGACTATGCTGTTCATCAAACTCTTTGAAGGATTACAGACATGGCAAAACAAGCCTCCTAATCCATGCTTTCATGGTTCTTATCTCTCCAAACATGGTTTCAGCAGACTGTAGATTTATTTGCTTTGGGTTTTTCTACTACTGTCTTACCTAGTTTCTCCCATATAGGAATGGGAGAAATTACATTATCTGTAATGTAATTTTGTATCTGGACAAAGTCTGAAGATAAGGGAAAGAAGTTTAAAGCAAAAAAACCCAAAACAGAACACAAACCCCAATCTCTGCATAACTCTGGGAATGCCAGAACGAATGAAACCCAGGTTCCAGTGAATAAAGGGAGTTGCCTTACGGCATCTAATAAAGCCTTAACTCTGTTTCAAGCTCTTCCCACATCTGAGAAGTTCACAATGCAGATTTTCTTATTTTCAATACAGGCAGAATTTATGGTCCAGCTTTGCTCTGAGCAAAATCTCAGCCTTCCCTTTCACAGAACTTGCTAGAACTTTGTATCATGAAAACCTTTACTTCTGTCACACGTCAGTTAAAATGGAAAAGCAATTCACAGAACAGAGTGAAAGCTTCTATTTAAAGGAGTGCTGAGTTTGTGCATTAAGAATGCCCCAGGCGCCAGCTGCCTCTGTGCTGCTACCAGCCATGCTCTGAGCCTGGTTCCTACCTCCAGCACTCCCATCAAAGAAGGTTAGAACAATTAGCAAAACACTGAAATTGGGTAGAGCTAGTACCTTGTAACATTGGAGTTTTACAGAATCAAAACAAAAGTCAGACAAAACCCCTTACCTGTAACTATGCCATAATTTGGAGGTTCAATGACAGCTCCGTAGAACTGAATGATATTTTTGTGACTGAGCACACTGAGTATTTCTGCCTGTTGAAACAAACAAACAAAAAAATCAGACAATTAAGAACTGGGCATTTACTGTAACAGTTTATTTTATACCCAAGCAGGTAAACACATATGCATAACATAAATACAAACACACGGTACCCAGGGAAGACTCTCCAGACATGCTTGGCATTTGAAAACCTCATAAGAGAGTTTGGCAGATGAATGCTTAGTATGTTTGGGGAAAATAAAAAAAATACAATTTTTAGACTATTCTTTCATGGCCAGGGCACAGATGTAGAAGCTAAGTCTTTGGAAAAACTGAAGGTCTTGGAAAACTTTGTTCAAAGAAAGATTTGGGATTTTTGGCAGAGTTGTGGCAGTCCTATCCAGAATTTGTGTTTATGCACAAAGTCCTATGGGTTCAGCAAGTCCAGCACTTCAGGCTGTTAGAGCATACCATGCACACACAGCTCCATCCAATGTTTACTGGAAACATGAAGTTTCCAGGCACGCGCTGTAGAGTCGGATTGAATACACACAGCAAGCATGCTCGAGATTGCCAAACAGCATTTGAAACTGCTCCTCAGAGCAGGATGTAGATGTTTCAAAATTCTGAATAAATATACAAAACCTTCAAATTCCACTTGAACAATGCTTCTAGGTTTGAGAAAAAGACTGTGAGAGAAGGAGAACTTAGCCACAGAAAGACATATAGTCTCTGTGGTTTTTGGAAGAAAAAGCTCAGATGTCTCCTTCAAGGTCTCTCAAGTTTTGCCTCTGTAGTATTAAAATAAAAACTCAAGATTTTAGACACATATTTTTGCATAAATATAGTATTGTGCAAATTCAGACACATACTATTATATATTTTTCTCTACAGCAATGCATTCCTTTAAGACTTTCAGATTATGTTAACTCTGTACCAGTCAAGAGCATCTAACAAAAACAAAATCACAATTAATTCCTCTGAAGTTATCGAAAGTATCTGATCTGACTGATGCCATCTCAGATCCCTTGACTGGCTCTAGGAGTGTTGCTTTTTACCTGCAGGTGAGTTCCCATATTTGCTTCAATAGTTGTTTATTAAATTATTCTGTGGCTTTGTAGAGTCACTGAAAAGAGGAAGACTATAGCAGCTTTGATGCAGAAATGCATGGTACATCTGCTAGTGCTACTGTAATAAATGTACAAAGTAAACCAGATTTCTTTTTGGTCTGTGTTTTATAGCTGGCACTATGACACACGTGCGTAACTGCATGATTACAGATTTAAGGTGTCAGATGGCTCAATTTTTTCTTGTTGTTGTTTGAAGTCTTTTCTGAGTAACTTCAATGCAGTTTTTAATTAAGACTTTATCTTTAACTAATGCACTGACATTTACACATACTCAATTAAATCTTGAACTACAGCTTTGAACTTTACCTGGGTTGCACTAGTGCTGCTTAGCCTGCTCAGCAAGGGAAACAGTGTTGCTGTGAAGCGAGTCATCATTTTTTCACAATACCAGAAAAGTATTTTTTAATGTACATGATTTTCAGCAAACCATACTGCAGACTGTCTCACCTACAAGTCCACAAAGTAACTGAACTGGCAGCTATGTAAGCAAATGTGGGAAGACTCACCTGCAAGTAAACAGCAACACTCCTACAGCCAGTCAAGGGATCCAAGAAGGGATCTGTCGGATCAGCAAGAGATCTACTGGCAGAAGGAGCTCTGCCCTCCAGCTGCAGCCCCAGCGGCTTCTCAAGGCAGGGAACTCCAGATGCACTGCCCATTTCACAAGCTGCATCTCCAACCTCCTTCAGTAGTCTGGAGCATGCAGATGACAGCCTGCCTAGTCATTCAAAATTTCATCTCCATGGGCTAGCAAATGCAAGACCCCTATACTTCCAAAAAGTTGTGTACTATGCTTTCGCCTTCTTTGCGAAATATTCAGTTGGGGAATGCCCTCTAATTCCTACCAGCATTACTGCAAGATAACCAGGAGACCTAATACTCCATGATTGCATACTTGAATATTGTTAAAAATTATACAGGCCACAAACAGCATTAGACAAACTATCTAGACAACCTTTTCTTGTAAACTTTGGCTGGTGCAGAGCAGAAAAAACCTGTCCTCTTGTACAGGACTCAAATATACATGTCTTTAAAGCACTTTGCACATTACCTGCCGGTGTTTACAATAGAGGTACTTCAGCAAGTCGTTAGAATTAAATTGACTGGTCTCACGTTTAACTTCCTGTGGCATAAAGTATTTAGGTCCTGGCTACAGAAGTAGTACTAGATAAATCTTTTAAGAGAATGATTAAAAATGCCACATGATGAACACATCCAAGTGCAGTAGCTCCCTATTCCACTGCAGCAATGTGCAGAACCCAGTGCCTGTCCTCCATCTCACACAAGATGCTGCTGGATCCAGCGGAAGCCCACCAGAGTCACTAGAAAACAGGAGGGGCTGCATTGCAGCCACACCACCAGCAAAGCCCAGGCCTACCAATCAGCCAGTGGTACCATCAAATGTACAGCAAGAAGAAAGTATAGAAGAAATGGGCCAAGAAAGCAAGTCCTTTGATGATGCAGGCACACTGACACACAGTACTTTTATTATTTGGAGATTAAAACATAATTATTTTCTAAGATTATCTTATTTACAGTGTATTACACACTCAGACCTCATTCCAAGAGTATGAAGAAATTGTCTGTCAACCATGGCCAGTACCATCATCTTCACATTCATGTTTGTACTGTAAACTGGGATTTAACAGACACCAAAGCAAGCTTCCAACTAAGACTAAGGAGAAGCACCTACTAATTGCCCACAGATACCCCAAAAGAAGAAGTGGTGGGGGAAAATGCCAAATCTTTCTAGGGACCATTAATTCCAAAAGAAATCCTTTCTAAACACTTTCAATCACTCTGCTGTTGTTAGCACTAGTGATTCCAGACTATTCCTTTCATGTTCTGCTCCTTTCAATTGCTATGTATCAGCTGTGAACTCTATTAGCCAATTTAAAGACATTTATTCCTTAGCTGAGAACCAAATGCAAGTCAATCCACATCTCTGAAGCTTTTGTACTTTTTTTTTTTATCAAAGAGAATGTGCCACACTTCAATGAAAGACTGACTTGTAGATAGCAAATTACAAAGTGGTAGTTAAAGTCCAATATTCCAAGTCTTTTAAACACTTACAGGAATATTTAGAATTATCTTTAAGCATCAGACTCATACTTCAATCAAAAAATGCCTAAATGTTTGGAAGAAAATTCTGCCATGCATCTGTCTGCCTAAAGGCCACTGAAGAAGCCAGCCCAAACTGCCTCGGGTATGACACACTTCCCTTGGTAAAGCTGCTATCTTACGCAACTTAAATGAGCATCAGTTTCCTTCCTAAAGTTATAGTGATGACAAGTAACAGGTCTTCAGTTACTTCATTATATGACTTTTTTTGTGTGAAGGATTTTTATTTTTAAATGTTGGATTGAAGCAGAAATAGAAGGAGCTCAGCTGAAAAAAAAAAAAGCACAGCCCAGATGCAAACTTCTTGGACAAAACGTGAAGATACAGTCAGACACACAAGGTGACTGCAGTGAAGTTGAATAATACACTTAGTCCCATAATCAACTTAGTCACAGCCTGGTACTGATCATCAACCCACACTAAAAACCATTCACCCTGTACTTAGACCACAAGTATGGGTGAAATTATATCCTTCTCTCAAGTCCTGCTGAAGGGGATTACAGACTAGATGCCATTTATTGAAGGCAAAGGGATTCAGAAGTCTAAACAAACTTAATTCACTGTTTACATAACTCAACTCCTATCAAGAAACCTTCAAGGTCAGAGCAAATGATGCTAAAAACATTTTAATTTAATTCTCACTGGCTCCTGTAGCATCCCTGTAATTCAAACCCAATTCATAAGACAACTACAGTATAAGACTTAGGAACTCAGGTAATCCCTCAATGTACAAACTAATTGTGTCCTATGAACCATGGTCTAGATCACAGTGCTTAACAGCTGATTTGAGTTCCTGTTTTAATCTCTGCTTATTGACATACGTGAAAATGTCAGTTACATCATCTATGACTGACTTCACTCTACAGCTGCCTCTAGACCTGCTAGTTCTCCTCTTAACCTTCTAGTACAAACAACTATGCATAAATACTCATATCCTCAGTATTTGCAGCAGATAAAAACAGTGCCCTCCTCTAGGCCTTGTCTATGTTCAGCAATTGTTGAACAGAAATCACCAGGATAGATTTGTGAGTGTGGCCAGCAGCAGATGAGGGGACAGAGCAAGCTACCTGGACAGCTGGCCTCATCACGCTGGGATGACATAAATCGTAGCTTACTTTGGCTCTGTCCAGTGCCAGCACAGCAAAATTAGCAAACATAGTTTAGCTCTGACAAGATCTTGAAGGTCAAAGCTGACTGCAGATGTTGGTGACGGCCACCTGATGCTGAGCTGGCATTACTCAGGAGCGCAGACAAGGCCCTATCGTCAGATCTTTAATTGCAGCCACAAAGGCAGTAAGGATGTGGACGGAGGCATTTTGGGTACAGCTGTGTTGTTGCCTGCCAGCTACTCATTCATACCAGCCGCAGCTGCTCTTGTTAGAGCTCCCTATCCCAAGGAAGCTAAAGTTAGCAAAGACCAAACAAGTCAGCATATTTTAGTTACTTTGGTCCTCCTTGGAAATATGTTAGAAAGTTACTAGGCTCACACTTGTAGTCAAGAGAAGTGATCAAGGGTTTGGGCTAGCAGCCTATTCCAGCAGCACAGCTGGAACTGCAAAAGAACATCTGTTTAGATGTACTGTTTTTCAGTATCAAAAGACTTTTTGCTTGGGTCTGGGCAAACCGGGGCCCACAGCAATTTAATTGCCATTTCTTCCAGGTCTCCTTGGAGCAGCTGGTCAGAGAAGACAAAGTATGGTTGTCCTTCCACCTTGGGCTGAGCACACTGGTTTAGGATTAACACAGGTAGTAGCTGCAGCCACCTGTGAAACCATCATGTCAGTCAGCAGGCAACGAACTCTCCTGTTAATAAATCAGTTAATTACATACCATGAGGCAACTTCATTCCATGCAAAATTGCAGAGTTAGACATGGTTAACTACTTAAGGAATATGATTAATACAACTTTGTTAATCACCTTCTAGTATGTATTATTATTAACTTGTGCAATAATTTGGTTATTTACTTTTCCAAAGAAATGTTTGCCATGTTTATTAAGGAGAGCTTATTTTATTTATTTTCTTTTTATTAAGGCAGCTTTGAAAAGATATTTTTTCCTAAGTCTTGTAGCATTTTAAAGGCTTTGACCTTGGGAGAGTTGCAACTTAGCTATTCTCAGGGGGTTTTACAGTCTAATAAAAGGGCAGCTAGAAGAGGCCAGCTGATGTTTTATTAAAACCATTCTATTTCCTGACAACCACAGAAAAAAAGATATAGAATGCTAACACAAATCAATCCCAAACCTTTATTTCTTCATTTCTGCTCAAAACTACATTCAGTCTGTGTCCATTTCCAGTGCCTTAGGAATGCTCTTCTGTAAATTCACTGGTGTCTAGTAATGGATGATGTCTCTTAAAATCCACAGTTTCTTTAGGTAAGTGAACTCAAAACATCAGTTTACAGATGCAATACTAAAACGAGTATCCAAATATACAGTTTAGCTCCAAAACACTAGTAAAATACACATCTTAGTATCCTACAGGCTTAAAATTTTTGTAAAGTGTGATGCTGACAAATTAAGCAAAAAAAAATTTGCATATTTTTCACAAGATATTTTTGTTTAGTATGGCTTAACATAAATATTATACAGCCTCTTGATGACCCTTAAATCACATGAAGGTTTTGACAGAAGCCAGAAATTATGCACAGCAGATAATTTTTACTACTTCATTGTTTCTGTCCTTTCAAAAGTTAAGCTGAATACAATTAATGAGCCAGATATAGAAACAGTTTATGTAATTTAGCTCTTTCTGGATTATTATCATTCCACAATTAATACTCTATCATTGATAACAAATATTCCCCTTAATACACAACATTTAAAGGAACAAGTAAAGAATTTTAGAAATATAAAACTACTCTGAAAAATTTTATAGCAGGGATGTTATGTAATTATTACAGTTTTTAACCTTAAAAAGAACATCAAGCAGATACAAAATAAAGATTTGGGACTTTTCCTACTTTTTGGTATGTTCTCATCAATTTTAGTAAGAAAAAATATATGAAGGTTTTGTGCTTTGCAGTCTCCAAGAAGAAAGCCATTAATAAGCAAAGCACACTGATGATCCAGTTCAGAGAATGTTTGTTAAACCTATTAAACTGTCTTCGATAATAAACAAGAAGAAAACCACATCAATATGGCAAAGCTAAAGAATCCTCAGTGAGATTTTTTTAAACTGTAAATAAGCAGAATTAGCACATGATTTGACAACTGCTGTGGACACCCCTTTCAAAAGGCCAGTCACAGATCTTTAAACTATGGCTGCACATCACCTAAAGCTGTGTGAGTTTGGAGTTCTTCTTTAGTATTTGTTTAGAAGATCGCTTTTCCAAAATAAAAGCTATTTTCCATAGCCCATTATAAAGTTAAAACTCTGTCAGCATTTGTTATGTCTTAGAAGACAGACATATATTCGGTGTTACAGGGATACTATTTCTTAAACCACACAGAAAAGAAGGGTTAAATTACATTCTCAGGCAGATGCCACCAACACTTCTGTAAAAACAATAATTAAATTATCCTAAGTATATCTACAATGACATACAAAACATATTTAAAAGCATTTTGATTAAGCAAATGTTTCAAAGTATCAAATTTACATCCAAAATTATGTTGTACCCTGTTACAAGTCCCAGAGATTAAAAATGGAAATATAAAGGAAACTTAATAAAATTCTCATTGTTATATTATCACCCTATCATTATTTTAAATCCGTTGTTTTATCTCACCACACAATTCTCAATTCTCATTTTTTGAAATACTGTGATAGAAACGCACACTTTAAATACTTTGGATTGACTTTTGAAGAAAGGGGGGGGAAATCTCATTACCAAGATACTCATGTTAAACTGTCATAAGGTCCTACACTGAAGGAATATAGACATGGATTTATGATGTGCTGTTTACAGGTTCACCTCATCTTATGTAGTTTACTTCAAAATATTTCATGTGCACCATGCAGTAGCAAATGTCTAAGAGCATTTTTGGAGGTAAGGAACACTGTAGGATATGCTAGTAGTAAAATGTATTGGATATTCATCTTTTGAAAAGAAAACTGGGTTTTATAATCTCCTATCACTTTTTATAGCAACCATTGCACAGGACTTGGCAGTTTTAAGGATAATTTGAAGGCCGTGGGATTAGGAGTACTATCTAGTGAATTCAGAACATCCCTGTCAAAACACTGCAAAGGCTTGCTCAGCTCATGGAAAGCAGGTTGGTCCCTCCAAAAATCACAGGGAGAGCTGTCCTCGTGATGTGGCAGCAGACCTCCTACCTCATGCAGAAAGAGGGAATTAGATCGAGCCAACTGGCTCAACCCCGTCACAGACCTTTATCAGCCGAGTACAATAACCACATGGAGCCCAGCCAGCAGGAACCAAGCAATTGCAGGATCATGGCGTTGGTCTTTCTCATGGTGGGGGACTGAAAACTTACTATCAGTGAGAGAAGAAATTGTTACCAGAAGCTGCAGCATTTAGGATCAAAGCAAGGGCACTTTCCACAGAAAATCCTTACAGAAGGTTTACTAAGCTTTAAAATGACAGTTTGAGTCACAACTACACTGCCATTTACCAAAAAAACCCAAAACCTAACAACCAAAGATCATAGTCAAGTAACTCATTTTCACACAGATTTCAACTAGAAATCCACAACAGCCAAATATATCTCACTGGAGTGGGACATTTTGCAGCATACAGCTTCAGACTGTATCAAGCATTTAATACTAAGGTACCTGATAAAGGGAGATCTGCCAAGAACAAGTAGTTTGGATTTCCCAAGTGTACTCAGTTAGTAAAAACCTTCAAAACACACATAAACTATGTATGTGTAATTATGTAAGAGTTTAGAAGTGAGCAGTGTCCTGCAGTATTATACATCTTTCTTTCAGGCAGATTTAGAGCAAGAAGCTACCTCCAGCTGCAAGGCAAGAGCAGCAATTGGATGGAAACAATAGATGACTGGACTAAACAGCAGGTTTGAAATACCTGAGCTCCCAAACAGCAGTTTATTTTCAGCAATCATCATTTCTCTTCTCAATGTTGGGAAATTTTCCCATTTACTTGCAATCATTTTGAACACAAACCTGCTTTGACTACAGAGCACAGCAACAAAATCCATGGCATTTCTAAAATACAAGGGAATAATGAAATGTGAAACTTTCTGACTCTCTGCTCACTCCTCAGGTGAGGAGGTAACATGGCAAACATGCAACACCTGAATCTTTCCAGATCCAACAAATGCAAAAACATCCAAGGAAATTAATTCTGCAATCAAAGTTACTATAAGCCTCATGAGTGCCTTGCTGGAAAGACATTCTGGTACAACAGTGATGGACAAAATCAGTCATCTCTCCAGGAGTCTCTTGCAGTGCTTAGGAGCAACAGAAGAGAAAATAGTGTCAAGGAAATGGTATCTGGAGAAAGGCCACATCCATACATATCCAGCTAGAGCAGTGATTTTTCTGAGGTCTACAGAGTATTAGTAAGGAATCTGGATAAGATAACTTAGAAGAACAAGTCTAATCACATTATACAGTGGCTTCTGCTGAACTGGCACAGACTTCCAACAGAGACAGCAGCAACTATACTAATGGATCCTAATCCAGCTCTCTAAAGCAGTCTGATCTTTCCGCTGAAGTATTTTCTCATACTTGATAAAGAAAACTGTGATTTAACCAAGGAAAAAAGTCATTATGTTCTTGGTAACACTCACTTTAAGCCTGTCTTACAGTAGATTAACTCAACCTACTCTAGCTAATGATAGAGACAACACTTGATGAGGATTCCTCTTACTGGGATCTCAGTGATTGCTGCAATTCCAGAAAATGGTCTCAAGTAGACAGGCTGAGCCCACCTTCATGAAAACAGCGTATCACAAGATGTGTTACCTCCCTGTCTTATGCTAACAGTAACTTCTGGGGAACCATGTGAGGTTTCTGCTTTCCACATGGGCTGTAAGAGCTCTGTAGAAGGCTCTCCCCAGTTAACACTGAAAAATTACCTGCCCCTGCATAAAAGCAAAGAATTGCTCCCTACCCAGAGACCACCTCCTTTAAAAAGACAAAATTTCCAGCACAGGAATTCCAGCTGTGACGAGCTGACATTAAAATAAAGGAGAGAAAGTAGCTGCCAACTACAGAAGTTCTTCCCTTGACGTGGCTCAGAGTCCTCCACAGTCAAGAAGCATTTTTCAAGCCACATTTACCTGTGCCAGAACACAAACTTACAAAATCTGGGGTTTTCAAAGAAATGAGTTATCACTATAACCTGAACCTCTGACTGCTGTGCATTATCTGAATAATGCACATCCTGGTTTTTCTGTGCAACGGTCAAAATAATTCACCAAGAATTGCAGTAAAGTCTTCACCGTGAATCTGCTTCCGGTTTTGGTTTTACCATGTATTAGTGATAGATCACCTTCTTTCCAAAATCCAGCAAAGCAAGTTGTGACTTACCAAGTCTTCTTTTTCTTTACCATGACTTAAGCAGTAAGCATCCTTCCTCAGGTTACAGCCAGATCTCCCTTTCACCTTGCCGAGACTGACAAGAATACAAGCAACAAAGTCTTTGGAACACAGGACTCCCAATTCCACCAAAATCTGACTGTTGTACCTTCTCCAGTGAAGTATGACTACCCAGACCATGCCATCACACAAAAGGCAAAACAACAGACTTCACAGCAGCTATGTCCACACTACCACCTAGACCACTATGGCTAAGAGTCTCCATTCCCAACAAAACTAGTTTCAAGACATAAATTCCTTACCTGTTTTTCAGAAAAGTTACTCTTCTTTTTCCAAGACTGAAAACTGTATTTTACTTAGAAATTTGACTCAAATGCTACTCCTACTGGGCAGTGATGGTTAAAAAAGGAAACCAGACAAAACACCTGAAATGTCAAGCTTTTAACTTTATGCAAATTAGATCCACTGTTTATTTTTTCTTGGGATTCTTCAGGCTACACTCAAGATAGCTCAATCTTTTTCCATTAAGACTAAAAAATTTCAAACAAAACAACACCTAACAAAAACCTCGAAGGAAAACTAGCAATATTTAAAGCATTTGTTTTAGTGTCATAAAACTACATTTGTTAGCATTACTGTACTATATATTTCTGACATATAACTTCAGCTTTCCCCCTACCTTGATGAATTTCTTGTACACAGAACTCCTTATCTAGACTTCTTTATAGCTATCAGCTTACAGAGATCTGCGAATAACAACTATTTCATATCTAATCCTAGTTATAATTTTTTTCAGAAAACTTTTAAATTATATTTACATCATATCTATACAAGAATACAAGTGGTCAGCCTCAAAATAAATTGTTTAAAAAGACAGAAACTTGAATACCAGTATCTCTGAACTCTGTAAAAAGTGGAAATCTAGGAAAACCTATCTAGAAAAGTGATAGAGACTAATTACACAGTGAACGGATATCCTATGAAGGCAGTGGCTCGAGTTTCATTGACAGCAGGCTTACAAAGAGCACAGAATTGGCAGAGTTTTTGTACTACCACAGGATACCGAATTAAGCCAAAAGTCTGACTTTCTCATTGCTCTTCTCGCAAGCCAGTTCCTTCCCCAAAGTTATGACAAAACCACCAGGGATACCCTAATGTCTACCCACAGCTCTGTCGTTCAAACCCATCAAGAAGAGCAACACTGAGTAACAAGCCAAACGGGTAATGCAAAGCGTGAGACCTGCTCCAACTTCTCTGCCATGTTTTGGTGGAACACAGCACATGCAAGCCGGGCACATTCCCTCTAAGGAGAGCTGGAAATATGCAAAAATCACAGCATCCACATGCCACTACTTCTCATTCTCCAACATGCACAAAAAGTTTCTGAGAACTGCTCTAACTCACACACATAAACAGAACAAAACGTCTAAAAGAATGCGAATGTAGGAAAAAGTGGTAAATAGAAGACAGTTGAATGCAAAAATAACAGTACTGCAATAATACTCTACAATGTAACCACAGCACAATTCAGAGTAAACATGTAAAAGGAAAGAAAATCTTGAAACCACATTCAGCTTTGGCATTTCTCCATTTGTGAGTTTCTACTTTCACGCCAGTCATCTGCACGTTCAGACTTCATTTCAGTCTCTGTCATAATTTTCTTAGAAAAATTTCAGACATATCTGAAATAAATATGAGAGGATTACCACAAACGTACCCCAATGGGGGATTAAGAATGTTTAAAAGGCCGGTTAGAAAATGGAGATAATCTATTTTGTGATTACAAAACAACTGACTTGCTCTATTTCCTCCATCCCCCCACACTGTGCTTCCCAAGGACCTGCAATAAATGAAAGAGCAAAGAGGAGTGAGAATGCTGCATTACACGAGCCCACAAGAACTTCAGGAGCAGGGTCAGGTTGTGCAGTTTACCAATGAAACCTCTTTCTCACAGGCTGTACCCAAAAAGCCGAAGAGGCGGCAACAGGCTGCAGCTAATGACAATTCCAGTCTGAATCTGAGCGCAGCAAAAAGAACTGGGATCTCTCCTCCTATTCTAGCAATGCCCGTACGATTACGGTTTGATTTATGCTCCAAGTATCACAAGGATTAGATTGGTGAAGTTCACTACAACAAACAGGGCTCACAAGGTGGATCCAGAGCCCAGGAGTTCCGTGCTGCTTCAGTGGCACAGAACACATTAAAACCTGCAACATCTCCTTTGGTGTGGAAGAACAACAGCATCACACATACCACAGCTTCCCATTTTCCAATGCCAGAGAGACGCAAAAACTCATCAGAGGACTACTCTAATTTACATACAGGGAGAAATCAACTCCCACCAAGGATCAGACAGGAGCAAATGCCATTTCCCATGCTACCTTCAGGTTAAGCAAGGTTAGGATGCCTTTAAGCATTCTCCTTAATCTAAGCAAAATCATCCTGTAGCAATACTGATCACACAGCTTCACTGTCTGAGACACAGCTCTCTGGAGGGCACAGCCAGAACTCATCTCCATACTGCAGAGGGCTGTATGGCTGCATGGCATTTCCCCTCCCTTGCCACTGCTACTGTGCTGTGCACTTGGCTTGCAACACCACTGGCCTGCTGACGGTGTTCACTTCTAGGAAACAATGCCCTGATTCCAGGGAAAGTCCTTCCTTCTGCCTGGAGGAAAAAAAAAAAAAAAAAAAAAAAAAAATTGAGCTTAGGAAGGCTAACTCTTATAATAAAGATGCAGTATTGGCAGGAAAATAGCACCCAGAGAAACATTTCTTCTCCTCTTCAAGTACAGTTAGCAGTATATTGTTATTAGTATTCAGTGTTACTATAAGGATTTGGCTGATCCTGTATGTCCAAAAATGGTGATAATCCTTCTGCTTTCTTCCTTCTTGAGTTTGAATTATTCCAGTTCGGAGGGCTTCAAGATTTGTTCTCAAGGCCCATTTCATCAACTGTCTTTGTCTTTATCAAATCTGGCTATAATTACTGTAGTTGGCTCTGAGTGGAGAATGTAAGACCATATGAAGACGCCTTGTGCTGAGCAAGCGTGATGGCCTTGCATATTACTGCAAACCTTGCAAATACCATTTATTAATATTTCAACTATTTATTATTCCATATTGTATCTTCAGGGACAGCACCTCGTTGTCAGCTTCAGAGATGGTTTGGAAAGAAACAATAATTTTTAGTTGTAGCTAGGAAAAGATTAAATACCTATCTTTAGCACTTTCAGGACAGATAAATTTGTGATGAATGCTCATAACACTTGCTAAAAATCTAACTACATTTTTAGCTAATAAACTGTTTGAGAAATAAAGACATTTTCTACAGAACAAAAATAAAACCATACTCTGCCAAAATTTGGAGGAAACTGAGCATTTCAGTTCGGTCGATGCGTCTAACTTTAAGCACCTATGTTTGAACATGATCTTGGTAATTATTGCTTTGAGTTCTCCACTGCTTGCTCCCATCACTCCCAAAGCACAAAAAACAAAACTCTTGTTTTGAAGATTAAATATTGAGAAACAGAGATCTTAAGCCTTAGAATCCTGCATCTTTTCATATGTCCTCATAGTTTAGTTTAGACTAACATGCCTTTATTATTATGCATGTACAAAAAAGAAAGTACCAGGTGCAATAACCTGCTGAAAATATTGCTTTTTTTTTCCCAAAGTCTCTATTGAATTAAGAATTTCAGATGTGTTGAAGTAAATGGTGGTGCTAGAATATTAAAGTTGCAAAATTCAGGTCCCAGTTCTTCCAAATATATAATTTAAGATATGCAGCTTCTTTAGAATGGGAAGTGAAATTCCTCATTCTGTTAAACGCTATGTACAGGGGTGGATTTTCACAATGATGAACAGCCTTATCTGGTGATGAATCCTCAACTGAAAGCTCACAAAGGGACCTCTCTACCTCTTCTTCATTTTTGCATTTCCACTTGTCTCTTGAAAGGGGTGCCTCACAGGAGAACCTGAAGAGTAAGATTTTAAAATACAGAACTGAAATCCATCAAACCCAGGACTGTGGTCCAAACCCAACCAGACGTCAAGCCCAGAGATACGAATGTATGCTCACTTCTGCCTAATAAAATCTGAATCAAACACTTTGCATCTGATTCTCTGTGTGAGCTTTTATGCAAACTTCTAAAGTGCAAGGAATCCTGGGGTGGAAGAGAGATATTCTGAGAGCTTTCACATAGTCTGTGTAATTAGGGAAACCACTTCCTTTGATTGTAAGTGTTCAAAACAGCTGAATTTCTTCTTTCAAAGAACTCTGTGATTTGGGTCATCTCTTTCACTTGTTCTTTCATGTTTCTCAAGATGAGAGGTGAGACTGTAGAGCACATTATTTAGGAAAAAAAAAGATTGTACTTTTTGTTTTAGGGATTGAACTTGGACTATTCAAAAGATTGTCATTTGGAAATACATCTTTCTTTCCCTCCCTCTGTTTCCCTCCTTTTCTGATAAGCTCTTCAGTGGCTCCAGCGAACATAGTCCGAAATGCCAATTTAAAACTAAGGGAAAACTGAAATATGATACATAAAGGAAAAGGGACTCTCATTTTCCTTTGTACGGTTGTGGCTGAATATGTAATTATAAAGGAGCTCTAGCTGCAGGATCTCAGTCCTGATGTCACATTTACTTTTTTAATGGTTCTAAATACTGACCAAGCAAAAAGGCAGAAATACAGATTTTAAAAGACAAACAAAGTAGCTGGCCTGGTCTTTGAAATGGGTCTGCAGGTTTCTTCTTTCCCAGAAAGGGAAGTTAGGTTGCAATATCTAGGGAACGACCGTGTCACCAGAGCTAACAGTCGATGCCAGTGTTGCTACAGAATCAAGTGTCACTTGCCCTGAATTTCTTGAGCAAGGCACCCGGTCAGTGCTGTTACTCCACATTTATCTTGGTAACAGCCATAACATGCAGGCAATCTCTCTCTTCTCACAGTACAGCACAGAAACACATCAATGAAAAAGCAGGGGGCTTCTTACTGTGTATTTCAAATTTACTATGTAACAATATGCTTGTTTACCCCAGGAGGACCAAGCTTTATTCCCAGTCCCTGAAAAATATCACAGGACTGCTTCCAGAATTGTAGCACTAACAGGGAAGTGGTTTGCAATGGAAACAGAGTAAACCACTTGGGACACAGCACCAGAAACCACATTACTGTCAACTTCTGTACAGACAGATGAGATGCTGACTTGGAGAAAAGACTTTACAATAAAGACTTTGGTACAAATAAATAAGGAATTGAAAAAGCAAAAGCCAACAGCAGAACTCCAAAATGTGTGATTCTAACGAGTGGGGTTCTGGATCTTGTACTTGCCTTTAGGGCCCTCATAAACTCTTACAGTGTGTACTAGCAAGGCAACATCCAAAAGGAAGAGCAATTCAACAGCTCCAAATTTTATCCATCTGTTGCACATAGATCCCACACTGCACCTCAGCATATGCAAACACATCGAGAGGTCAAAGAAAAAGGCTTCTCATTGGTTCAGGAGATTAAAAGTATAGAGTTCACCAAAAAGGAAAACCACCAACCACTACTTAGAAGCCATCATCTTTGACAGGACTGCCACAAAGTCATACAACATTACTAAAATTAATTATATAATTAGACAAAAAGTTATTTATGTGTTTTTCCCAGTCTAGCTGCACACAGTACATTTTCTCGGCTGTTTCGTGATTTTTCGAAGGAAGGCAAAAAGATATCCTCTTGGAAAAAGCCACTCACACACTCAAGGGTGCAGCAACTAGAATATTTAAACAAGTTTCCAGAACAACAACCTACTCACCTCTACTGTCTCTGCCAGATAAAAATTTGTAGAGAGCCTCAGCTTTCAATGAAAAGCTGACTCTCACCCTACCTGCCTTCCATTTTTTCCACCTTCCAAAGATTAACTTCATACAAAACAACTGCATTTTGTCTTCTTTTGTCTACCAATGCTTCCTCACTTCTCCTGCAGCAGTTCTAGGGTTCTTACAAACCATGCTTACTTTTGATGCAGCTACTGGAAACTCACGGGTCTGTAACAAAACCTACAGCTAAGCAGTGATGTGTATATCATGACATAATTTTTCCTCTCTCCTGCTTACAATTGTTTAGCCTTAAGTAACCTAAATTTTCAGAAGTTTTGAAGGAAATATAGTATTGGCCCACTGTTAAACAGGAGAGGAAAACTAGTCACCAACAATGCTGAAAAAGCAGAGATCCTCAACACCTTCTTCACCTCTGTCTTTGCCAGTGCTGTTGGGTCCCAGGCCATAGGAACAAAAGTCCAGGTTGATGCAGATACTGACCCACCATCAGGGAAGGATGAGTTGGGTGTGTCAACTATTACAGGAGCTTGACCTGTACAAGTCTATGGGCCCAGATGCCATCCATTCTGTGGTGCTGAGCTGGCTGACGTCATTGCAAAATCATTTTCCATAATCTCTGGTAAGTCATGGAGATCAGGAGACATCCCTAAAGACTGGAGGAAGGCTAATATCACCCCCATCTATAAAAAGGGTTCAAAGGAGGACCCATGTAATTACAGACCAATTAGCCTCACTTCAGTCCCTGGAAAGGTCATGGAGCTAATCCTCCTGGGGACTATCACAAGTCAATTGAAGCACATGATTGGGAAAAGCCAACATGGATTTACCTGCGGCAAATAGTGCTTGACCAACCTGATCGCCTTCTACAACAAAGTAACCTGCTTGGTTGATGCAGGGTGAGTGGTGGACATCATCTACCTGGACTTCTCCAAGGCTTCTGATGCAGTCTCTCACAGCTTCCCAGAGAAACTGACTAGTTACAGCCTTGACAAGTGGTCTGTGCAGCAGATGGGGAACTGGCTGACAGACCATACCCAGACAGTGATAGCAAATAGTACCTCCTCAAACTGGCAACTGGTCGCAAGTGGGGTCCCCCAGGAATTGATATTGGGCCCAATGCTGTGTAACACTTTCATAAGTGACCTGGATGTTGGGATCAAGAGCACCCTGCTGAAGTTTGCTGATGACACCAAGTTGAGTGGGGAGACTGACACTCCAGAAGAGAGAGCCACCCTCCAGGATGACCTAGAGAGGCTGAAAGAGTGGCCCAGCAGGAACCTTATGAAGTTCAATGGGGAGAAGTGTAAGGTCTTGCACCTGGGAACACATAATCCAGGAGTGCAGCTCAGACTGGGATCCACCTGACTGGAGAGCAGCACTGTGGAAAGTGACCTGGGGATCTTGGTGGATAACAGGCTCAACAGGAGGGAACAGTGTGCTGCAGTGGCAAAGAAAGCCAAGAGGACACTGGGCTGCATCAAGGGCATCACCAGCAGAGATAAAGAAGTCATCATCCTAATCTACTCAATCATCCTACTCTACTCCGTGCTTGTCAGACCACAGCTGGAGTATTGTGTTCAGTTTTGGTCTCCACTCTACAAAAAGGATGCAGCCAGGTTGGAGAGGGTCCAGCAAAGAGCCACAAGGATAATCAAAGGACTGGAGGACCCACCACATGAGGAGAGGCTGAGAAAACTGGGTTTGTTCAGCCTTGAGTAGAGAAGGCTTAGGGGAGACCTTATTACCATGTTCCAGTACTTAAAGGGTGGCTACCAAGAAGATGGACACTCCCTATTTACAAGAAGTCACATGGGAAAGACAAGGGGTAGCAGGCACAAGTTGCTCCTGGGGAGATTCCAATTGGACAGAAGAGGTAAATTTTTCACCATGAAGACAATCAAACATTGGAATAGTCTCCAAAGGGAAGTGGTAGATTCCCCCACACTGGACAATTTTAAGTATCAGCTTGACAGGATGCTGAGCCGTCTCATATAAACTACAGTATTGCCTAGAAAGGTTGGACCAGATGATCTGTGAGGTCCTTTCCAACCTGGCATTCTGTTACTCTTTGATGTGATTCTATGAAAATAAATGAGCAACCAGAGACAGAAGAATAGAAATAAAAGGCATGTGGCACTGTTCCCTTTCAGTGACACCCAGGAACCAGGCACTACTTCGCTGATGGCCTTCCTGCTGGCAAGAGGCTCTCAGGGCTTGGGGCAGTCAAGCTGCAGAGGGGACAGGGCAGGTGGAGAAATGGTGGCTGTTACTGGAGTCACTCAGTTTACCAGCGGAACTGGCTTTCTTACAGAGAAATTATGCAGAATGCAGATGCACTAAGCATTCACCTAATGAACAAATATGTACATGCAAATACAATTCTTCCCCAGTAGCAGAACTGTAACAGATGAAACACATGTAAAAAGATGAACAAACGGGGCAGTTTGGAGGCAGCTGGATCAGAAAAGCAGCTCCGTAACGTCCCTTATTGGCCCCATCTCCACAGTGTGTTAATGCAATTAATGGAGTATGAGAGAAAGAGTTAATGCTAAAGCTGCTCTCTGGGCTCCGCCACAGCCTCCAGCTAACATAAACAGGTCTGAATGTTTCCTCTGGACTGTTTACAGTGCCCTCTTAAAAAGGAAACTTTCTCTATCAGCACCTTACTAAGTGGCGATAGGTAAATGTGAAGTTAACTTTTACAGTCTTAGCTGCATCATTATAACAAAAAAGATTTATTTTAACACTTCCCTTAAAGTTAGGCTATATATTTTTGTATATTTTTTCTTCAACTTTGTTTTCAACAAAGTCTTGTGCCCCAGACCCTTAATACAACTTATATGCAGTCAGTCATAAATTAAGGGCCAAAAAAAAAAAACCCAACAAAGGCAAGTAAAAGAGGGCATGTCTAGGCCTATGAACTGTTTTACTGCCCTCTTAAGAGAACAAACCATGTTCAAAATTCCATTGCTACCATATGCATGGTGGGTAGTTTGGTGTCCCCAGCCAAAGATAGTGGCCCCCATGCTCAGCTGTGAATACACCTGTGAAAAATGGCCTCCAGGAGACCAACGGTCCCCAACTCAGTTCACATTAACCCCAGCACAGATCCCTGACTTGATGTGAACCATCACACAAGCATGCAGCAAGCCAGAAACTGTGTTAGAGTCAAACAATAGTTCCACACACCTCAACAGCAACTCTGGGCTTATGAAAAACAATGATTTGTCATTCTGTATGCTGTAGTGAGTGTAAATTATTTAGAGTCCCCAGGGACTGCAATGCCAACAGATTTCAATGTAGGTCACAGACATTTAAATTGTCATCTGTCCCTAAAAGCACTCAAGACTCAAGCATGCCGTCACTTACTATACTCTGAATCTAAAGTTCCCACTAGATTTCACCAGTCCTGTGAATTTGTACTGCAACCTCAAGAAAACTATATAGTTAGATAAAAGTAGAGATAAGACTAACTTGAACCAACTCTCAATTGCTTGAACCCGGAACAGCCTAAAACACCATGTTATGAGAAAAGGATCTCTTCCGTATCCATGAGAATTCAACAGAAAAGCGTCAGAACAGCTTTAACATCCAAAAATACCATTTTGCAGTTGATCACTTCAACAGAAGCTCAGGGTCAGATAATGTCGTGGGAGGGGAAACAAAAGAGCTGCCATTTGATGTCAAGGATTGCTGGCACGAAGAAATAAGCATATAAGTAATAACTGAGCCCATGCAAAAAAAGAAAACAGAAAGGGGAGACACCTATCTAGAACAAAACTCAAAAAAAATAAAATTAGGAAAAATACCCTTAATTGCAGCTAAATATCTACTGTCAATTTGAGCAACACACTGTCAAACAAAAACTTGCAACACATTGACAGAATAATTTTAAGACAATATAAATGTTAAACTAAAGAAGATTTAAAAATATCCCAACAGGCTGCATACTGTGGATAGCAAAAAGGATAAAAAAATAGTGCTTTTCAGAATTATTAATAGACAGATTTTCTCATTTTTCTAAACAATATTTATTTATAATTTGTAGGAATCTGGCATAAAAACCTGTTCACCTGCAGATGTTGCACCTTCTGAAAAATACAAAATTAAAGTTTAGGGAAATTCAAGAGTCAAGCAAAAGGAAGCAACAGACAAATCCAGTGCATCTTAGCGTATTAATTTACATGTATATCAAGTTTGTTTACGTAGTAACTGTTCAAAGCTGCCCACCAGTCAACAGAAAGATGGGCACTTATCCCTTTACAATTTCAGTACAAAATCTGATGGTTTGGCTGTTAAAAAAAGGATAGGTCAACTTCTTAAATATGGCTACATCAAGATTCCCAGGACTTGTGAAATTGCTTTTCATTTATTGCAAGCTAAAATGACAACAGTGACAGTCACTGTGTCTCAACTGACTCAAAATAACTTTTGAAGCCACAGATTGCCAGCCTGGGCCCTGACATGCCAGTTTCATTGAAACTGATGTCTAAATCAAATTAAGCCAAATTAAGCCTTTGTAAGTAAGACTCTCAAATTAAGCTCATAAAAAAATCCTCAGAAAGCCACACAACTAGTACTACAAATACTCATTATTTACATGAAGCAACCCTGAAAGACATTACTCATCTAATGAAAAACTTGGCATAAAAATGTTTAAATACACAAATGTAAAAATCTACTATAATAAAATACAGCAAAATACATTCCTGCACCTGCATTGCTGTGTTTCTGAGATCGTTTTGGGGAGCAGAGACACAAAGAAATGAAGTTTCTTTTTAACAGACAACATGCAAATAAAGCCTCTTCCCAACAATAATTGTACTCTGGCAATACTACATCGTCTTTCATTAAACTGGTATCTCCCAAATACCAATGGGGTTTTGATATCATTCTAGTTGCAACACATAGGCTGCTCAAAACTCACAGTACAGTCTTATCCAAAGCCCTCACTAAGAAAATCTAATACAGTGACTTTCTTCACACCTGAAAACATGACATTCATTTACAAAATAAAGTCCTCCAGAAAATATCCCCTGAATGATAATCAAGAGTAGGGAAAACTCAAAAGCAGTCAGATTTATTGCAGAAGTCTGCCCTATCCAAAACGATTTATTCTGCAAGATACAGAATATACAGCAGTTGGAGCATCTGAACCCATTCTGACAAATTCCACAGCCTACAAAGGGTACTAAGCATCCTCTTGGTACCTTTTGGCAATACCCTTGTCAGCACACCAGCAAACTAACCACTGTAAAAAAGAAGCAAAGATATTTTAAGACACCACTCTGGTATAATAAGTACAGTTTTATTTTCTTTTAGCTGTTAATAAGATATAGCAGTATTTCTTTAAATGAATATGAGCCTGGAAGAGGTCCCATGAGATCACTTAATCTAGGGATACACAAGCTTTCTTTAGTGCATGAACTATGTAATTTCCCAATATAGGCCAAGATATCACATGAAAGTTTATATATTTGACTCCTACACCTTACATACCTTTATATAGCACACACACAAAGCTTCTCTCACCAATTATTAGCAATAGTACCTGCACAAAAGGACCATAAATTGAAAACACAGGGTTTGTCATCCACCTCCTCTGAGATGGAACCAGGTAAATCCAGACATTTCCTGGCAGATGTTACCTTGAATCACTCTCAATACTTGCTGACTCAGACATGAGAGGGGTAAGGCAGTAGCAGCTCCTAGAAAGAGCTAATAAAGTAATAAAGCATAAAAACTGTCCTTCATTACAGCCAGGTCCCAGTGTGGAGTCATTCAAAGCTGGCACCCAAGTACCTATACCAGATATAAACTGCAAGCAAAAAGAACATCTACTATTTTTAGTCCTGCCAGGGCTAAGTATCAATTCCAGTTTGGTTTTGTTTGATTTGCTCTATTTTACTTTGTTGTTTTCCTCTTGTAACTCCTGAAAGTCACTTACAGTCTTTATTCTTAAGACCCTTATTAAAATTACCACATACTCTCTTTTAGGACTACAAACATGAGTGAGTTAAGTCCAATGACATGCATGTGGTTATACTTAACTCATACCTTTCAGAAGATACAGGCACAATCCATGTTTTCTGGACAGTCCCTTCCAGATGTGGATCATAAGATCAAAAAATTTACAAGATGCATTATATGCCATACTAAAAGTTTTATGAAGCATTAAAAGATCTGCTAAATCTTCTTGCAAGTGTATTATATACATGAAGACCTGGCAGTAAAGAATTAATTTCCATGGTAGTTAAACTTCTATCAATGCAGCATCAAAGCCAGTAAAAACATGTTTTTATTTTTCAGTTTTGTAAAACTCCAATGCATTGCACAGACATGACTGAACAAAGCATGCACAGTTAATCCTACTCAATTTAACATCTTTTGTCCACAAGTTAGTTCTGCTAGTTCACCAGAAGTATTTCCCAATAAGATTAAAGTTACATTTTACAGGAATTTTTTACACCACTGGTTTGCACTGACCAGGACCAGTATTTTGGAGGAATGCAGGAAATGCACTGCATGAAACCAAATGGTCTTGTACCATGGTTGCAACAGCTGAAGCAAGCAAATCAGATGCAATAATGTTGTCCATCAATAGCATGAAGACAGTTCATGGAACATAGACTATTTCCAAAAAGCAGTGACACTAAAATTAATTCAAATTTCCAGTAAAATTCCAGCAGTAATAAATCTCCTGGTGAAGAGCCATATTCCAGATCAGATGCCAGCTGCCAAAAAACAGCCACCAAAAGCACAGCCTTCAAAAGCAGTGACAAATAACATGTGAAAAGTATATTCAGAAATATATATTCAGAAATATACAGACAATCGAAGAGACAAGTGTTACCCAGTGAAAATCTAATGTGGCAGGCATAAAACAATAGCTTGTAACATTTTGCTCCACCAGTTATCTGCTCCAGATGATGTCAAAAGAACTGCTAGCAATCTGCAGAATAAAGCCTTTGGGCCCAATCTCTCCCATCCATTTCAGTGGGAGCCAAATTATGGGCTATTCCAATAATTTATATAAATCCTTCACACAAATACCAAATAATGTGCCGAGCAGTATGTCTGTGGTTTTCTTCAATGAGTATAATATTAACACTTCGGGCAAAAGGAGACCTTTCTACTCCCCCCACATGCATCATAAACATCACATGGATAGTTTGATTTTCCATAAAACAATTCACAAGGAACTCCTGTTCTTGCTTAAAGCCTAAAACTGCTGAAGTCCTTGGACAAGATATTAAAATGGCAATTTAATTTCATTTTTGCTGTTATTTAATCATTCAAGACACACTCCTATGGTTTACTTAACCAGAAGAAGTCTCATCCAGAGTTGCAGATCTGATACTCTAATCAAGGCCTCGCAGCATTTTTCTCTGTCCATCTATTTAGCTGTATCTTAGCCACATAAACAGACACTTCTTCCCATACAGTCACATTTTATTGCCTGCCTATAAAAAGTTAATGCTTTGCAGAGGTCTGTTTCTCAGATTTTAAGGAGTTTTGAAAAAATCTGCCTGAGCAGATTCTAAGTATACCCTTCCAAGTATTTGTAAGTTTTTCTGAGCACATATTTTAGTTTGATATGCTGCTATATACCAGAACAAAAATTGTTTTATTTCACATGCTAGAACTTGTTAGCCTCTTGGCTAATATAATGCCTTCAAGATATTTGCTAGTTTTGATTGGCTTTCTTAGTAAAATGAAACACAGATATAACATATTTGCAGAATGATACCATAGCTCTATTGACTTGGCTTGTGCCCTTGGACTCAGCCAGCATAAAATTCCTCTGAGCAAGCTCTTCCCACATCTCTTCTGTTTTCTCTATAATAAGTTGTTATGGATTATTGGCAGAATTTAACAGAAATACAAGGCAATCAGTCATTAGCTAAAAGGACATTTTTTTTCAAATAAACCAGACAGGGTAACAATTAGTTTTCTGGACTATATGGAAACCATCCAAATATCTACTAAATGCAGATACATCACAGTTACTGCAGGTTATTTTTCTATTGCTATCAGAAAAGCCATTGACCTGCCATGACTTTCAGCACAGTTCAGTCACAGATGTTCATTACTGTCATCACTACAGATAAACATGCTGCATTCTATGTATGTAAACACACTGGCCGCCATTAGGGTCAGCAGAGACCTTTAGGCCACCAAGGCTCTCCAGTACATCATAGGCCACTATAGTTCGGCAAGCTATTCTGATGTTGAGTTCAACAACTTGACACAAAAATATTGTCCAAAAAGATATCTCAATGTGAAGACATGCAGAGATGGAAAAGATTCTCCATCTTTGCTCGTTCCGTTTGTGGTCTGCTCCAAGCGTTAGTCATCCTCACAATTTGTGCTTTATTTCCCATTCTAATTTGTCTGGCTTCAGATACCAACCATTAGTTGTTGTAAAAAGTTTTTGCACTAAATGAAATGAGACCAGCATTTTCTTCATATGAAAATGCACTTTCTGCTAACAAGCTCTTATTTTTTAATTCTCTAGGGTTCTTGACAGACAAGTTCTGGCAAAACTTGCTAGATTTATTTAAGACATCGCCACTTGCCTCTCTGCCACCTCCCCAGAAAACTTTCAAGAGAAGGTGCCCACAACTATAACCCCTTGTTAGTTCAAGCTGCAAATGATCACCAGTCTGAAGGAAAATAAACAGTTTTGTGCTGGAAGGCACTTGCTCCACATCAGTCAACTTAACCTGATGGATGATGTCCATCACCCCCTTCAGACACACACAACCCCACAGCCCCCTACTTTCTTTGACTGTGTTCAACAATCCCCCTGGGCTGTCTGTCCAGTTGGTTTGCATTCTTTTAACAGAACAGAACCAGGGCTGCACCTACTGCTTAACACCCATTTCCCCAGTGCCACATACCAAGATACAGCACAGCCAGTTCTTACAAATTACTTGATCCCTATTTGGATATGCAAGGCATTAATCTAATCACCTAACAGCACCACAGTATGAGCTCTTAATGAGTTGCAAGTCTTCATTAATCCCAAAATAAACCCTCAGACTACGCCAAATTCTTTCCAGTATATGGTTTCCTTCTCCTAGTGCGAAACCTGTGTTCCTTGTTAGTACAAGCAGAATGTTGTACGGTCCAACTGTGCCAAGCAATACGTATGACTGTCCTGTTTTCTCCATCATTTCCCATTCTGCTAAGGTTTATACCATCACAGGGTGTAGTAATACTGCTTTTAAGTTTTCTTTCAAAAATGCTTTATGTACCTAGCAATAGGCCTAGCGCAGACTCCTGTGTAATCCCAACATGAACACCCCTATTCAATAAAGATACTTCACTGACCACTCCTGAGATCTGCCAGCCAATTGATTTTTAAGGAGCATATTACTGATACTGCAATAGAACCAATTTTACTTGTATATCTTTTGATATTAACATACTGTAGAAGAGAATAGTCCAAACTGACATTGGACAGATGGTGTACATCTCCCATCATCTGGGAAAAATCATGAGATCTTTCCACATTATTTTAGATAGCAACTTGCTTAATCATGATCAAACACGCTTATCACATTACTAAGCATGACATAATCACGATAACTCTGTTGCTGCAGCAGTGGATGAACTTTGGTGTCTGATTATTTACCAAGCATATTATCCTAGCGCTGCTCTGCTGACCTCCAGCTTATAACTGTCTGTCTAAAATACTCTGAGGATATTGCATACAAGTTAGATATAGTCATGCAGGAACAGTGATCCAATAACTCTGCTGTCCATCACAACACTGGTGTGTCCTCACTGCTATATGAGTGACCAGCAGGCAAACTGGAGCACTGTGAGGAACACATTAACTGTCTATCTGCTGTGACCATACAAAGCTGAGAGTCAAGAGGTAAACCTGAAAATCTTTCTTAAAAAAAAAAAAAGTCAAACCAGTGTTAGTTGGTAAGGACTAAGTTAATTCTGCCTTTTCTCACAGGATTGCCAAGAACCTGTTCGCCTTTCCAGGTGCACGGGATGCGGCGAGGTAAGGCAGAACGGTTGGGCTTAAACCTCGCTGCAAGATGAGACCAAGCCAAAGCTGACTGTGACTAACTTGGAGCTAGTGGAGCTTCAGATCAGTCCCTGCAGCAAGAAGGGACAATGACAAGCAACACGTGCCAAGCCTATAGCCAACACACCAGATGCAAACCACAGCACTTAGGAAAGCAGATGTGAAGAGGAGGAAACAGAAGCAGGCAAAGACAGCAAACGCTACCTCTTCCTATCTAGCAACATGCCCAGTGGTATCAAAGGGAAATTACTAGATCCACAGGTGCAGCTTAGCTCTCCTCCTCCTCAGGGCCAGGGCAGAGAGCAGCTGCTAAACAAGAAAAGTGGGGGGAGGACAGTAAAGAAATGATAAAACAATGCTTTGAATCTGGGACACCCTTGGCTGGGCCCCCCTCAGTATGTCTTTACTGAAACATCATCCAGTTAGGGGGATTTGCAATTAAACAAAAAGCCTAAGGTAGTTTGCTTCAATTAGCTAGAGGATGGAACACGCTAGAAAAGAATTTCTATCCTTGTTTCCACAGAAGACAACGTGAATTAAAAGTAAACTCTTACCTCTTTTTCTATTTTGAGCAGCTTCTTTACAGCCACCTCCTTGTCCTGAGAAATCCATCGGGCTCGGTAGACGCTCCCAAAACTCCCTCCACCGCAGTTCTCAAAAAACTGCAAGTCATCAAATCTAATTTGCACAAATGAAGCACTGGTAGACGACATCTCATAATGACCAAATATACCACAGCAAAACCTGTGAAAATAAAAGCTTTCATTAACACATAGGCTCTGCAGACTTATGGGCTTTCTTACCCATGGTCAGAACCCCTAAGACCAGAACCAGTCACCATAAAGACACTACAGTAAAATCTGTGGGGCAGGAGGAAAGAGCCTGGGAACTCGCACTCCAACAGGCTGTGCAAATGTTTGCATAATTTGCATGAGCTATTAGGAGCAGCTGGGAGACAGAAACGACTAAAAATACTCCTCAGAGCAATGCTGACGTTTCCCAAACACCTTGGAAGCAGCTCTGCAAAAGGCAGGAGCTCTGCCACCCTCCCAGAGGCCAGCGAGGCGTGCCGGGGGCCGGGAAGCACGCTGCCGCTCCGAGCTTGCCTGTGCGCTTCGGCACGCCCGGCACGCCAGCTCTCCCACCACCACGGCCAGGGAGCAGCCAGTCTTCTGCAGGCCGGCAGCTGCCAGCACTTGGGCGAGGTAGGAGTGCTCCGTGCAAGGACATGGAAAACTTTGCTGTGGTAAATCACTCTTCCCAAGTGACTCAGTCCCGTTCGCATGTTACAACAAAGCACAAGTACACAGTAATTCATCGGGGTTACAGTATGTGAAATTCTGCAGCCTGTGCCAAGCTTGGTGTCGGCAGCTTCTAGAGATGATCCCATGGTGGCTGCTGGTGGAACAGAACGTCCTTCTCGGAGATTTCACAGCGATAAAGCTGATGCCCGTAGCAAATTTCAAGAAATGTTATCACCTAAATGCATGAACAATTTTAGGTTTATTTTTTTAATGGTATAAAATCAGGAAGCCTCAGGTCCTCAGTGGGACTGAAGGATACTGTATCTTCCAGAACCACCTGTCAGCCTGCAGTGGGTTCATTTCATGATGCACCAGTTCAGACAAAGCAGTTTCTTTACTGCAAATTGCAAAAGTTTCTATACTTGCAATTAATGAAAGTAAATTTATTAGAATAAAATGAGACAGGTTTGAATCAAACAAGCCAAAAGAAGACATACAGATTTGGGGGTGCTGGGGAAAATGACACGTCAAATTTGGATACTGGTCTAACTACAGTACCCAAATATCCTCCAATCCAAAGGGCTTTTTGACTGTAACAAACACAAAGACATCATTTCCTCCCTAGCTCTCCTGATTGAGTAGCTCACCCAATTAAAATTGTGACATATCATTTGACCAGAAATTTCTGGCCCTATTTGGTTGCAGCTATTCTCCAAATGAGAGATGAAGACACCGACATTTTTTTTTACATATTATAGCTTTTTCCAAAACTGCCTGCTTCATTTGACACCTCTTCACCACCCATAAGGGTAAAGGCACGCGCTTTCCAGACCATAACAATTTTACTACGTTTACAGAAGGCATAATGCTTAACACAGGGACGGCTGCAAGCATGGCTTTCGCTGACAGCCAGACTGCCAAGCTCTTGGTGAAGAAACATGAACACAGTTTCCCCAGCTCTGCAAGTCAGAGCAAGTGTTACCCTGTGGGATGTGAAATGAAGACTATTCTCCCACTACCCTGCCGGGTCCCTCCTCAATACAAGCGCCTGAACTCCTCTGCCAACCTGTTCTTGTTTTAACCTTGTCACTGTTATAATTGGATTTCCTGCCCTCCCAGAGTTTTCTTTTGCACCACCTTGCACACACTTTCTTTAGAGAAAGCTTAAGGGAAAGGAAATTGGTCACTCCTGTAAACCAGGAGGGCACCAAAGCCAGTGTTAACTTTTTGCCCTTTCCCAGTGCTGCTTAATCAGCAGGTCTTCAGAAACAAACATTCATTTGCCTTGTTTACTCCAGCAGTTGCTCTAGCTGAACACTGTAAATAGGTGTCTCAAGCATATATGACACTTCATATACAAACAAAACAGGTCAACTTCGCAACCCAGAGACCTCACAATTTAAGGCTACAGCCCTGCACACTTCCATGCACATGGATAATTACGCTCCTGTGAATGATCTCCTTACTGACAACAGAATTATTCAGAAGAGTAATGTTACTCATAGGCAAAAGGATATGCACCAACTGGACCATAAATTTAACAGGAAAGTGTGAACAGCTGATAATACATGGTCGTGCTTGGGTAGGAGAAAGAACAGATAACCAAGCAAAAAAAACCAAAAACATCACAAGAAACAAATTTTTCTGGCCTTCACTACCTGAATTCAGTATTTCTGAAGAGCTGTCAAATTATTTTAAATTATTATTCACCCAGAAGAACCAAATCATCTGTATAAACAAGTAAATAATTTAATTTCTGAAAGTTACTCTAATACAGAAAAAGATGTTATTAGAAGACTTCACAGAAAGCAGACCTCGGGATGGTAGAACATGCACACCAGACACTTGATAAAGTGAGCATTCTTCTGATGGGTCAGTCCTCTTTGCTGCTTAAAACTTCACCTAAATATTTATGCAATCACAATGCAGTGCCTGGCACACAAGCATCTGCAGAAGCTACTGTTCATCCTTTTAACACCGTTCTGATTTCAAATTTATCTACAGCAACCAGCTGCAAATGCTATATGCATCAGCCTACAATAAAGTAATATAAAGAATGATTCATTGATTTGTATCAGGTTCTTCCAGAAGCTTTTTTCCAGAGAAAGTAGAGGAGATTTAAATGGGACACTTTATTTAGAGATCTGTAATTAATGACAGCCTAAGTTAGGTATACAGCTTTCTTCTTCTAGATGAAAGAACAAACCTGCTTAAATATTACTCTCTGTTTTCATACACAAGGTAGTTAATCCTCAATTAGACATATCAATCTCTTTGTTATGTTTGAGAAAACAACTGTTTAGAGTAACAACTGCATGTGACAAAACCACACACAGTTATTAAATTGTCATGTTGTTCTAAAAGATATTTAACAATCTGAGTTTATACCATTGGTTAAGGGGAAAAAAAAAAATCCAGTACTTCATTAAACTCCATAGTCTTACACTTGCATCCGAAACAAGTGCACCATTCCAAGAACATGTGGTGCACTGTCACACCTTACACTTCTGCAGTCAGGAGAGCAGTCCCCTGCAACACGGTCTGCAGGCATTACAGCAGTCTCCCCACACACAGCATAAGGAAGGTCTGGTGTCTGCACTGTCCTTCCCCACTAACACAGCCTTCAGCGTGTACCCACCACCGCTGCAGAGCAGTGGGGAGCACTGCATCGACTGACTACGCCACTTGTCGTCGGTGAAATGAAAATGTCACAGTTCAGAAAGAGGGAATCACAGGCATTTCAAGAAATAAGTCAATTGCTGGTTATTTTAATTATTCGTATGGGATTTTTTTTTGGGAAAAAAGAACTTTCACTTTTTCCTGTTTTATTTCTAATGGTTAACATGAGCTTGCAATCTTGCAACATCTTCATCTTCTCCTGATTAGTTTTTTTTTTCCCCAGTAGCTTATTTGAACATGCTGTTAGAAGCTGATCATTTCACACCAAAAAGAAACAGATCTGAGCCACGACTGTTGGTATATAACATGTGAAGTTATTTAACATTACGTTAGTATTTAACATATCAGGACTTTATTACACAGAATCACTTTGCAGCAAGCTATTAAGCCACAAGAAGCTCAGTTCAGTACTAAGTGTTCAGTGCAGGAAACCACCAACCACCACTGGCTGGTTCTGATTACAGTGGGAGCTAACTGGCATGGGGGTCCCTCCTGAGGAGCCTGGTGGGCTTCCACACCTACTGCTCCCCCAGACCCCTCCAAAGTGAGGGAACCCCCAAGCACCCTGGCAGACAGATTGCAAACCAACCCAGCTGTAGCCTGCCCTGCATCCTAGCACTGCAACACTGGAAGAACTCATCACATTCACTTATAACCTTTCAGCTCCCCAAACCAGCCTGCACTGTAAGGCAAGTGCCATCAAGCCCAACTCTTATTCCATGTACATGCCAGAAGACCTCACCATTTGTCATTCAGCTACTACTCCCCCAGTACAGAGAGCTTCCACAGAAGGACTTGAAAGGTAGAGACAGGAGGCAGAAAAGCATTTAGCACAAATTGCAGAGTAACTGAAACTCATACTTCGCTTAGTGCGTGGCTGCAGAACTGAAAATTGCATCCCTCATCTTGCACGTGCACCTGACGCTGCTTAAGTATTCGATCACTTCAGCAAAATCCTTTGTAATTTATTAAATGGAACAACCATGTAACTTGCTGCTTTCACTGTGTGGTTCCACAAAGCAGGGTTCAGCGCTTCTTTCAGGAAGGCATGCTGCCAACATATTGCCAATAAAGTAGTAGCACACTACACTTGTGCTATCTTAAAATACACAGCAGAATGTGCCAAGTTTCCTTTTTTGGCAAAACAGCACATTTGCTTTCTGGATCTTTGACCATCCATTTTTAGACCAAAATCATCTTTTGTATCCAACATGGCCTACAATCCTTGAGCATACCAACCTGGATTTTTTCAGCAGCATCTTTATTTACCCTTTTAAAAAACAAAACAAACAAAACAACAATAACAAAAAAACCCAACAACAAAAACCGAACAAAAAATCCCCACCAAAAACAAACAAACAAAAAAACCTTGAGCCCCAAAGCACGGTGAACCACTGTCATGTCTAAACAGAAAACAGACAAGAAGTTATAGTGGTATTGAGCTACGAACAATACTGCAGAAAGAAGTTTTTATGACTACATGATCCTTCAAACGTATCACAAACTGCTGATGGATAAGATGCAAACAAACACCAAGCACAGTTCCAAATTAAATATATCCTAATCTTCTAATCTCCCAATAAGTTAAAGTCAATAACCATTTCCTAAACCTTCTTAATCAGGCCCAGCAGCAGCCCAGTAGACAGTGAGACTGCAGGCACAACTCTTGCCTACCTTAGTTACAGAAGCAACATTTGAGCCTGTCCTTTGTCAGAACCTAAGAATTCTGCGTAACTTCCATTAATAACATTTCTAATTTTATTTGAGTTTATATAGCCATCTGTGCTACGGAAAAAGAGCTCAACTCAGCCTAAACAGCTTGAGTATTTCAGGAAAAGAACTATTTTTGACTCGAGCTGTGTCAATGGCTGAGAGCAAAGGGTTTAAAGGCTGCACTTTAAATAGAAAACATTTTATCTCAGAGAAATCCTAAACTGCTCACTTCACTTACAGTATACCTTGCCAGTGATGTCTGCCAGGAATATGCCCACAACAACTCACAAGAAAACCAAGGCAGATAAACCTGGCCCGTAGAGGGGCCCGGACCTTGCACAGGCACGGCTGCCGGATCCGGGCCTTGGTCTTGTCCGCATTTCTGCCCTCTCCTCCGTCAGCGGTCACTACTGTTCACACAATGCCTCCGGTATGCAAAGCACATTGCTGACAAATAAAACCAGGGGGCTTCTGAGGACTTAAAATTTCAGGGCAAAGTCCTGAAAACATCGACCACATGCCTCCGGTGGAAAGCTATAATGTTATCAGGCAGGAACCCAGTTAATCCAGTGCTTTCAAATTATTTCTGCTTCTGGAATTTAGAAAAAAGTAATGATCCATGGCTTTCCCCATGGCTCTGTCGCCAAAATTCCCAGCCAAGCACGCTGGAAAGTAGGGAATGGGTGGCTCGCTCACACACATGCACACTAACAACAAAAATAGGCATCCTGATGGAAAGGCAAAAACTTGGGAGACCATATGAAAAAAAAAAAATCCCAGTTCACTGAAAAAATGTCAGGGAAAGGAAAAACGAAGGGAAGGCAAGTCACACCTCCATGTCCAACTTGAGAGGTTTATGCCCAAAACAACCGAGAAACGCAGCAGGTGCACGTAAAAGCCAACGCGTTTGAAACGCCGTCTGCGGAGCGGAGGAGCGAGCGAGGGTGCCGGCCCGGCTGCCGCGGCAACCAGCGCCGGGCAGCCCCTTTCCCGCGCCGGGCAGCCCCTTTCCCGCGCCGGGCAGCCCCTTTCCCGCGCCGGGCAGCCCCTTTCCCGCGCCGGGCAGCCCCTTTCCCGCGCCGGGCAGCCCCTTTCCCGCGCCGGGCAGCCCCCAGCCCCCTTCCTTCCCGCGCCGGGCCGCGCCCTGCCGGGGGCCCAGCCCTGCCCGGCGAGGCACGGCCCACCTCTCAGCCCCCACCGGCGCTCGCGGGACCCCCGCCCCGGCCGCCGCCGCCGCTCGGGGGCCGGGTTGGAGGGCGCCATGGCTCCGGCAGGCGGCTGCCTCCCGGGGCGACGCAAGGTCAGGCCGCGCACCGGACCGGCCCAGCGCCTCCCCTCCAAGGGCTTGCAAAGTTGCTTCAGCGGGTACGGAACGGCGCGGCCCCGCTCTCCGGCCCCGCCGCCCGGGGAAACACGCCCCGGCCGCCCCCAGCGCTTCCCCTCGCCCGGGCGCGGCGGGGGGCGCCTCCCCCTCCTCACCTTTCCCGAGGGGCTCCGGGCTGGCGGGACCCGAGCGGCGCCGATCCCGGAGCCGCCGAGGGAGGCTGGAACCGGCACGACCGCGTCTCCCGCTCCGTCCCCCGCGCTTCCGGTTGGTGCCGGGGCGCAGGAGCCGCCGCCGCCCCCGCGCCGCCCGGCAGCGGCGCCACCCCGCGCTCAGCGCCGGGCCCCGCGGCGGAGGCGAGGCCGCCGGGCCCCCAGGGAAGCCGGCTGGGCGGCCGCCCCCGCCTAGAGGGGGCGAGGAGCCGGGGCTGGGGGCCGGTGCGTGGGGCAGCGAGGCTTCAGGCCCGCCGGAGGCTGCTCCCGTTGCGGCCGCGGACCCGCACCCGCGCCTTTGTCCCGGCCGAGCGTGCGTGCGGCGCTGAGCAAGGCGGGCCCCCTGCTCCCCACCCTCATCCTCGGTGCACGGATCAGTAACGGGCTCCCCCCCTCCTGCCGTGCACACCCCTCGGCGCCACGAGGCCCCCCTGGCCGGGCTGGCTTGAGGTGCGAGGTGGATGGAGCACAGGCTCCGTGGGCAGCTGGGGCTGGCCGGAGAGGATGGCCGGGCCCGCCGCGACAACTCCCGGAGAGCCCTGTGCAGGGAGCAGGCCTGTCCGCTCGGCTGGGGTCGGTCCGCAAGTGCGGCCTGCAAATTCTTTCCACCCTTTCTTCCAGGGTTGGTGCTTCAGTGACAGGTAATATAGCTCAGTTTATCAAAGAGCATTATCAAAATGACCAGGCGATGGTCTTTTTTTCAAAATCTGCTTCATTGTTCATTCCACCAGCGTTAGGATGGTAGCACCTTCTTGGTGCTGAGCATCACCTGCTGCTGTGGGTGTGGGTTGGTGAGCGGGGCTGGAGGTCCCCACAGAGTAGGAAGGGAGAAGGTGATGCTGCTATGCCAGACCTCCTTTTAGGAAAATAGAGGACGACTTCGCTGGCAAATGCACTTCACCCCCTCCTCCATGTTCCCTGGCTGCCCTCAGGGGGATCACCCCCCATGTCAGAGAGACAACCCACCTCCACCCTCTGAAGCCACGCAGACCTTTCCTTATCCAAATGTTTTAATGACATTGAGGTAATCTGGTGTTGCAGGACTCTTTTTGCTAATTGAAAGTAAGCTGTCACGTTTAAAGGAAGTAACTCAAAAGACATGGGGCCAAACAATTTTTCTGCTGAGGCAAACATCACATGGCTGCAACAGTACATTGTTTTGCTTCAGTATCATGCAAGATTCAATGCCCACCACCCCTTTACAGTGCACCCCCCAGCTCATCTGCCAGTGTCTGTGTAGGGTGGTTTTGCATTCACTGGATAATCTCAGCTCCTTGTTGTCTCTCATGTTTGGCTATTGTTTGTATGCATGTGTAGATCTGCCATATAAAAATCAGTTGTGTAGCACAATGAATCACAAAGAGGTGTGCAGCATCACACTGAATCATACACAGGTACATCACAAAGATGTATGGTATCGAGGTGAATCATGGAAGAACACATTACTGATTAATTGAATACAATAATTTCACAAACATCAGAGGCTTTTTCCCCAAGGTGTATTATTTTGGTGCAAGGGAGGGTAAAAAGCACTGGAGCACAAGAATACATTTCTGGGCATTAAATAAAACAGTGTATTTCATTGAGCCATAATTACTAACCAGAGGGAACTTCAGCAAGATTTTAAGCATTTGGTGCACTAAGTCCATGAAGATGCCAAGAAAGTCAAAAAACAGGCACTGATGACCACCTTCCACCCACCTGGCACATTCAGCATTTCTCAGACAAGCTGTGAAGGCTCCGGCTCCCCTTGGATGCAGCACTTCCAGGTACTTCCAGATCTGAGAGTGCTTGTGCTTTGTTATGAACTGATCTTCTGGTAAGCCTGGAGAAGTCTCCAGACAAAGTCATAGAATCATAGAATGGTTTGGGTTGGAAAGGGCCTCTTCCCACGAGATCAGGTTGCTCCAAGCCCCATCCAAGCTGACCTTGAACTCTTCCAGGCAGCAGGCATCCACAGCTTCTCTAGGCAACCTGTTCCAATGTCTCATCACCCTCATAGTAAAGAATTTCAAAGACAATCAAATGTGCACACATTTTAAATAAAACCACAAATATCAAGTGCAAATGACATGAAACTCATGCTCTGGAGTAGGAGAGGTGCCACATACTTAGTCTCTTAAATGCTGTGACTAAGGTGTTTATCCTTCCTGTCTGAGGCAATTGCCAGTTAGTCAAATGATTTAAAAGTCAATTTAAATGTTAAATCACTTGATTCATAGGCATTTGCTTCAGAGAGGAGAACACTTGAATTCAGAAGTCTCTTGCCTTAGGCGCTTTGACTAGGCATTTTGTCCAGGGCTGTGTATCTGTAGAGCTGGGATTGATCATGTCTGACTTTAGTCCCTGGTTAGAGAAAGAAATAAACTATTCCAGTAGCACATGAGAAATGAGGGCCTGGTTAGTATTTCCTAATCCAAGAGAGGAGTGCAGGGGCTGCATCAGGCACTGTATTAACATGCTGCTGTTTGAAACAGTAATTGCACTTGCTTGATTGGAGGACAAGAGAGTGAAAGCAAAGGTGCCTGAGCAAGGACAGTCCAAGCCCTGTGGTTCACAGTCCTGAAGCTGGGATTATCTCAACAAGGTTTTAAGTGTGTGCTATGGGACTTCTGTTATTTTCACCCTCTGGCTAGTGAGTCTTTCTGTATTTTCAAGCTGTTTTTCCATTATAATGGAAACAGAAAAATAGCTAGAAAATATCAGAAACCAGAGTAGTCAGAGTTTCTTGAATGGTCATAATACCATATAAAACAATGAGCCTACACATGGTGATATGGTTTCCCCTCTTTCTGAGGCAGCAAATTCAAACTCAGAAACTCTTAAATTAGCTCAGGAGAATTCAATCTCAGTCTCAGTTTTCTTTAATTTGTATGGAACAGGCAGAAAAATATGTAAAAGCTAACAAAAGTTATTGTAAAGCCACAACAATTGGCAAAGGATAAAGGCAGCTCTAGCAACTTCTAACTCAATTTTAAAGTTGAAAGGAATCATATGAGTTGTCTCTTTACATCTCATTGCTACATCAGGCGTGCAATGACGTCTCATGGCCTTTGAACATGGAAAATATGGTTTCATGTGTACATCCAGGTGGTTTAAATCATCCTGCCTGCCAAAAGCAGCAGTCACACCCCTCCCCTGCCCGGTGAGCCCCATTCCTGCTGCTGCACTGCCCACCTGGCCTTCTGCCAGCACAGTTTGTGCACAGTCCGCTGGGATGCGGAGGCAACGCTGCTGCAGGGAAAAGCGATCAGTTTTCCCCCAAGTCTGAATGCAGGTCACGGGGCAATTGCACAAAGACTCATGCCAGTGCAAAGGCAGGAGAGGAGCAAGGACTAGTGGGAACAGAGTGGGAACAGAGCCTGGAAGTACTTTTTTAGCAGTAGTAATGGGTTTTGCCAGCTTAAACTGTACATGAAAATCTAGACACAGGTAATTTGGAGGTGGACACCTGCTCGGTATTTTTCAGGTCTCCTTCAGAGTTCAGTTCAGGCTTAGTATTGGAGTTTCTTTGAAGCTCTTCCACTTCTCTGGCTGCTAAGGCTTGCCTCTGTTTCTAGCTAAAAAAAAATGGCCCAAAAACATGGCTGGGATCTACTAGGACAGAAGGTTGTAAACATGTTGGGGTAGAAGATGTAGCACTAGCGCTATGCTAGTGTTAATCTAGCTAGTTTGAGCAATAGTAGCAGTAACAATATGGTAGCATTAATTTTATGCCATTTGTACCATCAGGTTTGTGACCTGGAAGAGGTCTGAAAACCCTCTCTGCACCATTATTTTTGCTTGTGGTGTCTAGACTGAAACTCAGGCAGGTATGTCCAGAAATGCTGCAATCACACACCTCTGCAGCTACACCCCAAAACGTAACTGGCAGGCTTGGTTTAATGACTAAAAGAGAGCTTAAATGGTAATGCTAGTCAAAATAAGCTGCAATTTCTGAGACATGGCAAGTGGAAAATTTAAGGAATTGCTTTTGGATTTGGCTTGAAGGCAATCCTGCCTTTCCTGCTGTAAATGGCAGGGTGAACATGCACCCACAAACACCAGCCTGATGGTGCATGCAGCCCCCATGCCCACACAGCCTGGGCTGAGTCCTGTTTGCTTCAGCAGCACAGGCTTTAGTGTGCTGTGGGTGCTTTCATGGGAAATGAAGGAAGATAGAGCCTAATCAGTGAACAACTCTTAGACCCACACAACTGGTAGTTTTTTCTGCTGTTGTTTTCTCATCTTGTCTTTGTATTAGAAAGAAAAAGAAGAAATTTGTGAAAGCACCTATATTGTATAATCAACATAAATTTAGATATTGTTGTAAAATATTATTAATTAATTATAACATTATTAAGGACAGAATTATTAAATGCAGGCTAGAATGATAAAATACAGGCATTTGTGTGGCAGAGAAGGCTTGTGTGCAATGGCTGTATTACATATGAATCAAATACCTGCTTTATGCATAATGGTTTTCAGAACTGACAGGCTACAGCTTGCATACTATTGGTCTTTTGATCAGGCATGTGTGCAGTACAAAAGCACATATAACTTCTACAAAAATGTCAATACAATTAACAATGAGATAACAATGAGATGGCAAAATATTAACACAAAATACATTTCTTGATTGTTTTACAAGAATGGTTTTCTTATCTTTTACTGGCACCACGATTTTTAGCCAATCATTATACTCAGCTGTAATCCACTCGCTAGTCCCCTGCTCTGTTACCATTTCATTACATACGTATAATTATATATATGCCTCATACCCCTTCTTATATTAAATGTTGTGGTCCAATAGACTTAATTTGTTGTTCTAATTTCAGTACATTTTTTCTCTAAAATGGAATATGGCTTAACACTTTTTTTCTTCTAAAGCTGTACTGAATTCATTGTTGCTGTGCATATGTGGGTTTTCTAATCCACACTACCATGAGCTCTGCTGGAGCAACAGTCCCTTCATGTCCCTCATGATTTTTTTCAAATAGGTTGCTTGGTTCTAGGGAGTCTGGGGAAAGATAGGCACAATTGCACCTGTGAGGACCACCGAGGGAAGGTAACAACACAGGACATTCAACAGCTGATTTAAAGCATTGTGTGCTATTTTCTTTATTAAAACTAATTACTATCTAACTATTTACTACATGTACCTTTCTTGGGAAGCAAAGGCAGCCACAGGAATCATGAACCCTTTGGCGACCATTGACAGAGAGTCAGTTTGAGCTAATAAGAAAATATTAGCTCCTATTAATGATGTACTGTAGTATTAGTAACTTATAATTTTTGCTACTTGTTTAATCCAGAGTACATTTAATAGAAACAAACCTGTCTGTCGAAGATCACATTGTTTTGTCTTTGGATTTAGAGATTAAATAAGTCTAGAAAATGCCAATAATATTAGACTGCTTCAGAAAAGCCCTTACTGAGGACAAATCTGTTTAGCTGTATCATCCCAGTCCTTTTGCCTGTGTTTCCAAAAAAAAAAAAAGCTGATCAACCCTGCCAAACACTAACACACTATTAACAACAGCTAGTTGTGCAAACCTCTAATAGTTTCTGGCAACAGCACTAACTGAATCAGGAGCAGCACAAAAGCGTTACATGGCAGACAACTGGAACAGAAGAAACATTAGGGCAGGAATTACAAATGGAAGGAAATGTTAGATTTCAAACAGACACTAGGCAGCAACCTGCCAGTGCCGCAGCCCTCAAGGGTCAGTCCTACAGAGAATGAGGACATCTAAAGAAAACCCAAGGCAACACTGGCTCTCTGTTATCTGAGAACATCCACAATGCTGCCGACAGTACTCCTGTGCAGAAATAATGTACACCTGTGAAAAACCACAAAGAGTCTGCAAGTACAGCTAGTGGATTCACTTGCTGGCTTGGACAGCATCTGAAGAAAGAACTATTTAAAAACACAAGAGGTGGTGTTATAATGAGGAAACCATGGAGAGCAGAAAGCTTATGATTATTGACAGAAGTTGATGAAGAAATGGGTTATTGTCTGTTAGGATGTTGGAGTGTCTACTGTCACCTTTATCCTACATATCTTTATGTAAATTTCCTTTAATTGAGGTATTCATTTACAATCATTATTTTCATTGGTAATGTGCTTTATTTGCATTTGAAAGCAGAAAGAGGAAAAAAACTAAACACAACTGGCTGACCCCTGCCATGTGACAAAGGCTTTGCTTTTTGTCACTCTGACCCAAATGGATTAGGGCCAGGAAATAAAGGTCAGTCTCTTACCAGTACTCCTGTGTGTCACGTTTCTATTACATGGACTTTCCAAGAAAAATATTCCAATTTGCCTTGGTAATTATGCATTCTTTATGCATTTTCATGTAGTTTTCTGACTTAATTTTGAATTCAGAAATTACCTTTGAGTGCCAAACCTATTAAAAACGAACCCTTTGTGAAATACACTTCAGCAGTGAGATGTAAATGGCAGATTTTGCAGCTGTACATGCACTTTTTTGCCCTTTTAATTATAAGAATCTTCCTTTTTACAGTAGGTCCTCATCACTTGAGCTGTAAACTGCCAGGATGACTTTCCTTTGTGAATTTACAAGTTACTTCCCTAGTTAGGTGCAGTATGAGAGCTGTATTTTATTGCCAAAGCAGTGCATGGGGCAGATGAAGCAAGAGCCGGTCTTACATGTTGTTGGATGCTGTACAGGTAAGCACATGGAGGATGTGCTCTTGGTGCTCCTGTGGCACACTGACCACAGCCTTCCACCACAGGGAGAAGCTGGAAATCAGGTTCTAGCCACCAGCAGTGTTGCAGAGCTCCCTGTCCTGCAGGAGCTGGTTTGGCACAGCACTGCCCATTCCAGAGAGGGCCAGTGGGTGAGGGTCCTTTCTGGCCACTGAGGCTGGCCATGCTGTCACCCTGGCTGAGGACCAGAACACCCCATTGCACTGCTAGGGGAGATGTCCGAGGGTGGCACAGCTATGGCCCTGGAAGCAGGGCTCTGCTCACTGTTCGTGCTCAAGGTGAACAGAAGCTGCTGTGAAAGTTTCTGTTTTAGTAATTTTAATGATAAATTTTTAATCTGGTCATTATTTTCTTTGATTGCTAATACCCTGACCTCTGGTGACAGCTGCTGCTTGTGCCTGCTAAACTTTAATGCAGGTTACAGTAAAGAACATTATGATTATTTGAAAAGGCAGGGTGTAATGCATTTCAGATTAACAGTGAAAGAAAAGCTATTCAAGTTAGAGGTTCACTTTGCCATATCACTCTCTATGCTGCTTTCCTTGTTATCAGTACAAAAAATGAAATGAGAATAGCACATCTTTTAATTTTCTTCCACTATTACCTCTTGATTTGCATTCAGAGCTCCCAGAAGAAATACGGCTGAATTCAGAAGTAGTCTATTTAAGCTGTGTGGTGTTTTAAAATTGCTGGAAGAGGTTAAGGTACTGTATATTATGCAGTTGACCTTACTAAGAAGCTCTGTTAACAATTTAGACTTACAATTTTCTGCCATTACATTTTGTTAATTTTTTTTTTCTTTTTCCTTTTTTTAAGCAAAATTCATTATCTCTTTTGGTACCCCTGCAGGTTAAACCTTTTGATTTCTCTCTAACTTATTTTGTAAGATTTCTAATTTGTATTTAAACTACTTATATTTAAAAGGTTGTTTTGCCAGCATCTCTTTGAAAAGAGGGATTTTTTTTGTCTCTCTCTCTTTGTACCTGGTCTGCAGAGGCTGTGTGCCTTCCCAGCATTATTCTTAGGAGGAAAAAACCCAAACCCTCCATCTGCAGAGTCCTGCAACTACGTTCAAGCTCTTTTATCTGGCACTAACATGTCTTTGTGGCTGATCAGCTTTGAACAAGATGTACAGGGAAAATATTTTGGATCCTGCCTTTACCAAACTGTTGTAGCCTCCTAGTATGTTGGATTCAGCCTTCTGGGATTTAATGTTTGTTCCCTGGCCTAGCACTGGTTAGTACTGGGTCTGGCCATTGAGAAAAACAGCAAATCTTAACAAAGCAACAATAGCAAACTGTGCTGGGGAGGGGGGAGCTGTACCCTGTCTCTTTAGCCATCGACATTAGAGATGTTTGTGCTCTGACTTGAATCCTGTATGGGGAACTTTCTCCTAAATGCCCAAGGTGTCACCATCCCAGCTCTGTGAGTTCTGCAGCTTCAGTGGACCCCAGCAGCAGCTGTTTGTTGTGGACACTGCCTTCCTGTCACATCTGAAGACTACAGCAATGACTCTGCTAGTAAATAAAACAGGAAAGTGGCTCTGGCGCCTGAGGCCAAGTAGCATGGACCAGCCATAGTGGCATGGTACAACCTGTGACCCTCAGGCACAATCATTATTTTGAAGAGTTTTCTCTTGCTGCAGTGTTTATGCTGTTCATGCAAGTGGGGCTAATGAAGGTGCAAGGCATCCTGGGCCCCAGTGCAGGACTGCAGGAAGGGTACGGAGACAGTCCAGACAGACTTGTCCATGTCGTCCACTGGCAATGATCCCTGGTCCATGCTCCCCCATAAATAATGGCTGGGCACTCTCACGCAGTGCTAGCTGGCATTGACCAAAATCAGGCCAAGTGCTATAACTAAAGCAGTACAGACCACGAGAGGTGCAGGGCTGGGCATCACCTTACCTCTGTCTTCTGCTTGGCTGTGTTGGCGCAGCATCCGAGCCCGGGCTCACAGAGTGGCCCCATAGTCTGTGGGTAAGGAAGGGGTGTCCCTCCATCAAAGCAGGATCAAGCTGTGACTCACAGCTGCAAGCACAGGGTGAGGATAGTATGGGCGTTGTGACATTTCAGTGTTTCCTGAGTTCCTACTCATTCCTCACACTGTTGCAACAGTCGACTCAACTTCATACAGCAAGAATAATAATGATCCATCGACAGCTGCCTTCCTGTTGTAAAGTCAACACACGGAGGGAGAGAAGCCTAGTATGGATCCCAGAGCCAGAAGGTAGTTTTATTCATTTATTATCTAAGGTATGTAGATTGTGGTCAGCACCATAGCAACTATCTGAGCCACTTGAATGATTTAGATACACAGATAGCAACACTTGTTATTTATGCAGTACCCTTTATTAGAAAATTAAAAAATGCCTGATACCAGTCTCATTTAGTAGGTAAACTGCATTCATTTGTTGATATGAAGGTGCCATAAAACCTCTGTATCACTGGCATACATGTACATGATAGAGACTGTTTGGCAACAAATAAGTAAAACAGTTAGAGGTTCTAAGGAATAAAAGAATAAACCAAGGGGACAAAAACATACTAAACAGATGAAGAATCGGCCTGCATACAGAGCCAAGCAGAAACTTGGCAGCTTTATAGTCCAGTTAATACAGAAATAAATGGAAGTCCAAACAATAGGAACAGATCTGGGACAAATAAAATAATGAACTCACAAATATTATAATTTGACTGCAAAGATAAAAACATCTTTTGAATTAATTGTGGCCATGTAGTTTATTCTACTGATACTTTGCTTCTGGAAGGATTCTGTATCTGAAAAAGCCATATGAAGTATATTCATAAAGCAACAGAAATAGCAATAAGAAATTTTTCTCACTTGAAAGAATAAGACACAAATTTGCCTCTATGTTATTAGCTCATTTTCCTCTGAATCATCTTGAACTTCTAGTCAGACAGCAAAGTTAAAATAAATTATTTTGTCATGCTGCAGAATATTTCTTAACTGTGTAATTCTTTCCTCTCAGAATGCAGGGACAGAGCACGTAGTAGTTCTGTGTGTCAGCATTTCCCTGTGACGCTCAGCTTTTGCAGCATTTCTGTTTTGACTAAAAGGATGTAATTATTTTTACAGATAAAAAATTAAAATCTTAAATGTGTATACTGACTCCACACAGTCCTGGTCAGTGCCAAGAAAAGTATAATCTGTGTCTAAGGCGAAGTGTAGACTGTATCAATGAGGTCATCTTAATTATGAGAAATAGTTGCAACTCCTAATTGCAGGCTTAATTGGTTTTATGACATCCCGCTTTGCAGAGCAGAGCCAGTGTGAATGCAATAGGTAAGACTTCTGCCATGCAAACATCATCCCTCCCTTGGCACAGAGTTGGCCACCATCAGTGCTTGCCCCAGTAGTACAGCCATCCTGTGCAGTATCCACGCCACAGCCAATGATCTTGGAAAGGAAAGGGTACGTGACAGATCACCTCTTCCTTCCTGGCTGCAGGACCCAGTACACCTCCCTGAGGTAAACAAAGCCACAGTAGCCAAGGTCTCAACTTAGGTTAGCCAACCTGAGGTAAAATCCTGTCCAAGAAACTTGTAGTGCTTATATTGGTGACCAAGCAGGACAAACTAGTCAGCCAGCTAGACTTAAGACTACATTCCTTCTTCATTTGAACCTTTCCAATTTAAATGTTTTCTGTCTTTACATGGGAGGGTAGGGGAGTCTCTTAGAAATGCTAATAAAACTATAGTGTTACATCACTGCAAGGCTGTCATCTCCTCTGGTAGTGATGGATCTGTCTGGCTTTAAATTGCTCATCCCTATCACAGCGGATGTAGCCTAACTGTGGTTTTGAGGCCCAGCAAATGACAAGCCAAGTTTGCTATTTCAGCCAATTAATAGCATTGGTATTTATGCAGGAATGCAGCTGAAAGTGCAAATAAGGCCAGTGACTAAACCTTTCCGGCAATTACGTTTAATAAGGTACTGTGTGTTATTTACAGAAAACGTACATCACACGATTCCTACAGATAAAATGCACACAAAGTATAAAGGCAAAAGCTGCACTCTCATAACATGCTAAACAAAATAAATAAAACTGAATTATTTTGGCACAATAGCTATTACATAAATAAATATTCTAGAACAATAATGAATTAACATTTATTTACAGTCTATTGAAAGTGCAAAACAATTGGCTGAAAATTAAGATATTTGTAAATGCTTAAGACCAGAAAATATGTGTTAACCAGCCACAATTAATTATAGCTCAAGTTTAAGGTTTTAATGTCCAGGAAATTATTATTGAAATCTGTTTGTGCATATTGTGCTCTTTTTGAACCAGTCCTTTGCTACTTTTATGCTATTGATTCTGACAAACTTATTATCATAATGCAATTTTGTAAAAACATGATTGGTAGTTTAAAAAAAATAACTGAAATGTAAACACAGATTAACCTATTTATCATTCAAAATATTTTCAGTCCTGTCAGTTTTCTGAAGTGGCCACACTGCTTGCAATAATAGGCAGTATGATTAAGATTAGAAACTTTTCTTAGTATCTGTTTTCTTTCAAATGGGAACTATTAGTGAGTCTTCCCTGAATGGAACTATACCTTAGACCTCTCCTGAACCTACTTTCTTTCATCGGATACTTAGATACATCTTCTACTGAGGTGAAGACTAGCTGGAGAAGCTAAACTGATGATCAGTTTTGGTCCTGACCTAGAGAATAAATGAGAAAACAGATTTTTAAGTAAGGAGAAAAAACACTACCTTCCTTAGAACTGTAAGCAGCTTTTTGTGCATTTTTCACTAACTATTCTATTTTATCTTCTGCCTTTTTTTTTATCCATATGAGAAATCATTTACTACACCTTAAGAGGAATTAGCAGTTCCCAACATGGCCAGCCGTTCAGCTACAGTGGTTAAATCCTTCCTCAGACAAAGTTCTCTCACAGGCTGGTACATTGTGCGTTGCCTAAGACCTTAGAATATGTTTTTGCTTATTTTTGTAGTGGCAGTGTGGTAGCAGAGAAAGTGAAGTTCTTAACAAGTGACCTTGACAGGATAAAAGATCATTTTCTCATCATTGCTTCAAATATTTACGCTCGACGCGGTTCTAGTCGGTGAGACATCTGTGATAAAGTTCTCTGGTTGTCAATCACATTTAATTGCCGCACATAGCTCCGAACATCCTGATGGTTCTTATTAGTCAGGGCTGCATCGGGATCTGGTGAAAGAGAAATGATGTAGGATTGATACACTTAAGTGAACAAATGTCTGAGCAGAACACATAACTCTTTACAAGCTGTCACAGGAAACACCAGTTCCTGGTGAGTTAAAAAGAAAATATTTAGAAATCGCTCTCTTTGAAACCTTTCCTCCATATCTGATAGTCTTTCTGGTTACTGCCTTCCCAAATTAACTTCTTCTCTCAGATATCTGTGGTTACATTTCTTTAATTTGATGGCCCTTGGTTACAGTTTTATACATCATCTTACCAGTCAATAGCTGTAAATTATATGGCTAACTTGTATGATTTAAAGCTGCCCATCTGCTTTCAAACCAGCAGCTTTCACACAGATTCAAAACTATACAATTGATTTATGCCTCCTTTCATGAAATATTCCTATTTCTAGCTCAGTATTAAATATCTGTAACACTGTACTGCTTAGTGGCCGCTCCATTCAAGCCTCAAAAATTACTACCCATTTACGTTACTTAACATAACAGCATTGTACCTATTAAATACATGCGAGGTAACTTCTCTAAAAAAGAGACTGAAGCACCTACTATATATATAAAAAGGACAGGAATTAGACACAGTACATCTATATACTGACATTTTGTTATATCGTATAGTGAAAATCTACTTCCATTTCTAAATAACGTGCATGTGGAGGTCTCACTAGTGCTCAGTACATTCAAATGAAAAGGTACATAGTCATAAAAACCTTGATGGTGGGAGAAAAAAAAAAAGCTCCCTCATCTTGATCTTCTAAGATCTAAGCTTTTACCAGATGGAAAGAAACAATTTTTATTAAAAAAATATTGGTTTATACTATTTATTCTGTTCTTTGAGAAAGAGAAAGGCTGCTGTGAGGCAAAATGGATAAAGTGCTGAGGAAATGCTCGGCCAGTGTGAACTGGGGCTGACAGTGTGATGTGACCCACAGAGAAGCCTGTTTGACCATACAGCTATGTCATCTTACATGGCCTCAAGTAAGTTCTGGTAATGATACTGACAAACAGGTTTTAAGTTAATCACCTTATGCAGTTCTGTCATTTATAAACATCATGTTTCTGGTCTGGTTTCTTATAAAAACAGGGTTTATCCAAGCAAGTACCTTGCATGTACCTGTGTCGCACTGTCTGCTAGCCTCATTTCAGCCACTTCTGAACCCAGTGAGTGGCTAATTGCAACCTTTTCTAATTAGACAGGTGTGTAGAGACCTCACAGATATGTAGCTCCTTCACATACTTGGAAAAGAGATGAAGGAGAAGGGGCTTATTAGAGCTTCCTGAAGGATATTTCACTCTGTGAAACACTGGAGGATCCAAACGTGGAAGAATCACTAGAAGAGGCTTTTCAACTCTGGTACACACAGAATTAGTTGTAATTACTGTAGCTACTGATGATAATGCTGACTGTGCAGATGTTGTAATATACTTACTGAAAGATTGGCTTCTGCAGAATTTCACTGTCCTGACAGTGTTGGCAATCATGCGCTGCAAAGAAAAGATGGGATGCAATCAGAGAACAAGCACTGTATTTCATCATCATTTAAATGAAACACCTAACTGTGCCTGACTGTGAAGACACATGCCAATAAAAGCAGACATATGAATGAAAATATAATTTTAATGCTGTTACCCTCATATGTAGGGTGTGATTTGCATTTACACAGGCTTAAAATGAGCATGAGAGTAATTTACATGTGCTCAAAGAACCCTTTCCCTTGCTTGGATGCTGTAAAAGGCATTAACTAAGAATTAAAATCAGCCCCTTCAACATGCATTTCTTTGATACCTCCTTCCCAGATTAAAAAGTAAAAGGACTATCATGTAGAACACCTTGCAGTATGTACATGTTTTAATTTTTAGACCATCAGTTCCTAACAGCAAGGCCATTTCTAGAACATACTCATTAATTAAAAAGCTTTCCCCTTTCATATATATTTTAGTTTCAAATGCAGCCCTCCTGGAAAATGACAGTGTAAAATGAGCATTCGAGGGCATTTGTTCACTGACAAGTGTGCTCAATTCACAGGTGGGAAGGCCACCATTACAGCTGTGGCCCTGTAGGCAAGTTCAGGGCCTGTTAGACAGTGTTAGCTTGTGCAAGTGTATCTAACCCAACATGGAAAGTGGATTAACTTTTGGTGGACATTTCTAATGGTAATTCACAAAAAAAAGCAGAAGTCAGTTCAACCCTTGGCTGTGATTGCTCTTCAGTAAATAAGCCATCACTTTGCTCACTATTTTGAGCAGAGACCATAAAGCTAGACCAGTCAATCTGATGAATTTTCAACAGCATCTAACTTCAAGGGAAGCTTCACTAAGGACACCATTTTTATGAAGATAGCTACTGTCCTTGATGTACTTTTTAGATGGATTAATACACTCCCTAGTTTTTCATACCTGTAAATGTTTAGGTTTTGAAGCCTCACTTAATAATGATATTTGGAGCTAGACTGTAGGCTCAGTGTTTGATTAGTTCAATATTAAGCTTCATAGATGAAAACTTAGATTTATAAAAAATAGTGTGTTCTGTGAAATAATTTTACTCTTTTTTTTTTTCTTTATGTGGGAAATTTCTTCCAAAAAAAGGTATAGCATTCAGAATAAATACTGCAATGATGTATTGTACTGAAAGAAAAATCAGGTGTGTAGTGAAGGTAAGGAAAACTGAAGTGACAATGAACTCATCTGACTTCTGGTTAAAGGCTGAACTGCCTGCCTTCCTTCAGTTGGCTGACAGGCTTCATTTTAAGGAGTTACTTTGCCTATTCCTGATGATAATCTCATTCAATCTGTGCATTCAGAAGAATCTTGGCAATTATACACAAAGGAATGAGGAAGTGGGTGTTAAGGCAGAATAACTGGAGAAACTGTGGCCAGAAGACATAATTGCAACCCAATGGGGAGCTTCTGGAACATTATGTGTCCTTTAAGAGCTTCTTTCACATTGCTTTTTCCCAGGTGCTGTTGTACTGTCTAACATAAACTCAAAAGATCTCCTCTTTGGAAGGGCACATTGAACAGAAAAACAGCGGATGAAGCAAAGCGCATTTCCCTTCCTGAATCTTGAAGATAAACTGGATTGTCTTCTTTTGATTCAAGAAAACTGGAAACATGTACAGAGAAAATGTACAGATGGAAATTTAATTGCTGGCTCTTTACAATTTTTCTTCAAATAGAGGATTACCTCAAGTTAATGCCTGCAAAAATTAACCTCTGTTTACTCACTGTGCTAAGAAAGATCATTATCGAAAAGCCATACAAACCTAAATTTGGGTCTTTCTGAAACAGAACCAACTGCATAATATAAGGAGCAACCACTACTACCAGCATTCTATATATACACAATAATACCCTTTCAAGTTTTACACAGCCTGGAACAGTGGCAGCAGGCCAGCATATTATCTTCTAATCCATTCCAAACCCAAGTTTCTAAGTTACAAATATTCATATATGCCATAGAAAACTACTACGGGCTTTAGTCACACACTTTTTGCATAATCTTTATGTTCAAAAAATGAAAAAAGTGTTCGCTTTTTTTTTGCATAAGGATCAGAGTGTGACTTCCCTTTTGTTCATCTCCACAAAACCTGAAAATCAGTATGTGCAGATTCTCTAATCCTCATTTCACACCTGAAGGATGAAGATGCTTGACAAAAGGAAGCATCAGTGGCCAGCACCATGGCAGACCAGCACTTCCAGAGCTCTTTCATGACTTCTGCTCCCTCAACAGCTGCCATTTCTGAGACTTGCTGGAGAGTACTACATGGAGATGGTGCCATGGAAAACAATCTTTGTTCTGGCTGTCTGATGATTCAAGAAATGGCACCGATAAAATTCCCAAATAATTGCATCTTCCCCCTCTCTCTCAATACCAAATTCTGCACTGGCTGTCAAGAGTGCAGGATTATGCAGCTGAGGTTTGAAAATAGGGCAAATCAGTAAGTGGCCAAGAGTATGACATATTGCCTGTCCGTAAGGAGAATCATGTTCAGTACTTCCCTCACTTTCCTCTCCCTTCTTTCTCTGGCAAAAAATATTCTAGGAAAGGGCTTCTAAATTTTTCAGAATATATAGCTATAAAAGCAGTGTAACTTGAATGTTAAGTACTGCAATGTACTGCGATGCAGGTTGTAGATTATCTCGTATCTGCTAAATCATTCAGAGTTTATAGGAAATAATACTACTGACAACCTTGGGGGCTCTGTTTCATCTGAAAAGAGGGTCATTAATGGACCTAAAAGACAAATGTGCATTCCAGATCACAAGCTAATTGTGTTTGCTGTCTATTGACATCTTTGTATCTTTCACCTACCTGCGGATCTCAAAATGTCCTCAACCCGCCAAATTATAACTACAGCATTCAAAAAACTTTACAAGCCTATTTATTCCTTGTTCCTCTATGACAAGTATGTATTCCATTTTTACCTAGATGGGTCTTCTAAAGCAACACTTACAACTAACTTCTACTGTCAACTGACTAGTGAAGAAATGATGCAGGTAGTAAAATTTTTACCACAGAAGGTCATGGATTTATATGCCAACCTGCAAGGTATATCTGAGTGATACCACAGTGGAAACAGCTTATACTTTGTCTCCATCAGCTTCTTACAGTGAGATAAGTAAAAGACTCCGATACTTCTCTAAAACCAAGTCTTGTTTGGTAATGAAGACAAAGCCTTTTAGTAAAGTCTTATACTACTAATACTAGTAATTTAGTTGTTCTGTCTACTTACTGACAGATGTATAAATATTGTGTTCCAGGCTGGATTGCAAGGCCAAATGCTTGTTGCCTCCATCCCCCTCCTTGCTTCATGCAATAAATGACACAGTAAGTAGCCAAATACAGGGCAAATACAAAGAGTATACTGATTTCTAACACATTCATTATTGTTTGCCCACAACATGTACAAACCAAATGGGTCTTGTTACAAACTTCCTTCTTACATATAGCAGTGGCTCTACCACACATGGCATTCTCTTCCCTGACTAGCTGTCTCTGCCCTTCCACTCCTCACAGCCCCCTCCAAATAAGAGGCATCCATGAGGAGCAGGAGAAGGGGAAGAAGAAGCAGGCAGTTACAAAGGCAGCAGGAGGTAAAGCTCAGCAATGCTCTGCAGAGTGATATCCCCCCTCTACTGCCAATACCACAGCTCTGTCACTACACCTCTGATCAATTTATAGGAAAGTGTAGCAGTAAAAAATGGACTTAACCCCTTTCCTTTTTAGCTTGACTTGCTAAAAAAACCCTAGGCTAATAGGGCTTAACAACCTCTGTTTTTCCCTACTTCTAGATAGTTTTTTTTAAACTTGAAAAAAAGAACCCAGTTTTCAAACATAAGAAAGCTCCTACCAATTTTCTGTAAAAATAGATGGCTGTGGACAAGAGAAAGATTGTGTAAGCACCCTGTTCTCCTGTCTCCTACAGAGAACAGGCTGTAGTGCAAGTTCCGATGTTATGACAGAAGCAGATTCACACAGAATTCCCCAGCCATGAAGAAACTACACATGCCCCAGCCACGAGGAAAGCTCTGAGCAGAGCTCAAGCAGCCATGAAACATGAACGATTAGGAAACCAGGCCTTGTTGTTTCTGGCACTTGGGGAACTGCTGGCTCAGACACTGTCTGACAGCTCCCGTGTGTTTTAAGATGCATCATTTAATATAAATAACAGAAACAACAGAAAACATTAAAGATTTAATGGAAGCTGTTTCAGCTGAAGAGATGCCACTAGATCAAACTTCTACTTTTGCCTGCCAGTTACAGGAATAAAGTTGTCAGCAGCACATCAGCTGTCAGGATCAGAGCTCTGTGGTGAGAATGCAGACATGATGCCAGAGGCTGTTCTTGGTTTCATCACTGTGCTTACATGAGAGATGAGGGACTCACCTCCTCCGGTGGCAAATGGCACCCCCAGTGGCAACTGCCCAGATATTTTTATTCATAAACTTCAGCTAGCATCAAAGTTAGGATGGATCAAGGGAAATAATTTTCCAAAGAACAAAGGTATTTTAGACAGATGAGAAAGAGTGGCTCCCAGCAATACTCAGAGGTATCTCCATTTGCTTGTGACAGAACATCACACAGAACAGGCAGGACACAATTCCCGTGAGGAAATCTGGTTTCTGCTTTTCTCCTGAAAATGGCAGAACAGTATCACAGATCGACCTTTATTTTATACTTACGTAAAAGAGAGCTGAGTTTATCTGAGTGTTATTTGCCTGAGTGGTCTTGTCTTCAGTAGTTAGTATCTGGCAATAATGTGCGGATAAGACAGTTCTAAGCTTAATGCAAGTAGGTGGTAATGACTGAGGCTTTTCTTTGCTTGACCTGATGACACAAAAGGCTAAAAACTGCCAGGTCCACTTTAGGATTTGAATGAATTATGTGGGTGGAATCTGAATACGTGTTGCTTTGAAGAGGAATGGGTTGAGAGAAGCAGTTAAAACACTTCAGAAGCATTCAGAATAGCCAGTGAAGAACATTAAAAAGACAAAAGATAGACTTTGTAGTAAGGCCTGGACAAAAAGCAGAGTGAGCTTTTAGGTGGAGCACTAACTGAAGAAAGCTATTTTATTGATTCTTTGAAAAATATATGGAATAAAAAAATATATTAATTGATCTTAACTTTCTCTTCCTAAAGGAAATGCTTAAAGCTCAGATTACTGATCAAAAAATGGGTGATGATTCATACAGTATAAAATTTTAATTAAAACCCTTGGGTGTTACTAGTAAATCCGTGTTCTGAAGATAACATACTTCTGAAGATAAGGCAACGCGCAGACTATGGTGAAAGGGCAAACCTGCAGCAGCCTTGATGTAGATCATTTAAGCTGCTATAAAATTCACTCTTGGCCTTGGGAGTGCCAAACTGTGGTAGACAGTGGTGCAGAACCATTTCTAAATGACACGCCTGGGTCGAACTCCTGCCTTTGGACAAGTGCTCACAGGAGAGCTCCTGCCTCCTGGAATGGCTTTTACACCTAATGAGTCATAAAGAAGAGCCCCGGGCATGCAGCTCTGAGGCCTGGGGATGTATCAGCCATTCTGGCCAAGTGAGGTGGAGAACATGGAGCCAGCCACATAGCCATGGCTATAGCAGTGCAGTCGCCATCTCTCCTGGTTTGGAGGTGCTCCAGCCAAGTCTGAGATCCTTTGTGTTCTTCAAAATATTTCCTATCTGCACTAAAATACATTCATTTATCAATCTAATTAGAACAAGCAGTCCAGGAAAAAGCCCTTTTCTGCAGGTAGAAAGCTCAAGGCCTTTGGAAGGAGATGGCAACACAGTCTGTGTATGTAATTACAGAATGTCATTATTGCAAAGTGAGCTCAGGCCCTTACTCAGGCATTAGCACTACCATTTAGCCACAAAAAAGTCTCAGCTTGGTAGAGACATATTTTCACCCTAGGACAGAGGCTGTCCTAGAGCTACAGACTAAAATCTAAGAAAGAATTCACTCAGAGTGATGATCACTTTTCTTTGAAGTTTTCAGAAGATCTGAAAGTCCTCCTCTCTTCCCCTCCATGGTATCAGTTCTCAGCAGGTAAGACAAGCTCCTGCATAGTGCAGTGGAAATAACCATGGAGTGGTTCTGAGTACTGTAATACTGAGAACAAGCAGATATAGGTGCCTGAATAGGTGTGCTCTAGCACGGCTGCTAAATGGAGCTTTGCTGCAGAAACAGTAAGCCAGTTTTGGTTTTGCAGTGCAGCTGCTCATAGCTGGGCTTGGCTAACACTAGTTCTCAGATGTAGGTGTCACAAACATTAATTAAGAACATGGCCTTAGCAACCAAGAGAACTGCTTCTCAGCTTGAGTTTCAGTTGAGATTTCTGCCATGGGAAATTGCCAGCCTGCAGTTTTTTGACAAGAGTGTTGGAAAAAATGAGAGTTTAGGTGCAGAATTCAAAAGAAATAAAATTTGAGCATAATCTAACCTATCACTGATTCCCCTTTCCAATATGAAAGCGATCAAGTTACAGAAGTCTCCTTTCACTTGTTAAAGGAAAGAAGACGACAAGATGATGTGGACATTCTTTATTAAAGCTTCTTTCATTCTCTGAGGAGCAATGCAGAACTATTGCACCCTGAGGCAGTTCAGTTCTGTTTGAAGGACTGGCAGTTAAAATCACAGCTTGATCCCAACGTGACTGTTAAAAATTGTCTCTAACAGCTCTGCTTCCTGTCAGTGATGCTGCCTCTCCTAGGAAACATTTTGGCAGTTGCTTCTCCACCTCTGTGAGGTTTACCAGAAGCTCAGAGGTCCCAGGCACTGTGCACAATGCAGACTATTTTGCCAGCTCTTGGTCCTGCCTTCACGTTCTCTAGCCCTGGAAGTTCACTGGTGAGCAATTCACTCTTGAAGAGACCAATAGGGAAGTCTTTTAAAATTTTAATTTCAAATGTGTCATACATACCATTTTTTCGAAGTTTACTAGGTTGTCAGTGAATGTCTTGTTTCCTTCATGAGTAAATGTCATGTCTGTTTAGAAATAAAACCCACATAAAAGCCCATTAGTAAATCATGTCATACAAAACAGCAGAACATTTTATCTATCTCTTACGAAAATCAAAGCAGCTATAAAACATTTAGGTTTTAATTTGCAGAATTTCTGAGACCAGTAAAACTAAAGTATGATATGTACTAAAGCAGTTTTTCTTGTCTCTGTGTCATGCTTTTTATAATGGAAAAAGATCATACCTCACACTGAGATCGATTTTTGCTTTTTCTTGCTGCTACTCTTATTCTTCAAATATTTCACAAATAGCTTTCATGTTAATAATTCTGGTAACATCCAAGCTTACCTTTTATAAGTAGTGGCATGAAAGGAATTATTGGAGGGTCCAATTTAGCTACTGTTAGTCTGTAGGCCCTATGGTTTCTTGATGGATCCTTAAGGAAAAAAAGAAATAAAATTATTATTATTATGTATTATTATATTTATTGAAACACTGTATGCATTAATTTAGATGTCATGACATTTATTAAAACCATTTTTTTATCTCGTGGCTTTAAAACTGCATCTGCAAACTAAGACACCTTTTTATTATTCTCCGATACAGCTTACATGATGAGAATGCAGCTGCCAAACACAAATTTTTCATGCCAAATAGCAAGGCAAGATATGATTACAAAAAAAATTGATCATAAAAGGAAAAACACATATTTTCTCCTTCCTTGCAGCTGCAGATTTAATTTTGCATATGTTTTAACACTAAAATGTATTGCCTGGAAAATCCAGGTTGGAAAATATAATTTCCCATATGTACTATCACAGAACATGTGATAAAGCTTTTCTGAGTTCCCAGATTAACTCTGAGTGGTACATAAGTACCACACTCTCAGAGTAGGTTCCTAAGAGTATAATTTATTAGTCATACATACTTGTTTTAGCAGCTCTAAAATGGGATCATAAAGTTCTTTAAGTCAAACAAGGACATATAAAATGTTCTGAATCAAGGAATTCAAATCAGTTACTCAGAAACTGAATTAGCTCAGATTGTGCATAGAATAAGGGATCTATTGCTATTCACCATTAAGCTTTCAAACTCTGCATAGATCTTCTTGAACTTGCTTGGAAGTTTCTGTTAATAAAAACAAAAATAGCAAACCTTAATTAAATCAAATTTGTGTGGCAATTTTACTGTAAATGCTAGTTCCTTCTACAACGCCCTAAGTCAGGAAAGTGCTCTTTTTTGCCAGATATTTCTAACAATGTGCTAATCTAAAATACAACATGTTTCCTAGCAACCAGATTATAAATAGAGACGAGACCAGCCACGAAACCTGGATCCTGATTTAAACCCCAACTTGAATTTACTCCTTTCGGATTTTTAGATTCAGATTTTTGTTTGGCTCACTTTGCAATCACTGAATTCAGAATTTAAGCGAAAGTTCAAGTCAATGGTTTCAGGACATTCCTGATTAGAGCCTATATGAAAATATGATTTACACACAGCTTGTGTAGGGGTAGCTCAGCTACATTAGTCATACTTATAATGAACTGGCCTTGCAACATTCAAATCCATGCCTGGGCATTTCTAGGAGGTTTTTTTGTTCGTGCTGATGTATCACCAACTATTGCTCAAATTCTTGACATGCCCAACAGCCAAGGGCCTCTACTGCTTTCTGGGGTATAAAGTAATGAATAGTTTTTCAGTCCACAATACCTACACAACTAAATAATGGTCAGTAGATCATGCAGTGATTGGGATGCGATGGACTTTACTAAATATTTTCCCCCCTATTTTATATCTATTAAATAATTCTAATTTAAAGACTATAAAATATGTTATTAATTAGTTTCAGAGATCACTCTAATGTTTTATGCACACTCAGAACATGTCAGCTTTCTAGATTTAATAAGAAAATTCTCTATATTTGCTGATTACATCAGACTACTATTAGCAATGGGTAATGTTAAAAATTAATGCAGACGTTATAGTGCTGAAATTATTTTTTGCAATACTTTCTACATTTGGAGTGTGTACCCTAGCAAGATATTTACACTGTGCCACAGCAAGGGCCTAATTTTTAATGATATGTGTCAACAACTGCGTGCCTAGTTTGCATATGCATACAGATTAGGTATTTGTGAAATAAGTGGTATAATTGGACATTTGCACCTGCAAATATGTCATTTGTGCATGGAACTAATATAAATGCATGATAATATAGCAAAAATCAGGTCTTGGTATGTTTGGTTTCAAGTATATTCTGCATACATATCTGGCTAAAACCAAGCTGCAGGTCCTCTTGATAAATTGACTGTCTTACAGAACCACAATGCAATAGTAGTTCCCTGAACTCAAGTTCATACCCCACACCTACAAATGATCTGTGCCCCTCCAGCTCAGCTCCTGTGCCCATTTCAGATTGCTGTATGTAGAACATACATACAATTTACTCTTCTCTCTTCACACTACTCCTGTAATGTCTCAGGTCTCCTGATTATTCCTCTCAGTAGCCACAAATAAAGGGTCATTATTTTGAAAAACTGATATGCAAATCTTTGCCACATTGTATGTGTCACTTGCAGTATATACTTTTGGAAACCGCACGGGTGTCTTCTCAGTTGTGTTAGCCTGATCTCCTATTTCAGAGCACGTTTTAAAAGTTTGGTCTCAATTGCATCAATGACCTCAGTGCTGCTAACTACTTTGAATTTCTAATAAACAAATGACATGCACATTCAAATCTGCACTGCTTTTGACAACAAGTACGTTCTTAGTGATTATGTGTGCTTAGTGATCACCCTGCTGGACTTGGCACCCTTTTTATATACTCACATCTGAAAGAGCAAAACCACAGAAAAAGGTGGAAGCTCTGAGAATGAAGATCAAACTAACAGTAAGCAGGGGAATGCATGTCAGAGAGAAAACCAGAACTGGATAGGAAAAACCCACATTTTAATAGGGCAGGAGAGTCCACATGGAGATCAGAAAATAATATGTATAAACAGAGGATGGATCTATGGAGTGATCTCACTAAATGATCAATAAAGTCACACAGAGGATGGCCTCATCAATAAAAGCTGCTATTGCCACTCTTGTTAACTGCTTGTGAGCTCAACAGATCTATGGGTATACTGCCACACTAATAAACATTAGCTAAAGGCTTTGTCTCAGGAGCTGAATTAGTAGATCTAATTTTATAAATAATAAAGGCCCAAGTAATATTTTGGCTAACTAAAAGCACAAATCCTAGTCACACTTCTTGGAACTGGATTTTAGCTAAGACTTACCTCCCATGTCAACGAGAGACGGCTCACAGCAACATTACTCAGTCCCATAATAATAGCGAAAAAGGAATTCAGATTTTTGTATTCTTTACAGCTGAAACACAAAGGGCCAGGTTTTAAGGTGTATGCATCTGTCAGGGCAGAAGTACACATGACAACCTTAAGAGAGCTGAACCCAAGCATCTAGCATAGAGGTGACTGAATTTGGGCAGCCCAGGCCAGCACACCTGCAGCACACCCTTTTACCAATGTGTGAGTAATTCACTGCACTCTAGAGGCTCCTTTCCCCTCCCTCCTAAAATGACCTCTTGCTTCCACTTCACTGGGTACCAGCTTCTGCAAGGACATTAAAGGAGTCTTTGAAGTTCCTCCCCACCCAGAAACACAATCCTGAAACGTCTCAATTCAGTCCCAGGGAATACCAGAAACAGTGGAAGCAACTGGTTTAGAACCTCATTTGCTGCAGAACCTGCTGACAGCTTCTGAACAGCTACTGAACACTGGAAGCTGTCCCTAGATGATCTTCATTGCAGTTTATACGGGAGCTGAGTCTTTTTAAAGGGAGAAGACCAGCTGTCTAGAGATGCCTGTGTGTCAGTGACCTTTCTCGCTGTATATGATTTCTAACTAGTACTTGTAGATTCTGGAACTCTTTAGGATGTTTCAGAAAAAGAACTGCCATTTGTTACCAGCATCATTAAAGAGATCCTGGGTACTAGGAACTCTAGGTCACCCTTCATCCCTAATGCAAAGGAGAACTTTTGTTACTAATCAGGAAAAAACAGAACATGTAAATTATTATGGAAGATCCAACACAGCACATGCAGGAGTAGACAAATCTGACAGGAGCAGTCCACACAACTGCTCAGTTGGGACTGCATCAGGAGGCTGATTTTCTCAGTGGGAGAAGAGAGAGAACAAAGCTTATTTTCACAGATCTGTGTCTTTCTCCATTCCTGCAAATAATTTAGTATTTTCCACAATTTATTTGCCAACATCCAATTTCAGACACTCTCTTCTTCTTTTGCTGTTTACCATGAAAACTTTCACAAGATTCAAGCTACAATTCTCAGATATTTTAATTAATTGCTGAAGATCTTAGCTCCTCTGAGGTATCCCCAACTCCACACCCTACTGGTCCAGCCACTTAACTGCCATATCACCCCATTGTTACTCTGTTCATTCTGTCCCACCATTTCACCAGACTAGATGTATTGAGTGGGTGAATCCTTTAGATCTGGGCCTCACTTGTGTCTGCACTGTGTGAACACTGAGTGTGTGAAAACATGATCTCTCCCTTCTGATAGCCTGTCCATTGGAGACTACTGCCCTCTCAGATCTCCTGGCAGAGCTGCTCATACAAATTCTCCCACATCAGATCAGGGACAGTGAGCAAGGTTAGCAAAGATAAGCTGAAATGCTAAAGCTACCCCAACTTATTCTGACTACAGCAGGTCAGGGAGTGCCTCATTAGTGGATCTGAAGGGAAATAAGGATAAAAAGCAGCCAGGACAGGCTGTCCATGATAACTTCTTCTCCAAGCACAACTAAATCCAGAAAAGGACATCTGTCCACAGCCTGTGACATTGAGAATAAATGGTGGAATAGTAAAGATAATTAGTACCACATAGCAGCAGTGGTCAAACATAGTAGGTAGCTGCAAATGTATCTGCAACATTTACTTTGAATATATCTTTCATTTTAAAAAGGAAAAGTTTTGCCAAATACCCTGTTAAGTATGTAATTTGACAAAGTCCCTGTTAAAATCCATCTAGACACATGACTTTCTAAACCAAATATTCTGTAAATTCTACAGGCTCTACACTAAATATCTCAGTTTCTAATACAGGACCCCTGGAAGGAAGGAGAAATAGTGCTGCATGCCTCCCCTGCATATATGCTGCCTGTAAAACATTAGAAAGTGGATCCTCCAAAGCACCACAGTGTTTTCAGAGCAGAGGTCCCTCAGCCTTCCAAAACAGACTATATTGGAAAAATCCTCCTGTTAGTAGGAATTGTGAACACACACATATGCACAGTCTTGTCTCCAACACAAACACACATGTGGTTAAAATCTCTTGGTATTTACACAAGTGTATTAATTTTGGCATTTTCCATGTAAACACAAACCCTTCAAAAATTTCTTATTGGCTCTTTGGGCTTATAGCATACACATCTGAATGGAAAAGAATGATTTTCAAAAACTGAAAGTGTCTGAGTATAGTGGTACACTGCAAGCAGGAAATATATACAAATTGGGTTTGCAGATATCCATAAGAGCTTGTGCAAGTACATCCTGTAAGTCCTTTCTAATACAATTAATACATGAAGAACTCACTGTAGGAAATACACTTTGCTTCTCCACTTTGCTTGAAAGTTTAATTCTACAATGGTTGGAGAAAAGAGTTGAACCTAGTAACCTTTACATCCTTTCCTAGCAGGTGCAAAGGCAACAATGGCTCCTGGAACTGAAAGCACATATGCACAGCACTTGGAGACAGCACTTGGCCTGGGGCTTGCCTGCAGACAGGGAGCACACATCACAGGGTGCGTGGGGCAGCAGACACAAAATGATGAGCCTTCTGCAATGGTGTCTGAGCCCGCTGTCACAGAATGGGAACAGGGTTCTCTGTAACACTTATCTTTGAAAATCAGTACGTGCAGGGCACTTTGTTACCACCAGTCATGCCTAAGATTAATAATGCAGCACTGAGCTGTTCTCCCCAAACACTTTTCTAATGAGTCTAGTACTTCTAGGTAGGGTAAAGTTCTCATTATGTCTCAAGGATCTTCACAAGCAAAACTTCCTCAAAGATACTGCTTCAAGGCCCAGGCCTGCATCTTTTGATCCAATTCCTTGGCTCTTTCTCCCCTCTAACTTCGGCACGCTTTGTGTTTGTTTTACTGCACGCTGTAGCACCTGTTGCCATGGCAGCAGTGCACAGGAGGCAGCAGCCTGGCAAAACTTCCCAGAGCCTTTCCAGCGGCTGCAATTAAACCTGCCTGCTCCGCTTGTACAGAGGGAAGTCTTGTGCTTTGGGTTTCTCTGCTTTTAGGAGACAAAGAGGACTCAGCAGAGCAGACCGCTTTTAGCTATTTATTTTTAGCATTGTAGTGATACCAGAAACATGGAAGTAAACAGAGGTTGTCAGGCTGTTGTAAATAGCATAGGATTAAACCCATGACACCGAGGAACCCACGGGCTAGGGTGGGTTACTAAGGGTATATTTAACTGTAATTTTTAGTATGCTTGGTTTCAAATGTTTATGGAAATTACTATTGTGTCTTAATTTACCACATTTCAACATTTTCCCATTTCCCTGAGTTAGGGCAGCCCCCGGCGCCGGCCCGAGCGCGGGCGCTGCTGCCCTCGCCTGGACTCAGCCCGGCGGGCAGGCGGCAAGCTTCCCTGGATCCGGTCGTGGAATACGCGCTACGGCTATTTTTAGAAACCAGAGAGGTAAATTCTGATCTCTGCTCCGAATATAAACCTGATCCTGCATGCCCACTACTAGATATTGAAAATGTTCAGCTTGACCAACCGCAACCCGACCCGAGGGCCCGAAGCGGTTCCCAGCAGGAAGCGGTGCTGGCAGAGCGCGGACCCTGCTGCCGCAGGCTCGGGATGTGCGCACGGACTTCAGCTCCGTGGAATTACTGTCTGGGAGGAGGGCAGCGTCACAGCTCTAACAGCAGCCTCTTCCTTCACACAACTACATTTAACACTGCAAGAAAGTTACAACTCGTGGTTTAACTGCAAGTAATAACTTCTTTGTTTTATAAGCCTGCCTAAAGGCCTCTAGTCACCACGCCCAAGTCATAAACAAACACTCCAATGCAGCTCCTGGGTGCACAACACCTCAGCAAACTGTTCAGGCAGCAATGAATGCAACAAACACACCAAGAACTGGAAAGGAAGGAAGAGGGTTACAGTGATTAAGAACTGTAGCTATGGAGGGCCAGGGACAACGTCAGTGACACCCTTGCCCTTCACCTATACTTCAGTATAAAAAGTCAAGGCCAACATCTTGGGCATGAAGACTGCAGAGGGGTTAAGATTTGTTATGAATAGAAGAATAGAAGACAGCAAGAGGAGAGTCTGGGGGAACTGGAGTTGCTTATTCTG